>NW_004443943.1:22748805-22855343 GCF_000243295.1 Trichechus manatus latirostris
TGATATTTTTTCCTTGCTTTTTCTTTAGTTGATTTCTCTTTAATGGCTTTATGGTCAGAAAAGATGCTTTGTAATATTTCGATGCTTTGGATTTTGTTAAGACTTGCTTTATGGCCTAATATGTGGTCTGTTCTGGAGAATGTTCCATGTGCATGGGAAAAGAAAGTATACTTGGCTGGTGTTGAGTGGAGTGTTCGGTATATGTCTATGAGATTAAGTTGGTTGATTGTAGCATTTAGCTCTTCCGTGTCTTTGTTGTTTTTTTCTGGATATTCTGCCCTTCACTAAAAGTGGTCTGTTGAACTCTCCTACTATTATTGTGGAGCTGTCTATCTTTCTTTTTAGTGTCGTTAGAGTTTGTTTTATGTATTTTGGAGCCCTGTCATTGGGTGAGTAAATATTTATAATAGTTATGTCCTTTTGGACATAATCCTTAGTGTCCTTTAATCCTTAGTGTCCTTCATTATCCTTTGTGATGGATTTTAATTTAAAGTCTATTTTGTCAGAGATTAATATCGCCACTCCTGCTCTTTTTTGAGTGTAGTTTGCTTGATATATATTTTCTCTCCTTTGAGTTTTAGTTCGTTTGTGTCTTTAAGTCTAAGTTGTGTCTCTTGTAGGCAGCATATAGACGGGTCATGTTTTTTAATCCAGTCTGCCACTCTCTGTCTCTTTATTGGTGCATTTAGTCCGGTTACATTCAGCATAATTATTGATAGATAAGAGTTTAGTGCTGTCATTTTGATGTCTTTTGTGTGTGTTGTTCAGTTTCTTTGTTCCAGTTAATTTTCTGTGCTGCGTGGTTTTTCTTTATATATTTTCTTTTCATCTTTTTCATTGTTGTTGATTTTGTGTTTGCTGAGTATTTATATTTTTCTAGTTTTTTATTTTGACTCATAGGATTGTTAGTTTCCTTTGTGATTACCTTAATATTTACTCCTATTTTCTAAGTTTAAACCAGTCTTTTATTTCTTTATATTGCCTTGACTTCTCCGTATGCAAAGTCTATGTCTATAATTTTTAAGTCCCTCTTTTTTGTTTTAATGTTGCATCTTTTACATATTGACATCTGTTTCCCTATTTTCAGTGTTTTAGCTTTGATTTATGTTTGTGACTTCCCTATCTGGGTTGATATCTGGTTGCTCTGTCCTGTGTTCTAGTCTTGGGTTGTTATCTGATGTTACTAATTTTCTAACCGGAGGACTTTGTTTAGTATTTCTTGTAATTTTGGTTTGGTTTTTGCAAGTTCCCTAAAGTTCTGTTTATCTGGAAATGCCCTAATTTCACCATCATATTTGAGAGACAGTTTGCTGGATATATAATTCTTGGCTGGCAGTTTTTTTCCTTCAAGACTTTACATATATCATCCCACTGCCTTCTTGCCAGCATGGTTTCTGCTGAGTAGTCCGGGGTTTATTCTTATTGACTCTCCTTTGTAGATGACTTTTTGTTTATCCTTAGCTGCTCTTAAAATTCTCTCTTTGTCTTTGGTTTTGGCAAGTTTGATTATAATATGTCTTGGTGACTTTCTTTTGGGATCTCCCTTATGTGGGGTTTGATGAGCATCTTGGATAGATATCTTGTCATCTTTCACGATATCAGGGAAGTTTTCTGCCAACAAATTTTCAATGATTCTCTCTGTATTTTCTGTTATCCCACCCTGTTCTGGTACTCCAATCACTCGTAGGTTATTCCTGTTGATAGAGTCCCACATAGTTCTTAGGGTTTCTTCATTTTTTTTTTAAATTGTTTTATCTGATTTTTCCTCTAATAAGTTGGTGTCAAGTGCTTTATCTTCAGTCTCACTAATTCAGACTTCCATTTCCTCAATTTCTGCTGAGTTGTCTAATTCTGAAATTTTATTGTTAATCTTCTGGATTTCTGATTGCTGTCTCTCTATGGATTCTTGCAGCCTGGTAAATTTGTCATTATGCTCTTTAATCTTTTTTATTTCCTCTATTGCATGTTCTGTGTTTTGCTTAGTTTCCTTCCTAAATTCTTAAAGAGTTCTGTATATTAATCTTTTGTATTCTGCCTCTGGTATTTCCAAGAAACTTTTCTCCTCTGGAAAATTTCTAGATTCTTTATTTTGGGAGCTTGCTGAAGCCATCATGGATTGCCTCTTTATGTGATTTGATGTTGACTGTTTTCTCTGAGCCATCAAAAAGTTATTATATTGATTTATTTTATGTTTGCTTACCATGTTGTAGCTTCTTGTTTTGTTTTGATATGCCCAAATGGGCTGTTCGTGTGAGCTAGTTTGATTATTGCCACCTTTGAAGCTCTAATGTCCTGTCACCAGGTAGTTAGATCTGTTGCTAGGTGTGTGAGCTCAGGAGTCTGCCCACTTCTTCTGTATGGATTCAGCTCAAGTGCCCAGGTCGATCGCCACCAAGTGTGTGGTGCAGGCTCTCACCTACAGTCCTAGACAGTCATGGGTGATTGGTGTAGGCACAGGCATCTGGCTGTAGCAGGGGGACACCCTCTGAGAAAGGCCGGGGACTGACAGCCGCCCCCGAGTGTCCAGGAGGAAGGTGTGTCCCTGTTCCCTACAGCACATAGGTGGGTGGGTTTTGCAGCTGGAGTATGAGCACCCAATGCTGTCAGCTGTAAGGACTGGGGGGCACCTCTTATTCTTAGGCACCTATCACAGGTGGCTAGGTGGCATGGGTGGAGCCACTAGTCCTCAGGCCCCTGATGTGGGTAGGTGAAGACCCTGCTTAACGGGCAGAGCAGTGTCAAATGTCACAAACTTGCCACTACTCAGCTGAAACAGTTCAAGTTACACTTCAGGTGTATACCCTGTTGTACTCCAGTAATGAGGGCCTATGCTATTGAAATGGGCCCACACAAGTCTCTGTGGGGGAAAGGCACTCAGAGTCTGTGGATCCCTTATGCCTGTGCCTAGGCAAAGGAGCTTTGCTTACCCTGGGTTCCTGGCTTAGGGGAGACAGTTTATTTTTTTCCCCTTGTCTGTTAATTTGTTCACTCTCCAAGGCCAGGAGAATGGCTCAGTGCATGTGGTGGATCCTACTTCCAGCCCAGGGGACTTGGCAATTGCTGAAGCTGGTCCAGGAGCTAGTGCAGAGCAGGGAGCAGGGAGGTAAATGGGAGAGAGGTTTTTCCCTAAGGAGGGTGTTTTTTTTTTTAATTTTTTCCATACAAAAATTTATACATACACTGTTATATGACTCTAATTGCTCTCCCCATACTGTAACAGCACACTCCTCCTTTCCACCCCTGATTCCCCATGTGCAGTCAACCAGCTCCTAACCCTCTCTGCCTTCCCATCTCACCTCTGGACAGAAACTGCCCGTTTAGTCTCTTGTATCCACTTGCGCTAAGAGGCACACTCCTCACAGGTATCACTTTATGTCCCACAGTCCAGTCCAATCCCTTTCTGAAGAGTTGGCCTCATAAGTTTAAGGGGGGTGTTTTTGATCCATGTTGTAGGTGATACACAAGTACTTATCTTTTGCCAATGAGGGCTGCTTCTCACTGGCTCTGGGTGGCTGAGTAGACTCTGTGGTGCTGGGTCTCTCCCGGTGTGGAAAACATGCCTCCTGAACACAGGTGTTTGCCTGCCTCACCACTCACCCATGAGCTGATCAGGCCTGAAGGGCTCAGGCTCTCACTGGGTCAGGTCTGGCAACTCCTCTGCTGCTTCCAAGCTGTCTCTCCCTCCCCCTGCCACTCAGTCCAGTTCCTGAACTTTGCCTTAGGTGTTCAGGGCTCCTAGATTGTCATATATAATTGACTCACTTGTTTTTTTGGGTCTTTGTTGTAAGAGGGTCCACCAGAATTGTCTGACTACTCCCCTATCTTGGCCCCACCTCTTAAGACCTGTTTTTGTATAAAAACATTTCACAGAAGTACACATAAAAATAGTTTTAATATCCATTGATTAAGAAAATATGAAAAACTACTATGAATTCATTAATACTTTTAAATTGATTTGTTTTATATTAAGGTTTTATATATATTTGAGAATTAGCACACGTACATACACATATACATATATACAAAAAATATCATTAATTCAGTCTAAAGACAACACTTAATGAGCATATGGATTTAAGGATGTCTGTGAAAACCAGGGTCCTCAAGTTGGGAACCATTGGCTTATAGACTAGCTGGGAAGAGAAGTTAGAAAAGCATGAAATTACTGGAAAAATAATTCCAAGTCAAAACATAATCACGTGCCAAGGAATCTCCAAAAACAGGAAAGCTCACTGGGAGGTACTTATTGGGTAGAAAGTTCTACTGTACACAAGACATAATAATCTGTATATGAGAGTGATTTAATAGTTACAGAAATTCCCTGATTCTCTATGCATTGATCTGACCTGGCTTTACCAACTATCACTGCTAAAGTCAACAGTTTATTTGAAGTATTGTTTCCCTAGAATAACGTAGTTAAATGCAGATGTGTTATTTGAGAAGGTTGACATAGTATGTGTTACATGAGGCCTGGCACGTGATGAATACTCAATAAATATTGGTTGAATGAATGAATAGAAGCCATCATCATTTACAAAACAACAAACTAATGTTATTTTTAAGATTAGCTAAAATTGAAGGCAAAGAACAGACATTGGCATAATGAATACAGAGCAAGAAAACTTTGATGCAGGAAAAAGAGAAAAGCAGGCTCAGATGGGGTCCAGTGGTGAGGATGGGGGTCCATTATGTGTGTTGGGGGGGTGGTGGGGGGTGGGTATCACAGAAGAAGGAAATCGCTTTTACTGAAGCAAAAAAAAAGCAATGCAATAGATTTCCATTCAGAAAAATCTTGGAGGTGGTGTTGAAATGCTGCAAAATGTAGCTGTGGACATTTGGAAAACAATGTTTCTGTTAGAAAAGATGAACACATAAAATACAGTTAACCAATAGCACATTTGCATTTAACCACCCTTTAATGACTGTCGACTAGGTGCCTGATACTCACAATCACCTAGTCACGAGGAAAGAAATCAGCAAGTCATTTATGATCCTTCACATCCAAGCAGTAATCAAGTTGTTTTATTTTTATTATTTTTTAATCTTTCTCCCATCCTTGCCCTCCCTGCCATTCCCACTGTAAAACTTCATTGCTACTCAATTAGTCTCCTAAAATGCCTCTCTCTAAACCATGTTCTACACTGAAACCAGAGTGAGTTTTCTAAAGTAAAAACTCTTCAGTGGCTCCCTATTACCTTCAAGATAAAATTCAGTAGCTTTAGCATGATCTGTAAGGCTCTGCATAATCTGATTCCTGCTTACTTCTCCAGTCTCATATCAGAGGTCTCTGTTTTTAACTTTATAATCCAGTTCCCTACATGAGCTATACCCTGTAACACCTCTATAGCTTTGTTTTAATGTGTCTTATTTCTGGAATGTTTGTTCATCCATTTTCTGCCTAGCACTTACTCACCACATAAATTTTATTTCTTGTCACTTCTTCAGGGAGGCTTTTATTTGCCCATTAGGTTAAGTTAAATTCTTTTTCTTCATATACTTACATGGCACTTCGTATTTCCCCGTTTGTAACCCTCATCACATTTGTAATTAATGGTTCAGTCTTTTTGCGTGCTAGAATGTTAGTTCCTAGCATCTAAAATAGTGCCTGCCACATAATAAAACAAAACAAACAAAAAACAAACCTGCTGCCGTGAGTTGATTCAGACTCGTGCCGACCCCATGTACTACAGAGTAGAACTGCTCCATAGGGTTTTCTTAACAGAAGCAGATCACCAAGCCTTTCTTCAATGGTATTGCTGGGTGGGTTCGAACCGCCAGCCTTTAGGTTCTAACCCAACCCACTGCTGTCGAGTCGATTTCAACTCATGGTGACCCTATAGAACTGAGTAGAACTGCCCCCTACGGTTTCCAGGGCTGTAAATCTTTACAGTAGCAGATGGCCACATCTTTCTCCTTCAGAGGGCTGGTGGATTCAAACTGCCGATCTTTCTGTTAGCAGCTGAGCGCTTTTACCACTGCACCGCCGGGGCTACTTACCTTTAGGTTAGTAGTCCCTACTTGTTGCACCTAGGGACCTCTAACTTGTGTAGACTTCTATTATAACATAACATCTATAACATTTTTATTGCATTGATTAATTTACATGCCTGTTAAAGGACCAAATTCTGAATTCATTTTATAAGGTTTCATATACTTGAAATTAAAACCCAACAAGAAGAGTACAAAAAAAGTTATTACAACCCAGTTTCATTCATGAACATAGACACAGATACGCTAAACAGGATTTTATTAAATAACATTTCATGACAAAGTTGGGATCATACGAGGAATACAAAGGTGATTTAACATTAGAAAATCAATCAGTGTAATTTCTCATATTAATACAGAGTGTCTGTGCAGCCATGAAACATAGAATGAGCATCTTATTAACATATTGCTTTGATTTTCAAATAATACACTTACTATACCTTCTGGTAAAGCACCTCTAAATTTAAAGAAATGGTTCTAATTGTTCATCTGAAAAAAAGTTTAATAAATCCAATAAAGAATGTCCAGGAAGTCTGGAAATACATTAAAAATAGTGTATCATATTTTTTCCTAAGTAACCGTTAGACCCATTGCTTTAAGTTTAAAGGTACTTTGCTTAAAAACATGTCTGGAGGTTGAAAGAAGATTGAGCATACAGAGAATTGGGCATACAGAGACTGAGAACATTTAAGCAGTTTGCCTAACATTACCTATTAAGTGGGAGAACTATGATTAAAACCAGGTTTGTCTTACTCCAAGTTTCTTGCTGTTCTTTCCACTGTATCACACTTCTAATAGCACTTATTCAAAATGGCCACACCTCTTAGAGTATTCTTGTTCTGAGCTTCAGCTACAAGAGTTATAAAGGGTTGGGAGGTTATATAGGGTTACACAAAATATTGGTGATATTTCCAGGACAGACCCTTAACCCTGCAGTACACTGAACCTTGAAGTCTTACAGGGAAACATACATTAAATGTGTTTTTACAAGTGTGATGAGTGTTACAAAGGGGAAGTGTAAAGGGCTATGGTACGGATATTTAGCTTTGTGGTAGGAGGGTATTCAAAGAAGGCCACATTGAGGAACTGATATAAACTGAGTTTGGAAAAGTATATTTTTTATCTTCATGTACTTTGACTTATTAAGAATCCTTCCCCAGAACTTCCTTAGAGTGATTCAGAAGACTATGGTGTGAGGCTGCCACCATCCATTCCCATCAAGATTTCTTGAAATTTTGGCATCTTAAATCTGAACCAGTCCCAAACTAGTGGCTTTGGAGCTGCCAACTGGAACTTACTAGGTGGTAAAATAGAAGTTGTGGGAGAATCTAACTGCAACAAAGCAAGTAAAAAAGTATTGGAAGGGGTATGTGCTGCCTGATTGGAAGTTTCTTCTCTGTAAATAGTGAAATACCAACTGGAAATTAACTAAGTGCTGATAAATAGCAAGCAAAATATCAAAATGTATGTGTTTCCCCATCCCCTCTCCTTCATTGTTCTTCTTTCCTAAATCCCTCCTCTTTCTTTGAGGTCTTTATACCTCAGGATCTTGCAGAGGTGGAGCTAGCATATTTCCTTTCTGGGAGCGTTTGCGTATTAGCAGGGCACTTTTGAATAGGGAAAACCTTTAAGTCATGAAAGAACGACCCTCTAATGATGAAATTTCAGTCGTTGGATCAAGATGTGGGTAAGATAGAAAAAATAAATAAATAAGATAGGATTTCAGAAGAGTTTGTGCAATACATTTTTCCAAGATGTTTTTAATTATAGTTCTAATCCACCAATGTATTTTTTATTTACCATTATTGCTGTAGTAATACAAAACAGCTGTATGACTTAGAAAGGGAAAAGGACCTCTCGCTACTACACAGTATGTTACGGACTTGGAAACAGATAAAATCCCTTAGAAAACGGCAGGGGTTTACAAGCACCCCAATAAAGTTACAGTTTCAGAGGTGAGTGGCTGCTTTTTTGCTCTTATGGTGTGGCAGGGGCATCTGATCTCCCCTTTAACTTCACAAAGGGAAAGGAAAATCAAGACCAACAGCCCAAGGCTGATTCCTATGAGGTAGAGGTCAGACATACCTCCTCTCTCCGTCATCTTTACTAATTCTGACATCAGCTGTCCCTCCCATGCACTCTCTACTTCTCTGCTGGGTTCAATAATTCATTGCAATGGCCACACAGAACTCACAGATCATACTCAACAGTTATGGAGTTTGTTAGGGAAGTGACAGGTTACAATTCAGGTTCAGGAACACTCCGGATACATTTCCTCTTTCCATCAGGACAGCTTCTTCTCAGCTGTTCCCACAGGCATGCCTCTCTCTGGCTCTGGGCCTCTGCCCTGCTTGGGCAGGTGTTACAAAGCTCTTTTAGCTCTGCCCATAAGTGCCCACTCCACCAGTTTGCCTCAGCCTGAAGGTGCTCAGCTCTAGCTCTGCAAGTCAGCAAACCTAGTCCCACCAAATGCCTGGAGGCACCCTACTCCTCCAGCAAGGCTGCTGTCCAAAGGCTCTCAGCTTTCTCATTCCATGGGCTGGGAAGCCCACTGCACTGTCTCCTGCCAGGAGTTTCTCAGCGCAGGGATCCCGGCTTCAAAGGATGCGCTCCACTCCTGGCTCTTCTTCCTTGGTGGTGGTGAGATCTTTTCCTCCCACCTCTGGGATGAGTCATTTTAAGCCTAGCGGGATGGAAAAAGTGATCAATCCCTACTTTAGGGTTCCATAGACCTCATTTGCATGGTTCCACCCCCACATAAGTGCCATGAACTTTATTTTTGTTGTCATTAGATGCCATCAAGTTGGTTCCAACTCATAGCGACCCTATGTACATAAGAACAGAACAATGCCCAGTCCTGTGCCATCCTCACTGTTATTGCTGTTTGAGCCCATTGTTGCAGCCACTGTGTCAGTCCATCTCGTTGAGGGTCTTCCTCTTTTTCACTGGAAGAGTACTTTACCTAGCATGATGTCCTTCTCCAGGGACTGGTCCATTCTGATATCATGTCAGAAGAATGTGAGACAAAGTCTTCCCATCCTCACTTTCAGGGAGCACTGTGGCTGTACTTCTTCCAAGACAGATTTGTTTGTTCTTCTGGCAGTCCATGGTATAGTCAATATTTTTCACCAAGGAGAGATGAGTGAGGTAGCAAGAGGCTGAGGATATAGCCCTGTCTTTTCATTCTGGCAGTAAACTCTGCTTGTCAAATGTTAGCAACATTGCTTTAAGCTTAGAGAAACTGGCTAAGCAAGTAGCTACAGACCTTGTTGTTTCCTGGCTGCTGAACCCAAACCACAGTATTGGTACATAGCACAGAGAACCCATATTCCTCCATGTTGTCTTCACTGTGTTCTCTATTAGGCACCTGCCTACTTGGAAGGGATTCAGATCACTGTCAAATAGGCTTTTAAAAAGAGAAAGAAAGAAAGTGCAAGCTATACAAACAGCAAAAGCCACAACATTTGGTACAATAATATTAAGTCCTTTGTCATTCCTCAGAGCCTTATCATTGGCCCAGAATAGAAAGAGAGAGCTATGGACCCAAGATCACTGCCATGCCTAGGTGAAGTAAAGACAAGTACACACAAAATCTTGTACATGAATGTTTTTAGCAGTATTGTTAATGATAGCCAAAAGCTGGAAACAGTCCAAATGTCCATCAACTGATGAATGGATAAACAAAATGTGGTAAATCCAAATAATGAAATATTATTTAGTCATTAAAAGGAATGAAGTTCTGATACATGCTATACAACATGGAGCCTTGAAAACATGCTAAATGAAAGAAGCCAGCCACAAAATACATATTTCATGATTCCATTCATTTGAGAGTAGATTAGTGGTTGCTTAAGGCTGGGGGTGGGAAAGGCAGCCATAGGAGAGTGATAGCTAAAGAGTATGGAGTTTCTTCATAAGGTAATGAGAATGTTCTGAGTTTGACTGGATAATGGTTGCACATATCTGTGAATATACTAAAAACCATTGAATTGTACACATTAAGTGCGTGAATTATATGGTATGTGAATTATATCTCAATAAAGCTGTTAAAAGAAAAAAGAAACCATTAGCAGTCGCTCTGCATTCTCAGTGACAACCAGTAATCTACTTTCTGTTTCTATGGATTTGCCTATTCTGGACATTTCAAATAAATGGAATCATGCAATACATGGCCTTTTGTGTCCTTACATCACTTAGCATAATGATTTCAAGGTTCATCCACGTTATAGTATGTATTAGATCTAACTTCATTGCTTTTTATTGCTAATTAATATTCTATTCGTTGGATATACTGCATAAAATAGAGGGTCAGAGAAAGAGAGGAAGGCCCTCAATGAATGGATTGACACAGTGGCTGCAGCAATGCGCTCAAGTATAACAACAATCATGAGGATGGTGCAGAACTGAGCATGTTTCGTTCTGTTGTACATAGGGTCGCTATGAATCAGAACCAACTCCACCGATCTAACAACAACAACCACATTTTATTTATTCATTCATCACTTAATGGACATATGGATTGTTTCCACTTTTTGGCTATCATGAATAAGTCTACTATAAACATTCATGTAAAGTATTTGTGTGGACATATGTTTTCATTTCTCTTAGATATGTAGCCATAAGTGGAAGTGCTAGGTCATACCATAACTCTATGCTTAACATTTTGAAGAACTGTCAGACTATTTTCCAAAGCAGCTGCACCATTTTTACATTTCCACCAGAGCATAAAATATCTTATCAAAGGATTTCCTTCTTGAATGATTTAATTAAAAAAACAAACTGCACTGAAAATAATAAACCCTTAAGCTATGGGAAAACTCAACTCAAGACCAATTATTTTCTGAAAGGATTCCAGATAACTGGGTTTTGTTGTACTACTAATAAAAGTTGATAATAGTATCTACTTCATAGGGTCATTGTGAGTATTAAATCAGTTAATATGAGTAATCATGACAACCCCATGTGTGCAGAGTAGAACTGCACTCCACAGGGCTTTCAAGGGTGTGACCTTTCAGAAACAGGTCAATAGGACAGGCCTTTCCTGCCAACCTTTCGGTTAGTAGTCAAGTGCTTAACAGTTAGCGCCACCCAGGGACATAAATTGGAATTGACGGGACTCCAACTGGCTACTGGTTAAATATGTGTAAAGTACTTAGGATATCGCCTGTCGGTGTACTTAGTAAGTACTTTATAAGAGTAGGATATCATTATTAGTATTACTTATGTAGTGAACTGCTTACTATGTGTGCATAAATGCCAAATAGTAAAACCAGTTTGCCACTTAACATCACTGTGGTCACCTGCCCTTATACATGATCATGTCCTCACAGCTTAAAAATATGAGGAAGAAAAATGACAGGAAACATGGTGTGTGTTTATATTTCCCTGTCCCTCGGCTTACCTGTTCTCACTGGAGAAGAGGTTTCTTGATGCCTGTAGGCAGAGCTGTAAATCTTAGTGGTAAATTGCAAGGTAGAGAGAAATCTGTGAAAACTGAGAGTAAGCTTATAAAGTTTTTCTTTTTGTATGACTTTATCATGTTGATCATTTCCTTGGGATATGAAATCTTTTTTTGTAAGAGATTGGTTGTGTGTGTGTGTGTGTGTGTGTGTGTGTGTGTGTGTGTGTTGGCAAGACCTCTAACACCTTTTAAACACCTCCATTATTTCTGCTTTAAATAAGTCTATTTAATATTAATTAGGATTAAAATGAATGAATGTGATGAACAAAAACAAGAAGAACTGTCAGAAATGTCTGAGACTGAGAGGAAAACTGAAGGAAAAGGATATAAGAATGGGGAACAACAGGAGGTATTTATATTGCAAAATAACATTCAACTTAACTGGTTATAATATTTCATTATTTGGTGGAATAGGAAATCTTGGTATTTGTAAAAGTTATACAACAAAGTGACAAATATAAGAAATAAAAGTTTAATTGTAATAATAATTGTCCTAATTAATGAACGTACATTTTAAATTATATTTATTTATTTTTTTGTTTCTAGAGCTTCTCATGTTTAGCTTCAGAACTTGAAGAAACAGAAATTCAAGGGATAAAGCCAATTACCTTGATGCCACAACTTTCTTTCACTGTAGAATTAACAAACTTATACAAATGTTCACAGTAAGTATTTTTTAAGAATTATTCCTTCATTACATATTGTCTTTTAATGTATGGGAGTACCTGGGTGGCACAAATGGTTAAGCTCTTCCCACCCAGGGGCATTTTGGAAGGTCACAGCCTCCAAAACCCTATGGAGCAGTTCTACTTTGCACGCACATGGGGGCACCATGAGTTGGAATCAACTTAATAGCAACTAAAAACAACAACATTAATCTTACTGTTTTTATTAATCATGTTAGATTTCTTGAATGACTACTATTTGCTAGGTAATCTGCTAAGTGTTTTTTAAAATAGATTTTCACATTTAATTGTCACCATAGCTCTGCGGAGTTGGTTTTATCCTCATCTTGCAAATGAGGGAATTGATGCTTAAAAGGGGTTAAATTGTGCAGGGTTACACATCTAATACATGACTGAGACAGAACATAAACTAGTTTTGTTTGACTATAAAACCTATCAAGTCTGCACTGCTAAGTTTCAGATATTAATAATTGTTATTTTTTGTGGAGGTGGTCATTTTTGTTTAGGTCTACATAGGTGGTATATAAAGCCACAGTACAAAATAAGGTTATATGACTGTTTTTGCTTCCTAAAAAAACCACTGATTCTCATAAAAAGTATTCCCTATCAAGAGAGCCCTCTAGACAATTTACTTCTTTGACAGTACAAACTTCATTCCTTCCCAGTTGTGACTTATTCCTAGGACTTTCATGTAAAAACAGACATTATACATATCTCCATTTCTTCCATCTACTAGGCCTGTGGTCTCTATCTCCCTTAGAGAGGATATGGCAGCTGAGAGCACTGAACTAGGTCTAACTTTTCAACATCTCTATCCCGTTAGACACTTTGGACCGATCTCTTTGAGTATTTTGAATGTACATCATTTAGCACAGTGTTGGAACGTAGTGGGTGCCCAATAAATAGTCATTAAATAAATGAATGTGTGGTTACATTAAAAAATTAATACAAAGTGTAGCAGACACAGAGACACAACCATCACTATCAATCCTTTATCATTTGTTCCACACCTACTTCCAAAAAGAGCCTGAGATAATTATGCCATTATTATCTATTTAAAATGCCCACATCATTATGAGAAGGTATTCAATAAATATTGGTTGAGTGAATGAATGAATGGAAGAGTCTCTTTAGGAGTTTCATATCACTCAACAAATCAGTTTATTTCTCCAACAAGTGGTTTCCGTAGAAGTTCCAGGGAAGTAACCTGGCTTACCTTTCTGATCTTCGGGTTCAGAGAAAGAACAGATTCCCCACTCTCCTGGAGAAAAGGAGTGCACAGTCTAAAGCATAAGGGGATTTAAAAGACCTTTAAGAGGATGGAAATCCTGGTGGCATAGTGGTTAAGAGTTTAGCTACTAACCAAAAGGTTGGCAGTTCAAATCCACCAGGCACTCCTTAGGAACCCTAGGGGCAGTTCTACTCTGTCCTATAAGGTCACTTTGAGTTGGAAGGGGGCAGTTCTTCTCTGTCCTATAAGGTCACTTTGAGTTGGAATCGACTTGAGGGTGATGAGTTTTTAAGAGGATACAGCAAGCCTATTGTCTTAGAGCCACCCACTTGAGGTTATTGAAAACGTGTGTGTGTGTCTGTGTGTGTGTGTGTGTGTGTGCACTCGCGCGTGTGTGTCTGCAAATGACTTTTCACACCAGCTACTCGGAGTTAGGTCATACTTTACAGACACCATCCTCCAGATTGCCAAATCTGCCCAAGACTTCACACACCAGCTGCAAGTTTGGGGTCCCAGGCCACCTTTACTTCTGACCAGCTGGATACAAATTTGGGGGTGCCCACTACCCCTTCAGGCTTGATAATTTGCTAGAATGACTATCAGAACTCATCAAAAGTGCTATTACAGTTAAAGTTTTGTTATAGCAAAAGGGTACAAATCGTAAGTAGGCAAAGAGAGATACTCATAAGATGGTATCTGGGAGCATCCCAAATGTGAAGCTTCTGTTATCTTCTCCCCTTGGAGTCAGGACACATCACTCTCTTGGCACATCAACATGTGACAATACAGAATATTGCCAATCAGGGAAGCTCCCTGGAGCTTCAGTGTCCAGAATTTTTACTGAAGCTTCATTATGTAGGCATGATTAATTGAGTCATTGGCCATGTGATTGAACTCAATCTCCAAACCCTCTCCACTTTCCTCTCTCCTCTAGTCACATGGTTTTTTAGTATAAACCGTTAGGTGTGGTCCTGAGGAGCTCACCATTAATAACAAAGACACACCAATCACTTGGAAGATTCCAAGGGTTTAGAAGCTGTCTCACAGGAACCAGGGACAAAGGCCCTCTCTTTGGGTAAAGTTAATTCTTCACTATGCAATGTCTTTTAAAAGTTAGAAAGTATTTTTGAATTCTTGATTCAAACTTCCCCATCCCCATTCTTAAGTCCCTCAGGTCTCTCATTAGGCACCTGGAGGGTAAATGCTATAATCTCTTAAAATTATAATTCAGTCAGATAAATAACTGAATGATTTATAGTGCTCTAATTTTAGTTCTTTTTGTACTTTTGAGTAAATATCTTTTTTAAAAAACATCTGAGTAGGAGAGACTTTATCTACATACAGGCAAGTGTTATTTCGTTGAAAGCTACCATTTGTCCTCTAAAACGATCATCTTCATTTTTAGCATGCTAAATTGCATTTTGCAAAGAACAATTTTATATCCCTTTTACTTTTCAATGGTCACTTAAAGGTTTATTTAATTTTTAGGCATGAACAAAAGAGGAGAGCCAAAATTCAGAAGCTTAAATATTTTATTAAAATATTTTACAATGATAAACAGGTTTCTTGCACTTCAGTATCTCCCCTACAGATTGACTTTAAAGTCATGTTTCAGCAAATTTTCAATATTCAACTAATCAATTGGCCTGAAACAATTTGCTTGGAGGTATGCCATTGTCATTTATTTTGTATCTTATTTTATGTCATAAGTAGTTTTAAATTTTTTTAGCTACTGTTATATAAGTAATTTCTTTTATATTAAAAGATGACTAATCCATGTGGGTAGGCAAGATATTTATAATTAATATATTTATAATTAATTAATAATCTTTTATACCATAAGTACAAAAAAAATTCTTTGATTTGTGGGTATACCAAGTACTTCTGCTCTCTACTGCTATTTTAAATTCCTACCAAACCTGCATGTACAGCATTACTGTTAACTAGCCAGTGAGGTGAAAGTGTGTCGTTTAAAGTATAATGAGTAGCAGTTATTGTAACTGTCGAATGCTTTCTCCAAATTGCCGCCACCCCTCACTTGCTGGTTGAAGTCTTCTGCTGTTTTGTTTTTCATCTTTTCTTCTTCTTCTTCTTCTTTTTTTTTTTTTTTATCACTTTAAGAAGCTGATGAAGGAATATACACTCAAGAGACCCCCAGTTCTTGTCCCCTGCACTTAAGGAAAAAGAAAATAGGATGATGGAGAAAAATTTTGAAAACCAAACCTATTGCCATCGAGTCGGTTCTGACTCATAGTGACTCTGTGGGACAGAACTGCCTCATAGAGTTTCCAAGACTGTAATCTTTACTGAAGCAGACTGTCACATCTTTCTCCCACAGAGCTGCTGGTGGGTTGGAGCCGCCAGCCTTTCAGTTAGCAGCCAAGCACTTAACCACTGTGCCACCAGGACTCCTAGAAAGAAGTATTAGTGGTTAATATAGGGGTTAAACTTGAAGCTAGATCTGAAAGAAAAGTTAGAAGGGAATAAAGATTTATGGAGGGCGGGATGGGCAGTGGTGAGAGGATTATCATTACACACCTTAAATCAAAATTACTTTTTGATGCCTAAAATAATTTTATTCTGTCCCTAATCAGATGCTGTGTTTATTTATGCTATCAACTTGCTATTATCTTACAATATGCCCCTGTTGATATTCCTACTTTAAAAATATGCTGGTAATACTTTTCTACTATTGTACCTAAAATAACTTGTGACATGATAGGCCAACCATTTGACATTTAAAATCTGCCCTGTCCGCAAATACATAAATGTGTATTTTGAGTCCTTCATCATCCCATCACTTAGCACATGATGCTAACAAAGTAGAAGGTGGGGAGGGAGAGGAATGTAGCTAAGGATATATTGCACCATTAGTAGCTGCAAACATTGCAAAATAAATCTATATACCCTAGCCTAACAGATTCTCACTTACATTTCTTATTTCTTATCACTCCGCTTTACTCATTCTCCACTTCATACAAACAGAACTGCTAGTCTTTTCCCATACATCCTTGCAATTTCCTACCTTGACCTTTTGTACATTCCAGTGCCTCCACATGTAACACTTTCGTTCTCCATCTCAGCTACATGGTGGTGTTGATAGCTGCCATCAGAGGACAAGGCTATGTTCTGGGAAACTTCACTGGGTGGAATTTTCTGCCTCTGTACATTTACAACTGTCAGGATATGGCCCTCAGCCCCGCAGTCTCAGAAATTGGATTTGATAGTCCACTGAGGATTCATCTACATACTCAAAGCAAATTCACAAGGCTGATGTATAAAATCAGAATTCTAGTTTAACATTTGAATATATTTATCAGTTCATTTTCTCTTTTAGTTAATCAGCTTACTGATTTACAATTAATTCCACAAACCTGAATAGCTGAATTCCATTAGCCACAACCCCTACAAACCTTTCCACATTCGGAATCCCTTTGTCAACCGGACCAATGTGTTGGCTTAAATTCACTCTGACCAGGAAAGTATTTAGATGACCAGAAAAAGCATTTGCCTCTTTGACGTTCCTTTTTCTTATTCCCTCTTGACTATCCTTTTGGTTGGCACATTATTTCTTATCTTTCAGGGGGCAATTCCCTCCCCCCTTGATTTTCCTTGTTCTTAGAGTACATATCACTATTTTTTCCAAGCACTGATGACACACTATAGGTCAAAATAAGATTTTTCTCTTGAAAACAGTTTAGGTTTGTGGTTATGGCAATGAACTTACATGGAACTGTAGTAGAAAGCACAGCATATAGAGTCAGAAGACATGGGTTTAGTACCCAGTGGACATCTACGATATCGTCTACCCAGTACCTTCCTTCTCCTTCTGGGAACTTTTTCTCCCTCCTCCACCCCCATAGCTTAGTTGTTCAGTCTGTCCTTGGATTCCAAGAGCCAATGAATCTCCCTTTTCCTAAGTAATTAAACCTGGGTTTTCATCATTTGTGATAAAAACTAATATAGTTTCATATAGAACCTCCATTTCCTCATTTATTAAATGGGCAGAATAATATTTATTTCCTATCAATTTTATTAGGTTTTAAATGAGATAAAGAACTTTAAAAGTGCTACACAAAAATTAAGTTATTAGGGCATTGTGTTATATGTACCTGTATTCTCACAACTCTATTTTTAATCCTTGTATACATTTTCTTTGAAACCAGTAAAAGGCATCATACTTTTAAGGACATGTGATTATCTACTTTCCTCATAAACATGTGGCTGAAATGCTATAGAGAAATATCTATTTTTATATTCTAGTATTTAAAAAATTAATAAAAATGTTATTGAGGTTCCTTATTTTGTTTTTCTTATTTTATATTTTTTTGTGTGAACTGTCCACCATTTCTTTTATATTTAGGTTTATGAAATAAGTAAAAGGACAACCTTATTGGCAAAACTGTATTTACCTTTACCTAACAACACAGAGCTGAAAAGCAAAACTGTTTTGGAATATGTAGAATTTAGCTGTGATAAGCTGGTCATACCTGCATATGGAGAAGTAGGAAGCAGTGAGTTTATTAACAATGTTTATTCTGGCCTATTCTAAATGACCTTGGATCATTTACATGAGTATTGAATCTTATATTTACACTACTAGGCTAAAAATGAATTTAAATCTCCTTTCAGACTTTAAACCTATAGAGTTTAAAACTTTATCTCGAACCAAATCTTTGGGGACTTTAAAATTGGAAGTTAGCACCTGTACTTTTCCTAGGTTATCCAAGGTAAGAGCAGCATGCTCTCTGGAACATGTGCTCCACTCCTGAGTAGAGACTTCTCTGCCTCTGCCTATCCTTTAGTGAAGCCTAAGTGTTCTCCAAGAGGTGTTGATGGGTCTAAACTGGACAGGGAAGGGAGGAAAAAAGGGAGGGAGGGAAGGAGGAAAGAAGGGACATTTCTGCTGTTTTTCAATTAATTTTACTCTTTGTATGCAATTGAATTTAAGTTAGTACCTCTATGAGAACACTGTCATTTCTCACCTTCTCCCCCAGATTCCTTCCCTTTCACCTTCCTAGGGGTTTTGCATCTCCTTCTGCCCATTGGGTGAAAAGGAAGGGAGGATGAATGAGTGGGGAGCAAGGAGGAGAGAGAACAAAATAGTAGGCAAAAGAGCCTGGAAAGGACAGAGAATGAAGGAGAAATGCTTAGAGTCTAGATGAAGCATAAAAATAGGGTTGGGGAGACCTAGGAGAAAAGACTTGGGTTCAAAAAATTTAGCAAGCATTAGGAACTGGCAAAAGTTTCAAGGAGTATTGTTAAGCTCTCTGGGCACTGAGAAAGAAAATGCGGAAGAGGGAGAAAACGCGGAGGAATCCAGGGAAACGAGCAAGAGTAGCTTGTCTGCCTTTTTTACTGCTGCCGATGGTCCCTCTCTTGCTGGAAGCCACGCCTAGAAAGAATGATTAAGAAACTTTTACACATAAAAAGAGGACAATAGAAATGTAATTCATTATGTATTCAGCTCCATATTTTCCTCTTCCTTTTGTAGTCCGTTTGAAGCAGTTTGCCTTGAGGTGTCTTAGAGGGGAGATGGGAGAGCTGTAGGATTAGAGCCTGGAGTCAGTATAGAACTTGCTTTGTGGTCCTAGGGGACAGCTGTAATCTACAAGTGGAAGTCAGGGAAAAAATCTACATTGTGCTCAAACTGCACACTTTTTTAAAAATTCATAGGTTTTTAATGCCTTTTTATAAACAGATGTGCCTTTTCTTCTTGAGGGAAATGAAACTGAAGAACTTTGTCTGCTGACGTCAGGAAAACTAAGCTATTCTCTATCGTGGGCCTTAGATGAAAATGGTGTTCCTCTGACACCTATGTCACAGTCATTAAGATCTGCCTACTGCAGGTAGTAAACTTTTATGTTTGAAAAAGAATGCCAGTCTTCAGCATAACATCTCACAAAACCTGTGTCTTTAAAAGGGAAAACCCAGGTAGCAGCAGAATAAGTTTCATTTAGTGGGAAGCTGATTTATTTTTTATTTAAATCACTCTACTAAAGCAGTAAGTGTATTTATGTATAAGAAAACATGTTTCATCAGTGCTTAGGATTATAGCCACATAGATAATGAGAGAGGCATTTACTTGTAGGCAAACACCAAGAGTCCCAAGGATTTTATTTCTGGAGCTTATTTATATCTCCTAATCATAGAAATACATAGGGACAGTGTCTCATTCTGTGGTATCTCTTATAACATCCCAGGGCAAGTGTGTCCCAAAGACATTATAATGATCCCAAGAGATGCTATTGTTCACTTGGTGATTAGCTGTGGAGAGGGGTGCAGATGACAGAGGCACTGTCATAGTCTATAGCTGAACACCTATAGAAGCAGCGAGAAGAATCATTGTAGCAAGGGCAGGAGATGTTCTGGGGTTTTTATTACTTTCCCTGAGTCAGAAATCGTGGGGACTATGTCTTATGACAAAGGCATCAAGATAGTTGAAATATGGGGACAGAAATAGAAAGTAAAAGAAAGGAAGAGTACTCAAACTTCACCTAGTCTTAATTTTGCTTAGATTCTTTCTTACCAAGCATTAGTTTTGTCAGCAATAGCTTCAGAAGACTTCGCCATAGAAATGTGAGCAGATGCTGATGGAAAGAAGTAAACGTAAAATTTGTGTCTACTTTTGGGCTAATACAGTATTGAATTTGTGTCAGAACTGTATTCCTGGAACCACAGTGTATGGACTGGAACTCTTCTTGAGTACTTTATAGAAAGGATATTAGATATCTAGTCCACCTTCTAATTAGACATGAAAAGACAAATTATCTATGAAGAGAGAGATTAAATAACTTGGATAATTGATGGCTCTAAAGAAGTCCTTACTCTTTAAGGTTGAATTCCTTCTGCACTTAGCCTACAGCGTTTAAGTCACTAAGGATACATTACCAGTTTAGCCCATCTTTTATAACTCTCCAATTTCTGAAGATGGTCTCACATGACCAAAAAAGATATTTCTCTGGCATGTACTCCCCAGTTAATTGTATTAATCTGTATTATGTTACATCTGTAAAGATAAAGCCTAAAGGTTTTTTTTAAAATTATTATTGTATAATTTCTTAATTTTGCTTAAGCAAACATTTTGATTAAATATCAGTATTGCACATCTTATGAAAAAAAATTTAATAAGTTACTATGCTTATTGTTTGCAGAATACATTCATCCAATAAGCACTATCCACTTAAGCACCTACTATGCTTTAGCTACTATGCAAAGTGAAGATGACTAAGATGAATATTTACAGACTTGACCCTTAGGAAGCTTACTGTCTCTTAAGGAAAGGTAGACATTTGTCAAAAAGCCATGATACAAGTTAGAATGTGAGAAAAACCAGGAGAATAACACATCTAAACCCTTTTTTATTCTTAAATACTTTACCATCTAATAGATGTATAACCTGCATGTTGCACACAAATTCACCAAATATTTTCTTTATGTTAGTGTTTTAAGGAATGTAGATGCTAGAGGTGTTCCTGGAATTCCATGGCTCATTAATACACAGAAGCTTTTTGAATGGGTAAATGAAGTCAGGATTGATCCAAATAACCCAGAATATTCAGATTTAATGGAATTTATTATGGTAAGTTATAGCAGATATCAATATTGTAAGCGTATTTCCTAAGATCTATCCTCTCATACTCCACCATAGTTTGCTGTGTATTTTTTCTAGGCAGTAGGGGGCATGTAAAGGTAAATCTGAGGACGGATACTTTTCAGCATCCCAAAGGCAATTAGAAATTCAACAACCAGAAGGCCTTCAAGTTAACATCTGTTGTACATCTACTGAGTGCCAGCCATTATTAAATGCTGGGAATATAAAGATGATTTATAGACACATCCCTTCCTTCTAAGACTTCATCATCTGACTACTTCTCATACTCTTCCTTATAGCCAACTGAATTGCTCTGCATGCTCTGAACATACTTCTTCATACCTTTATTCTGCCTAGAAGTGCACTCATAGTGGCTGTTCTACTCATCCTGTATGACTGATAAATGGTTCCGTGGTAATCTCAGCTAGACAAAGGGTCTTCTTTCCTTGCCCTCCTGTCCACTTTTTGTTTGTTTGTTTTAATAAGCTCTTATGGCTGTAGTCTCATTCTTCTATTTACTGTAGCTATTCATTTATGTGTCTTATCTTTCCTTGTTGGAGCTACAGCTAATCAATCTGTTTCTCTGATGGTAACTAGCGCTACTCCTTACATGTAGCAAGCACTCACATTTGTATTTCTTGAATAAAGGTAATGCATAAATAGATTACTGGAATTACGCTTTCCTATATCAGAGCTTCCCAACTGATATGTTGAATTGGTTACAGGTGTGCAGAAATATTGACCTTCTCTCATCCATCAGGGCAACCAGTTTGGAACAGTTTCATCTTTTAATCTAACGTACAATACAAATATTAGGCTTTTTAATGTAAGTCATGACTGGGAAAAGGTTGGGAAGCCCTATAGGCTAGATCCTGTATTTTTTGCAGGTTCTATCTCTGGACAGATTCAGTTGCTCCATTTCATACTATACTGCAGCTCTCACATCTCACGCTTGAGGGGAAAAAACGATGCTTTGAGATAATTCTTGAATTTAAAAAAAACAAATTTTAAGTAAAGACTTTACATTATTTATGTTTTACAGTACATGAAACATAAGGGCCAAGACATTCCAAAGTATTTTCGTCTTGAACAGTTGCAAGATGAATTTAATTTTGTTTCTGAAGAGGAAATGAAAAAGAGTAAACGTTTCCAGCTATTGCAGCTTAGAAATGCAGGTCAATTAGATGTTTTCTTTCTGCAGCAAATGCCCCTTTATGATCGAGAGATTCCGGATTTAGTCTTCCAGGTACTTGGGTATTACTTTAATATGATTTATTATTGGGTAAAGTTAATATTTTGCTGCTTTAAACATATCTTCACTTAATTTCTTTCTTCCTTTTTTTTTAAACTAATAATCCATAGACAGATTTTTTTCCCTTCTCTTCCAAATTTCAGAAAGTACTTATCTTGACTTTCCAACTTAGGTTGTCCAGATAATCTATTTCACAACCAAAATCCTTTATAGATATTCTAAATTTATGTAAATACCATATTTTTGTTATTGTAAAATGCATCACCAATTTAAAAGCAGCTTTTGGGGGTAAGGAGCAGAAACACTACCACATTAAACTTATAGATTGATTACAAGACATATCTCAATTTCAGAAGCTTTAAAATGTGAAGAAAAAACGAGTCAATCTTATTCAGTGGTGTAATGGCGTCAGCTGGCACCAGCTCATGAGAATCCATTGTGGGCATCTCTTCTCAATACCACATTCAGTGATTTCACAATGGTTGCTTGAAATTGGCTGCTGGAGGAGTATTTACACTGTAAATCAACAAGTGCTTCGAATCCGGACTCCCCCTCACACTCCCAGAGAACCAGTTGTTAAACATTTACCAGCAAATCAATGCACCATTTGTCTTACAATCAAGGAATTATAAGAGATGATTCCTCTTGAAATATCCAGCTGTAGCAATCCTAGCCCTTGAGTTGTTAAAGATAGCTCAAGAAAGGGATTAATTTTCCTTCTCTGAAGAAAACGCATGTGCCGTAGAATTAATACTTCAGGGTGATGCCAACCAGCTTAGAAAAGATACCAGGGTCTGCTGAAAAATACTGTGGTTTATACATCTTACAGGCCAGAAAGAGTGAATGCCTTCTGCTAAAATCAGTTTATTAATTTAACTTTGGTGAGTTATTATCAATTAATAAGGAAAAATTGATAAACTCTGATATTTTTTCATTTTGTTTTAGAATGAAGGGAGATTGCAATAAGCTACTTCCAAAAACAAAACAAAACAAAAAAAACCCACTGCCTTCAAGTTGATTCCAACACATAGCCACCCCAGAGGGTTTCCAAGGCTGTAAATCTCTACAGAAGCAGACTGCACATCTTTCACCCATGGAGCAGCTGGTGGTTTTGAACCACTGACCTTTTGGTTAGCAGTCAGTTGCTTTAACCACTTCACCACCAGTGCTCCTTAATAAGCCACTTAATATTTTAAAATAGTAAAGACTTTTTTTTAAGTGAAGGAGAATAACATGTATTTGTTCTTGTTGCTACTCAGCGATCCCTTAGCTTTCATACCCCAATTCAGAGAATACACAAGCAAAACCGTATATAGGATTCATTACATTTAAAACTCAAGTTGTAGTGGGAGGACATTCATGAGCTGTACCACATAGGATTGTCTGACAAACTGTTTTGGTGTAGTTCAGAGGTAAAAGGGGAAATGCAAATTAACAGTTTTTCTATAATAATGTCATTGCACCACCAGTAAGCACATGTAACTATTATGTCTATAAGGACAGGATTTACAGATAATTCGTCATTATTTTCACTAACATGAGTGAGTAGGAATATGTGTAGTCACAAATGAGTATTAACAGACCAAGATTTTTCCACTTTTAAGAACTGTGGTTAATCTCCTTTTTGGGACCTCAGGCATTTCAGCTAGTAAGCAGCAGTGTGAAGGCCTGACTTAAAACAGCTGGAAAGCTATTCTGTTTCCTCTTGCTGCTTCTCTCAGTGATGGAATTCAATTCTACAGTTTCATAAGCTACTGCAGGCAAAGCACAAAGCTCAGTGTAATTGAGGATTGACATCATAAAAAAGGAATAGTCTCTGCCTTTCCAAACCAGGGGCTCTTCCTTATCATATGCAAACCATCCAGAAAACAGAAAAGGAGAGAAAGCAAGCCAACTCACTTTCTGATGCTGAGATACCCTATGTACCAAACTTGGGCAAGGAGTAAAAAAAAAAGTTAATTTTAGATCAGTTTCACTTATGATCTTAGGTGTAAAAATACTAATGAAATGTTAAAAAATTGAATAACAATGTATTATGTATATATCATAATTTAGTAGGGTTTATTTCCAGACTACAGAGCTGATTTCATTAGAAAATCTATTAACATAATTTACCAAATTAACAGAATTAAGGAAGGAAAAAAATATGATCTCTTAATAAGTGCCAAAAAGGCATTTAATAAAATTCAGTGCTCATTCATGATAAGAACTCTTAGCATACTAGAATCGGAAGAGAACTCCTGTAACTTGATAAACAGTGTTTTCAACATTTTGGATTTTTTGCTAATGCAAAGTGCACTGAACAGATTTGTTTGAGGTGAATTATAGAACTGATGGGGTGGGGTAGGGGGTGGGATGGGATGAGAAGGCACCACCTGTATACTCACTGGATAATTAGATTAAATTCCAGATTTAATTAGCCAGGAATATAGAAACATACAGAAGGAAGCTAGGCCACAGGGCAGGACAACTGCAACAAATTTCAGTGTGGCTTCTATTTGGGCCCTGGTGCCCTGATGGGGAGTAAGCTTCTAGTGACACTGTCCACACAGGGTAAGGTTTTGCCAAAGCTAAAAAAAAAAACAAAAAAAAAACCCAGCCTATTTTTTTTCCTATACCATGTGAGGTTTACATCACCATCCCAGAAGAATTTACACTTACATTGTAAATACACTTCCATTTAAGGAGCTGTTTACAAATATTGGACAATTCTGGCTCTTGAACCCAAGTCAGGATCACCAAGGTCATATCATCCTCCAAGAGAAGAAACAGAGCCAGTGTCCTTGAGCAAATTCTCTGTGTCCTGCTTTCCAGCATTCTGGAAAACCTATTTCCTTATAATCTATCCCTTGACTATGATTCAGTTCCCTATTAGCTGTGTGACTCTGAAACTGAGTATAGTGTAAGGATCAGGAGCACAAATTCATTGTCTCATAGACTGCTATGCAAACATTATACTTGATGGTTAAATATTAAAAGGCTTCCTGTTAATGCCAACAATATAAGGATGTCCACTATTTACTGTTACCAGTAAAAACTAATTAAGATGGAAGGGAAGAAAGAAGGAAGTTAGAATTGTAAAAGAGATAAAATTGTCCTTGTTTGCAGAAAATGTTTGTCTACATGAAGGAAAAAAAAAAAAAAAGAAGCAATCTATGCAAACTAGTAAATTTGTTGAATATAGTACACTAATTTAAAAACAAATAACTACTTTTTTATTGCAAAAGAAAAAACTATACCCTTACAATGGAGAAATCTTGTTGCCATCTGGACCCACTGATCAAACTTAATCTTATAAATTGTGGTAGGCAGAATAATGGCTTCCTAAAGATGTTTGCATCATAATCCCCAGAATCTGTGAATATGTTTCTTTACATCCTTAAAATAGGAAGATTATCCTGAATTATCTGAATGAGCCCAATCTAATCACATAAGCCTTTGAAAGCAGAGAGCTTTCTCTCACTGGGAGCAGAAGAAAGATACAGCAGAAGAGGAAGTCAGAGAGATTCCAAGCGAGACAAGGATTTAGGATGCCTTTACTGGCTCTGAGATTTAGAGGCCCACATGCAAAGACTGGTGAGTGGCCTCTAGGAGCTAAAGTGGTCCCCAGGTGACGGCCAGTTAGAAACTGGATTCTGCCAACAGCATGAATGAGCTTGGAAACAGTTTCTTCCCAGATCCTCCCCATGAGAACCCAGTTGGCCAGTACCTTGGCATCAGTCCTGTGAAACCTGGAGGAGAGAAACCAGCTGAGCCAGCCTGGACTTCTGACTGACAAAGGTGTGAGACAATAAATTGGTGATGTTGTGAACTGCTGAAATTATGGTAATTTGTTATGGCAGCAAAAGAAAACTAATACACTTGTAAAGCACAACCAGACATTGTTGTCTCCTGATATGATACAATATGAAATCCACAGCATTACTTACGAAGAAGTATCCTTGCCAAAAATGTGTAATCTGAATCTAATTAAGACTTTAGACTGATTTTTACTTTACAAGAAATGCAAGGGATAGAGAAACAAGTTAAATGACATCATAAGGAAACAGACAAATTTGGAACATGGGACAACTGGCTTGCAAGAACAACTGTTTTTTGATTGCTTCAAAAAGTCATTTTTTTTTTTTTTAAGAGGCAGATTATTCTAGATTAAAAGTGACTAAAGGCAACGTGTTATTCTTCATTAGATTCTGGTTTGGGAAAAGAACTATAAAAGACATTATTGAGATAATTGGTGAAATTTGGATATGGATTGAATATTAGATAATATTGGGAAATTGTTAATTTTGTGATCTCTGATTATGGCATTGTGGTTGTGTAGAAGCATGTTCTTAGCTTTCAGATTCCTGTTTAAGATATAGAGATGAAGTGTCATGTCTGTAATTTACTTTGAAATGTTTAGCTATAAAAGAAAAAAGAGAGGGACAGATGAAGCATCATACAACCAGTAAAAATCCACTAAAAAAATGTAATTTAAAAAAAAATATACCATTTATAATAGCAATGAAAACTGTAAGATACATAGGATATATTTTTAAAAGATGTGCAAAAACTTAATGGAGAATATTATAAAACATTTTTTAAATGATGTAAAAAAAAAAAAAAACCTGAATAAATTTTCACTGATAGGAAGACTCGATATTGTAAAATGCTGATTTTGCCCAGATTAATCTGTAAATGTAGTAATGCAGTTCCAAACCAGTGAAATAGAATAGAGGGACTCAAAATAGACTTATTATGCATATATGGAAATTTTATATTTGACAGAGATGTCATTACAAATCAGTGAGAAAAGAATGGACAATCCATTAAGTGATTCTGGCAGAACTGATCATCTGTGTGGAAAGAAATAAAATTAGATTCATATCTCACAAAATAGAAAAATGCCATATGTAATGAAGATTACATGTTAAAAACAAAGGTTAAAATTAAATATATCTTTATCTTGCAGTAGGAAAGTTATTTCTTAAACAAGACACAGAAAGTATAAACTATAAAGAAAAAGATGAATAAATTTGATAACATTAAAATTAAAAACCCATGGACTAGGAAAATATATTTGCGATACATATAATAAAAATATTAATATCCAGAATATTTAACTCCTACAAATTAATATTTTAGAAGTAAATAAAGTGATACAAAATATTGGTGTCAGATGTCCTTAAGTAAAAGTTGTTGTTACTTGTCAACAGAATTAATATCAAGATTTCTCTTGCATAATTAAAAGAACAAATAATTTACCCTCACATTATACAGCAGTCATTGTAACATGGCTGAAGATGCTAAAGCATCTGCTTCATTATTATTGTCTATTCTTGAGTGATATCTGTAATATAAAAGAATTTTCATGTGTATTGGGGATGTATTCCAAAATGCATATATGACAGATGCACATTTATTGTAAATTAGATAGATGGAGAATCCTAACAATCTTATACCAACAACTGCACATGTAAAATTAAAGTTACTGATTACAGTCAACACATATTGACTACTTATTTAGTATGTGCCAGGAATTTTGCAGATGTTGCATCAGCTTAGTCTCACAACGACCCTGTGATGTAGGTACTATTATTGTTATTATTACAGAAGAGGAAACAGGTCTGGAGCAGTTGATTAACTTTTCTCAAAACACACAGGAAATGGCAGGGCCGACTTGAACCCAGGACTGCCTGCCTCCAAAACCCATGCTGTTAACCAGGATACTATACTACTTCCCATTTGTTCTGTATTTTAGTGATTGTTAGGTAAAACTATACATGAAGAACTTTTTCTCATCGTTAACTCAATCCCTTTTTCTTTTTCTTTACCATTACTCTATTTTAAAAAATGAATGGACCTCATCCTAGAAGCAAACAGAACATAGTGATAAACTGGTTTTAGCTGATTCTCACTTGAAGAATCTGTAAGGAATGTTTTTGTCTCTCAGTGCCAGAGTGTTGCCAATGTCCTCCTACACATGAGCTGAAATGAATAGTTAATATTTTATTGTAATATGTCGTATCTGAAGTCTTTGCTACATTCAGGAAGTGAAAACTAACTTAATTCTCTGTTTAGGAATTTGAAAGTCAGATAGAGAAGGATGTATCCATTTCAGATGTGAATTCTATTACTGCACAAAGGATTCATTCTGCCAATTTTCTGAAAAAGGTAACAAAAACAAAGCAGCATCAGTATGTTTTTATTTACTTTGTGAAACCCGGTTTGCTGAATGCATGGATTTATACTCTTCCCAGAGAGTCAGATGGGCAAATCCACTTACTCATCACCTCTTTCTGATTTTTTAAGGAAAAATTTTCTAGTCTCCTTAGACTGCCTTTTCAGAGTTAGTTACTTACCATCTATAAATGTTGATGTACATTGTTGATACAAAGATTATCTCAGTTGTCAGCAAACTCATTAAAGCATGTGCCAACTTTTTTAAAAAAATGTGAATTTGCACATTAAAGAGATCCTATCTCTTCTTTGACCCTAAAAGTTCACTTTGAGATATATACTCGCATTTTTCCAGAATCCCTACTTTTACTACCAGTTAAACCAATTGCCATCGAGTCAACTCCGACTCGTGGCGATCCCATGTGTGTTGAAGTAGAACTGTGCGCCATAGGGTTTTCAACGGGTGATTTTTGGAAGTAGATTGTCAGGCCTTTCTTCCAAGGTGCCTCTGGGTGAACTCAAATCAACCTTTTGTTTAGCAGCCAAACATAGTAACCATTTGTACTACCCAGGGACTTCCTCCTTTTACTGGTGCCTCATAATACCATAGACCACAGCAATTCCGGTAGTGAACGATCTACCAGACGTAGACAGAAATGATTAGAGAGACAGACGCTTCAATACAGAGTAAACATTAAACATTTACAGGACACTCTAGCCAAGCCTCATCCAAATTTGAAGTGGAATCCCTCAACTGAATTTCGTTCCTGATTTCTTTCCACTGACCCCTCATCACTCCACTCTAAAATTCTGGAGTTCAGGGACTTTATGTGAAGATCTGCTGTGCCTAGCACAGTGCTCTTCACTTAGAAAATGCTGATAAATGTTTGAGAAATTAATGAAGTAAGCGATAAGAAACCCGGACTGAGGTGGTTTCTAAGACTCCTGCAAAAGTAGAATCTCACACAAGAGCATAGATTTTGCTATAGAGCACCAGCGAAGCCTTCTAGGGTAATTTGAAAAGAAGCAAGGAGAGTCATGAAAAGACCTAAAGACATTCCAGACTTTCATGGGGACAGGTGAAAAGCAACCATTATGCAGCTAGAAGAGCCCCAGGCAGGTGTCCAAAGACCTGTTCAGAGTACCCTGTGCAAGTATTCTTTGAATCCCACTTTCTTCTTGTGTAAAAACAGACAATAGTAATGCCTACTTTGCTTTACTTCAGATATGAGTGGCAAATGAAATAAAACCTCAAGTCCTATGCTAGTTCTTACTGTGAGATGGTGGTGGGATTGCAGACCACTGTAGCTGCCCTCGGTGTGAAAGGGCCCCCCCCCCATCACTGACAGATATTTTTCCCTACTCACCTCTGCCCTTCCTACCATTTATTAGCTCTTGGGAAATAAAGAGCTGTTCTTGTCCATAAGAAAAAAGAACACACATCCTTCCTATCCCTTATCTTCTGTTTTATGTACAGGGGAGTGCAAGAGGGAGGGTAGCAGGGTTAGAGTTCAACTTCTTTTGAAGACTTCTTTGCTGTCTGAGGATAGTTCAAAATTACAAGTTGACACTGAATTATAGATGTAAAAATTGTTGGGGGAAAAAAACCCCTGCAGTTTGGTAGGTTCAAAAGAGAATTGCTGTAATTACAGATACTGGAAAGGTTTGACCCTGGAGGCCCATTAGGGCCAGAGGTGCTGAAATCCTGCTGTAGGAGGAACTCCCAGGACAGTGAGTGATGTGCGTTAAACTTCCTGCTGTGCTGTTGGGGTCAGCGGCTGAGGCCAAGGTTTTAGCAGTAAAGAATGGAGTCCCAGCAGTCTGAAGGATTGCTAGATAAAGTTTACTGAAATGTTTGAATCTAAGAGGCTAGTACATCTCCTCAATCTCTTTATTTCATTTATCTATTCAACAAAGAGTTATTGAGCACCAGCTATGAATCAGACATTCTACTAGGCATTGGAAATACAGCAATAAACAGGCTAAAACCCTACCCTCATAGAGTTTATATTCTAGTAGATAAATCAGATGATGGACAAAACATTATTAGTAGATTAGAGAGTGAACGTGCTATGAAAACAAACTAGGAAAAGAGGAGAGAAGTTCTGTGTGTGTGTGAGGCGGGTGCAGTTTTAAATAAGGTGGTCAAGGAAAGCAAATAAGTGACAATTCAAAAAAAGAACTGAAGGAGGTAAAGAAGCGAGCCATGGAATTTTCTAGGGCAAGAACGTTCCAGGGTGATGGGACTATAGGTGAAAACACTGAGGCAGGAGCACACCTGACCTTAGCAGGAGCAGTAAGGAGCCCCGTCTGCATGGTGCCAAGGGAGGGAGGAGGAAAAGAGAAGGAGAGAGGAGTAAACAGTAATGGGGTCTGAGGGTCTGGCTCACTTTCAAGGAAAACAATTTGTCGGTGTGGCAGGATAATTTTTAGGAGTTACATTTTTCCTGTTCTGGCCCCCACCCTTGTCCCCATTTTCCTACCCCAATCAAGCGGAAGAGTAGGCTCTTGGTTACATTGTCTCCGGGATTATTTGTGGCAGGGCGTGCCTCTTGACATGCCCCTTCCTGGTTTCATGTCTGAAAGCCCAAAGAAGGATGGGATTGGAGGAGAAAGGAAGGGATTCCCTGAGATTAAAAAGGAGATTTTCAAAGTCCTCGGAGGAACCAAGGCCTGTGGGTTCTGCAAGCAGCAAGGGTTTAGGGAAAGGGCTCTGTTCAAGGACTGAATTTCGTGTAAAGCTGAAAGGCTTAAAGTCAGAATAGGTTCGGCTCAAAGGAAATGTGATGATATTTCTTTGAGTTTGTGGATCAAAATTCATGTCTATTATAAATGTGCCCATTACAGTGGCTCTTGTAAAAACGGATTCACAGGACAGCCATCTACTTTGGTGGAAACTAATTCTGTCTATGTATTCTGTGGATTAGGTGGGGAGAAAAGATGAGAGCAAAGAGTTGGGATGAGATGAAATGGATGGATATGGAAGGACATAGAAGTGGAAAGAAATGAACTTGCATCGGTGTATCATTACTGTGAGAGTTGGGAATGATTTTCATAATGGCAGCAAACAGAACCATATTTTCACTAATCTAATACCCCTTTCCATTCACTGCTTGCAAAAATTAAGAGTAAAAAATAGTGGCACCTATAGCATTGCAAATACTTGACCTTAAAGTATAAACTATGCATTTCTCTAAATTCTAAAAATGTGGGTTTGTCTTGTAGATGAGACGGTTGATAATGAAAAGAATTGTGAAAGTGAGCAGATTTAAATTATCAGATATTGTGATTGATTATGAAGAAATTATATCTGCAAGGTATGTACTAAAATTGCTTTAAATATGAAATATATTATAAAGTTTTATGCTAATACTTTCAAAGCTCTCTAATAATTTCTCTATTTTTTATATTAAGTCACATGGCAAAAGATGCAGTTTTAGAGCATAAAGTGAGATATAGTAACTTAAAATATATTTGGACATTTTAAAATTGCATTTTGGATATATCGACATGATATATGTTTTCAATTATATAGTCTTTTAGGATAGTTTTTTCCCTCTCCTTACTGATCATTTTTAGGACAAGAAAGAAAAATAGAAGAAACATCTTTATCCCAAATTAGTTTTGCCCTAAGCTTTTTCCTGTCCTAGGACTACTGGAAATGCCATTGCTGGTAGCACCACTCACTAAGCCTGTAATCTCGCTTTTCAAAACGGAGCATCCTCAGCCATACAAGGGTGCTGTGACCCACAGGCAGCAGTTGGGGGAGCCTTTGGCTGAAGTAACTCAATTCCTATATGGTCCTATTGGTGAAACTTAGGGGTAGAAACAAGAGGAGAGATGCTATGTCTCTGGGAAACCTCCCTGGGGACCACCTCCTGGCTCTTAGTATTAACAATAAGGTTTTAGTTGGTTTAGGATGCTGAAATCTATTGTGTTTTATTTTTAGTCCTTGAGGGGGAAATGAGTGTGATCATAAAGCTGTAATTGTACGGGTTTGTGTTCTCTGGGTTGGCAGCTATGTGTAACTAATAACTCCTGTTGCCGAGCCATGAAGAAAATTTGAGTACCCAGTAACTTTCAATTATTGGGTGCTCAATTATTCAGAATAATTCCTGAAAAATGAATAGTCTTCTGAAAGAGCATCACGTTTCATGGCTTTACCTCTCTGTTCCCTTGTCTCTCCTTGGACCATGTATCCAAAGGTCATGAAGCGATCATATTCTCTCTCAACATTAGTGAACATTGTATCTCCTCCTTTCTATGCTCAGAAAGATGCCTTTCTTTTTCCCCTCCATAATAGAGAGAATATGGTTCAGAATAATGCCTGCATTTACAAAAATTAATCAAACAATCAATACCTTTTAAGATTAGGTTATTTTATGTATATAGAGCTAATCGTTTTTTACTCTTTAGCCAGTTGACACATGCACTTTGTAAGCTTGTTGAACGGCGAAGAAAGTTAAAGCCTCGAAGGAAAGAAAGGAAAAAGCTTGCAGCACAGACCGTCTCTCAGGGAGACATTAAGATTCTTGTCAGAATTCTGAGGGCCTATAATATTCCTACCAGAAAAACAACAGTCAATAGGTAAGGCAATATACACTAATTTTTAAGAGTTTCAAAAGCTCTATCTTAAATGTGATAAATACCCACACTGCCCTGTTTGTGCAAAGTTTGCACTTTATTAATACTTCATATACATAAACTGAGTGAAAGTTGAAATCTTCATCTGAATAGTCAAACTCACTTTCATTGCCATGTATTAAGAGTTTTCAGAAGTTTGAGATTCCCAAAGTGACTTTAACATGTATATTTTGGCGTATTTGCCAGCTGCTCACTTTCACATGCTATACGAAATAAATAGCTTTTGTCCCTATTTCGTCTTGTGAAAACTTCTGAAGCTGCTGATGCCCACTGCGCTATTCCTTGACATTTTCTCCTCTCAGTATTGGAAGCAGAAAGCTGGAAAGAGTAGGTGGAACATCAATTTTGTACTAGGAAACGTCCCAGGAAAGCTATGAAGCAAAGTTGAAATGTTTCATGAAGTCAGAATTGCTGCAGCTAAACCCTGCTCTTTCTGTTTTGGACTTGTCATTTTAGGTGATCTCTGCAAAAATCAAATCTCATCCTCCCCTTCCATAGGCACTCAGCAGGTTTTATTTGTATTTCTTGAGCACAGCATGCACTGGGCCAGAATGGGTCTAGCAGTGAACAGCCAAATTAAGGCCTCATAAATATTAAGTGCTCGTGTATATTTAGAGTACCCTGAATTTAGTGCCTCTTATATATTTAGTCTCATGCATGATTAGTATATTATGGATATTAGTACCCAGGTGTCTGAGGAGTATTAGATATTGCTCTCTATGTTTAACACACATATTTTCTACTTGCTTAGCTTACACTTAACGGATTCCATGATTTCTACCTATGAAAAACAAACTTTTTGCTTACTAGCTACTAATGTATAGTTAAATCAACCAGTTGCCATCGCGTCGACTCCAACTTGTGGCCTCCCCATATGTGTCAGAGAACTGGGCTCCCTATGGTTTTCAATGACTAATTTTTTTCGCCAGGCTCTTTTTCCAGGAATCTATAGTTAAAACCTCCAAGATTTTGCCTATGTTGTACAAACTACAACCTTATTCATCAAATAGAACTGAATATTTACAAAACGAATGCACATTTCAGAGGCTAACATTTTTATGAGATAAATACAAAAACACCTTTTTCTATAAATCGTCATTTTGTAAAAGAGAGAATATTGTAACAACAAAGAAGTAGGAAGGACATAACCTCAAAATATCACTTTCTTTATTTTTCTCATTTTGCTGAGGACCACTGAAAACTTTATCATAGATTGGATCCAGTCCGTAGCTCAGCATCTAGAGTCACTCTTCTGGAGTAGTGATTATTAAACGTTTAGTTCTAACCACCTACACTATGAGAATCCAAAGCAAACTCTGTAAGATCCAGGGTAACTGAATTATGTATTTCAATAAGCATAGGCAAAATATCTACTGATACCTATTCCCACTAAAACTAAAATTAATTAAAGTGTATGTCTCTGTATTATTTTCCCGAAGAGCCTTGGATGTGCCTACTTTTTTGATGTCATCCGTATCTCGTCTCAGACATAAAGAAACAATCAAATCAGTAGCCTCAGAGGAGATATTAAATGAGATAAGTATTTAACACTTCTATAAAGTGCAATATTGATTATGTACACCCTGAATTGCAACTGGCTTCTAATTCTCCTCTTCAGCTGTAATCTCTTGGGCTTCCAGTTCACTTTCCATAACACAGTGAACATTTTCTTTATATATAATTCTGACCATTTCATTCTCTACTCTTATGGTCTTTAGAATAAGGTATAAGCTCCTTAGAATGGCTACAGAAGTTTTTAATGATTTGGCCTGTGCCTACCAATCAGCCTCATCTCTCTCCATCCCACAGCACTATCATATTACTGCTTGTCCTAGAAGGCCTCTGTACATGCCTATATGTGATCTGTACTTTGCCTGGAATGGCCTCCACATATTCCCAAATTGTTGGTCAAATGAACTACTACTTAATACTTCAAAACCCAAGCTCAGGCAATATTTTTTCTGTGAATCCCTTCTTATCCTCACCCCAGAATGTTAATTATTCCCTCTCCTGAGTAACTATTATACCTTGAATATATTTCTATTACTTCATTTCTCACATGTCATTGCAATTCTTTGTTTGCCTGGGTTTTTTTCACCCATTTATTGTAAAATCCTTAAGAGAAAGTTCCATTTATTTCTGAATTCTAGAAAAACCCAAAAACCTGTTGCCATCAAGTTGATTCCGACTCATAGCGACCCTATAGGATAAAGTAGAACTACCCCATAGTGTTTCCAAGGAGCGGCTGGTGGATTTGGACTGCAGACCTTTTGGTTAGCAGCCTGAACTCTTAACCGCTGTGCCACCAGGGCTCTTAGAAAAGTACCTAGTATATAATAGGACCAATAAATGTTTATTAAGTGAATGAATGAATAAATAATAGTTATTTGAAACACTAGAAAAAGGAAGCCATTCATTTGCCAGCCAATAACCAAGTAATTTCATAGTCTTCCACCTTTATCAAGTATATAAAAATATTACAAAAATCTAGTCAATGTTTATTATGTGTTTCAGGATACTGTACACCCTTTTGTGGAAGTTTCTTTTCAACACACTGTATACCAAACCAATACTGCAAGTGGATCTCATCCATGCTGGAATGAAGAAATTAAAGTAGACTTTGTGTAAGTTGGAGTCCATTTTTCCTCAACACCTAAAAAAATATAGCAGTAACAAAATTATTTTCTTGTGCCATTATTGAAATTAATGATCTAGATAGGCTTTATTTTTCAAGCTTTTTAATTTCAAAATATTTTATATATACATACATATATACATATATGTACAGATGTATGTATAAAATATGTATATGTATGTATATAAAATCATATATGTAAATTCTGAAGAAAACTAATAAAAATAATAAAGAAAAATAATTTAAAAAAATAATAAAATGAACACCTATTTATCTACCGCCCCATAGGGTTTTCCAAGGAGCAGCTGGTGGATTCAAACTGCCAACCTTTTGGTTAGCAGCCGAGCTCTTAACCACTGCACCAGCAGGGCTCCTATGGGGCAGTTCTACCCTGTACTAGAGGGTCACTATGAGTCAGAATCGACTCGACATCAACAGGTTATGTATCTACTATCCAGCTTAAGAAATTTAATATTACTGAATTAGTTTCCTAGGGCTGTCATAACAATGGATAAATAAATTATGGCATTTTGTACAATGGAATACTATATAGAAGTAAAAATAAGACAAGTTATTAAAAATTTTGTTTAATAAAGAGTAGACTTCCTTTACTTTCTTTACTTCAAAACATGTCAGTTTGCTTTAAATTTTTAGGCCATTTGTACTTTCTACAGAGTGTGGTAAGTCTTTTCCTACAGTATCCTTGTATATTAAAGGTGCCTTTCATTGAAATAGTTACAAAATCAGTTCTATAAATCTAAACAGCAATAGACACCTGTGTTCCTGCTTCGTACTCAAGTAAAGAAACAGATGTGGACTAGAATAATCTAGAACACAATTAAATATGTGTGCTTAGGAATACACACACATACACAATAGACCCAGTAAAAATCTATCTATTCCATATCCACTTTCTCTATCACTGCTGTGCTTTACTGCTGGTTAAAAATTTCTCTTATGATGATATCGTGGCTATCAAACATCAAAACTGTTTTCCAAGTAATGTGTCTCTATTTTTATCTTGAGGGGGGAAATTTGACTTCTTATCTTATTTGTAAGCAGGATTGCTTAGAATTTGCCCCTCATTTTATATGATAAATTTGCCCAATGCCTCTGTTAACTTATCCTCCCACCAGCTAACACTAAGAGAACTCAGAAGTACTGAATAATCACTTGCATATGTGTGATGGCATCTTCTTACAGGCAGGAAAGCCACATCATACCTTGCAAGTTCTGAATCTTTTATCAGTTTCCAAAATCTTCCTGATTAGTCCTCAGAAGAGAATTGTCAAAAGAGAGCCCTAAAATGAAGTGATTATAACAGAGTTGACAAATGTAATAATTATATTAGACTGCACTGTCTTAGAGATACGTTGCTAGATTCACATGGGTGTAGTGGAAATAACATGTAGACAGAATGGCAATGCCAAGAGGAAGTTTTAGATTTGTTAGGGACTAAGAAATCCTTGGCAGAGGTAGAATCTATACAGATAGGAGAGACTTCATCTAAACTAAAATGTCATCACTGCTATCATTCACAATTTAAAAGATTATAGAAAATTTTTGGAAAGAAAAGGAAGTGTGGAAAGGTTGTAAGTTGTAAGCAGAAGGCTTAGAGACTAAGTGTCAAAGTCCTAGTAAGAATGGCTGAAAGAAATTTCCAACATAAATGAAAACGAACTCTCAGGTATCTTCAAATGAGACAACTGATATTTATGAAAAATTAGAAACCCAAAGTCAGAATACACAGAATGTTTTTCAAAAAATATTTTCTATTTACAAATTACAGGGAGAAATGTAACTGTTATGCAATAAGGTTTGTATCTGGCATGAATAGTGCATTCACTAAAATATAAGCTCCCTGTGGACAGGAAGCATGTCTCCCTTGCTCACTAATATGAAGAAAATAAATAGTTTGAATGAATGACTATCATGTAATCACCTTAATTGTACTGGAAGCAAAATACAAAATTCAAACTTGGAATCATATTGATGCTAAAGGAATTTAGTTTTTTTAATGCACTTTAGTTTTTAGAGCAGTTTTAGTTTTACAGAAAAATTGCACAGAACGTACAGAGAGTTCCCATGTACCCCCTAGCCCCACTGCACACAGTTTCTCCAATTATTAACATCTTGCATTAGTGTGGTACATTTGTTACAACTGATGAACCAGTATTGATACATTGTTATTAACTGAAGTCCATAGTTTACATTAGGATTGACTCTTTGTGTTGTACAGCTATAAATGGTTTTTTAATTGTTATTGGAAATGAAGTACACTGATAAAGAGAAATTTGAAATAAAATCATTCCCACATGGACTTAAAGTTGTTCTCTGTATTCAACTAGCAATTTACAGTTGTCACTACCTATCGATCTTTGGCTCTCACAGAGGTGAAAGAGGTATAAGGAGCCATCAACTGTATTCGTTATCAAACTCCTTTGCCTTTTCCTGGTGCCCTTTCCCCTTTCTCTTGCCCACCTCATTGTGCCCCCTCAATTTCTGCCTATAATGTGGTTCCTATCTGCAAGGTTTTTTGACAGCTTTGCTCTGAGTTTTCAACTCCTGTAATTCTCCTGGTTTCTGAATGCTAGCTTCCTGGTCTCCTGGACCTTGAGTTTCTTGTGTTGCTTTTCCCTCCAGCATTGTGTGCTTTACTTTGTCTCTGTGAGTGGGTCCTGATTCTCAGGATTGAAGGAGATTCTCTTCAGTCTCCAACCACTCTTCCCTGCAAGATTGTATAAACAAGGCCTTGGCTGTGGGCCTAACCAGGAAGCTCCATTGTCACTCAGGCTTTCTGTTATGGTCACCTGCAAGGCAAATGGATACCCCCTCTCACCCAAAATTTGGTTCAGATGTTGAGACTGATGATGCCACACATATATCAAGAGGATATAAAAAGTTTTATTACTTACATAATTGAGATCTCTGGGGAATGCGGGGTAAGCCTCTCAAGCAGGCTTGAAATGGCTTGAGAAAGCAAGGAAAGGAGACTGGCCCGAGTTTTTATTGTGGTTAGGGGTGGGCCCAGGGCAAGGATTCCCACAGGAAGGGACTTGCATAGTTTCAGTCTCCCGCTGGTGCCAAAGGAGGGAGCATTCAAGCTTTCTTATCAGCTTGTCCAGATGTGGGGCACAAGGGGAAGAGGTCAAGGTGAAGTTTAAAAGCTGTCAGTAGTCAAACATCAAAAAAATGAAGTCAGACTCCTCATCATACTTTCCAAGCAAGGTACCATCTTTGAGGGCCTAGGTGCAAGCTGTGTGAGCCCAGGACCACCAACCACCCTGTACCTTCCCCAGTCCTTCTCAGACTCCACTCCTGAAAGTGAAGCCCTGCAAACCCTTACCAGCATTTGCAAGAAGCAAGACCTTGTTTATGCCATTATTTCAACTTGAGGGGGAAAAATCTAATGGATCAGTATGCCTAGGAATTGTGTTGGCTTAGATGCTGTGGATACTTCTGCTATTAGCAGATTACCAAGTTTGTTCTTCCAGATTCAACACAGGCTCAATTGTATTTTCGGAGCCTCTGGCCAGAGTCCCAAAGCAGATATCCATGTTATTTGGCTGCCTGGCTGGATCTTTTACCTCTTACTTTGCCTTGTTCTCTCATATCTGCTTACCTGATCTTTTAACTCTTTGTGTGTGATGGGGAGTATTGATTGAAAGGGAAATCTATTCTACTGTATTGTAAGATATTAAGTAATGAGAATATAAAATGTATTTGGTTAAAAATGTATTTGGTAAAATATGTGATCCATGTGTGTTGAGAAATATTTGGTATATTCATTTAGAAGTTAGAATTAGAAGAAATATGTTGCATTAAATTACTTGATTTAGGAGAACACAAAACTGTCAGTAAGATACATGAACTTAGACTGTTTACATTCTTGCAATTGCAGCAGTTAGATAAGCTGTATTTGGGGTATAGCCAACTGGATCAGAGGGTTCAGCTAGGCAAAACTGTCCAGTTATCACTTTTCATTGCCTTGGATATAAGGCCTCTATTCCCCTCTCCCCATGACACGTTAGTGAATAAAAACCACATGCAAACAGAATTAACAGTAAATAAATCCTATCCTATCTCGTTGCCATCAAGTCATTTCCGACCCATGGCGACCCTCCCCCATAGGATTTTCAAGGAACAGCTGGTGGATTTGATCTGCTGACCTTGTGGTTAGCAGCAAATCATTTAACCACTGTGCTACCAGGGCTCCAATAAATAAATTGTAAATAGTAATTAACCAGTGAGCTCTACATTGGCAGAGGAATTCCAGTGAAGTTTGAAGAAAGTTTGCATAGAATACAAAATGCAAGGTGATGCACAAGGACTTGAGTGATTTAAAAGATATACTAAGTCAACATGCTTGAAAATGTCTTGAGGATGAGTTATCTGTCATTTCTCCTGCTGACATAATGTTAGTAAATGTGCATTGCCTTCCCTGTCCTACCTCCCCTTCCTCTTTAATTGCAGCATGAAAAGAAACTCTTAAAGGAGCAGGTTGGGGGAGTCAGCTGGGTATCATTTAGAAATATAAGGAACCCAACTTAAAATAGTTCTCTAAGCAGCCCTAATACACAGTGTTAACAGGGTACAAACCATAACTAACAACACACAAACTCCAGAAGATAAACTAGGTAACTGGGATCTTCTAAAAATTAAACACTAATGCTCATCAAAAGAGTAAAAAGAGAACCTACAAACTGGGAAAAAGAATTTTGGCTATTAAAAATCAGACAAAAGTCTAATCTCTAAAATCTACAAGAAAATCCAATACCTCTACAACAAAAAGACAAATAATCCAATTAAAAAATGGGCAAAGGAAATGAACAGACACTTCACCAAAGATAATATTCATGTGGCCAACAGACACATGAGGAGATGCTCACGATCACTAGCCATTAGACAAATGGAAATCAAAACCACAATGAGTTACCATCTCATCCCGGCATTACTGGCACAAATCAAAAAAACAGGAAATAACAAATGTTAGAGATGCTGTGGGGAGATCGGAACTCTTATGCACTGCTGGTGGGAATGCAAAATGATACAACCATTTTGGAAAATGATATGGTGTTTTCTTAGAAAGCTAGAAATAGAAATGCCATATGGTCCAGGAATCCCACTCCTAGGAATATATCCTAGAGAAATAAGAGTCATCACACAAACAGACATACGCATACTCATGTTCATTGCAGCATTGTTCACAATAGCAAAAAGATGGAAACAACCTAGATGCCCATCAACAGATGAATGGATAAACAAACTATGGTACATACACACAATGGAATACTACACAACGATAAAAGAACAATGATGAATCTTCGAATCATCTCATAACATGGATGAATCTAGAGGGCATTATGCTGAGTGAAATAAGTCAATCACAAAAGGACAAATATTGTATGAGACCACTACTATAAAAACTCATGAAAAGATTTGAACACAAAAAGAAAAAATCTTTGATGGTTACGAGGGAAGGGAGGGTGGGATGGGAAAAACACTAAGTAGACAATAGATAAGTGGTGACTTTGGTGAAGGGTGGAACTGCACAGTACTGGGGAAGCCAGCACAACTTGTCCAAGGCAAGGGCATGGAATCTCCATAGACACATCCAAACTCCCTGAGGGACTGAATTGCTGGGGTGGGGGCTGTGGGGACCATGGTCTCAGGGAACATCTAGCTCAATTGGCATAACATAGTTTATAAAGAAAATGTTCTACGTTCTACTTTGGTGAGTAGCGTCTGGGGTCTTAAAAGCCTGTAAGCGGCCGTCTATGATACTCCATTGGTCTCACCCCTTCAGGAGCAAGGGAGAATGAAGAAAACTAAAGATACAACAGAAAGATTAGTCCAAAGGACTAATGGACCACATCTACCATGACCTTTACCAGAATGAGTCCAGTACAACTAGATGGTGCCCGGCTACCACCACTGACTGCTCTGGCAGGGATCACAATAGAGGGTTCTGGACAGAGCTAGAGAAAGATGTAGAGCATAATTCTAACTCACAAAAAAAAAAAAGACTAGATTTACTGCCTAAAGGAGACTGGAGAAACCTCCAGAGTATGGCCTCCGGACACCCTTATAGCTCAGTAATGAAGTCACTCCCAAGGTTCACGCTTCAACCAAAGATTAGACAGGCCCATAAAACAAAATGAGACTAAAGGGGCACAGTGGGCAAGGGACAAGAACTAGAAGGCAGGAAGGGACAGGAAAGCTGGTAATAGGGAACCCAAGGTCGAGAAGGGAGAGTGTTGACATGTCATGGGGTTGGTAACCAATATCATAAAACAATATGTATACTGTTTAATGAGAAACTAGTTTGTTCTGTAAACCTTCATCCGAAGTACAATAAAAAAATAAAAAATAAATTTAAAAAAATTGTTCTCTAAGCTCAAGTAGGATTTTTTGGTTGTCATTGCTTGTAGGTCTCAGAAAGTTATAAAGCTGTTGGGGATCCTTTGAAATAGTAGCTGCTTCTGTAAGCACCAGGCTTAAAGAAATAATGTCAGTAACAGTTGGTATAGTGAAAAGAGCCTAGCCTTTCAAGTCAGTCAGAATTGGATTCAGATCAGGGATCTGTCCCTTGCTGGCAGCATTACCTTGAGCAAGTTATTGAACTTCTCTGAACTTCAGTTTCCTGATGTAAAATAATCTACTGCATGAGATTGTGACTTTTATCGCTGTTAGAAATTTGATCAAGATTCAATATGCAAGCTGGAGCTGAGAGTGGAAGTTCATTGCTCATGAGATATTACACTATCCTTTCCAAAAATGTACCCAATCAAGTAAGCTATCAGCAGACAGCTTACAAAATTAAATGCACTCCACTATCCCAGTTTCTGGTTGGAGAAAATAAATATGGAAAAGAGAATAAGCTCCATGATTAAAGAGTCGTATCTATTAATTGAGAGCAAAAGAGCGTTTTGACTATATAGGTGAATTAGCAGAAACTAGCAGAATTTAAGGTAGTTGGAAAATTTTATATTCCAAATAATTTGTTTGCAATAGCTGGCTATAGTGAAAGTCTTTCTGCTTGACATTTAAACATTTTTATTTTTCATGCAAATCACCTTAAGAGAGATATAAGATAAATTACAAAGCACAACTGGCTTTAATTAAAAGTGGCAGCTACTCTTCAAATCACATAGCTTCTTCTTAGTTTACACTTTTTCAAAGAAAATACAGGTAATTTTATAGTCTTTTGTGAGTACTGCTGTTATAAAATAAATGAATTTTGAAAAAAGTAAGCATTTAAATATGCTTTTCTTATTTGCAGCTCACCAGGGCATGATTACAGCTTCTCAAGCTTATCTAAAATAAAAGACAATATATATATCAACATTTTTGATGAAATGATGATTGAAAAACATGAGGTAAAGCAGAATAATTATAATAATCAATGTTGAAGTCTTTCTAAGAAGGCCAAACTGAATGAAGTCTAGTAACATATTTGTAAATTTGCTCTTAGATGCAGAATCTATATCTAATATTTTCTAACAAGGATTCGAAGCAATGTGCGGTAAAATCAGATATATGACAAGTTAGTTCAAATGTAACAGAGATCATAAACCACACAAGCCACTATTGGTTGGCTTATTAGCTCTACCTTTGTTTTATTTTTTAATTGTTGCTCTAGGGTTTACAATACACTCTTTAATTTATCACAGTCTACCTTTATATAATATTATACCACTTCACATATAGTGTAACAAAGTATATTACAATAGTATACCTCCATTTTCCTCTCCTGTACTTTGTCATACATTTATATATATATATATTAAAAAAAACCCACAACAGGTCATTATTTTTTAAAGAGATTATAAGTGAGAAAAATATCATTTTCTATTTACTGTTTTCTTTTTAAATGAAAGAATGATTTTCTATATATGAAACTATTCATCACTTATTAAATAAGTAACAGAAAAATTATTTATTTTAATAGGATCACTGTCTCAAGAGCTGCAGTGGTCATACATATATAAGAAAGAATTGGCTTGGGTCCATTGTCTTCCCGTTCTCTGCTCTTCTGCAACAATCTGAGGTAATAAGAAGTGGTTCTTTGCTAAATATTCTAAGTTTTTACCTCTGGCTAATAGAAACAGTGTTATCTTCAAATACTGCGATTGGCAGGTTGGTAGTTCAGTTAAAATGATCCTGTATTATAGTGCCCCTGGAATTTTCGAGTATTTGAAGGTTCTGGGTATCTCTAGAACAAAAGACACCCACAAATTTATGTCTTATATCTTTAGAGTGATTACTGAAGAATAGGATAGCTGGCCTTAGTCCTTAAAGCAATATTCATATTTTCATGTAATAGTTTGACAGGACCAGATTAAGGAAACGTTCTGTTACTGGTGTTTCTTTGTAATCACGGATCCCGGGAGTTTCAGCTTGTCAGCAGTGTTTATTGATAATGGTGAGGTTGCTGATTAGCACCTGGTCTCTGTGAGATCCTCCCCTCAAAGGGCCTTGCCTTTGGGCTAGGTAGCGGGAACATGCCTCTGTGACCAACAAAATATAAAAAGTCCCAGCTGACACTCCGTATTGGGCTCTGTTACACTTACTTAGGCAAGGTACTTGACATCTCTGAGCCTATGCTCATAGTACATTTAATGTTTATTTTCATCATGCATCATCTATTACATTGATATATTCTTTCAGATTAGTGGAATATTTCAAGGAAATATTTCAAGGAAATATTCCACCAATTTTGCTTGGGTATGCTTGGAGTAAGACTTATATGTCTCCTAAAGAGGATTACAGTGGGCACTGAAGATTCAGAAGTGAATTTCTTGTCCTCGAGGAGTTCACTGTCTATCAGAGAAAACTAACATTTTAGTACAACATCGTAATGTTGTAGTGCTTTCATAATGCTTTAATAAGATAGGTGCTATGACAACATACAGTAGGAGTACCTGACTTCTTGCATTGGAGGACAGGGATGAGGAGATGGGGCGGGGGTAAGGGGACAGGTGGTAACAGGGCAGTGAGGAGGAGAATGAAGGGTCAAGGAAGACTTCACAAAAGACATAATTTTTGAACGAAGTGCTTAAAGATGACTTTGTCAAGCAAACGAGGGCATTTGAGTCAGAAAGAATTGTGTGTATCAGGACTGCTTTCAGCTGTAAGCAACAGAAAGCCAGACTAACAGTGGTTAACATAGGTAAGGAGTCTGTTTATAATTTCATCTAAAAAGAAGTCCAGATGCTAGTCAAGGACAAGCTCCTTTTTGTCTTTCTATTCTGACTGCCATTATCAGGTAGCTTTCACCCTTATGGTTGCAAAATACTCATTGCACCTCCAGCCTCATATCCATATTGTAGGTGGGAGAAAGGGAGAAACAAGAAAGGGCAGTAATACCTGAATGAGGAAAACAGCCACTTCCCCTAGAAAATCCCAGCAGACTTCTGCTTAGATTTTTTTTGTGTGACGTAGCCACTCCACAGCTGTTATATTGCCATCTAACATTGTTGCTAAGAAATGAAAGGAGAGAATAGATATTAGGTAGGAGAAGTGTCTGTATAATGTTCAATCACACAAAGTCATGAGGGATCATGTTGCAAATACAAGTGCTGCAAATAAAGAGCAATAGGGATGTATGTTGTTGGGGGTAGAGGGCTTCTCACATTTGTAAATCCCCAGGGATGTTTCTCAGTCTCAGACCACAATGTAGGATAGACAGGTAGTTAAGAATGTGGGTTTCAGAGGTGGATAAACCTGAGCTGAAATTCTGGCTCCCCTACTCATTAGTTGTGTGATCTTGCACAAATTACTTAAACTCTCTGAGCCTCAATTTCCTTATCTGTAAAACGGACATAAGGGCAGTATCTACCTCATTAAATGATATGATCTATATATCAAGCACTTGGCACAATGTCTTGCTCATAGTGAATGCTCAATAACTATTAGCTATTATTATTAGTCATTATTATTATAATTCACCTCCTCCCCTCAAACTTTCTCTCTCTCTGTCTCTCCCTCCTCCTGTGGGCCTCAGGGTTGTTCTTACGGCTGTTACATTTTTTTTCTCTTTCTAGATCCAGTGGAAAATGTTAAAAAAAAAAAAAAAAAATTGCACCTTCTAAGAGCTTTTATTGCTCTGGTATGGTAATTTGCTGCCTCCTTTCATCCCTTTCTTACATAGTACACATTAGTCAGGGACCCAAGGCGTTGAGGTTGCCTATGAACATATCCATGGGGAACCTGATCTTCCTTGTGTAAGCACATATTAGTAGAACCAGCGTGTACCCATGCAAGCATGTTCACTTCTATAGAGAGGACTGAGCTGGGCTCATAGTACATTTGACTGATGTTTATTTTCCTCATGCATAATCTATTACATTGATATATTCTTTCAGATTAGTGGAACATTTCAAGTAAATATTCCACCAATTTTGCTTGGGTATACTTGGAGTAAGACTTATGTGTCTCCTAAAGAGGATTACAATGGGCAGAATTTAAAAGAATGTACCTTTTTAAATATTTTTGCTACCATTGAACCTCAAATATCATATATCACCTATAATCCAGAACCAAATAAGGTAGGTTTTACATTGAATTACTTTTATATATATCCTCAAAGAAGTGTCAACTATTTTAAAACCAGTAATGATGATTTCAAAGCTAATAAAAATAAACATTGGTTCTTAATATTTTCCTGTGGGAACAATATGGTACAATGTTGAAATACCTTAAATTTGGTTCTAGTTTTCAGATCAAATAGATGTTCTGGAGAGAGCACAGATTTTTAAAAAAAATTGTAAGGCAATGTTTCCCAACCGAAGAATCACAACTACTGTTTTTAATGATGAAGGGATACAGATCTTAGTAACAAGATATATCAAAGCATTAAATCCACCTCAACAACTTCTGGATATAATTCTTCATGATTCTAATGCAACATTTGTAAGTTATATTTATTTTAAAATAGCTTTATTGATATATAATCCCCATATTATACGATTCATTCATCTAAATGGTTTTTAGTATATTCAGAGTTGTGCAACCATCACTCTCTCACCCTAAATTTATATTTTTTTAAATAACTTTGAGTATAACATTTTTGCTAAAATTGTTTTGCCTTCAAAGAGATTTTCCTGAGAGAGACACCATCCAATGTGTCCTCCTGAGCCCCACGTAGGAGAAAATGTTTCTTCCTGATCCCCTTTACTTCTGCCCACTTGGAGTAGAGAATTACTATTGTCACACCAGTCCACATGACCAAACTGGCTTCACTATTTTTCTGCCAAACATTGAAAAATGACACAAAAATTCCTTTGATTTCCAAGAAAGATAAAAAGTTATACTCCTAAAGGTGTTACATTCTTCTGAGGACAGCTTCTGAAGGATTGCTTCTCGTTGTATGTAGGAGTGAAGAAGATATTTTATATTTTGTTCTGTAAACAGCCAACCCAACACCTCCCACCCCATCCATATATGGCTTTATGTACATCTATTTACCAGCCGATAAAAGAGACACATACTCAAATTTTAATTTAATGTAAAATGAAAATTTACTCATATTCTCAAAAGAGCATATACCACCTTCCACTTTGAATCTTTCCTTTAAGAAATAAGCTTTGATTAAAGGGAATTTATGAAGAATTGCTTATACCTTTTGTTTATTCAGGTTCAGTCTAGTCAATTGCCTCTCCTCAGAATATTTATACTATCTGTGAGTTATAAATCTCTCTTAGCTGTGCTCTTTAAGCTAAAACCAGAAGTCCTAATGTAGATTGCCTTTTGCTGCACTCTCCTTTTCCATCATGGGTTTCTTCCTACCTGTGTTTCCTGACACCCAATATCCAAGGAGATAATAGTGCTCTCAGATTTATTTAAAAACTTGTCTTTATCTTTTTAAAAAATATAAATTTGAGTTCCTTTGCTTGTCAAAGATTATAAACCATGTTTAATTGCATGAAGTTAGAAAGTACAACCTGTGTAGAAAATGTAATAGTGTATATAATTGCAGCTATTGTAAATCAGTTAAGATGTTAATGAGTGTCTTAGGGTTCTGTAGAAAAACAGAACCATATACAGGTAGACTCCGACTTATGATGGGGTTCTGTTTTGACGACTTTATGGTGTGTCGATTCTGACGTAAGTCGAATACCTTACCTCTTTTTTTTTAAGTTTTCATTATCATTGCCTTTTATTATCAGTATCTTTATAAATATGATCTTTATTTGTTTTGAGGGGTTGGCATGAGAATGATAACATCAGCAAATTATACACTGCAACAGTGTAGTACATATTACTAACGATAAGATAAAAAAAAAACAAAAAAGAGATGGTTGTAAGTGCTGTTTGTCATAACTGGAATGAGTCCTAAGTCAGGGACTACCTGTATATATGAGAGAGAGAGAGAGATCTATTTTAAGGAATTGGCTCATTCGATTGTTGGGTGATGGCAAGCCCAAAATCTGTAGATCAGGCAGTGGACTGGAGATTCCTGGCGTTTTGAATTCATAGGTCAGGTGACAGGAAAAGTGAAGACTTCTGGCAAATGTCTGTTTATAGTCTAGAAGCAGACTGTACCCGAGAGAAAACTCCCTTTTTGCCCTTAAGGCCTTCAACTGACTGGTTAAGGCCCACCCGCATTAGGGAAAGTAATCTGCTTTACTTAAGGTCAATTGATTCGATCACATATAACTACTTCATAACGGCAACTAGGCTAGTGTCTGACCACACAACTGGGCATCACAGCCTAGCCAAACTGACATAAAATTAACCATCACAATGAACTTCCTGAGTTAACTCATTGTTTATTTTTATCCCTTTCTCATTTTCTACCTTAGTCTTGAGTCTTTCCTCTCCAGCCCTATGGGGGGAAGATCCGCAGTATAACTTCTATTGTGTGAGAAAACATTCTGTACCACTATCTCTCTGCTGTAGCGGTTTATAACAAACTTATAATTTTGATAGATTTTGAACCTAAAGTAAATCAAACCCTTGTTATTCTTCACTATCTTTTTTTTTTTCATTTTTTAACAATTATACTTTAAAGTCTTTGTGTACATTTTAATAATTTATTATAATAAAATACAATGGGTAACTTGTACCCTCTGTAGTTTAGGCCAACTTGGGCTCAGTCCCAGAGACTCTATATATTGTATTAGCCGTGTGACCCCGGGCAAGTTATTTTAGCACTGTAAGCTTGTGTCCTGTTCTGTAAAACAAGAACAACAAGAGTGCATACTTCATAGGCTTGTAGGATGGACTAAATGAGATAATGCGTGTAAAGCACTGTGCTCAGTGACAGGCATATGGACACACTCAGTAAATGTTAGTTAATATTATTCTAGGACCTCGTTGCTCGATTTGTATCTTTGATTCCTTTTATGCCTGATACACTGGATGAAAATGATGGTTCTGATATATGGATGACCTCAGAGGTAACCAACTACATTTTATTATAATGTTTTTTCTTTGCTTCTCTTTTAAAGATGGCTTTTTAAAAAATATTATGTACTTATGTTGTATTTTGCCTTGTGAAGTTTTAAAGCATTTTATAGTTTTAAACATCATTTTCAGTTCCATGACAATCTATGGAAATACTTTTTAAGGATCAAAAATCTTTTCAACATTGTAAGTAGTAGCGCATGAATATTTTTATTTGACAGGAACTCCAGAAGAACAATATTATGACATTCTCCAGAGGGCATGATGGCTTGTCACTGTAGAGCTGGTCAGACCCTGTAGTCTAGGGCACATACCACCACTCCCCAGAAGCTGTCCCTGGACCACTGTCCCCCAATCTGAGTGAAGATCTCATAGAGCAGTGCTCCTCTTCAGCACTTGGATTAAAGTTCTCTTTATAGGGTTGCTGTGAGTCGGAATTGACTCAGGGCAGTGGGTTTGGTTTGGTTGGTTTTAGACAGGTTGCCAGTTAAATACAGGCCCCATATACTATTTGGAACGTAATTTTACTAAAAAATTACTCATTGTTTATTTAAAATTCAAATTTAAGTTTATTTAAAATTCAAATTTAGAGTACTTCTTCCATTCCACATTTAATTGTATTTAGTTGCTTATATACCTGTTCTCCTACCCATACCCTCCACACATACATCCCAGTTGTAATCTCCTAGAAAGCAGAGGCAGACCTGATTTTTATTTATTTTTGTATTCATCACTGTACACTGCTTTTCATTTAGTAAGCATTCAATAAATATTTTTTAATTGGAAAATACTAATATGATGGGACCCTAAAAGAGAAACTTTTCCCATATGGAACTTAAAGTCCTGGCGTTTGTTAGTATGCTTTAGGGGGCCTAGGTTTGAGCTGAAATAGATTAAGGGGGCTCTGGGCTAAATTTAAGGAGCCCTGGTGGCACAGTGGTTAAAGCGATCAACCGCTAACTGAAAGGTCAGCTATTGGAAACCACCGGCCGCTCCTCTGCTCCTCGGGAGAAAAGATGTGGCAGTCTGCTTCCATAGAGATTTACAGCCTTGGAAACCCTATGGGGTCACTATGAGTTGGGGTTGACTCCGCAGCAACGGGTTTGGTTTTGGTTTGGGGCTAACTTTAACCTATTAAACTGAACTTAATAGGTCAGCTACTCTACCTTCTGCTAACTGGAACTAAGGGAGCCACAAGAATGTGATTTGGTTCCAGAATCAAGTGATTCAAATCTGGTAGAACTCAAAAAGGTGTCATTCACTCTGGCCTCTTCTGAGACTCTCTGAACTAATCAGAATGTGTTCAGGGACATTATAATTCTGCAGAATGTTGCAAGAGGCTGAGCTAAAAATAACCATTCGTACATACACTGGTACCTCAAATCCTCCCATCCCAATATTCACAATTAACATCCATAACTAAAAGGTTACTACAGGCTTGGGATTCCTTTTGACTAATGCTTTCCCACTGACATGAACTTTTTGGTGATGGGACGCCCCTGGGTATATAACTGATTAGATTGTCACAAAACAAACATTATTTTCTCCCACTAAATAATAGTCACCAGAACTACCCTTCCACCCTACTCTAAAAATCCTTTTGAAGCATTCATCACTGTAAGTACTTTTCCACCTCTTTGAAATGACTATCCCTTCCACTGACTTAATTAGTTTAGCATACTTAACATTTTGAAAAAAAAATCTACTGGTTCTTCACCAACTCTGAACCTGCAATTTAGATGAAGTGTCACCAGGAGACAGTAGAACTTTGGTCATGTAGTCTAATAATAATTATAGTTTATTTGAGATTCAGATGTCACTTTCCATTCAATCATGAGTTTTCCACATATTTTTAAATGATATTAAAGTTAGGGTACTTGAAACACAGTAAAATAAACATTATTTCTTAAAATATATTTTAATATATATTCTTATTGGTAGCAATTGAAAATATATCATATTTTAAAAGTATCTCCTTTCCAAAGTTGTTAGCCAATTCCAGGTTTGAGTAATTTCTTGGTAAATTGTCCCCATATATTAAAGCAGAATGAATAGGCAGAGAAAATGGTAGAGGCCCTAACCACATTTCCTAATGTTCTGCTCAAATTTCTATCCTACCAAACTGTGAAGGGGAGGGGAGCAGTGTAGTATATAGTGGAAAGAACATGGGTTTTGGAGTCAAACAAACCTGGGTTCAAATCCCAGTTCAAGCACTTAATAGCTGTGTGACCTAAGATAAGTTATTTAATCTCTTTGAACCTCAGTGTCCTCCTCTGTGTCATATAGGAGTTTTGAAGGGAATAAATGAGATAACATATGCAAAGTACCTGGAACTCAGGAAAAGTTAGTTATGCACTCTCACCAACCTTCCTCCCTCTCTTATGATATCAGATCAGGAGAGCCTCGTTGGCTTGATGTTGAACACTGTTTATGTTCTGCTCTGAGCTCTCCTGTTCACACTTTTCTTTCAGAAGGGCCTCCTTACCACCCTCCTAACTCCCATCCCTCACTGTCACATTCAGCCAGCGCATACTTTTATGGCCTATCAGTTGTTAAAACATTGAAATGCTTCCATACTGATCGGTAAATAGTCACTGCCAAGAGCTTCCAAGACCCGTACCCCCATCTCTCTGCCTACCACAGCCCCTTGTCTGGGACTAAAAGGAAATGGCGAGCACATGTCCTAATAAATGGTGCAGCTGCTACTCAGCAACAAGATTGTTGCCATATCAACATTTGGATCCTTGTATATTGACAGACGTTTTGATTTTTCAAATGAAGTGAGAAATCCAGATTTTTATGTGAAATTTAAAAAAAAAAAATTTTTTTTTTTTTTTAACATTCTGGGGCCAAACAAAACACACCTATAGACTAGAACTAGGTCATAGACCTAGTTCTTCCACTCTGCTGTGCTTTTTCTCTCCTGCTACCACCAAAAAACTAAACCCATTGCTGCGGAATCAATTCCCACTCATGGCGACCCCATGTGTTACAGAGTAAAACACTGCTCGATAGGGTTTTCTTGACTGTAATCTTCACAGAAGCAGATCACCAGGCCTTTCTTCTGTGGCACTACTGGGTGGGCTCAAACTGCCAACCTTTAGGTTAGTAGCTAAGAGCAAACCATTTGGGTCACTCAGCAACCTTACTGCTTTACAAAGCGCCCTATATTTGATCTATTATACCCACATCTGCTGTTCAGCTGCTTCAGTTGAAGTTTCAATCTTCCTGATTGGACTCTAACTCATATCTCGTTCTCTCTTTGTGTTAAGAGCACTATACTGGTACAGAGCAGAGTATAACTCCATTGACCAAAAGATCACCTTCTCCAAAATATGTGATTTCCTACCAGACAAAGTTCCTCAAAATACCAGTCCATATGTCACTGTTTGCCCAGATTAGTTTAAGATTTGTCCTAAACAAAAATGTCCCATTTTGGACAATAAATTATCTATCTGGCACTCTACACAATATTCACATTAAGTGTTCCATAATACAGGTGACCCCACTATTCCAAGCTAATGTTTTCTTCTTCTAATGCCCTAGTGGTTTACCAGGCAAAAGGAGCCAGAGTTCTTGGCTTTGCTGTCATCTCAGCAAGCTGGTGAAAGTAAGAGTGTTTGAAGCTGGAGGGAGTAGATGGGCTCCAAGTCTGTTGGATGCCTGCTTTACTCAACTTGCCCCTCATCCTTTTTTGGTCGTTGTTGCTTTTTTTCTTTTTCTTTTTTTTTGTCTTAGCACTGCATCAGTTTGGCTATTGGAAATAAGGAAGAACATGCCATACTTCTCTGTAATTTCTTTTTGTATTTTGGAAAGAAAGCCTTGGTCCTCCTGGGAACCTCAATGTTGGAAGTAAGTACTGGAGTTAATATTTAAACAGTGTAAATAAAACTAAATTCAGATTTCAGCTGCAAGTTTAAAAGACTTCAAACCCAAGTTTCCATCTTTTTACAACCTAGTTAGGAAATTTCATGGGCAAAAAATTATTAGCTAACATTGGAATTATGTGGGTTCATCAAAATTTCTGCAGTGTAAAGAATGACTTTTTTGTTTTTCTCCTTTGTAAAATAGTATTAGTAATAGTGTAACCTCATTGGGTTACTGGGAATATTCGATTACATAGCATGTATAAGGCACTGAACATCACCTGGCTTACGGCAAATACTCAATGGTGGTGATGGTAGAGGTTATCATAGTAACGCTGTAATGGTAGCTGGTTGTTGTGATCATCATTATATGCTTCTACTACTGTATTTTCAGATCTTTAAGAAATGCCTCATACCATTCTCCGTTGAGCCAGTTTTTAATTTTCCAAGAAGTGGGCCAGAAATTCACGTTTACTATCTAAAATTTTTATGACTACATTTCTTTACTACACCAGCCTTCATACCTCCAGAAAGCTGTCTTCTTATGGACTGTTTTTGGATCTCTCACGAATATCTTGATAAGTGCTAACATTCCAAGTCTTTCCTTATAATTTTTGTCATGGTCATTTGTTTACCCATATTTCCTCAGTGTATCTTATTTTTTCTGTGTCAGTTTTGTTAACTAAAAACCTCTGGTTAATGTTGCATACGATCTGGCTGTAGTTTTAAGTGCCACTGTTGTTGTTAGGTGCTGTCGAGTTGGTTCCAACTCATAGCGACCCTATGTGCAACAAAACAATACACTGCCTGGTCCTGTGCAATCCTCACGATCATTGTTATGCTTGAGCCCACTGTTGCAGCCACTGTGTCAATCGTTGAGGGTCTTTCTCTTTTTTGCTGACCTTCTGCCCTGTCAAGCATGAAGTCCTTTGCCAGGAATTGGTCCCTCCTGATAACATGTCCAAAGTATGTGAGACAAAGTCTTGCCATCCTCGCTCCTAATGAGCATTCTGGCTGTCCTTCCTAGCCAGATTTGTTTTTCTGGCAGTCCACAGTATATTCAGTATCCTTTGCCGTAAGTGCCACTAGATGGCAGTAAACAGCCAACATGTTTGCATTTGTACCTGTGAGCCAACACCTTGGGAGGCAGACTTGTATGGTTTCACCTCAGCTACATGGTTGATCCTGCTGGATCACCTTTCTTTGGAATGGGGACAAATATGGATCTCGTCCAGTTGGTTGGCCAGGTAGCTGTCTTCCAAATTTCTTGGCATAGATGAGGAGTGCTTCCAGCGTTACATCTGTTTGTTGAAACACCTCAGTTGATACTCTGTCAATTCCTGGAGCCTTGTTTTTCACCAGTGCCTTCAGTGCAGCTTGGACTTCTTCCTTCAGTATCATCATTTCTTGATCAAATGCTACCCCCTGAAACAGTTGAACATTGACCAATTCTTTTTGGTACAGTGACTCTGTGTATTCCTTCCATCTTCTTTTGATGCTTCCTGCATCGTTCAGTATTTTTGCCCATAGAATCCTTTAGTATTGCAACTCGAGGCTTGAATTTTTTTCTTCATTTCTTTCAGCTTGAGAAATGCCTAGTGTGTTCTTCCCTTTTGGTTTTCTAACTCCAGGTCTTTGCACATTTCATTATAATACTTTGCTTTGTTTTCTCAAACTGCCCTTTGAAATCTTCTGTTCAGCTCTTTTACTTCATCATTTCTTCCATTCTCTTTAGCTACTTTATGCTCAAGAGCTGGAAGAGATCCATATTTGTGTCCATTCCAAAGAAAGGTGATCCAACAGAATGTGGAAATTATTGAACAATATCATTAATATCACACACAAGTAAATTTTTGCTGAAGATAATTCGGAAATGGTTGCAGCAGGACATTGACAGGAAACTGCCAGAAATTCAAGCCAGATTCAGAAGAGGAAGTGGAAGGAAGGATATCATTGCTGATGTCAGATGGATCTTGGCTGAAAGCAGATAATACCAGAAAGACGTTTACCTGTGTTTTATTGACTACGTGTGCAAAAGCATTCGACTATGTGTATCAAAACAAATTATGGATAACATTGTGAAGAATGGGAACTCCAGAACACTTAATTGTGCTCATGTACAACCTATGCATAGACCAAGAGGGAGTCATTCGAACAGAACAAGGGGATACTGTGTGGTTTAAAATCAGGAAAGGTGTCTGTCAGGGTTGTATCCTTTCACTATACTTATCCAATCTGTACACTGAGCAAATAATCTGAAAAGCTGGAATATATGAAGAAGAACTCAGCATCAGTATTAGAGGAAGACTCATTAACAACCTTCAGTATGCAGATGACACAACCTTGCTTGCTGAGAGTGAAGAGGACTTGAAGCATTTACTGATGAAGATCAAAGACTACAGTCTTCAGTATGGATTACATCTCAACATAAAGAAAACAAAAATTCTTACTACTGGACTAATACCAACATCATGATAAATGGAGAAAAGATTGAAGTTAACAAGGATTTCATTTTACTTGGATCCACAGTCAACGCCCGTGGAAGAAATCAAACAACAGATTGCATTGGGCATATGTGTTCCAAAAGATCTCCTTAAAGTGTTAAAAAGCAAAGCTATCACATTGAGTACTAAGTTACGCCTGACCCAGACCATGGTGTTTTCATCACCTTATATGCGTGCGAAAGCTGGACAATCACTAAGGAAGGCCAAAGAAGAAATGATACATTTGAATTATGGCATTGGCGAAGAATATCAAATATACGTGGAGTACCAGAAGAATGAACAAATCTGTCTTGGAAGAAGTACAGCCAGAATGCTCCTTAGAAGCATGAATGGCAAGACATCTTTCATGTACTTTGGATATGTTATCAGGAGAGACCAGTCCTGGAGAAGGACATCATGCTTGGTAAAGTAGAGGGTCAGCGAAAGAGAGGAAGTGAGATGGACTGACACAGTGGCTGCAATGATGGACTCAAACATAGCAACAACTGTGAGGATTACACAAGACCGGGCAGTGTTTCGTTCTGTTGTATGTAGGGTCACTATGAGTCAGAACGAACCAATAGGCACCTTCCAATAGCAATATGATTGAGGTGAAGCCCTCTTCTTTATTGTAAAAAATGACCAGCACAATGATAAAGAGCAAGAGCTTTGGAGTTAGGTAGACCAGGCTACACAGCACAGTGTTAAGAATATGAGTTTGGGGTCAGTCAGACAAGAGTTCAAAACCCAGCACTACTTTGATCTCAGCTGTTTATATTTGGAAACCCTAGTGGGATAGTGGTTAAGTGCTATGGCTGCTGACCAAAAGGTCGGCAGTTTGAATCCACCAGGCTCTCCTTGGAAACTGTACAGGGCAGTTCTACTCTGTCGTATGGGGTCACTATGAGTCGGAATCGACTCGACGGCAACAGGTTTGGTCTTTGGTTTTGAGTGTCAGTTATCTACTCGAAAAACAGGAATAACTGTTATCCTGGACAAGCTCCTTAGCCTCTGATTCTTCATCTAAAAATGAGCATAATAATCACCCCTAACTCACAGAATTTGGAGTGAATTAAGTGAGAAAATTAGTATGAATGTTTAGCACAGTCCCTGGTATATACAGCTACTCAATAAATGTTAGTCTTATTATTACCTGAATTTTTTATTCTTTACTGAGAAAAGTGTACACTACAAGAGATATGTCCAGAAGAATAACAACATACAGAAATGAGTTAAATCAATCACCCGCCAAAAATGACTTTAACTTCTTTCATCATACAGGGACATGTGGCTTATGTGTTAACTCAGGAAACTGATGAATATTTGCTTTGGAATCCATTGACTGGGCAGTGTCATAAGCAGTTTGACCCATTTTGTCCCTTACAAGGCGTAGACTGTTTGTTTGATGATGGAAATGTAAGTATACAGGAACAAATCTTACTTTATCTCCTCAAGAGTCAAACCAGCAGTTTCCACCCTGGCTACACATTAGAAGCATCCAGACAGCTTTGAAAAAAATCAGAATCTCTGGGGTGTGGGGCCTCAGCAATCTTTTATCTCTAATGCTCCCAAGGTGATTCTGTAGTATGTCTAGAACTGAGAACTGGTAGGCAGTCTAATGTTCAGGTAAGCCTGGAATCTCTTTACCTCCTGCCTCAGAGCCTTCCTTGGTTTCTGCCACATCGTTGGGTAGTGTTGGTGTCAGCTGCCGTTGATCAATTTTTTATTCATAAAAACACAGAGTAGAACTGCCCCATAGGGTTTTCTAGGCTGTACTCTTTACAGGAGCACATCTCCAGGTCTTTTCTCCTGTGAACCACCAACCTTTTGGTTAGCAGCCAAGAGCCTAACCATTGCACCATCAGGGCTCCTTCATTGGATAGTAGGACTGTAAAATTTTGCTTCATCCTTACGAGCCATGAGCTTTGTGCTCCCATGGACCTACACTGATTGTATGTTAATGTTTTAATAGGTATGGTTTAATATTCAACAAAATAATACACCAATGGCTGTACATTTTGACTATTCAAAGGAAAGTTTCTGGAAACAGATGCTTCCAAAAAATTTTCAAGGAAGAAAAGCACAAAGCATACAGGTAAATCATATTTTCCAAAAGTGTGTCTGAATGAGAGTTGCTATTGGTGCTAGTCTTTATTAGTGTGGACAGCCCTTGTTATGTTTATATAGCCGATTATTGAATTCTTTGGCAAACGTTAATAAAAAACTAGTTTTTTCTGCCATCTGGCCCATGTTTGGGCTAATCTGGTCACTTTCCTCTACCTGCAGAAAAGAGGAATGAAGAAGAAGCTGTCATCTCAAATGTAAATTTAGATTTTAAAATTGAATTTTAAAAAATTTAATCTTAAAAGGTAAAACGAAATGTTCAAGATGGTATAGTAAGTTTTTACTTTGACTTAGCCCTTCGGTTCCGTATCCATGGCAATGATAAAGTATAAAAATTCAAAAACAAAAAGAGTTATCTGGGTCCACAAGCCATGATAGTTGTCTCATGGAATAACACTAGCAGTGAGTGGGGCTGATGCAGTGGTGTCAGAAAAGTCTGAAAATGCTTTGTGAAAGGCAGGGAACCACTTTTTGAAGCTAGGACTAGGGAGAAAAAACTGGGTACTCACTGCCTGGAGACTCACTGCTTGGGAGGCAGGAGGTGAAAGCACAGGTCTGAGACCAGGAACTGATTAAATCACCAGATGGCTGGGCTAGTGGAGCTGTGAGGGACTCAGTGCCACCTTGAGAAGGTGCCTCAAGTACTATTGCAACAGCTGTTTCTGGATTGAGGGCCCTGGGATGCCAGGGTGAAGGCAATTGCAAAACGCATAAACTAGGTGCTGTGAGACCAGAAGGAGAGAGAGAGGACGTATGAGAGAGAGACAAGGAGCAACAGAAAGATCAGCAAAAGGCAACTCGTAGAAGCAGAAACTCAAATGTTCAACCTCACTCAAACAGGGAAATACGATTTAAAACAATAAGACACTATTCATCATGCATAAGATTAGCAGAAAAACAAAAAAGTGTGCCTCATACGAAGTGTTTGCAAAGATGAAGTGAAATGATGGAGAGCGTAAATTGCTGTAAACACTTCGGAAAGCAATATGACAGTATTTGGTAAAATTGGTGATGCTAAAACTTTGATCCACCAATTCATCTTGTAAATATATACCTTAGAGGAATTTATCCACACACGCACAGGGAGACGAGTACAACAGTGTTCATTATAGAATTGCTTAAAATTGGAAAACATTGGAAACAGTTCATGAGTTGTGGAGTAATCATACAATGAAATCCTCTATACCACAGTAAAAAATGTACACGTGCACATAAACACAAAAACCTGGATCCTGCCAGCGAAAAGAAATGGAATACTCAATCAAAGGGGATGATAAACCATGTAGGAAGAGTAATAATGTTTACTGAACATTCACTATGTGCCAGGCTTTATGTGTATTACTTTATTTCAAAATCTTCACAAGACCCCAGTGAAGTAGGCACTATTATTGCCCCTATTATAAGGTAACTGAGACTCAGAGAGGTTAAGTAACTTAGCCTAGGTCACACATTTAGTAAGTAGTACTGCTGTCAAGATTATCTGGTGGAATCAATAAATACGGCAAATGCTTGTTTGATTAAATCAAGGCAGCAAATTGTCTTAGCTGGAAACATCTTCTTTCATAAATCCACCCCACCTCCTGTGCCCTGGTTAAGGAGTACTGAAGTCAAAAGAAACATTGTGATCTATGTTTTACTTATGTGATTGAGTGTTTTTGCCACGTGAGCCTGGTTTGGGTTTCTCCTCATTATAACTAGCATGCCAGGGGTGAACGTAGTATAAAGACAGTCTCCCTAGAATCTTCCCTAAATTTCAGTTTTCTGTGTTTCAGCCTAAAGAAATAATTTATTCAGATACTAATAAAAGCATGGTAGAAGACATAAAGAACAGGTATGATCTTTATTTATATGTTACAGTCACCATATTATCCCCCTAATCTCTCCTTCAGCCTTTAAGCATACCTGTTAGATTCAGCAACAAGAGCATGCAAAGGGAACTACAATAATTACTTCCATTGAATCATCTATCTGTCTCTTGGTACATACGCCAAATAGTGGCCCCTCTGCATCAGTGCTCTCCTTGGAAGGACAGTGTAAGTTAAAAATGCTTGCTTCTGGAAAACATTGTGGGCCACTATAGGAAAGTTTTCAACACACGCCTGTAGTAATAATGATGCAGTAGTTAACATTTTTTGAAAGGATATAACAGTAAATGGCTCATGACTCAGGGTATGGTTAAAAAAAAAAAAAGTTGTGTGGTAGAAACATCAATGCAGCTACTCCTGGGCCACCTCACCCCAAACATATACAAACACACACACACACACACACACACACACACACACACAGATGTGCCCTAATGAATTGTTCAGTCAAGTCCAAAGTGTTACAGCAGGCCTCACCGCTACTACATATATGTCAGAGTCTCCTAGATATGGCTGCCTCCTGTGACTCACACTTACACAGTCGGCTGGCATTTGAGCCCCTAACAACTAATCAAAGCAGAGCATAACAAAAATCATTTTTCCACTCCCTTCTCTCACTAGCACACAAATTGCAGCCCCTGCCCCCTGCCACTCTCACTTTCCTGTCCCCTCCTGCTTCCCCAGTTCTTAACAAAAAAGGAAGAAATGCAATAGGAAAACAATTGTCAATTTCTAGTTTTCATCAGCATTGCTTCTGGAACTTCTTAAAAATACATGAATGCACATGATGGCAGACTGTCCTAACTATAGAGGTCTGGTTTCTTCCTAAATCCAAAAGGTATCATTCTTATGCTTGAATAAAAGTCACAAAGCTCTTATTACATTTTTAAATGAGTTGTAATTTGTCAAAAATAACCTTTGCATTCTTACTCCAGGATTGAAAGGACTCTAAAATGTAAAATGATGGAATGGCGACCTAAACAGCCAACACGTTGGAATCGACAATGTACTTCTATTTTGCGACAAATCCTTCCTAAGCTGGAACTTGGAACAGGAAGCTTTGTTTCATCTGAAGAAGAGAGTGAATTTGAAAGACTGCTACAATTTTATTGGGTTTGTATATGATTGGGTTTGCACTGATGACATTTGTTTTATCTGTATTGTTGATTACTGTCTAATAGCAATCTTAAATGTCTCTAAAATGCCTTTTATCTGATCCTAGAAAATAGACGCTATGGTATTAAAATGTATTTACTTATGGACCAAGGAATTTTAAATGTAGTGAACAACTGTTTCAAGGACCACATTGCGTGGCATTTTCTTAGAACCAATCATATATTTTGTGATGGGTGAACTACAAACTTTGGAAAGAGATGCCCAGAGGAAACCACCCTGCAACTAAGAAACCAAAAAATGGTCTCTAGATAGTAGTAATAGAGTGGATTCGCTGTCCTTGGTTCTGGGCAAGAGGACTCCAAGCAAGCTTTAATATGTTCTCTGTGATAATTACTCACAAATTTTTACACATCCAGGCTGGTCCTCTCTCCTGACCTCCAATCTTATAAATTCACCTGCCCATTTGACATCTTCTTGGATGGTTAAAAGACAACTCAAACTCAACAGTCCATAACCACACATGGTAGGCATCTAGTATATTGTTAGAGTCCTGCTTTCCTTCCTCTACCCTAACCCTAACTGTGGTCATCCTTACCTTTTCTTCCTCCCTGTGAAGCCCCAGCCTTCAAGAGTAAGATTCCTTTCCCTACCAGCCAATAGACTGGACAGAAGTTGTCTCCTAAGGAAACCTCCTGAGAGAAGGAAGTAAGGATTTGCTGGGAGTTGAGAGACTGCAGATATCAGTCCTTAGGCCCCCCAGGGAGGGATCTTCAGGCACTAGTCTTCATGAATAGGAAGGAAGTTATTTTGTTTTTGTTTTATTTTATTTTTAGTAGAATTAGAGGGTAAACAGATAAGCAAAGCATAGTTAAATATAAGCTAAGTTTTAAAACTTGTAGCTTCTATGTAAACTTATCTATTTAATTATACACAGTTGACTGTCATAAACCTGGACTTAACCTTGCAGTCTGCGTTCAAATCCTGACAACGCTTACTAGTTTTCACCTAGGACGAATTACCTAATATCTCTATACCTTCTACCCCATCTGTAAACAAGGATAAAAATAGTTATCTGTTTTGACACCGTGGTGAGGATTAACTAAGTTAATACTTAGAATAATATCCAGCAGCTAGTAAGTGCTTAATAAATTTTAACTATTACTATTATTGCATTGGGCAAATTTGCTGCAAAAGACTTCTTCAAAATGTTAAAAAGCAAAGATGTCACTTTGAAGACTAAGATGCGCCTCACCCAAGCCATGGTGTTTTCAATCGCCTCATACGCATGTGAAAGCTGGACAGTGAATAAGGAAGACTGAAGAAGAATTGACGCCTTTGAATTATGGTTTTGGCAAAGAATATCGAATACACCATGGACTGCCAAAAGAACAAACAAATCTGTCTTTGAAGAAATACAACCAGAATGCTCCTTAGAAGCAAGGATGGCAAGACTACGTCTCACATAGGTTGGACATGTTATCAAGAGGGATCAGTCCCTGGAGAAGGACATCATGCTTGGTAAAGCACAGGGGTCAGTGATAAAGAGGAAGACCCTCAATGAGATGGATTGACACGGTGGCTGCAGCAATGTGCTCAGGCATAAGAAGGATTATAAGGATGGCCCAAGACCTGGCAATGTTTCGTTCTGTTGTACATAAGGTCGGTATGAGTCGGAATCGACTCGACAGCACCTAACAACAATAACATTATTATTATTCTATGTGCTGGGCATTGCACTAGGCACTGGGTTATTACAGTGAACAAGACAGATACAATTCCTTGCATTCACTGAGATTATGGGCTATTTAGACCACAAGACAGGTAATTGCAATATAGTTTTATAAGTAAGTATTTGCTAGGGGAAGGACAGCGTACTTTGAAACTACATGGTGAGAACACGTGAATGTGAACAAATTTAAGGGTCAGGAAAAGCTTCCTGAAATAAGTAATCTGAGGCTTGAAAGAGATTATGATTGTCAAGTATGCATTATTAAATAGTCAGATAATTTGACATGGGACCATATTCCACAATTCTTTAATCCTATCATATAGTAAACAAACAAACAAACAAAAAAAAACATTGTTGTTGAGTCATTCTGACTCATAGCGACCCCATAGGACAGAGTAGAACTGCTCCATAGGGTTTCCAAGCATGTAAATCTTTACAGAAGCAGACTGCCACAGCTTTCTTCCACAGAGTGGCTAGTAGTTGCTTGATAAATATAAGTTGAATCAAAATTGAATAAATTCTTCCAAATTTCTCACTTAAATCCCTCATTTTTAGGAAAAAGTAATTTCCTTGTATGTAGCTTGCTATTCTAGAAAGAGTGCAAGTATATGGAATAAGTGTGCAGGCTCTGGCATTGGACAGACCTGGATCTGCCTCTCTCTATTCAAAGCAGGGATATAATAGAACCTACTTCATAGGGTTGTTTGAGGATTAACTATGTCTGTGAAGCATTTAGCACGGTACCTAGAATATAGTAAGCACTCACAAAATGTTAACTATTATTACTTCATGATTACCATTTCTTTGAGGTTGCTTTGATCTTCTTACATGCAGTAATTCCAGATCACCTTCATGATTATCATGTGGGTTTGTGTGTTGTTCTGTCTTTGCTCCAGGTCACAGGATTTCCCATCCAGATGCCATACACTGATGTCCAGTCAGTTGTTGATGCCGTGTATCACACTGGAATTCACTCTTCTGAATTTCCACAGACAGAATTTGCTCTAGCTGTATACATTCACCCATACCCAAACAACGTGTTATCTGTATGGGTCTATTTGGCTTCCTTAGCCCGACATCAGTGAAGAAAGAAGGCAAGAGGAAAGGATTGTACCTTGGGTCCCCAGACCAGAAGCAGCCAACACTTTGCTGGTACTTTGGGATTTTGCTGCTTGTCCTCAAGTCCAGCCAAGTGCTGAGCCCAGTTGTCAGTCCACTTACAGAGTTGTGCACTGTGGAGACTCACGCTGATCTTTGAGGATGAGTCTAGATGACCTCCTCACCAGAGATGTCCTCAAGGAGGACCCTCGGCCAGTCTGGCTGCCTTAGGTCACTTTCTACAGTATGTCTTATTCTGGGAAAGAAGCAATTCTGGCCTCTCCCCCTAAGATCAGTGTTTCTCAAATTGTGGGCCTCACACTGCCCTCATCAGAATCACCTGGAGAGCCTCGTTGAAAATTCAGATGTCACCCAAGACATACCGAATCTGAATCACTGAGGTGGAGCTCCAGAAGCTGCATTGTTTTTAGTAAGCCCACCAAATAACTCTGATGCACTGTTAAGATCCTTGCCTTGTAGAATATGTCATTACTAAAGTGGTACATTTGATGCTGGTTCTGATGCAGTACCAGGTAGAAGATACTTACATGGAAACCAAAGGCCATTGCCTTTCATAAGATAAAATGTTATTTTATGGGGAAAGAAAAAAAGAAAAGTCTACCATTTTGGGCTGAGGGCTGGGGTGGGCTTCTGGGGGCTTCTAAAAAATTTGCACTTAGGTTACTGCAGCTGCTGTGAGTATTTGGAAGAGACTTGAACCAGGAAACTGTATCTAATATAATCTGCTCTCTTGATTCTGCGAGGAAGGGAGGAAATGGTCTCACCAAACCTCATGGCTCCTTCTTTCTCCTTAGTGATCAGCTTCCCACTCTGCCTCTGGCACTTTTCTTTCACAGTGGTAGCCCCAAGGAGGGCCATCTAGATCCTGGGAATCCCTTAAGAAAGGTGGACAGGGATCTAAGTAGGAAGCACTGTACTTTCTTGTATTTGACTGTTCTGGGCTTCATTATGAAAAGTATTTGTACATTCACTTAAATGTTTCATAACACACAATCTACAAAATAATAAAGGGATAAATATTAGCAAAAGTTGACCAGAGCAGTTTTATATGAGGTCAAGGAAAGAGAAAGAAAATTCACTTCTCCCATGGTCACTCCCATAGCAAGAGAAAGGAGGAATCTCCCAGCCTTTATCCCATCCCCAAATGTCCCCTGCACGGGCTGGATCTCATTTATTTGCAGCAATGTGAGTCTTCGACCAGCTTGAGATTACCTGATAATGAGTAGAGATTTATGGGGAGTGTTTGGGCTTCTTTCCCTACAGAAGACTTTACAACATGTGTGTTGCAACATCAAGGAAGCTAAAATGTTAAAGTCAAAAGCAATCTCAGTCATCATCTAGTTCATTTTATAGATAATGAACCTGAGTTCCAGAAGAGGGAAATGACCTGCCAAAGGCCATTCCAGTAGGAAGCAACAAAGCAAGAACCAAGAACGAGAGCCCAGGCCTTCTGGCTCCCAGGCCATTGCATTCAGTGGAATATGATGCAGCCATTGAAAGGAATCCTGAATGTTATGGAATGATCACCAGAATATATTGTATGACAGAAGCTGAGGTGCAGAACAGAGCACATAAAGTGCTACCATTTGTGCACAAAATGGTGCAAGGGGCTGTGTACGTGCATGGCTATATATACCTAGATATCTCTGGAAGGGATAGTAAGAAAATAGTAAGAATGTTGCTCTGGGAACAACTGGGGTGGAGAAGTCTTGCTAGTCACTGTATTCAGTCTTGTATTTGAATATTTTACCTTTGCATGCATTCATTTAAAAAAATTAAAATAATTTTAAAATCAGCAGCTTTCCATTGCCTAAAGCTCAGTGAGTTACAAAAGCTCTCCAAAGAATCTGGTCCCAACCTCATCTCTTGCCAAACCCACCTGTGCCTTATGCTGCAGGCATACTGGACTCTGCAGCTTCCATTGTTGTTGTTAGGTGCCCTCAAGTAGGTTCTAACTCATAGTGACTACACGTACAACAGAAGGAAACACTACCTGGTCCTGCACCATCCGCACAATGGTTGCTATGTTTGAGCCCATTGTTGCAGCCACTGTGTCAATCTGTCTCTTTGAGGGTCTTCCTCTTTTTCACTGACCCTCTGCCTTACCAAGTGTGATATCCTTCTCCAGGGTCTGGTCCCTCCTGATAACATGTCCAAAGTAATGTAAGATGAATACTCGCCATCTTCACTTCCAAAGAGCATTCTGGCTGTTCTTCTTTCAAGACAGACTTGCTCATTCTTCTGGCAGTCCATAGTATATTCAATATTCCTCGCCAACACCATAATTCAAAGGCAGTAATTCTTCTTCAGTCTTCCTAATTCATTGTCCAGCTTTCACATGTGTATGAAGGAATTAAAAATACCATGGCTTGGGTCGGGCCCACCTTAGTCCTCAAATGATATCTTTGCTTTTCAGTACTTTAACAGGGTCTTTTGCAGCAAATTTGACCATACTGTGCTCATTATCCAGATTTTCTGCCATTTTTACTTTCATCCTTTGCTGATCACTGCTCCCTTCACCTGGAATGTCTTTCCTGTCTTCACTTCCATCTGGCCATACACTTGCCTTCCTGTTCATTCCAAACCTGTCTTCTCCTTAGAACCTTTGCATTTGCTGTTGCCTCTGCCTAGAACGATCAGGCCCCAGATACCTGAATGCTCCCTCACTTCCCTCAGGCCTTTTAACAACCTCAATGTATCCGAGAGGCTGTCCCTGACCATCCTACAGAAAACAATGGCTGCCCTTTGTTCTATCCCCTTTTCTGTTTCTTTTCTTCATAGCACTTGTTACTACGTGATGTGTTTTGTTGTTGTTGCTGCTCATTTATTGTGTTCCTCTCTCTAGTAGAATATAAACTCAAAGAGAGCAAGGACTTAAGTTTTTTTTTTAAGAATTAAAAATACTAGTTGTGTCCAGCTTGATCTAAGGAATTAATAAAGAAATAGTAATGAATCTGAATCTTAATCTGAGACACCCTCATAGTAACCCTATAGGACAGAGGGTAGAACTTCCCCATAGGGTTTCCAAGGCTATAATCTTTATGGAAGCAGACTGATACATCCTTCTCCTTCAGAGCAGCTAGTGGGTTCAAACCATCAACCTCTTGGTTAGCAGACAAGTGCTTAACCACTGTGCCACCAGGCCTCAATGATACATCATTGGAGGCAAATCCAAAAAGTAATGAGAATGATTTCGGAGTAATGTCCCAGTGAATAAAGTCTTCAAAGTAGAAACCATGAGAGGCAACCCATTTATTACACTGATGATGATAGTCTGTGACCCATTTTCCTGAAAAGGGTTCTTAAATAGGCCTTCAACATCCAAGTTGTTGGGAAGCTAAATTATTGTCATAAAGCTGCTTAGTGCACATGATTGGGAACCAGAGGAGGTAGGTACTATTCAAATGTTGTTATAAATGGTACTGAACTTTTAGCCTGTTGTGTCCATCTCCTCTCTAGGGAACTCCTGCAACTGAGGGCCTTTCCCCAGGTTAACCTTTCCCTGGACAATGCTGGGCTAGACTGGACTCCACCAACTTCTGCCTGAATGTCCCTTTTGCTATCATTAGATCCCGCAGCCCTGCACGCCTAGGCTTAAGCATTGTCTATAGGTGAAAAGGAGCCTTGGTGGTGCAGTGGTTAAGTGCTAGACTGCTAACTGAAAGGCCAGTGGTTCAAACCCAAGTGCCGCAGGCCCGAAAAAGATGTGGCAGTCTGCTTCCTGAAAAGATGTATAGGCTTGGAAACCCTATCGGGCAGGTCTGTTCTGTCTTACAGGGTCGCCACAAGTAGAAATCGACTCCACGGCAATGGGTTTGGTTTGGTTTTATATACGGAAGCAAACCGCCAGGCCTTTACTTTCCAGCTGCGTTGGTTGGGTTTCAACTGCCAATCTTTTATGTTAGCAGCAGGATCACAAACCACTTGCGCCACCCAGGGACCTCTGATTTACTACCACAGATGGTTAATTACATCCACTGTGGATCTGATAGGCTAGATTACTAAAAGTACCTTAATTCCCTACATTCAGAGCTTTTGGAGATCTCTAAAGCAAAGGAAGTAAGGAGGGGGGAGAGATCAATTGGGTTTCTAGAAGGAGTGGGTTTTGAGGTAGACTTTCCAGAGAAAGCGCTTTAGGGGCTGCGGATACGGATGGGGCAAAAGCACGTTTGGAAGAACTGACAATCCCACCGAGCAGCCCAAGGGTGTAAGGGGCTGTTGCAATGCAAGATAAGGCAGATCGGATTCATGCTGTGAAGGATTTTAAATGTGAAGCCGAGGCGTTGGAATTTTCTTCCTCGGGCACCGGGGAGCCATCGAAGGTTCTCAGCAGGTGAGTGGCATGACTGGATTGACCACCGGAATGATTAACGTTATAATTTCCCCGGGACTCTTCCAATCCCAGCCCGCCCTCCGACCGGCCTCGCGGTAGGTGGTGTCGGGGGTCTCTGGCAACCCGAAGAGCTGGGCTGGCCGGGGTGGGCTCAGAGATGCGGTCGGGGACCAGGCTGGGGCCCCCGAGCCGCCGTCGGGCGCTGCACCTGGACCGGACCCGACCGCCGATTGGACGGCTCGGGGTGACCCCGCTGTATCGCGAGACGAGATTGGCAGCGGCCGGGCCGCATGTGCCCCCGCGTTGGCTTTGTACGCGGAGCTGCCTGCTGGTCCTTTAACAATGGGCGGCTCGAGAGCCCCGGCTCTGGGCCCGAGCTGAGGCCGGCGCTTCGCGGCCGACTGTCCGCAGCATGCGCGGGGCCGGCGCTCCTGACACGCCAGTGGGGCTGGGTCTGTGAGGGCCGCGGTTCCGGGTAAGGGAGGCCGCCGTGGGAACGGACCGGCCGGGGCTGGGCGCGGGTACCGCACCCGCTCGGGGCGAGGCGCGGAGCCTGGCCATCCCGGCCTTTTGTTCGCCTTCTGGGGCCGCGCGAGTCTGAGCTTTCCTCAGGAAGAGGAGGCGGCGGTCTCGGTGCGCGCTGGGCCCAACCGGGCCGCGGGGAGGTTCCCCGGGAGGAGCGGGCGCCTAGCCGTCTGCCGCGGGGACCCGGCGCCAGGCGACGTTCGCTGCTAGTTTTCTTAATGGGGACTTTTCACCTCGGAGGGGCTGTGACTAGTGTCAAGTCTCCCCATTCCCTCAGGGCCGACGGGGGAGTTCGAACCTAGGACGCGGGATGCACGAAGCCCTCCAGCTTTCCCGAGCATGCACCCAGGTCCGCGCCTTGGGAACTCGGAGCGAGTTGCCCCCCTTTTGCCCAACACCCAGTGCGGTAGTTCTCAAAATAAACCCGCTCCTCCTTAGGGGGTAGACCAGGCCTTCGTGTGGGTTAGGAAATTGGTTTGGATCTGTGCTGGTTTTCGGATGAGTCAGGTGAGGATGAAGAAACAGCCCCCAGGGTGGCCTGAAGTCACACCCCTCGGGGAGTGGGCACGGAGGTCGTGGTGGTAGAAGCTGGCAGTGACCTCGTCTGGGTGTGCCTTCCAGACTGAAACAGTCGCGTCTGGTTCGGCGCGCCGCCTGAGCCCATGGAGCTGGAGAAGCAGTGGTGGCGAGGACAGCTGGCTGCCGATATTCATCAAGCGCTTCGGTACAAGGTAACCCTGATGCCCGACCTTTCTGTTGGGTGTCTTGTGGCAGTTATTATGAATCCCGGCTGCCCGGGAAGCCAGATCAGGTTCTTTACCCACTAGCTACCAGGCCAGAAAAATCGAGTTTATTTGCTCAAGGTTAATTAACTCCTTGGTTTCGTTCCTGTGATATATCAGAAGAACCTGCAACTAAAACGAGGTGGGTGGTAGGGCGTGGTAGTTGGCAAAGGGAAGGTGGGATGGGACATTCTGGTGTTTCTAGGTGGAACATGGATTTGATCTTGTATTAAAAAAGATATACAAGATGGCTTTTTATCGGGCAGAGCAGCTCTCCTTTTTCTTTGGTTGCTGTTGCATGCAGCTAAGTTGTATTTGTACAGAATAAATTCCCCAGCCTTCCCACTTACTTGCTATGAGTCTTAGGACAAGTTACTTAATTTTCTGTTTCCCAGTTTCCTCATTTCTAAAATGAGAAGTAACGATAATAATAGAACAGAGCTATAGGGGCGATTGTAAAGATTAAATGAGTTGGTATTATACATGTAAAGTGCTTAGAACAGTGCTTGGTATATAGAAAGTGCTAAGAAAGTAATTATTAATTACTGTAATTATTCCTTACCCTTGTTCCCCCAGGATTTGGGGCTGTTCACAAAAGGCCTTAAGGTGAAAGAAGCATTAGCTTCCATTCCTAGATCTATTATACTTAAAACCTGTTGCCATTGAGTCATCCGTTGCCACCTGACTCATAGTGACCCTATAGGACAGAGTAGAACTGCCCCATAAGGTTTCCAAGGAGCGGCTGGTGGATTCGAACTGCCACCTTTTTGGTTAGCAGCCCTAGCTCTTAACCACTGCGACACCAGGGCTCCAGTATACTTAAGGTATTGGGGGAAAAATTACACTTTTCTTATTTAACTGAAAGTCTGTGTAGTGTTGTGGGTAAGTAACAGTTTTACTCTGTATGTTACATGACAGCTTGATGGGTCAGCGCTGCCCCTGATAACCAGAAGCGAGACCAAATCCAAAATGATCTCTAGCTTGACGCAGTTTGAACCCTGGATAGAAAGAGCCATTCGTTAAGTGTAGAAGATGAGAAAGAAGCAAAACAGCTGACTCTTTTTATAAAGAGCATGCTGATTCTTGGAGTTGAGAGATCCTGTGATGATAATGAACTTGTATCTTGAGTATCTGACCAGGTTAAATAGATTGGAAAACCAAATTCTGACTTAATTATTACAATTGTACCCTCTCCTAAGGCTTCACATTTCTAAATGCTACTTATTTATTCTGACCTTCTGTCTTTAGACACATCTCAGACCCTTAGAGATAATGCCACATAAAAGTCACAACGGTGGGTTGGCTGCTGGAATGTTAGGAATAGAGCTGCAGGTTTTCCACTTTGAAAACTGTCCGGATACACTTTTGATATTTTTTTCAAGGTCATCTTTCAATTTGAAATGTTCTTCTTTTTTAAGTATCAGCTCTTTATCCCTCCAGTATGTGGTAAAATTATTTGATATTAATGATACATGTATTTTTTAATTGACATGAAACTTAAAGATTTTCTTGATGGATTTCATGATTTTTTATTCTTAAATTTTATGTGTAGAAATTTTAATCCTGAATGATTATCTGAATCAGTTGTGTCAGTTGAGTTTGGGGGTAGATGTTTGTTTTTTTTACTCAGCAGATTTGCTGAATGAATGCTTTTATGTATTAGGCTCTGTAGGATCCAAGGAGTAAGACAATCCTGCACTCAAGTTATTTATGAACTATCAGAGGACAAGACAGTATACGGTCTGAAGGAAATACACTGAAAATTGTCCTGGGCCACCTGTAGCATACTGCCTTAGTTTGTCTTTATCTTTAAGCATTGTACAGGCCATGTTTCTTGTGATTTGACACGTTGGCCACACTTTATAAAGAGTTTATGTTAATCAGTGAAACTGGAGCCTATGGAACTGAAGAGACCATTGTTTATAGTACACGCAAGTCAAGGAAAGTTAAGGCTCTTAAACTAGGTGGTTTAGTTGGATAGTCATTTGCTTATTTAGTCAGCATATTTGAGTGCCTGCTATGTGTGCTATGCCAGGTGTTAGAGCAGTAACAGTGAATGAGACAGACATGAATCAGAGCATATGAATTTAGGTCTTCCTTTGGGCAGCTGCCATTTGGATACTGTAGAAGGTGTTCTGTGTTTAGACTCAGTGTTTGTGGAGAGGTAATTGGTGTGGCCAGCACTGTATATACTAGGGAAGTATAAAAATTACAATGAATAGAAATGCTCTTCAACCCAAAATGCTAACTGTATTGTTTTTGTAAAATATAATTACCAAACCAAACAAACCTACATAGTAGCTGTACCCTTATACTGATACCTCCTTCTCTTTCTTCTCATCATTTTGTAGGATGCTGGAGGGAAGTATTTTGGGGAGCCTTTATGACAGATGAGAATGATTCTAGCTTTGTGAGAAACCTTAAGAAAATATCCCACAGAGTTGTGCTTATGCTTATGAATATTCCTTGCATGCCTTTATTTCCATCCTGGCTGGGCATTAACCCATTCCGGGAAGGGGATGGCGTTTGGGGTAGTGACCTGAGGAGTACTTGAGATGAGATGGAGGTAACATTCAGGCCTCTCTGTGTTTTGGTCCGATGGAATCCTGAGAAGCAGATGGGAAAAAGTGTGTCAATTCTAGGGATCAGGAATAGACAGCAGAAGAAACTTGTAAACTGAGTGAAGAATACGTCATTTTCTCAAGCTCTTATAGCTTCATTACTTGAACAAAGATAACTAAATCTGATGGCCAGCTGGTAAACACTTGGTCAGATTGACAATTGCTACAACATTTTGCAGAGCGATTAAGTAATATTGATACTTTACCATTTAAAAAGATAGAGAATGCATTGGACACACTGTTAAAAATCTAGTGATGGCCCTTGAGGTTCTTGCCTTTATTTTTGCATTTCTTCATTTAGTAAAGTTAACATATTTTAAAATGAAGGCCACTAGTGTTTTTCAGCTATGTTTCCAATGAGCCTTTAAGACCTTCAGGCTTCTCATCCAGAAAGCCTACCCTGGCTTTTTTTTTGTCCTCAACACCGTAACCCCCTGAGCTGGGTTAGATTTCCCTCCTCAGTGTTCCCATAATACCCTGTGATTACTATACTGTATTCTAGTAATCTCTGTACTTTGGTTCACCTGCCAGAGAGAGGATTGAGACCAGAAACTGTTTTTACAGCTTTTATCCCTGGAGTTAGCACCGTGCCTGCTACATGGTAGATGCTCAGTAAATGTCACATGATGGCAGTGAAGAAAAGTGAAGTTTGAAGCTGCAACTCATCAACACTGTGGCAAAGGAGAGAAGAAAAATCCCAGGGCTACATATGAAAAATTAGCATGTTCCCCATGTTTGGAGAAATTAATATATTTTTTCTCTTATCTTCAAAGAGCCTTCTAGCATTTCACCTCCAAGTGAGATGCTGGCTCTTATGTTTGAGATCTTCTTCCTTCCTTTCCTCCTTCATTTCCATCGTCAAAGAAGCGTACTTCTGTTGTTATTTGTCCCAGGGTTACTTGCTCTGGCATCTTTCGAGATGATTGTGCACATCTATGCATAAATTATTGTGACTTACATTAATAGATTTTCAAATATCAAACCATCCTTACAAAAAAAAGAGGCTATTTTATGTTTTCAAACAGAAGTTCAAATTTAAAATTAAGTCCACTAAAAATACGTATCTAACAAGTGAAGACTACCATCTCTTAAGAAAATTGTTGTATCCTATTAAAAAAAAAAATCCTTGCATTCCTAGGATTTACAACAACTGATGATGATATATTCTTTGGATACACTACTACATTGGCTAATATTTTATCTAAAGTTTTGTAGTTTTATATCTTAGTATTAAGCTAGATTAATATGTAACTTCCTTTTTTAGTGATACATATTGAGTGTAGTATTAGTATTATGCTGATCTCATAAAATGAATTTGGAAGCTTTCCATCTTTACGCTCTGAAAAATTTTTAATAGTAGACAGATTTTCTGCTTTTTAAAAAATGAATAATTTCTAATGTAGCTCAAAAATTGAACAGTTAGGGGAAGAAATTTAGGTGTAGGAAAGGATGATGGCAAAGGAAAGATCATCAAACTTCTGAAAAGGAGACATGATTAGAAGATACTAATGGATGAGTACTGGTCTTCCACCTTCCTCATCCTTGCAAGTATAATGTAGTATGCAGTACACCAGGAGCATAGCCATTTATCTGTTACCTTCTAATCAAAAGCTTTGAGCTTCCAAGAGGATGTGATGTGGTGTAGTGTGGTGTGGTTGATGTTTTGGTAAGGACATTTTTCTGAAAACACCTGGTAGGGAAAACAATTCCCTTATTAAAAATCTTGCTAGAAAGCATCCATCCATTCCATAGGGCAAGAAATACCTATACTTGGTCTTGTCAGAGGTGGTAAAGAATAAAGAGAAAAGTTTGGTTTTAAATTAAATGCCATTAATTATCCTTCCACTCAGCTTTTAGAAGTGTTCCACTCAACTGTAAAACACGTAAGAAAAGGGTGTTTTAGGCATGTGTAGCAGCACTGATATGTTGGAAAAACAATGTTAAGTCTTCGCATTGTAGGGATACTTCTACAGATTATGTCAGACTAAATGTTGTTCCTCTTGACCTAGGAGCTGAAGTTGCCCTCCTACAAAGGCCAGTCCCCTCAGCTAAGTCTCAGACGGTATTTTGCTGACCTGATTGCCATTGTTAGCAATCGCTTCACTCTCTGCCCTTCAGCCCGACATCTTGCTGTCTATTTGCTAGACCTGTTTATGGATCGCTATGACATCTCTATCCAGCAGCTGCATTTAGTTGCACTTTCCTGTCTTCTTCTAGCAAGTAAGTATGAATCTGATCTACATGAGTGGGAATTTTCATTGTTTACAGTAAAGTAAATTTATGTACAACTTAGTAAAATATCAGCAAATCCCATTCATTCCAGTTCACTAGTATCAGAAGCTTATGTTGAAAGCTCTTCTCATCACAATAATTCTTAACCAGACATTAAAAAGTGTCTCTGAAGTCTTAAAAACGTATGTTCCTAAGCCCTACATCCTGAAGATTCCGATATAAATGTCTAGGCCCACCCTAGATCAGCTGAATCAGAATCTCTGCATCATAGGGCATGGATATTTTTTTAAGTTTTAAAAAGTTCCAAAGGTGATTCGGATGTACCTTTACAGTTGAGAACCATTGTCTGAAAATAGTAGTTCTCAGCCAGGGGCACTTTTTGGAGATACTTTGTCTGGAGATATTTTTGGTTGTAACAATCTAGGGGGATGCTACTGGTATCTAGTGGGTAGAAGCCAGGGATGTTCCTAACCATCCTACAGTGCACAGGACAATAAAGAATTATCTGGTGACCCAAAACGTCAGTGGAGTTAAGGTTGAGAAACTCCATCTTGAAGATACCATACTTTATTGTTAGAATACTTTCAACATAGTGAATTGGTATAATGAACTGAAAATTCATGTGCAGCTGCTGCAGATGTGAAGACCTTGGCCTGTGCACTAGACACAACTAGACAGTAGGCAGAAAGATAGAATCTGATATAACCATACTTGTTATCCAATGCAGAATATATTGTTGTTGAACCTTTGGTGCCTTTTTCTCAACATTGGCATGTAACTCATTTCATTGCTCATTAATACCCTCACTAAAGAGAAGGTGAGAAAAGGAATTGAAATTGAGTTTTTCTTCTTTTGGTAATGTGAAAAGATCATATTTGGTACTGAAACTGAATTATGTAGTTTTTATATTATCCATGTCATTACAATAGAAATTTAAGCCCCACTTCAAAGAAATATGTAGATTCTATCGACTACCTTCACCTCTAACCCTCCACTTGAGGATTTGAGATCCATTGTAGCTGCTGTCTAAGGAACATTCCCCCAGAGTTCTTTCTAAAACACCTTTGTGTTTTGGCTGCTAATAAACCTAAAGCCAAATGCAGGCCTATGTGGTATCATTTCTGGCACTCTCTTCTCAAGTTTTATTTTCCTATCCTTCCTTTGATTTGATGATCTCAACTACTTATTTTATCCTTTTGAATGTTTCTTTGTAAGTTCTTTCAAATCCTTTGTGAAACCAGCTGAATATAAATAAGACACGGCCCCAGAGATGACTTCTGTCTGTGGGTTAAGGTGTAAAGTCCTTACTGTAGCATTTAGAACCTTTCATCTGGACCCAGCCACCTTTCCAGTCTCATCTGCCAACCCTATCACCATAGCCTTGAGCTGAATTCTTACCAAAATATATCTATTTCCTGAATATCTATATTTCCCCTTTAATCGGCTGTCCTCTAAGATCCAGACACGTCACCCGCTTCTTCCCTCCCACCCCAGAAGCCAGAGAAGTAATGCTTCTACATTTATATTAACCTTTAATTAAGGTTTCATCCTCATAAGTAATCACGCATACAATACTGAACGTGTTTCTGGCTATGAAGTCCTTTGTGGTTTAATAGTTTGCATAGGATAGGGAAAACCCACACGTGAGAGCCCACAACGGAATGGTTTTTGATATCCTATAGGATGTTAGTTTACTCTCGGATCAGTTTCTAGAACTGGAAGTCAAACATGCAAGTAAGGTTATTTTTAAAACTAGGATGAGAACATCATTAATGGAGGATAACCTTGTGCCTGCTGTAGCCATCACTATCATTTTGCCACTACCAAGCCCCACCCACTCTGTGCCTACAATTCTAAAGATTAGTGGGAGGCTCATCTTGGGAGCTGGAAGTAATGAATGATTCATAGTTCATAGACTGACTTACATTTGTGACTAAAGTTTACTTACTAACAACTTACTAAAAGAGTTAAGAGTTACTAAACTAGATACTCATAAATTACATGTTACAACAAGTTCATATTTCAAGTTCACTGAGGACTCTAGATGAATAATCTGATAACAATTCTACCATGCAGAGGTTGGCATTGGTACCAAATTCTTATAATTTCCACAATTTGGTGGAAAGATACTTTGTTTTCCATCTTACGTTGGTTAGAATGGAGTTTTTAATTGCTTTTGGTTTTCAATTATATAGTATAGCTAGTCTGTCATGATCAGTTTATTTTGTTGAAGATTATTTGGTTAAATCTATGTAACATGTAGTTATTTCAGTGGTATTTTTGGCTCATTTCCAGTAACAAGACTTTAGAATCTGTATTTGCTGTGGTTCAAATATGAATTGTTTATCACCTAATTACTGAAACAGCCAGATACTTCCTCCCTTGTTCTGTTAACACCCTCAACCACCCTCTCCCCAAAAGAGAAGAATTGTGTTTATCATCGTTAGTTTTCCACTGGAGAGTGGGAATTGCTGAGATAAGTAGCTCTGAGGGTCTCAGTCCTGTCCAGGTAGGTAGAGGTCAAAAGAGTTCAAGCTATCAGCTCTATACTAGGGTCAGGAATCTAACAGGCAGGCCCTTTAGCATCCAGGAGCAATCTCTCTTCCCAGTCTATAACTCTGTAACAGAAGTGATTGTTGTTAGATGCCATCAAATCAGCTCTGACTCATGGTGACCTTATGTATAAAAGAATAAAACTTTGTCCAGTCCTGTGCCATCTTCATGATCATTGGTATGTTTGAATCCATTGTTGTGGTTGTTGTGTCAGTCCATCTCATTGAGGGTTTTCCTCATGTTCGTTGACTCTACTTTACCAACCATGATGTCCTTTTCTAGCGATTGGTCTTTCTTGATGATGTGTCCAAAGTAAACGAGCCAAAGTTTCACCATCCTCACTTCTAAGGAGCTTTCTGGTTGTATTTCTTCTAAGACTGATTTGTTCATTCTTTTGGCAGTCCACACAATATATTCAATACTCTTACAGTGCTGATAAGCAGATAAGCAGTTTTCAGTATCTGATGTCTCTTTTAACTTTGTGAGTTCATTCTAGTGTTTCTTAACATTCATATACTGTTTTCTTATCTTTGGATACCAATGGCAGCTCTCCAGTTGGTTATAATAAAATTTATTCAAACAATATTTCTCTTCTCACAGAATGATTGAGCTCTGTGTGTCTCCTTTCCTCAGCTACTCCCTTCTTTGGGATGGGTGGCCTGTTTCGTGAAAGTGAAGAGCAGTTTATAGCTGACAGGAGTGGATGACAGTTAGATTCCAGTTAGGGAATAGGTTGGGAGGCTGTATGTAGTTTAGCCAAAGATGGAGCACAGCTTGTCAGTTCAGGTGCTAATGCTTATCCAGCTGCCTACTTGTCCATACTATTAGAAGTAGGAAGAAAGGGCCTAATAGATTATCTCTGATTGGAGAGTGGTATATAGTATTTAAGAGCATGAACTGTAATGATGGACTTCCTGGGTTTGAATTTCTTACTATAAAATGGAAATAAAGAAACTTAACTTTACAAAGTTGTTGCGAGGATCGAGTGGGGTTAATATATTTAAAAGCACATAGCAATTGAAACATAAATACAAGTTGGCATTGTAATAGTTAATTCCTCTGTAAACTGCTCTGTTATCTTTGGCCTGGTCCCCTTTGTCTAAAGATTCTGGCTCAATTTAGAATGGGCCCTGATTTGTCCTTGGAAATTCTCAAATTTCAACTCTTTCACATCCATACTTCAGCTCCCCTGGGCTTCTAAGATCAGCATTGAACTTGGGAGACCAGAGAAGCAATCTTGGAGATAAGGCTTCTGATAATTTATTCAAGGATTTATGTAACTAAGAAGTGATCTTAGAGTCAAGATGAAGCCAAAAGTGAGATTATAGGCTTGTACTAGTAACAGCTGGTGACAGGTGCTTGTGTTAGCAATGCTTTTTATTTTACTGTCTGGTAGGTGAAAAATTGTATCTCACAGTTGATTTGATTTACATCTCAATTTTTAATGAGCTTAGAATCTTTCTTTTTTTTTTTAATGAATTGCCTCTTCCCTGTTGTTTACCCATTTTTCTGTTAGATTGATGGTCTTACAGATTTGTGAGGATTCTTAGTATATATTAAGATGACTTTCTTCACCTAGTAATAGAAGGACAGAATTGGGTTGGCAGACCTCGAAGTGACTGATCCATGCCCTACTCAGTGTTCAGATCTTCTCTACCACATTTCTGCCATTCATTGCCAGCTTTGGAAATGTGCTGGTTTCCATGGCTTATCTGCACATTGCCTATAAAGTAAAGAAGACTTGATGGTTGGCTTCTGTGGCTCTAATTCTTTATTTTCTGGGAAGCAGACATAAATTTCCTGTGTCCTTATTTCTTGTTTGGGGCCTTTATCAATATAATCACATGGATTCTGATATTTCCTTTCAATTTAAGAAACTGATCTTTCTAATCTGTATGTGGTATTGAGAATAAATAGATTCAAAATACACACACATAGCATTCAGCACAACAAAAACTATAGATGTGAATGCAGGTACTCATTGACACTGTCATAGATATTGAAATCCTTTAATGTATCTGAGTATTTATATCACTACTATACAATGAAAAAAAATCCAAAAAAAAATTCCAACTATGGTTATTTACACAGTACACAGGTTATTTTTAACTTTGCAAATGATGATGCAAAGTCTTTAACACTTGAAATAGCCAAGTACTTTATAATAGATGCTCCTTAGATGCTTAATGATCTAGAAGTCTGTCTATTCTGGTAGTTGTTGTCCCCATTTAACCTTGTGCAATGCTTTGGTCTAGCAGTGTAGATTTGGGAGTTCAAATGTAAGTTTTCTTTTTGGTTTCCATTTTTGGCTTTTCTCAACCTATTTGACCTTAAATGAATTAGCCAACCTTACTACCTTGGATTTGTGAGCTGTGAAATTAGTTATATACAGTTTTGTTTGCAGTATTGAAAGTTGTCAAGGAGATAATATAAAACATTCTTGATCCTTGAATTAAACAGTGAATTGTGGTATATTAATTTCTTCAAAGGAACTTCAAGCATGATATAAATATAACACATTAATTTTTATAATATTCTTTTGAAGTATATTGCCAGTATTGCTGCTGTTACACAAATGGCAGGGCACTTTGAAAGCCCTAATGATTCATCCAAGAATGACTGAACTAAATTCCTAGGTCATTCTCCTTCTGAAGAATTTCACTTTGTTATACTGAGAACAGTGGTTTCATCTCCTATATCTTTATGCAGAGATGATGCTGGATAATTATGTCATAAAAACCACTTTAGGGCTTTCAAACGTAAGAAGTATGTGCTACTGGCTGATTTGTGAAATTCATCTTTATGTGGTTTGAATTGGGAAGGGCTATCTGGGTTTTTGAAAAGAGTGGTTCAGATCTAAAGTTCAAAATTTCTCTGGAGTAAGAAGAGCCACCATCCCTCCTGCTTCTTTGGGCTTAGACTCTTCTCAAGTCATTAGCTTAGAATCTCCTGGCATAGGAGACAAACCCTCAACCCCAGTTCCCCTCCCTAAACAAAGAATAAGGCAGTCAGCAATGCCTTTTCCCTAGCTCCAAGGCAGGCCAAAGTGAACACACTCCAACTGGCTTCAGCACCACTGCCTGCACCCTGAGCTGTACTGAGTATCCCAGGTCAATAGCAGCAGCTTCAATGTATAGTGCAAACCCATCCCTTCTGGAAGAGAAACTTCATGGAGAAACTCAATTTGGTTTTCCCTGCTTGAGCAGTCTTTCTGGCTCTTCCAAAATAGTCTTTTAAATAAGTAAAATAAAATGATAAGATTGCCAAGAAAACTAACCTGTTGCCGTTGAGTTGATTCCAACTTATAGTGACCCTATAGGACAGGGCAGAACTGCCCTGTAGGGTTTCCAAGGCTGTAAATCTTTACGGAAGCAGATTGCTATATCTTTCTCCCTTGGAGCGGCTTCTAGGTTTGAACAGCTAAGCTTTCGGTTAGCAGCTGAGTATTTATAACTACTGCGCCGCCAGCGCTCCTTAGGAAACCAAATGTATTGAAATGGTTATCAAAATATTAAATTTTTGATACAGTACTACGTGCTTCTTTAGTAGCATACTCAGTCATAATCTTGAAGTATGAGTATAAAAGATACTGTGAGAAATCTACAATAATTGTAATATGATGTGACATATTAGAAACCTTAATGTAAAATAGAATTAGGAGGTAGATGGCCTTAGTTATAATTTCCTTCTTTTAGGGACCACGGTGAACAAAGACCTAAAAAGACTTGAAGACAACTCCTTGGTTCTATTGTTGCATCTGGCAAACCATAATAGTACTTGCTAGTTCACAATTTTTCTCCAGCCATAAGTTCTAGAAATCCCCCCAAAACAATGCTTTATATATATAGTAAAATGTTTGCTTGGAAATAAAAGTGTAGGGTGGAACATAAACTATGGAAAAAATTATTCTGGGACTGGAGAGGGAATTCCTCAGCTGTGCATAAATCCCTGTAAATGAGTATTTCCTGGAAAGAAGTTAATGCCTTCAAATAATGAAGTTCAGCCATCAGATCATCTCTGCTCCTATTCTGCTTTGAGTATAAAAACAAAAAAACCCAAACCCGTTGCTGTCGAGTCAATTCTGACTCAGCGACCCTATAGGACAGTGTGGAACTGCCCCATAGAGTTTCCAAGGAGCAGCTGGTGGATTCAAACTGCCGACCTTTTGGTTAGTAGCCAAACACTTAACCACTGTATAGAGAAGATAAAAGAGTATATAAAGTATCGTCCCTTCCGCAGACTTAACTAGATTTCTGCTTTGGATTCAGAAGAGGCGAGATGGCTGTTTTGTATGTGTAATGAGAGTGCTTGTGTTAGTCACCTAGCTTTTTTTCCTTCCCAAACTTAGTTCTCTCTGAAATTGAGATTAAACTGAAAATATGCTGAGATGAAACACTCGAAGCTAAACTATTTTTTTATTTCAGATAAAGCAATGATGTTAGGTTCTTTAAACTATCTTCTATTTTTAAAATTTCTTCCATCACCACCACCAGGCCCCTAAAAAGAAATTTCCTGAAAAGATTCAGCTGGTGAGATTTGAGATGTTATTTATTCACTGGCATAAATGACTATTCTGTTATACAACAGGACATAGATCAAAATGTTTACATATTCCCAGCATATTTTGGGGGGTAAGAGGGAGGAGTGGAAGGTGGTGGTGAAAACATGCAAATATGAGAACCACAGAGAGTTCTGGCACAATGATATATGCATAAGGTAGGGGGAAAAATGTCTTTGGATCTAAATCCTGGCAGTAAGACAGCAGACGACAAATCCCATTTACCAACTAATTCTAGAACAATCAGCTGCCTAACATTGTCTCTTTCTCCCCTTTTCTTATAAGGTAAATTTGAAGAAAAAGAAGACAGTGTGCCTAAGCTGGAGCAGCTCAACAGTTTGGGTTGTATGACTAATATGAATCTAGTATTAACAAAACAAAATTTGCTCCATATGGAGCTATTATTATTAGAAACCTTTCAGTGGAACCTCTGCCTTCCAACAGCTGCCCATTTCATTGAGTATTACCTGTCCGAAGCAGTACATGAAACAGACCTTCATGATGGCTGGCCAATGATTTGCTTGGAAAAAACTAAACTGTACATGGCCAAATACGCAGATTACTTTCTGGAAGTATCTTTGCAAGGTGAGTTGTGGAAGCCAGTAAATGATTTGTGAGCTTGTGACCTATGTATTCTGTTTCTTAAGTTCATTTTTGGTGTCTCCACAGATTATGCCTTTCTAAATTATGCACCTTCTTTAGTAGCTGCTGCATGTGTGGCTTCTTCAAGGATTATACTTCGTCTTTCTCCAACGTGGCCTACTAGACTGCATCGTCTTACTGCTTACTCCTGGGATTTCCTAGTGCAGTGTATTGAACGGCTGTTGATGTAAGCCTTTTTGTTCTTGTGTTTTCAGTTTCTCAGTATTTTTCTTCATCTGTAAGTTTCCCTAAAAATAACTTCTCAACGGCACAGAACTTTTAGGATACTTGCTCGGCTTGCTGCTTTGAGTAACCTGCTGTATGAGCAGCACTCTGTAGAAAGGGAGCCCTTCTTGGCTGTTAGCTGGCTAGAGGTTGTCATTGCTAGTATGATTCTGGGTACACGGTAGAGAAAGGAGCAGTTCTTGTGTGTCTGTAAGCCTATAACTCTGAGATCAGGCAAATCTTGCCCCATTCCCCATTTTCATATCTTTGACTTCTTGGAGCCACCAGGATGTCACCAGAGTGGCAGCTGCACTTAAGTTCTTCTTGTGGCTGTATCTCCCAACTGGAAATAGCCTTCAAAGCTACCAGCAGCCAGTTCCCAAGGTTCCTACTAAGGGAAGGTGCCTTAGAAGGATAAGAGTGAGATGATGTCACTGTGTTGAAATTATGGCACAGTGACTGCTACCCAGACAGTGGTGGCAGTCTGTGGAGTCAGCTGTTGAGGGTGTGGGAGTAGGGCATGACTTTCTTGCAAATTCTTGTCAGGTAACATTATTAACAAATTATTTTCTTTCTGTGTTATAGTGCTCATGATAATGATGTGAAAGAAGCAAACAAACAGAGAGGGCAGGCAGGACCTCAATCAGCACAATTAAGTGTGTTTCAGACAACCTCCCAGCCCTCACGACCAGTTCACTTTCAGCAACCCCAGTATCTCCATCAGACGCATCAGACTTCACTGCAGTATCGCCATCCTGTATCGGAACAACCAAGCTGTCAACAGATTGTATCTACCACACACACCTCATCTTACACATTACAGACATGTCCTGCTGGCTTCCAAACTAGTGTTCAGGGCCTTGGGCACGTGCAGACTGGTGTTGGGATGTCACTAGCAATACCAGTAGAAGTTAAGCCCTGTTTGAGTGTTTCTTATAATCGGAGTTACCAGATAAATGAACATTATCCTTGCATTACTCCATGCTTTGAAAGGTGACTATGTGTGAAGGTAATACCTGACCCAGACTATTTTGTGACTTGATGCTCTGGGGCAAGATTTTTTTAAACTTCTCTTCAAAAGGAAAGGGAGTGAAATGGCATCAGCACACTTCAGATACCAGCTCCAAGGAGACTGCATATCCCTTTCGGTGCACCATGACCACCTGGGAGGACTCAGCAAACTCTGCAAACACTTTAATACTGTGTATATCAAATCTTGTTACAAATCCCTGTGTGAAAAGATTTTCAAGCCCTGGCTGGTGGTCCAAATATTTCAAAAATATTCAATATAACTGAAAATTTGGACCAACCTCAATTCGCCATATTGAAATCTGACCTGTGGTGGTTTCTGTGCCTAATGGTGGCTTATATGTCAAAGACTAATCTTTATCTGTGGACGTGCCATACAGTCTTTTATGAAGGAAAGTTAACAGTATTAATTTTTTAAGAAATCTCTTTTTCCTGCAGTTTTGAGTTATATTTTTGATTTACAGATGAACTTTTGACCAAGTTAAAAATTGTAATTGCTATGCTATACCAACCTGCACAGTAAAAAAAAAAAAGGAAAAATTTTTAGATGATTCTATATCACTCCCTATCAAAAACAGTATAGGTATTTGGATTTATGTATTAAAGTTAAGGGTGAAGTAGATATCTTAAAATCATGGTCATATTTTTTTGTTTTTTCCCTAAATGATCACCTTCATATCTTTGGATAAAAACACATTTAACTCAGGGAACTTATACTACTTGGAAACAGTTAACTGTAATGCAGCATGCTTTGGGAATGTTAGAGTATGAACTACCTTTATAACGTAGGCTAAATACTCATGCTAAGATGCGTTTTCAAATGAGTACATACACTGTAGCTCAGAATGAAGTGGTGGTTCCTATGATTCATAATATATATATGGGCTTTGCATTTCTTGGTGCAATCAGTGGTCTATACTTAGATTTGATATTACTCTTAAAAAAACGCTTTTTTTCAAGGAAAGGCATAACTATAAATTCACTACTAGAATAAAGTTCTGTAGGTTTATTTTGGAGTGGAGCGTGGCCAGGATAGTTCCCAGGTTGTGCTACAGCAGCACTTTCTTCTGTTATGTGGAAGACAGGTTTTAAGAGCAACCTTTGAATCCAGCTTGTCAGTCTAAGCAGGCAAAGGTACTAATTAGTAAATTCTGTAGCCACTTTTGTTGGATTGGCCCCAGAACTGTCCTGGGACAACATTTCACTTTACTGATAGTGAGTGAAACAGTAATAATAATCATTACAGCAAGGGCAATTTGGGAGTAAAGAGTTTTGGAGAATAAATTTAAAAAGTAAAAAAAAAAAAATCATTGTAATAACTGATAAACGGTATACATTGTACTCTTAATTTGTGGGAGAAGTGAGATTTGGTGGAGGGAGGCTTTTTTAAAAAATAGCACTTGAATAGAAGGGGGTCTGCGTGGCAGATATGTGACTGCCACAATATGTATTGAAGACAAACTTATTATAAATAAGTTGTGGGTATGCAGCAGGAGTCTCAGCAATCAAGCCCAATGGCTTTTGTTAGGAAGGGAAGGAGCTCCACACAGTAACAGACTGATCCAGGGGGCTCCGGTGGATGAACATGGGTGAGTGCTTCTGCCAGCATGAATTCTTAGAGAAATAGCCTTTCCTTAAAATGAAGATTACTTTTATATTTAGAGCACACAGGGCATGATGTGGATTTATTAGTCTGGTAGATAAACTTAAAAAAAAAAAACACTCAGGTAAGAGAAGCTCATAGTAGTTTTCAAGCATGAAAATTGTTTTCTGAAAGTATCACTTTCCCTCTTTACAGAAGGCTGCTAATTGGATTTTGGTAGTTCTTACCTTAAAACTTGAATTATTTGGGGGAAAGTAGGTTCAAAAGGGAATCTATCATTCACATTCAGAACCCAGCAACCTGGATCCAATTTTCAGTATTTTAACTACCTCAATAATACTATGAATGTAAGATACTGGGATAGAGATCCCAACTTGAAACAACAACTGGTGCCTATGGTAATTTAATGTCTTGTCAAATGCTTTTATGGATTTGGTTTAAATGTCATTCTTGTTATAGAAGAATATGCCTTTTAAAAAAAAGCTTATTAACACTTTCCCAATGTATATTTAAAGATGCTAAAGAACACTGGATTGATTTTTTTTTTTTTGGGACGGGGGGGGCTGGGTGGGTAGAATAAAATAATTGGTTACTATTGCTGCATACCCAGGTGGGATGGCTGGAGAACCAGAACTATTTTAAAAACATTAGGGTTCAATAAATACAACTCAAACTGCTAAGTTTTTTTTTTTTTTTTTTTGAGGCGGGGAGGTGGGAGAACTGTGTGGGTTTTGTTTTGTTTAATTTATTAATTAATCTTTAAGGTAGTTTTGGATTTTTCTTTGGTTTTTTTTTTTTTTTTTCTTCGAGATTACTGGACCATCATTAAATGTGTACTGTAAACAAATTAATATGTATAAAGGGCTTTACCAAAGTCCATTAAATAAACACTACTCAAGTACAAACTGCAAACCAAAATGTATGTTACCACATTAATTGCAGATAGCAAGTATGGTGCTAAAGTCTACACCAATGGAATTAGATGAGTGCTATGCACTTAATTTTAAAATAAAACTAGTTTTCAGTAAAATGGTTTTGATGTTTTGTTTTCAAGATAAACTTGACATGTATTTGCAGCTTCATTGAGCCATGTTATCATGTAAGTCAGACTTGGAATCATAATTGTATGATTCCATACAATTTTTTCCCATACAATTTTAAGAATCACCCAGATGTAGAATATAACTAATACTGGGAAACATTTGCCCATTCATTATGTATCCCATACTGAGCACTGAATTCCATAGAAGTATATTGGACACAGCTGTTGCCCCCTGAGCTTAAAATCAGCAACTGCAGATTGCAATTTATTAAACACTAATGCAAGCTTCAGAAAAACTGACATCTGTTCTCAAAAAGTAGGGGCACAGTAAAGGGTCAAGGAACTGAGAAGCAACAGGGTCAACAGTGAGTGACAGTGGTCTGTTCATCTAAATACACGTATCATTTACTACTTAACTCATCTTAAAATTTAGCAGACAGAATTTGTTATGCAGAGTAAAATTCAACAGTTTTGTACATGTAGGTTAGGAATTACATCTCAAAAGCATTTCTAAAATTAATCCTGTGTATTCTCACTTGCCAGTTACAGTGCCAGGGTTTAGCAACAGACCTCAAGACAGTTAATATGCAATGTTCTTTAGGGCTGAATTTAAGGAAAAGTTAGGAACAAGCATTCCAGACTAGGCCAGGTAGCTTTGTGTTGAGGTGAGTCTGAATCCCACGTGACAAGTTTGTAATCAACAGCTGTGCTTCTCAAACACTTAGTGAAAGACTTGCCTTTCCAGCTTACATCTAGCTTGATAAATACAACTACCACACTTGAAGCAATTAGGATGTTGGAGAGTTTGGAACTCTGTTTAGTGTTGTGTTAGTTTAGTGATACCATCCATTTTAAAAATCCCTTACATTTTAAGAAGACCATCAAGTACAGTTGGTTTGGCAGCATCAAGACCAGGCTCAGGCTTCCTGTGGGAAGGAATACTTGCGGACACCCTACCCCTGCTCCATTGCCACTCTTTATATGTTCCCAAAACACCCTCTGCCTACCTCTCCTTATATAGTTAGCATTCCCATCCTCAACTGTAGGAGTCCTTAATCTGGAGTCCATGAACCCCTGACATGGTTTGTAATTTATATGTAAATGTTTTCCTCTGTCCATAAAGTTTTTGTCAAAGGGATCCATGATTTAAAATGGTGAGAGCCATTCCCTTGTATAAGTCAGAATTGACTCAATGGCAACAGGTTTGGTGTTTTGGTTTAGACAGAACTTGGAGCCCTGATGGAACAGTGGTTAAGAGCTCGGCGGCTCCACCAAAAAGTTAGCAGTTCGATTCCACCAGCTGCTCCTTGGAAACCCTATGGGGCAGTTTACTCTGTCCTATAGGGTTGCTATGAGTCAGAATCAACTCGATAGCCCCAGGTTTGGTTTTTTTTTTTTTTTTTAGCTAGAACTTACCTTTTTTTTTTTAAATAAACTTTTTAAGATAGGTGCTGATACCGATGTGGCCACAAGCTGGTAATGGGTCTAGAAATCCCATTATATGTGAAACAACTGAAGGATGTGGTGAGGTTTTCATCTGAAGGAGATTAAGGGAAGGTGAGCTGCTTGTCAGATGTGAAAGGATGTCATGTTACTCCAAAGGGCAAAATTAAATCAGTGGTCAGAAGTTTCTCATGCTTCAGTGAACAATAAGCCAGAATGTTACTAACAGAGCAATGCTGCTTTGAGTGTATGAGTTCCTAGTCACCACAAACCAGCTGACTTGACCAGGAATGGGATAGAAGTAACCCTTGAGCTGGTGTGTAAATCACACTGAGTGACTTCTAAGGTACCTTCCAATTCTCAAGACTTTCTGAGGCTCTAAAGAGTTTCTGAAGAGTTTATCAGGCTTACAGATCTGAGACTTGAGAGCTGGGTGTAGAAGGAAGGGAGATGTTCCAGCGAGACGAAAGTAGTCTGCAGGTGGGGGTCATCAACTCTAACGACGGCACAAAGCAGACTGCCCTAGCCTGGCGGAAGCCTTTTCTTCCTACACTCAGCTCAACTGTTCAACAGTGAGGACAAACTCACGGAGAAGTCATGGAGGAAATAAGCCTGGGTGGATAGAATGAGGTTGGGTTATAGACTTGAAAGCCAAAAGAGACTGCAGACTTTTAGGAGGTCAGAGATACCTCTGATGATTTGTGATATCATACAAATGATTTTTGGAAGAACGATCCGACAGTATGCAAGGCAAGTTGGTAGGAGGAAATGGGAGTCAGGAAGCTTTACACAATAATAGCTAATTAATGGAAGTATATGGGTATTTAATAGCACAAAGGTAAACATTAAGAAAAACGAACTGATAAAAGTGGGTGATGCAATAAAGGGAAGAAAATTACTAATTCTATATTACTTATACAAGAGAATTATCGATACCGAGATATCAGCTAAATAAACAGAGAACTGAGAGCACTCTACAATCAGGGTATTAAAAAGGTAACTATAGAAACAAAAATGGAAACCTTTCTAATTATCAGAAGAAATGCACACAGAAAACAAAGCAAACAGTCCACTTATTGAAATGTTTTTAAAAGGTACAAATATAGAAAGCATCATAAAGTAATATACAGGACTAAAACCAAACATATCAAATCAATGAAAGTAAACAAGCTAAATTCAGCTATTAAGAGAAAAAGAATTTCATACTGAGTCATAAAGCAAAACTAAAATCTAAGCAATATAAAAGATATACACATAAATGATTCAGGAAGGTCGAAAATAGAAGGGTGAGTAAAGAGACACCAAGAAAACGAACTAAAAAAATAAAATAAAATAAAAGCAAAGATAAAGATCTTAATAACAGATAAGGCTGAATTCAGGTCAAAATGTATTAAACAAGACTAAAACAGGATATTTTATAATACTAAAGGTTACAATTCACAATAAAGATGAACAGTTACGAATAATAGTGGATCAAATAACCTAGAAACAACATTAAGCAAAAACTATAAGGGATATAAGGAGAAATAAATACACAGGTAGTAGGAAACTAATTCCTCCCTCTCAGTCCATGAACGATCAGGAATTTAAAAAAATAAGTAAGGATATAAAAAATCTTACATATCATTATGGTAGATCAAATGGACATATATTGAGGAATTCTGAGAAGGGAAATGGTGCTGACCTGGCATAACTAAGATGCAGGTGATAACACATGACATTGACAGATATACAGAGACAGCCCGTCAAACACACCACAGTGAAACTCTCATAGTCTTCTCATGAGTCTTTCCAAACCAAAACCAAACCCACTGCCACTGAGTTGATTCCGACTCATATCAATCCTATGGGGCAGAGTAGAACTGCCCTATAGGGTTTCCAAGGCTGTAAATCTTTATGGAAGCAGACTGCCACAGCCTTCTCCCACAGAGCACCTGGTAGGTTCAAACTGTCAACCTTTCGGTGCTTAACACTGCACTACCAGGGCTCCTTGGCAAGTTCTTAGACAACAGAAATTGTTCTCTTTGTTGACCTATCTATGTGCCTAAAATCAGAATACCCTGACTGGCCTGTTGGCCAGCTGCCAACTAATCTGCAGCTCACCCAAAGAAATCAAAATACACGGTTTCCAAACTGCAAAAACACTCTCATTTTTGCCTTTGTTAGATGACTCAATTACTGGTTTCCCTTGTGTGCAAGTAAATAGCATGCTAATAATTAACTATTTTCTTTGATATCAAACTCTAATGCGAACTTTTGCAAAATTTGACTATGTATTAACCCACAAAGAAAACTGCAATAAATTCCAAAAAGTATAATTAATGTAGAAAACATACACTCATCAAACGAAATTAAAAATTAAAGCACTGGAAATGGAACAACCAGAACACAATTAAATACAATGTTGACACACTGTGAAAAATATAACTAATGTCACTGAACAATTTGCATAGAAATTGTCAAGTGGGAACCTAATTTGATGTGTAAAGTTTCCCCAAAAACACAATAAAATATTATTTTAAAACTGCAATTAAAAAGAAATACATAATAGGACCCTCAAAAAACTCTCAAACAAAACTTGGGTCAAATAAGAAATTCATACTGAAATTTCAAAGTATCTAGAAAATTATTATAATGAAAATTCTACACACCAGGAACTCTGAGATAAAATTAAAAGCAGTGCTCAAGAAAATTAACCACCAACTGAAAACAGTTAGAGAAAGAACAACAAGTAAACCAAACAAAAACAGAAGAAATAAAAGCAGCAAATAATGAATTATAAAGTAAAAAAAACAAAATAACACACAAATACATAAACTATTCTTTGAAAAATCAACAAAATAAGTAAACCATTAACTAAATCAAGGGAAAAAAGGAAAAAGTACAAACTTAAAAAATAAGAAATGACAAGAAGAAAATGACCATTAAAACAGAGGAAATTAAACATCAGAAGACGCTACTTTGAATAACTCTACGCTAACAAAAATTTGAATACCTAGATGAAGTGAATGCATTTCTAGGAAAATATAAATGACAATAACTGCTCTCTCAAAAAGCACCAGACCCAGACAATTTCAAAGAAAAATTTAATTCTACAAGCCTTTAAAGAACAAATAATTCCAATGATATTTAAACTTTGAGAATACAAAAAGGAAAGCTTCTAAATATTTTTTATGAAATGGGCTTAACTGTGATATCTAACCCTCAAAGCTTCCACAAAAAAGGAAAAAATACAGACCAATCTCACCTACGAATAGATACACAAAAATATTAAATAATAGCAAACAAAATCAAGGCAGCACATCAGAATAATAAATTATGGCCAGGTAGGGCTCACTCCAGTAATGCAGATGGCTCAGTATTGTTAGAAAATATATTAATACACCTCAGCATATTGATAGCACTAAGCAAGGGGGGGAAAAAAAAAGATCATCTCCCTAGATGCTGAAAGGAGATTTAAAAAAACTCAAAATCAATTTTTCATGGGCAAAAAGCTTGATAATAGTAAGGAATAGATGGATACTTCCTTAACATGAAAAATATATCCATATTTTAAGTGTTGTCCACAAGTTGTACACCTGTAAAAAGCTGAATTGGCAAAAGCTGTGTGATAGATATATTTACAATGACAAAAAAAAAAAACAGATAAAAGTAGCTGCTGAGGCTGCTTATATACAACCAACACCTCATGGGATTGGTTCCTTGGTTTGGAGGTTTAGGGTCATGGTTGCATGGGACATCCCAGTTAATTGGCCTAACAATGTGTCTTTGTTGCACAGTTCCTGGAGTCCTAAAAGCTTGCAAGTGGCAATCTAAGGCACTACAATTGGTCTCTATTTGCCTGGAGCAAAAGAGGAAGAAGGAGGGTCAGGAATAGGAGGAGGAAATGGAATGTGTGGCTAATTGCCTCCATGAACAACTGCCACCTTTGCCAGGAGATCAGAAGAACTGGATGGTGCCTGGCTACCATCAGTAAACATTTTAATCAATGATTCTATAGAATAATTCTGATCAAAAGGAGGAAACGCAGAACAGAATTTTAAATTCTCATGGACTCCAGACCCTGAAACTATTGCCCTGAGACAATCTTTAAACCTTAAAAAAATATTCCCTAAAATCTTCATAAAATCAAACAACAGTTTAGCTTAACTAGTAAAAAAATGTCTGCATTGAGCTCTTTTAAGAACTATCTATATGGGATCAAAGTGACAACAGCAACTCAAAAGATTAGATAGAAACCTTAGAGGGCAGTGAGTTTATGTTAATCAGGGAGGAACAGTTCAGAAAAGGAGGGTGAGAATTGTTGCACAACTCGAAAAATGGAATCAATGTTACTGAACTGTACATGTAGAAACTGTGAATTGGTGTATGTCTTGCTGTGTATACTAACAACAACAAAATGTGTAAAATTTAAAAAATTAAAAAAGAAAAATCCATAGCAATCCTAAAGCCAGCATCATGCTTAATGGTGATATACTAGAACAGTGTTGTCTAAAAGTACCTTCTGTGATGATGGTGGTGTCTTACAACATGCATTGTCCAATACTGTAGCCATTAGTCACATGGAGCTATTGAGCTCTTAAAGGAGGTTAGTGCAATTGTGAGATGAAAGTTTTAATTATATTTCATTTTAGTTAATTAAATTTCAATTTAAAAGGCACATGTGGCTAGTGGCTGTGATACTGAACAGCACAACACTAGAAACATTCCCATTAAAGCCAAGAACAAGATAAGGATATCATTCCTATTATTTAACACTATTCTGAAAGTACCAGCAATGCAATTAGACAAGAGAAAAGAAATTAGAGGATTAAAAATTGGAAAGGAAGAGATACAGTTGCCATTATTTGCAGATGATATTATTGCATACCTGTACAATCGATTTCAAAACTATTTAAAAACTATATAAACAGACGTTAGTAAATTAGCTGGATACATATATCCTAGCTTTCACATATACAAACAGCTGCCATTAGAATTAATGTAAGATATACCCAACACCTAACAACAACAACATACCCAATAATAATGGTCACCAAAAGAAGATAAAATACCTGGCAATAAACAGAAGAAATGTGCAAGATCTATATAAAGAAAACTGTAAAATACTCTTGAATGACACAAAAGAATACTTGAACAAAGGGAAATGCATACCATGTTCATGGACAGGAAGTGTCAACATCATAAAGATGTCAACTCTCCTTAATCTATAAATTTAACAAAATCTCGCAAGCTGACTTTTTAAAATGAACTAAATAAGCAAGAATAATCAGGAAATTTCTGAAAAAGAATAATGAGGGGAGATTAGCCCTATTACATACTAAAATATATTGTTGTCAGGTGCCATTGAATCAGTTTTGACTCAATGCGACCCTATGTACAACAGAATGAAACACTGCCTGGTCCTGTGCCATCCCCATGATTGAAGCTATGTTTGAGCCGACTATTGCAGCCACTGTGTCAATCCATCTTGTTGAAGGTCTTCTTTTTTGCTGACCCTCTACTTTACCAAGCATGAAGTCCTTCTCCAGGGACTGGTCCCTCCTGATATGTCCAAAGCATGTGAGATGAAGTCTCACCACCCTTGCTTTTAAGGAATGTTCTGGCTGTACTTCTTCCAAGACAGATTTGTTCATTCTTCCAGCAGTCCATGATATATTCAATACTCTTCACCAACACCATAATTCAAAGGCATCAATTCTTCTTCGGTCTTCCTTATTCATTGTCCAGCTTTCGCGTGCATATGAGGTGACTGAAAATACCATGGCTTGGGTCAGGCGCACCTTTGTCCTCAAAGTGACATCTTTGCTTTTAACACTTTAAAGAAGTCTTTTGCAACAGATTTGCCCAACGTAATACGTCTTTTGCTTTCCTGACTGCTGCTTCCATGGGTGCTGACTGTGGATCCAAGTAAAATGAAATCCTTGACAACTTCAATCTTTTCTCCATTATCATGATGTTGCTTATCTGTCCAGTTGTGAGGATTTTTGTTTTCTTTATGTTAAGGTGTATTCCACACTGAAGGCTGTGGTCTTTAATCTTAATCAGTAAGTGCTTCAAGTCCTCTTCACTTTCAGCAAGCAAGGTTGTGTCATCTGCATAATGCAGGTTGTTAATGAGTCTTCCTCCAAACCTGATGCCCTCGCTCTTCTTCATATAGTCCAACTTCACAGATTATTTGCTCACAGGTTGAATAGGTATGGTGAAAGGATACAACCCTGATGCACACCTTTCCTGATTTTAAACCATGCAGCATCCCCTTGTTCTGCTGGAATGACTGCCTATTGGTCTAACTACAGGTTCTGCATGAGCACAATTAAGTGTTCTGGAAATCCCATTCTTCCCAATGTTATCCATAATTTTTTATGATCCTCACAGTTGAATGCCTTTGCATAATCAATAAAACACAGGTAAACATCTTTCTGGTATTCTCTCTGCTTTCAGCCAGGATCCATCTGACATCAGTAATGATATCCCTCATTCCACATCCTCTTCTGAATCTGGCTTGAATTTCTGGCAGCTCCCTGTCGATGTACTGCTGCAAATGTATTATAAACCTACAATGAAGTAATGATATTGGCAAATGATTGACAGACAATTTACTGAAACCAAATAGAAATTCCAAAAATAAACCTAAACATATACGGAATTTAATATGTGATAAAACTGACATCTTACATCAGCGGAGGGAAATATAGATTATTCAATAAATTGAGTTGGGTCAATTGGGTAGCCACCAGGAAAAATAAAATAAACTGGATCCACACCTCAAACATTTAAATTTTTATCAAAGAGAAACCATGAGAGAATTATTTACAGCCTCAAAGAGGGGAAATGCTTTCTAAGTATAACAAGAAATCTAGAAGCAATAAAATTTAACTACATAATTAAAAAAAAATTCTGCATGTCAAAACCCACCATAATCAAACTCAAAAGACAAATACATCGGTAAAGTGGTTGGCAGTTTAAACCAACCCAGTGGCTCTGTGGGAGAATGACCTGGTGATCTGCTTCCATAAAGATTACACCCAAGAAAACCTTATGGGGAAATTCTACTCTGTCATATGGGGTTGCTATGAGTCAAAAATCAACTCGATGGCACCTAACAACAACAAATATTTGTAAGTAATCTCCAGACAAAGGGCTAATTTTCTCAACATATAAACAGGAAAAGGTATCAACAGGCAGTTATCAAAAAAAGACATATACATGTCTCTGAAGAAAAGCTGCACAATGTCATTTTAAAGTTTGGTAACACAAGTGTTGGTAAGAGTGTGACAAACAGGCATTTCCTGTTACTGATGGAGTATTTGATAGCGCCAATGCTGTGAAGGGCAATTTGGCAATATATGTCAAAATTTCAAATGCAAATATCCCTTGGCCCAGAAATCCCACTACTAGGAATTTATCCTACAGGTAGAATTACACACATGTGAAATGATACATGGACAAATTGTTTATTTCACCATTGACGATAACAGCAGAAAACTGAAAACTTAAATGTTCATCAATATAAGACCGTGTTTTACTATTACAATGCCATTAAAAGAACAAGATATTTCTCTATATAAACTGGTATGAATGATCTAGATATATCATTAAGAGTGTAGAATATGCTACCATTTCACCAGTGTTTACGAGATCACATAAGGTGTATCTTTTTTGTTTAACATTCACTGCTTTTTTATGATTGATTAACCAGAAAATCTGTAAAATTAAGAAAGATATAAAGCACAATGGTGTAACTAATAATTTACTCTGGACATCTTTCCTATACACACACACACACACACACACACACACACACACACACTTACATGGTTTGTATACTGAATATACCATTATGTATTCTACTTTTTGTATTTCACAATAAATCAGCAACTATTTTATTCATAAAATTAAAATATATCCAAAGCAGATTTTAGAAGGGTTGTTGTTATTAAATTGTTGAATAGAATCGATTTTAAACATTTTCAATGTTTTGAAATGATTTTTAAAATGCTCTAAGGAACATGTATGTTTACTACAACTGTCCCCAACAATGGGTATTACTATCAAACTTTTTCATCTTTGTAAATATAACAAGTGGACAATGTCTCATTTTTGTTTTTAATCTGAGTGTAGTTGAGCATCTTCTAGTAAGTTGATTGACCATTTATAATTCTTCTATTAAATGTCTGTTCATTCTTTTGCCAATTTTTCTCAGGAGCTGTTATTCTAATCTTATTTTAAGAGCATTCCATATACTCAGAAATAATTCCTTCAGCTATTGTTTGTTACAAAATTTTTACCAGTTTTTTTTTTTTACCTTGCTTTTATTGTTTGGGAGACATCTTCCTATCCAAGAGTAAAAAAAAGATACACCTTTTCATGTATTCAAATTGGAGCCCTGGTGGCGCAGTGGTTGAGAGTTTGGCTGCTAACCAAAAGGTCAGCAGTTCGAATCCACCAGCTGCTCCTTGGAAACCCTATGGGGCAGATCTACCCTGTCCTCTAGGGTCACTATGAGTCGGAATCGACTCGACAACACCAGGTTTTTGGGTCTTCAAATCTTCTCTGATGAACTTCAGTACAATTTTTATACTTTCTCCATAAAGGTCCTACACATTTCTTCTTAAGTTTACTTCTGGATATCTTACCCTTTTTTTTTAAATAACAATTATGAATGGAATATGTTTTTCTACTATATTTGTCTGGTTATTATTTGTATACAGGAAAGAGTGATTTATATTTAAATCCATAATATGTTTTCAAGATGTTTTTAATTATATTAATAATACATTAATACATTATTGTATTTAAAATTCAGGTGAATCAAAATTTCTTATAATAACAAGTGATTCATTTAAAAATACTGATTACATAACCAGCCACCTTACTAATTTTCTTACTGTTTTTCATGAAATTTAGTTGATTTTGTTAGGCTTTTCAGGTATACAGTCATATCACTGGCAAAATAATGAAAATTTTTGCCTCCTTTCCAAAACACTTTCTCATCTCATTTTACTGGCTATTCTATGCAAAATTAAGTAACATTATGGTGTAATGGTTGACAAAGGTATGTTACATAAGGTATTAAAAATATATTTCAGATATACTAAAAGTTATAAAAATAATATAATGAATATATTTAATACATATATGCCATTAGTGTCTTAGTATTTATTTTGTAGGCAAACAATGTTGAAGATTTTTTGACTTGGGGCTGAGAAAAGATAAGGTGATGCCGTATTTTAAATTTAATCTAATTAGTATCTGGAGGTCTACTTAGTAATTCACAATGGGAACTTTCTCTTTGCAGGCTATGTGGGAATAAAAATCCAAGTGGGGATCAGAGATTTGCTTATTGAGTATGAGGACCAGGGAAGGACTATAGATAAACCTGTTAAAACCTGCAGGGCAAGGCACCACCCAGCTTTTCTCCTGTCAATGATTTGAGTGTCTTCAGAGAACATTAAGTGGCTGGTAATCATCATTATGAGTTAGAATCGACTCGATGGCAAGGGTAATCATCTGTGAAACTGTGGATGGGGCGGATCTGTGTGTGGGTTGTGACAGGACATTTCCAAGGGTGAAGCTGAACAAGAGCTACTGCTTTCCAGGAACCAAACAGAGTTCAACTACCTGGCATCTGAGAAGCCACACCCTCAATGACTGTGTTTGGGCAGTAGAGCAGAAAACTACTAAACTAATAGGTTTCAGGTACTGTGATGGGCATTAATGGGAATACAAATTTGATTGCCCCAGGAATTCTCACATTGTGCCTGGCACATGTTAAATGCCCATTAAAGAGTATCTATTAATATTGATAACAACTGGTATCTCATAGGTTGGGAAGGGGAGCAATTCTGTGCTACCAGCATGAAAAAATATTAGTACTATCATGGATGCTATTTCTTTATTTGAAGAATGATGAAACACTGTATTAGAAATTAATGAAAAACAGTATTTGGATTCATTAGTGCCTTCATTTACACATCCACCTTTTCAATCATCATTTATCCTTCATTCAACAAGTATTTTTCTAGTGCCTTTTATATATATTGTCTAGTGCCTTTGTATACACCTGTAGGGTCACCATGAGTCGGAATTGACTTGACAGCAACGGGTTTGGTTGTTTGTTTGGTTTATATATATCAGGCAATCTATTAACCCCTGGTTAAGTACAAGGATTAAATGTAAGCTGCACACGTGGCTGACTCATATGCCTAATTCTGACCATAGGACAAATGATAATCTGGGGTAAAATTTAACAGTGGCTCTATTTTAATGGGAATGTGAAAACTGTGTAGGTCAGTGTTAAACTCACTCACAAGCCAGGGTACTCAGAAATCTTGGTGTTCTTTGTAGAATTTATGAATAATACATTTTGTTACATCACAAGAACAAGATAAACTTTTATTAGCAAGAATCATATATTGTTGTATTTGATATAATACTAAGGCAACAAAGAGAGCGTGGGGGAGGGCAGAACACCAAGTGGTTTAATCAAGCATGATTTGTGATTTTTGGGTTTTTCTATTAATATTCATCGGATTCTGACTCATACATTTTGTGTGGGAGTGCTTGCTAGTTTGAAAAAGGTATCCCCTTGAGATGGGAGTACCACCCAAGAAGGTTAGCTGGCTGTCCAAATGGCGCCCTATAGGATGAAAGTGTCTTCTCCCCCTCTTAGCTGGTAGGAATCAGTAGACAGTGCTCCTGTAGAATCAAGCAGGTTTTAATGTTCCTGGAGGATTTATACAGGGATGAAAAAAGCTGTCATGTTTCCAAGATAAGAAACACTAAGATATGCAAAATCAGTGATTGAATTTGCTGTAACTAGAGACGCTATGGCTACAATATGTCCAAAACTGAATTCGTCTTGCCTTTCATTCAAGTCATAGCCAACGTGAATCACGAAAAGTAGGATAGGAAAAGAATTCTCCTAGATGAATACAACTTTCCTTTACCTACACTAAATAAGATTCCTGGAAGCTTTTAAAAATATCACACATAATGGTTGCATTTTCTTTTATAAGCAAACAGACTCAAGCTCATAAAGTCATAATCATGATTATGTACTTCCTCCCATCAATTATAAGCCAAGGTACAAATAACATTTGCAAAACCCTACAAAAAGGCCCTCTTAAGCTCCAAAGCTCTGAGTAAAACACAATTTCTAAGAAGCTGGAAGCAGATCATCTTCCTCCAGCATTACTTCCCAGTCTGTTTTCACTGTTTGTTTTTTTTCCCTCATCATTACATGCCTAGCATTGGGCCCACAGTGGATGCTCAATAAACATCTGTTGGATAAAAAAAAAAATTGACATTTTATTTCCTACACAATAGCCCCACAAGAAACATGAATCTCAACATTTTTGGTTTTTTCTTTTTCCGCGACTGTTTCCAGTGATCAAAGGAAACACAATACAGAATCATTGGCTAGAATATCCTTTCTTTAAAAACATGCTATATCATGAAGATAGAACTGGATCTTCTGAGCACCCATCTATTTTGGAAAGGGGGTGAATATGGATGGCATAAAGGGGTAGTACTCAGAATGTAATATTCTATTAGTTGCGACCACAAAATATCAACACTGGAACCATTTCCTTCTCTTGTCACTAGAAACAACTTCATCAAGTTAGGAATTACTCTGCCTTCTCTCTGCTCCATCTCTGAAGTTGGTATCATATTCATCATTTGAACCATAGAAGAAACTAGAGCCGTACTCAATCTAATCTCAAAGTGAAGATACCAGCCCTATCACTTCATTTTTTACCTTTCACAAGTATAGGAAACATCTCTTTCCTGAATTCTATTCTGTGACACCAGTCAAGGCACAAGGGAGTGGGGGGCTGGGGAGGGGAGCAGCAGTAGCTTGTCCACAAATGTTAGGTTGAGGGAACTGATTTTGACTTAATATCTTGGAAAGAGTTTCCAATGGTTGCAAAATCTCTCTTCTGGGAAAAACTGTCTTCATTTTCACCTTCTGTAGGCTTTTTTTTGGGGTGGTGGTGGTGGTGTTACTTTGAATTTGTGATTTAAGCCTCTTGAAGCTATTTTTTAATGTTTCTGAAAAAGCTTCTACTAAAGAAGGCTGGAGACCTTGAGGCAAGGCTTCTTAACACAGGTGATAAACAAGCACTCAGCAGTCTGTGGAACCTTTGAAAATAGACATGAAATGTCGAGTGTAAGTTTGAAAGTACATTTTTATGGAGCATATTTGCATCATAATCTGAGTCTTCAGTACTTAGCATAGTGTCTGGCATGTTATAAGATGTTTACCGAATACATGAGTAAAAGAACGAAAGAATGCATCAATGAATGAATGAGAAGTCCTTGAACACACTGAGAAGAAATGGTCAGAGAAGTTATCTGACACCAGGAAGCAACGGTATCAGAGAAGTTCAAGGAAAGGAAGATTCCAAGAAAAGAGAAAGTGGTTAAACTGTCGCATGTTAAAGAGAGGTCAAGTAAGATAAGGCCTGAAAAGTTCCCAGTGGATTTAGAAACAAAGTGGTAGTTGGTGATCTTTAAAACTGGTAGTTTCACAGCCAGGGTATAATATTACAGTTGGATGAAGAATAAATAGGAGGTACAAAGTAAGAACCAGAGGGTAAAGACAATTCTTTCATTAACTATGTCTATGAAGGGGAGGCAAGACACAGAATGGAGAAGGATGAATTGTTGTAAGGTCTTATCTTTTTCTTCTAAGAGAAAAGACTTGAGAATGCCTAAATGACAATGGGAAGGAGCCATAGATAAGTAAAGATCCTAAGGAGTGGGAGTGGGAAGGGATCCAGCACCTTGGGCCAGAAGAGGGTCACCTTTTCCATTGTGAAAGGAGGGAAAGACAAAGAATGGATCCCAGTGAAGTACATTTGGAGGTGTGGTGGCACTAATTTGAGAAAGTTTCCATCTTATAGTTCCTATTTTCTCTGTGAAAATGGTAGGGAATGAAAGAGTAGGGGGCTTGATGGGCACAACGGAGAACGTGTGAGGTAAGCGGAAAAAGTTTATAATAGCTCCTGTGGAGAATGGGAAAACTAGCCAAGGAAACAGAGAAGACTTGCCAGGCAAAATCATGAACATAAATTTGTATCATTACTCCTTTTCTTCAATGTGTTCTCTTTTTCTTGGAAGTCTTTCAAGCAGAAAGTGTTTCTAAGAAAAACCCCCACAAACCAAAGGCCACCTGCTCTATTATCCATATGGAATCTGCAGTGACCTAGCATGATGGTGGGATTTGGGGAAGGGAGGGAAACTGGGAGCCACATGCCAAAGTCTTCAGTGAATGAAGGGCAATGACTAAGAATGACATGGATCCAAGGATCAGAAAGTGATAGAGTCAGAAAGTGTGAGCACCAAAGAAGCAGGTAATTATACTTATGCATAAAGGTCAGAATTAGGGAGTGAGGATGCTAACTGCTCCTCCTGACCCCAAATGAAACTAGTTGATGGAAAATGAACACAGGGCTAAGGCTGCTAATCATCTTGTAATGCTTCAGATAGTTAGCAAAGTATGAACTGTCATATCAAAAATGATAATACTGTTCCTGTTGACACACAGCCACCAAATTGCTTAGAGTGCCTCCTCAAAGGAGCCTGGCTATCCAAGGTATCACAGCTTCTCTGAAGCCCTTCTCCCCCCTTAGCACGTTCTCTAGCCCTCAGAAAGGATCACTTATGTCCTCTCTCTACCCTGTACATATTTTCATCACAGCAAAGGACTTACTTCATTGCACTTATGTGTTTAAATGTCATTCTCACATAGATACTTCCAGGGCTGGGGGCAAGGTTAGTCATTTTTTCATATGTATCGCTTAACTTTAATGGGAAAGAACACTTAATTCTACTCATGAGGAACCTGTACATAGATCAAGAGGCAGCTGTCCAAACAGAACAAGGGTATACCTCATGGCTTAAGTCAGGAAAGGTGTGCGTCGGGGTTGGATAGTTTCACCATACCTATTCAAAATGTATGCTGAGCAAATAAGCCGAGAAACTGGACTATATGAAGAACGAGGCATCGGGATTGGAGGAAGACTCATTAACAACCTGCAATATGCAGATGACACAACCTTGCTTGCTGAAAGTGAAGAGGACTTGAAGCACTTACTGATGAAGATCAAAGGTCACAGCCTTCAATATGGATTATACCTCAACATAAAACAAAAATCCTCAGGTGTGGACCAATAAGCAGCATCATGATAAACAGAGAAAAGATTGAAGTTGTCAAGGATTTCATTTTACTTGGATCCACAATCAACGCCCATGGGACCAGCAGTCAAGAAATTAAAAGACGCATTGAATTGGGCAAATCTGCTGCAAAAGACCTCTTTAAAGTACTGAAAAGCAAAGATGTCACCTTGAAGACTAAGGTGTGCCTGACCCAAGCCATGGTGTTTTCGATCACCTCATATGCATGCGAAAGCTGGATGATGAATAACGAAGACCAAAGAAGAACTGAAGCCTTTAAATTGTGGTGTTGGCGAAGAATATTGAACACACCGTGGACTGCCAGAAGAGCGAGCAAATCTGTCTTGAAGGTAGTACAACCAGAATGCTCCTGGGAAGCAAGGATGGCAAGACTGTGTCTCATATATTTTGGACATGTTATCAGGAGGAATCAGTCCCTGGAGAAGGACATCATGCTTGGTAAAGTGGAGGGTCAGAGAAAAAGAGGAAGACCCTCAACAAGATGGACTGACACAGTGGCTGCAGCAATGGGCTCAAGCACAGCAATGATTGTGAGGATGGCACAGGACCAGGCAATGTTTTGTTCTGTTGTACATGGGGTCGCTATGAGTCGGAACCTACTTGACGGCACCTAACAACAACAACAACATCTCTTTACTCTGTGCAGGCACTTCATAAATCTTCTTTGTTAAAAAAAGAGTTCTCATAGTCACCAAATTAAGGGATGGTGCATAAAAACAGAATAATCTATGAAACTGGGTCATAAAGCATTTAGGCTTTTGACTATAAAGGATGATTTTCTAATAAAGACTAGAAAAGAAATGTAATTATTTTTTCACCAACTTGTTAGATAACATTTCTGAATACCCCATATTAAAAGAAATCATGATTGAGACCTCACAGGAAAAATCAGCATGCAGAGAATAAAGTTGTTAGCGAACTTATATAATCATTTACCTTCAATATAGCAAGCTAAAAACAATAATGTCTCAAATTAGTAACATTTCATTTGCATTCCTTGTCTTCTAAAATCATTTAAGGATTTATCTGTTCTAGAGTTTAAAAGAAATGCTTATAAATTCATCTTTACTGTTGGTAAATAATATTATAATAACAGGTTTTTAGAATTTTGCTTCTGGTCCTCCTTTCAAATACCTATGCCTTTCTGATTTTATTATTTTGAGTTCCTGACATTCTCTCCAAATGTCAAACTTTTCAATTCATCTATATTTGATAAAAAATCATAAACATAGGGGGAAGGCATGTAAAACAAAGTGACTATATCACAGGATTTCAGCCTAGGTAAACTCACACTTTGAGGGTGGGAAGGGAGAAGACGGGTTACAGAAAGATGGAGAAAAAGATGTGGAAATGGGAGGTGGGGCCAAGATGGCAGAGTAGTCAGACACTTCATGTGGTCCCTCTTACAACAAACACCAGAAAAAACAAGTGAATCGATTATATATGACAATCTAGGAGCCCTGAACATCAAAGACAAAGTTGAGGAATCAGACTGAGTGGCAGGGGGAGGGAGAGATGGTTTGGAAGCAACAAGGAGTTGCCAGACCTGACCCAGCGGAAGCCAGCACCCTTCAGCCCGGATATGCTGGCATGCACAGTGAGGCAAGCAGCGGTGCTCAGAAGGCATTCTCCACATTGGGAGAGACTGAGTGGCAGAGAGTCCACTCAGGAATCCAGAACCAGTGAAAAGTGGCACTCAATCAGCAAAAGTTAAGTACACGCATCTGATTGACTGAATGGATCAAAAAACACCCCCTTTGGGAAAAACCTCTCTTCCATTTACCTGCCCCCTCCCCACTGTGCACTGGGTCCTGGGCTGGCTCCAGAGACTGACGAGTCCCCTGTGCCAGAAGTAGGACTTGTCATACACCCTGAGCCACTCTTCCGGCCTTAGAGAGGGAACAAATTAACAAACACGAAAAAATAATCTACCAGCTCCCCTAAGCTGGGAACTCAGGGTAGGCACAGCTCCTTTACCTAGGCACAGGCATAAGGGGTCCATGGACATGGAATGCCTTTCACCCCTACATAGACCTGTGTGGGCCCATTTCAGTAGTATAGACCCTCATTACCATAGTACAGCAGGATATATACTTGAAGCCTAACTTCAGTTGTATCAGCTATATGGTGAAGTGGCAGGTTCGTGACATTTGACACTGCTATGCCCATTAAGCAAGGTCCTCACCTACCCATATCAGGGGCCTGAGGACTGGTGGCTCCACCCACACCACCTAGCCACCTGTAACAGGGGTACAAGAATAAGTGGTGTCTCCCAGTCCTTACAGCCAATAGCACTGGGTGCTCATAGTCTGGACACAAAACCCACCCACCTACACGCTTTAGGGAACAGGGACATGTTTCCCGCCCAGACACTCACGGGCAGCCGTCAGCCCCCTGCCTTGCTCACCACATGACCCCCTACTGCAGCCAGATACCTGTGCCCACACCAATCACCCCTGCCTGTCTAGGACTGTAGGTGAGAGCCTGCACCACACACTTGGTGACCAACTACTTGGACACCTGAGCTGAATCCATACAAGAAAAGTAAACAGACTCCAGGGCTCACACACCTAGCAACAGATCTAACCACCTGGTAACAGGACGTTAACAGTTTCAAAGGTGCCAATAATCAAACTAGCTCACATGAGCAGCCTATTTGGGCATACCAAAACAAAACAATAAGCTAGGACACAGTAACTAAACATTAAATAAATAAATATAACAACTTAGTGATGGCTTAGAGACAACAGTCAATATCAAATAACATATAGAGGCAGACCATGACGGCTTCAGCAAGCACCCAAAACAAAGACTCAAGAAATCGTCCCAGAGGAAGAGAATTTCTTGGAATTAGTGGAGGTAGAATACAAAAGATTAATATACAGAACTGTTCAAGAGATCATGCAAAATGCAGAACAAGCCAAGCAACACACAGACAAAGCAACAGAGAAACTTAAGATTACATAATGACAAATTTAACAGGCTGCAAGAATCCATAGAGAGACAGCAATCAGAAATCCAGAAGATTAACAATAAAATTTCAGAATTAGACAACTCAACAGAAAGTCATAGGAGCAGAATTGAGGCAATGGAAGCCAGAATTAGTGAGACTGAATATAAAGCACTTGACACCAAATTATTGGAGGAAAAATCAGATAAAAGGATTTTAAAAACTGAAGAAACCCTAAGAACTATGCGGGACTTTATCAAGAAGAATAACCAACAAATGACTGGAGTACCAGAACGGGGGGGATGACAGAAAACACAGAAAGAACTGTTGAAGATTTGTTCGCAGAAAACTTCCTGATATCATAAAAGATGAGAAGATATCTACCCAAGATGCTCACTGAACCCCACATAAGGTAGATTCCAAAACAGTCACCAAGACATATAACCAAACTTGACAAAACCAAAGAGAAAGAGAATTTTAAGAGCGGCTAGGGATAAACGAAAAGGCATGTACAAAGAAGAGTCAATAAGACTAAGCTCGGACTACTCAGCAGAAACCATGCAGGCAAGAATGACATATTATAAAGCCTGGAAGGAAAAAAATTGCCAGCCAAGAATTATATATCCAGCAAAACTGTCTCTCAAACGTGATGGCAAAATTAGGACATTTCCAGAGGAACAGAAGTTTAGGGAATATGCAAAAACCAAACCAAAATTACAAGAAATACTAAAGGGAGTCCTCTGGTTAGAAAATCAGTAACATCAGATAACAACCCAACTCTAGTACACGGGACAGAGCAACCAAATATCAACCCAGATAGGGAAGTCACAAAAATAAATCAAAGCTAAAACACTGCAATAGGGAAACTGAGACGTCAATATGTAAAAGATGACAACATTAAAACAAAAAAGGGGGACTAAAAAACGTAGTCGTAGATCTTTCATATGGAGAGGAAGTCAAGCTGACAAAAAGAAACAAAAGAGTGGTTTAAACGTAGAAAAATAGGGGTAATTATTAAGGTAACCACAAAGGAAAGTAACAATCCTACACATCAAAATAAAAATCAAGAAAAACATTAAAGACTCAGCAAATACAAAACCAACTAAGATGAAAACAAAATCCATAAAGGAAAATGACTCAGCACAGAAAATTAAGTGCAACAAAGAAACTGTTAACAACACAAAAACAAGACATCAAAATGAAAGCACTAATCTCATACCTATCAATAATTATGCCAAATGTAAATGGACTAAATACACCAATAAAGAGACAAAGAGTAGCAGAATGTATTAAAAAACACGATCCGGGGGACTTCCGGCAAAATGGCACCCTAGGCAGAAGCACCACACTGTTCCTCCACAGCAAAGATCCGAAAAAGTAAGCCAAACAGAAAAAATAGCAATCCTGAAACCCTAAAACATCAAATGAAGAGATAACGAACTCAGCCAAGCACCAAATGGAGAAAACTGACAGACAACGGAGAGCAAGGAGAGATTCATGCAGAGGTCCCCGACCAGCTAACGCAGCGCAGATCCGCCATCTTGGACTCCTATCAGAGACCAGCAAATAGAGGGTAAGAGAAAGCAGCTTCACGGAGCTTCCAGGGGGAGAAAAAACAACCGGTAATTTGCGATATATGCTTTCTCAACCCCCACCCTTCTTCACTGCCACTCGGCCTCGTCTGCTTCCCACGGCCACAGTCTCTCATCCAGGAAGCACCATCTGCTTGGATTCCAACCGCCCGCACTGGCCGGCTCTCTGAGTGCCATTTGTTTGCTACTGGTGTTGCTTTTATCCTCTTCTTTTGATTTCTTTCTTACCTCTCACCACTTCCTCCTCCTTTGACTCAAATACCTGGCTCCATGAGCCATCTTAGCTTCTTCCTGAGGGGCTGCGGAGCTCCGTTCAAGTGTGGAACTGCTTCCCGGTCTGGGCTGCCATGCTGGTGGGATCCCGGGGCTTTTGTTCATTTGTTTTGAATTGTTTGTTTGTTTTCTTTTCCTCTTCTTGAGTTGGGAGCCAGTTCTGGCTGGGCGGTGCTACGTAGCTTGGAAGCTACCCCCTTGGCTTGCACAGATGCGCAGACGGATCCCTGCGAGCATTTCTTTTTTCGTGGGTTTTTTTTTTTTCTGCTTTTTGGGGGGCTTTTCTTGTTCTTATTTTTTTTTTTCATTTGTTCTGTTTTCTTTTCCCTCTTTTTCCCTTTTTGTCTTTCTTCATTACTCAGTTTCTCGTCTCTCTACACCTTCCATCTCTTTCTGTTCCCTGAATACCAGGCGCTGAATACCTCTATGCCTTCTAACCAGGCTGTACTGCAACACCTGAGAACAACTTCCCCAGACCTCATAGCCACCCAGGTGGGTCCCTGGGAGCTTTGTGGTTCTTTTTCTTTTCTGATTTTTATTTATTCATTATTTTCTTTTTTTTCCTTCT
>NW_004443943.1:22855443-22856504 GCF_000243295.1 Trichechus manatus latirostris
CCCAGGTGGGTCCCTGGGAGCTTTGTGGTTCTTTTTCTTTTCTGATTTTTATTTATTCATTATTTTCTTTTTTTTCCTTCTTCTTCCCCTTTTTGCTTTTCTCCATTTCATAGTCTCTCATCTCTCCACTCCAACGGCAAGCTCCCCTAGCATTCTTTTTTGTTTGTTTGTATGTTTTTGGCTCCTGTTCCTCCCTCCTCTCTCCCATATCCATCCTAGCTCCACACATAACAATCTCCCCACTAAATCCTGCCTACCTGCACTGTGTGCTTAACATCACACCACCAAGCAGCACAGGCACGACCTACTGGAACCTGCCCTGCACTGATTACCGACCCGCCCTGGTGGCTGTAGTAAGTGCCACGAACAACCCGTCTCAGTAACTCCTTTTCAGCTAGACCTGCCATGCTGTACCATATCTGAGCGACTGACACTGCCAATTGGAGAAGGAGGCGAAAAGTATCGTGCCCACAGAAGAGCAAACAACAAAGAACACACAGCCTGCCTGCTCAGACACAGCCAAATTAAAAGAAAAAAAAAAGGACCAAACAAACAAAACTACAATCAGTAAACGAGAAAAATATCTACTGAATGCCCCGAAGACAGCAAACAATACAAAACATTTACAAAAACTGGAGAGGATGGTTCCAGTAGGCATCCAAAATAAAATACCAGATGACTTTCCAGTGGAAGCAAAGGCACTAGAACTACCTCATAGGGAATTCAAATATCTAATACTCAGACTTCTCCAAGAGCTGAAGCAAAAAGCAGACAAAAATGAGGAAAAAATAGACAAATAAATGGAAAAGGCAGACAAATTCATGGAATAATTCAGGAAAATAATGCAGGAACAAAATGTCAAAATAAATTCACAACTAGAAATTAGACAAAGACAACAATTAGAAATCCAAGAGATAAACAACAAGGTTTCGGAAACGGACACTGTCATAGAAGGGCTGAGGAGCAGATTTGAAACGGTGGAAGACAGGATCAGTGGAATTGAAGACAAACACTTGGATACAACTGTTTCAGGAAAATTCAGAAAAAAGAACAAAGAAAAA
>NW_004443943.1:22860682-22862116 GCF_000243295.1 Trichechus manatus latirostris
AAAACTCAAAGGATGGAAAAAATATATTAAGCAAATCACAATCATAAAAGAGCAGGAGTGGCAATATCAATCCCTGACAAAATAGAAAATCCACCACAAAGTATAAGGAAGGACACTATGTAATGATTAAAGGGTCAATACACCAGGAGGACATAACCATAATAAATATTTACGCATCTAATGACAGAGTTCCAAAATATGTAACACAAACTCTAACAGCATTGAAAAGAGAGATAAACAGTTCCACAATAATAGTAGGAGACTTCAACAGACCACTTTTGGTGAAGGAGAGAACATCCAGAAAGAAGCTCAGTAAAGACACAGAAGATCTAAATGCTACGATCAACCAACTTGATTTCATGGATATACGGAACATTCCACCCAACAGCAGCCAAGTATACTTTTTTTTCAATGCACATGGAACATTCTCCAGAACAGACCACATATTAGGCCAAAGCAACCCTTAACAGAGTCCAAAGCATCACAATATCACAAAGCATCTTTTCTGACCATAAAGCCATAAAAGCAGAAATCAATAACAGAAAAAGCAAGGAAAAAAAATCAAACACATGGAAACTGAACAATACCTTGCTCAGAAACTACTGAGTTATAGAAGAAATTAAGGATGGAATACAGAAATTCACAGAATCAAATGACAATGAAAACACATCCTACCAGAACCTCTGGGACACAGCAAAAGCAGGGCTCAGAGGTCAGTTTATAGCAATAAATGCACACATCCAAAAAGAAGAAAGGGCCATAATAAAAACATTAACCCTACAAATGGAACAAGTAGAAAAAGAGCAGCAAAAGAAGCCCTCAGGTGCCAGAAGAAAGGAAATAATAAGAATTACAGAAGAATTAAATGAAACAGAGAGTAGAAAAACAATTGAAAGAGTAAACAAGACCAAACGCTGGTTCTTTGAAAAGATCATCAAAATTGATAAACTGCTGGCCAAACTGACAAAAGAAAAACTGGAGAGGAAGCAAATAACCGGTATAAGAAATGAGATGAGTGATATCACAACAGACCTAACTGAAATTAAAAGAATCATAACAGAATACTACATAAAACTGTACTCTAACAAATTTGAAAGCCTAGAGGAAATGGACAAATTTCTAGAAACTCACTACCTACCTAAACTAACAAAAACAGAGGTAGGACAACTAAATAAACCCATAACAAAAGAAGAGATTGAAAAGGTAATTAAAAAACTCTCACCAAAAAAAGCCCTGTCCCAGATGGCTTCACTGGAGAATTCTACCAGACTTTCAGAGAAGAGTTAACATCACTACTTCTAAAGATATTTCAGAGCATAGAAAAGGATGTAATACTCCCAAACTCATTTTATGAAGTCAGCATAACCCTGATACCAAAACCAGGTAAAGACACCAAAAAAAAGAAAATTACAGACCAATATCCCTCATGAACAT
>NW_004443943.1:22862311-22953732 GCF_000243295.1 Trichechus manatus latirostris
AGCAAAATAGTACTAGAAAGTAAATTTCTCAACATAATTAAGGGCATTTATACAAAGCCAACAGCCAACATCATCCTAAATGGAGAGAGTCTGAAGCCTTCCCCTTGAGAATGGGAACCAGACAAGGATGCCCTTTATCACCACTCTTATTCAACATTGTGCTGGAGGTCCTCGCCAGAGCAATTAGGCTAGAAAAAGAGATAAAGGGAATCCAAATTGGTAAGGAAGAAGTCAAAGTATCTCTATTTGCAGATGATATGATCTTATACACGGAAAACCCCAAAGAATCCACAAGAAAACTAGTGGAACTAATAGAAGATTTCACCAAAGTATCAGCATACGAGATAAATATACAAAAATCAGTTGGATTCCTCTACACCAACAAAGAGTACTTCAAGAGGAAATCACCAAATCAATACAATTTACAGTAACCCACAAGAAGATAAAATACTTAGGAATAAATCTAACCAGAGACGTAAAAGACCTATACAATGAAATCTACAAGACACTATTGTAAGAAACCAAAAGACAACTGCCTAAGTGGAAAAACATACCTTGGTCATAGATAGGAAGACTCAACATTGTGAAAATGTCAATTCTACCCAAAGCGATCTACAGATACAGTGCAATCCCTATCCAAATTCCAACGACATTTTTTAATGAGATGGAGTAACAAATCACCAACTTCCTATGGAAAAGGAAGAGGCCCTGGATAAGTACAGCATTACTGAAGAAGAAGAACAAAGTGGGAAGCCTCACACTACCTGATTTTAGAACCTATTATACCACCACAGTAGTCAAAACAGGCTGGTACTGGTACAACAACAGATATGTAGACCAGTGGAACAGAATTGAGAATCCAGAGCTAAGTTCCTCCACCTCTGAGCAGCTGATATTTGACAAAGCCCAAAGTCCATGAATCGGGGAGAAGACAGTCTCTTTAACAAATAGTGCTGGCATAACTGGATATCCATCTGCAAAAAACTGAAATGAGACCCGTACCTCACACCAGGCACAAAAACTAACTCAAAATGGATCAAAGACCTAAACATAAAATTGAAAATGATAAAGATCATGGAAGAAAAAATAGGGACAACGCTAGGAGCCCTAATACACGGCATAAACAGAATACAAACCCTAAGTAACAATGCACAAACATCAGAAGAGAAACTAGATAAATGGGAGCTCCTAAAAATCAAACACTTATGCTCATAAAAAGACTTCACCAAAAGAGTAAAAATACAACCTAGAGACTGGGAAAAAATTATTGGCTACGATAAATCCGATCAGCATCTAATCTCTAAAATCTACAAGATACTGCAAAACCTCAACAACAAAAAGACAAATAACCCAATTGAAAAATGGGCAAAGGATATGCAACAGGCACCTCACCAAAGAAGACATTCAGGCAGCTAACAGACACATGAGGAAATGCTCATGATCATTAGCCTTTAGAAAAATGCAAATCAAAACTACAATGAGATACTATCCTACCCCAATAAGGCTAGCATTAATCAAAAAAACACAAAATGATAAATGGTGGAGAGGTTGTGGAGAGCCTGGAACACTTATACACTGTTGGTGGGAATGTAAAATGGTACAACCACTTTGGAAATCGATTTGGCGCTTCCTTAAAAAGCTAGAAACAGAAGTACCATACGATCCACAATCCCACTCAGTGGAATATATCCTAGAGAAATAAGAGCCATCAAATAAATAGATATATGCACACCCATGTTCACTGCAGCACTATAAGCAACAGCAAAAAGACGGTAACAACCTAGGTGCCCATCAACGGGCGAATGGATAAAGAAATCATGGTATATTCACACAATGGAATACTATGCAATTATAAAAAACAACAATGAATCTGTGAAACTTCTTATAACATGGAGGAATCTGGAAGGCATTATGCTGAGTGAATCTAGTCAGTCTCAAAAGAACCAACAGTGTATAAGACCACTATTATAAGAACTCAAGAAAAGGTTTAAACACAGAAGAAAACATTCTTTGATGGTTACAAGCGTGGGAAGGGAGGGAGAGGGGTATTCACTAACTAGATAATAGACAAGAATTATCTTAGGTGAAGGGAAGGACAACACACAATACAGGGGAACTCAGCACAAGTGGACTAAACCCAAAGCTAACAAGTTTCCTAAATACAACCAAACACTTCGAGGGACAGAGTAGCAGGGGCGGGGGTCTGGGGACCATGGTTTCAGGGGACATCTAGGTCAACTGGCATAACAAAGTTTATTAAGAAAATGTTCTGCACCCTACTTTGGTGAGTGGCATATGCGGTCTTAAAAGCTAGCGAGCGGCCATCTAAGATGCATCAATTGGTCCCAACCCACCTGGAGTAATGGAGAATGAAGAACACCAAAGATACAAGGAAAAAATTAGCCCAAGAGACAGAAAGGGCCACATCAACCAGAGACTCCATTAGCCTGAGACCAGAACTAGGTGGTGCCCAGCTACTACCACCAATGACCGCCCTGACGGAACATAACAGAGAGTCCCTGACAGAGCAGGAGAAAAGTGAGGTACAGAACTCAAATTCCAGTAAAAATACCAGACTTAATGGTTTGACTACGACTGGAGTGACCCTGGAAGACACGGCCCTCAGACTCTGTAAGCTCAAAACTAAACCCATTCCCGAGGCCAACTCTTCAGACAAAGATTAGACTGGACTATGGGACGTGATACTTGTGAAGAGTGTGCTTCTTAGCTGAAGTAGATACATCAGACTAAATGGCAGCTCCTGTCTGAAGGTGAGATGAGAAGGCAGAGAGGGTCAGAAGCTGGTTGAACGGACACAGGAAATCCTGGGTGGAAAGAAGGAGTGTGCTGTCACAGCATAGGGAGAGCAACTGGGGTCACATAAAAAGGTGTGTACAACATTGTGTATGAGAAACTAACTTGAATTGTAAACTTTCACTTCAGGCACAACAAAGAAAAATGCATTACAACCATAAAAACAAAAGTGTGGAAATAGTGCAAGTTTTAAATAAAAACAATTTTGAGGTGGTACAAAGCAATCACCAGGAACTCTAATAATTTTTTAATTACTGAAATCAAAGAATATATTTGCTCCAAACTTAGTGATAAATATCACTTCCCCTTTAGTTCTCCAACCCTTTCAACTAATAGGTCTTTAAATAATAAATTAAATTATATCTTTGAAAATCTTATAAAATTAATTATTTTATTTGGACTCATGAAATAATTTACGTGGATCTTTGGTCTTATCTTCCTTTGGGCTTGGGGAATTCAGCAAAGTATGCATTTATACAGTCTGTGTAAAGAAATAACAACTAAAAGAAAGGAACACTACTCTATACTCATGATTGCATAGGCAGTAACTTGTGAAGGAATTAAAACTTAGTGTTTTTGTGAAAAAGTGCTCTAAGGAAAGCAAACTGATAGCAGAAATTCAGATAAATTATTAGTGGTCAGTGTTCATTCAGTACCGGTGTGCTGTAATGTGGTATACAGAGTTTTATTTTAGTAGAGGAAATTTGAGTAGTTGTATAAATGACTACTCCTGCAGTTAGTCTTTAAAAGTTGGGTATATAGGAATATTTGCTTTATAGAATTCTGTGAAGAAAATTATAGCTATAGTCATATTTAAGAATTGAAGGGATTTTGACCATTCTGGATCTATCCATCTTGAATATAAAAGAATTTCCTGTATCTCATGTTTAGATAAAGCAATGTGTTGTTTGAGGGTAAGATATTTTTTGTTGATTTTCCCAAACCTCTTCCTGATGATACCTCACATATTGTTGGCTTTTCTGGCCACAGCAGAACACAGAGCTGGTTTATCTCCAGAGAACACACACAATTCTATAATAATTTTTGTGCCCCTTTCCTGGTTCGAACTGAAATTACAGACCTCATCAGACATACTATAAATATAGCTGGGATAATTTCTCTAGTTACATTATCTTGCACTTGCCCATCCCAACACTAGAACACTTTTCTGCCCACTCATACAGCTTCAAAATTTCTTTCAATTATAGTTTATTTTATCATTTATAACTCAGAAACTTTTCATACTACCTATACATTCAGAAGGATAGTACACTTAATCATCTTCAGAATATTCATAAAATTTTAGTAAGATTATCAAGCGACATTTTCCAACTTTTCTTAAAATGAAAACTCTGTGTATGAAACAGTTTTCCCATACTTTAGCCAGTTTAAAAAATAAAACCTGTTTGATCTCTTGTTAAAAAGTCTGTCTGCCAGCATTCCAATTTCTATTATACCTCCTCAAAGAACAAAATGTACCCCATACTTGACTACAATCAACAACAATGAGTAAAAGAAAAAATGTTTGGAAATAAAGACCACTGTTTTGTAAGAGTGCACCTCTGAATGCAAAAAATTTTAGCAAAATATTTTTGCACCTTTGACACTATTTTACACTGAATTCAAGTCAAATACAATTTCTTTAAAAGCTGCATTTATAATATAAAATCAAGACTTGCTTAATTAATTCAATAAATATTACTGAGCGCTCACTACATGCCCTGGTGATGCAATGGTTAAGAGCTCAGAGTGCTAACCCAAATGTCAGCAGTTCAAATCCACCAGCCACTTCTTGGAAACCCTATGGGGAAGTTCTACTCTGTCCTAAAGGGTCGCTATGAGTCGGAACTGACTCGACAGCAATGGGAATGCTACATGTCAAGCATTGTTCTGGGTACTGGGGATTCAGAAATGAAAAAGACAGAAAGGTTCCTACTTTTCTACTACCATGAAGGTTTTAAGGTTTAAATTTGGATTTAAATTTGAATCAATTATATTAAAAGCAAATACATAAACCAGCAATAAATGTTATAAAGTCACTTACGTCATAGAATCAGGGTTGAAAAGAACCTCAGAGATAATCTACCACATTTCATCAATTACAAGATGCACATTATTTCACATTTTAACATCTCTGAAACCAGACAGCAATAGAGATGAGAGATATCACTGCCTGTATCAGAAGCTTGGAAGAAACTCTCTAAGACATGGTGAAGGCACCTTTGTAACAATTCTTGATGATCCAAGATTCAGTAAAAAATATAATAGTTCAAACTGTTCATGTATTACAGGTGAGGAAAATAAAATTCAGAGAGGTTCAATGAATTGTCCTAATTCATAAAGCAGGCTATGTAAGACTAGAGTCCAAATCAGAGTTCCATTCTCATACTTCTACCCAAGTATTTCAGTTAAACGGAGGGAAGGGGGTGTCATATAAAGAAGCAGGTAAGAACATAGTTTTGTGACTATGGGCAAAGAACTTAAAACTCTGTGCCTCAGTTTTTCCACCTGTAAAACAGGGATTTAAAAGACATAACTCACAGTGTAGTTGTAAGCATTAAGTGAGATAATGTATAGGTAGTACTCATCACAAGGAGCCCTGGTGACACAATTGTTAAACGCTGGGCTACTAACCAAAAGGTCGGCGGTTTGTACTCACCAGCTTCTCTGTGGGAGAAAAGACCTGGTGATCTGCCCCCATAAAGATTTACAAACTAGGAAACTCTATGGGACAGTTCTACTCTGTCATATAGGTTCACTATGAGCTGGAATCAACTCGACAGCATACATCAACAACAAGAAGTGCTCCATAAATATTACCATTTGAAATCAAAGTTTACATTTTGGTAGGAAATACTTTAAAGTTATCATCAATTATCCTACACATATTGCTCAATATATGAAGCCTACATTAGGTTATCTGACTAAAATACTAGAAAACTAAATAGACTGGTCAAATGTTTGAACTGATTAATACAATAAAAATTTCCACCTTAACTATGCTTTGTCCATGTTCATGTGGTACTGTGCCAAGAACCCAGTAGAACTACCTGCAAGAAATCATAGAAAAATTAAGAATCAAGGACATTTATGACCATCAAGTTATTAAATGCTTTGTGTGCAAATGCATTTGTAAGCAAGCTCAAATAACATAGAAACCAGGAACAAAAGATTTAAAATATATAAACAGATCATTTATTTTTTGCTTTCTTTAAAACACTATTATAACTCTATATATTAATACATGTACAAGAACCACAAGTTTTAGAGGTTAAATGTACCACAGGAGTACATGATTTGGCCAGAGAGTGAGAATAACTTAATGATTTATATATTACTTTATATATTTTAAAGTGTTTTCTCATCCGTTAACAACTCAGTGCTTTGCACATACAGGTAATTGTGAAAACAAATCCAAGGTGCTTTATACTGGCATTTTATTTTTTGTTCAAATACTGGGATATTCACATAGGGGGTAAATATATTTCTTTTTTTGTTTTTTAAGGCTTTCTGGGTTTAAAAAAAAAAAAAAAAAAAAAAACCATTGCCTTCTAGTCGAATCCAACTCATAGTGACCCTATGGGACACAGTAGAACTGCCCCATAGAGCTTCCAAGGAGTGCCTGGTGGACTCAAACTGCCGACCTTTTGGTTAGCAGCCACAGCACTAAACTGCTACACCACTAGGGCTTCCTTCTTGGTCAGTTCTTCTAATTATTCAGATTTAATTAAAACTCCAAATTATAACACATTATATTATGTAGAGAAGCCCTGGTGGCATAATGGTTAAGGGCTGGGCTGCCAACCAAAAGGATGGTGGTGAACCCACCAGCCACTCTAACAGAGATGTAGCAGTTGGCTTCCAAAAAGATTAAACCAAAACCCAAACTTGTTGCTGTCAAGTGGATTCTAACTCATAGCAACCCTATGGGGCAGTTCTACTGTCTCCTATAGGGTTGCTATGAGTTCGAATTGACTTGATGGCAGTGGGTATTATATAAATTGGCTCTAAATATTAGTTTCCCCATTTTTGTTTCTATGAAATTAGTAACATTCTGTACATGCATTTTACAAACCGGATCATTACATATTTCAAGCAAATAAAAGTGGTTTCCACTGAAATTCTGAATCCAGTTCAACTGAGATTTTGAATCCAACAGATAGGCGGCGCTTAAAATTAATTTTTACTAGGAAATATTAACGAATCAACTCACATTTGTTCCTGTTTCACCTGATGACAAAACCTATAGGACACCCTCCAAGCAGGAAAAGCAATTCAAATTAATATATCTAAACGATTATATTTTCAGAAGCTCTTGGTAGTTAATACCTTGTCTTGAGTTATAATTTTGGTGTCTTCGTGTTTTATCATGACAACTGAGCAGTAGCAAAGTTCAACAACTTTCTGAATATCTTAAATATTAACCTATTTTCTCATACCAGTTATTTAAATTTTTAGATAACAGGTCGAAAGAATGCTTTTGTTAAACTCTCACAAGCACTATCAACCAAATTTAAACCTTAACAGAAAACAGTTAAATGACAGTATGTGAACTTATTCTGAAACTTAAAACTAACATTCGTTTATGTTTAAGTGTTTTAAAAAACCAATCACATACTGCACTATACCCACCCTAGATACTTTCAAAGATCAAAGTCGATATAGGGCAGGGCCAACTATGGTGGAGTGTGGTTAGGTCAGCAGGAAAAGAGCTCTAAGAAGGCCAACTCTAAGCGCCCCACGGTGAGAGGACCAGGCCACAGGGGGCGCCCGTCGAGTCCGGGCACTGCGGCCCCACAAACTACAACTCCAGATTGCACTATGCAAGGCGCCCCAGAGTCTTGACCGCTCCCGAGCCATCGGCGCACCCCACCTCTCTCTATCCCAGAGCCGGCCCGCCCCTTCCTCTCCGGCCGACCGCTGCACTGCCCGCCCAGCTACTGGGCTGCGGGAAGTGACCGGAACAAAAACTCAGCACACAAAGAAGGCCCGGATAGGAAACTAGGGCTTGTCCCCCGCCACCCCCTTAAGTACACTCCGACAAGAATAGGACTTCTTTAGAAAACTTGGTGTCAAGTTAACCGGAAGCGCGGAGGCGCAGTTCCTAGGCCCGTTTGGGAGACCCTGTCGCCCGGAACACTCATCCTTTATCCCTTAAAAGTCCACCCTGAAGCCCCAAGCTCTGGGCGCCTTTTGGAACCCTCGACTCCATCTCCATTGCGGGCCCTCACTGATGAGCAGACATGACACTTGCATCCGGGTATTTAGGGAAGCTGTGGTTTCTCCAGGAAGTGACGCGACCGCGGAGGGATTCGCGTTCTGCTAAGGGAGACTAGGTCGAAGAGAATCCCGGAAGCTGGTCCGGGTGCAGGGGCGCTGCCAATGGTGGCAAGAGGCTTACCGTGTTGAAGAACCAACGACTTATGAAACATTTTACATGACAGTTATTGAGCTAAACACCAGCATTGCCTTACTATTTTATCATTTCTTCATAACAACCCCAGGAGACAAAGTATTATTACTGTTTAATGCTCATGGTGAAACTTAAGGCTGGGAGAGGGGAAGTGATTTGTTCAGTACCGTACAGCTGGTATTTGATGGAGCTGGATTCTAACCCAGGCAGTTTGGCTGCAGAGCCTGTGCTTTTAACTTACTTCATAGCGCATCTGCTTAGGAAAGTGCAAGCCCCTGGCACTTGGCATTCTGGTAACCCACTTATGCAAGCAATACGCTAACCTGAGCTCAGCATCCTATTACCTAAAGACGGTGGCCAAGTGACAGCCACTGTCCCTTTTACAGTGGACACAAGGCTGACCTGTGTGTTAGGGTCTCTTTCGCAAACCCCGTGATCCTGGGATTTTACCTGGTATCGCAACCCTTGCCTCTGGAGCAAAGATTAACTGAGGCAACTGCCATAGGCTATTGGACTCTGGGAAGAGCCCTGGTGGTGCAATGGTTAAAGCGCTGCTGCCTGCTGCTAACCCAGCCGCTCCACGGGAGAAAAGACCTGGCAATCTGCTCTCTAGGAAATCCTATGGGGCAGTTCTTCTCTGTTATATAGGGCTTCTATGAGTCAGAATTGACTTGATGGCACACAACAACCAGGCACTTATTAATTCAGGCCTGTTTAGACAACTGGAGGCCTGTCGTCATCATCAAATAGTGGCTCTGGCTTTAACAAAGGGCTGATGACTATTGTCTTTGACTTTCCATCCAAACAATTACGTTTCTTTTCACTCCCATTTCTTTAGAATATGACTGGAAACCAATCTACTGTCTGATCTTATTTCTACATTAACTATAATGGGCCCTCAACTAAAAAGTGTAAATAGCCATTAGAAAAAAGAAAAAAACATTAAACACCAAACTTGTTGCCATTGGGTCGATTCCAACTCATAGTGACCCTATAGGACAGAGTAGAACTGTCCTACAGGATTTCCAAGGCTGTAATCTTTATGGAAGCAGATTGCCGTATCTTTCTCCCTCATAGTGGCTGGTGGGTTTGGACTGCTGACCTTTCAGTTAGCAGTTGAGCACTTAACCGCTGTGCCACCAGGGCTCCTTGTGAATAGCCATAAGGTCCCATTTTTGTAAAAACAAATTATGCATTAAAAACAGTACTAACAAGAAACACATCAAAGTTAATGATAGTGTTCAAAGAGTGGGTGATTTTATATTCCCTCTACTTTCTATTTTCCATATCTTCTATGATATTTTTTAAAATAGAAAAGTAAATTAACCATGGGAAAGCATCTTGGTCTGTTATTATAACGGAAACAAAGGCATGTTGCCACATTTTGCCAAATGATGGACCTTGACACAAATCACATAGAAGAATCCTGTTTGCTTGGGAAAGTTTTGGGTTTTTATCAAGGTATTATCCAAGTACAGTTTGGGGTCCATAGTCCTCACAGGAAAAATAAAGCAAATGAGTAAAAACCGATAGGTTTTTCATACACTTTTGCATAAAAATACAGTACAACCAAAAAATTTCCTTCTTAAAAGAAGTGGGAGAGGGCACAGAGGGGGTCTTAAAATGCTGGAGAACATTCTTTAGCGTACAGCCTCAAGCAATTTATCTATTTCAGACTCTGCAAAATAAAGGCTTCATTCTTATTCTCTGCTGTATCCTCATACTCCACTTCCCACTATTGCTTTTTAGTGACCTCTCAAGCAGTGACATAACAAGAAGTTCAGAAGATAGAAGAGAAACATGAAACACGATCAGGGGAAGAAGAAAATGTAGAGGGATAAAAGAAGATGCTGATATTGAGGTTGAGTTTTCTTTGGCGTTTCCAAGGTAGCATGTAGCAGCTTTCTCACCTGAGTCTTGGCACAAGCCTGGCTGCCTACTAAAAGGTGGATTCGGATATACAATGTTCCCACTCACATACTCAGAAACAATGATAACTCTTGCAAAATCCACATTTATACTCGTAAAAATTGGACATATATATTAACAAAACTTGGGTGGTTGAACAACAAAAGATGCAGAGTCAAATCCGATAGTTTCCTCTAATGGCTGACAATCCTTCCCACAACTTCATTCATTCTATGGTTAGTAGCATAACTGGATATTGAACTGAAAGTTTTGCCTGTGACATCCCAATGCAATAACTATGAAATAGCAAATTGAGGTGCTGATGAAATTTCAAAGGAAATATCTTCATGTTAGTTTGGGTCTTCTGAGAAGCAGATATTAGAAGGGATTTAAATGTACAAGGATTTTATTAAAGAAAATACCTCTGATAGAGAGAGAATAAGGAGGGCGCCAGGGGAGGCTGGGAGAGCTGTGGTGCAAGTCTGTAACTTAATGAAAGAGAGAGGGAGGGAAGGTAGGGTGGAAGTCTCCTAGATTTCTATTTTGTCTAAGGGAGATTCAACAAGGCCACTAGGGAGTCTTCAAGCTAAAATTGCCTGTCAGAGAAGTCCTTCTTCTCCCAAGAACTAGCCTGCCATATTATCCATGCTACACTCAGTCAAGTCATTGGCTGGGAGAAGCCCATGGGAAGCTTAACCTAGCCCATGGGAAGCTTAGCTCTTGGTGCAAATGTAGCAAAGGATTTCAGAGGTTAGCATCTGGGGCCCTTGATCAAGTTTACTCCCTGAGTTTGTCAGCCACAATCCAAGAACTGGTTTTACAATCATTGGAAACTTTCACCAGTCTCAATGTTTAAAAGCAGATTTTGAAAAAGACGATTTTACAAGGAAGAGTTTTGGAAAGAGCTCAAGCTCCTTCAAGCCTAGTGAAATGGGCTTCAATGGCACTACTCAGAGATCTTGCTATGTGTTCTCTGGGTTTTAAGAGGTAGTGTCTGACTCACATCTGAGAAGTCCTGAGGACAGTAGAATTGGGCCAGTGAGCAGTTTTGGCAGAAGAGTGTAGGAGAGTGGCTGCTACGTTCAGATCAGCTTGCACTCCCATTGTTTGTCGAGACAAATGATGACTATTTCTTGTGCACCAGATGTGGGCCATAAGAGAGAACAAGAGAGCTGGCCTGGAGCCTTTTTGACACTTGTCCAAAAGGACTGCCTGGAAAGAAGACAGAACTCCAACAGAGACAGTCTGTGTGGTGTGGGTTTTTTAAAAAAACCTTTGGATGGAGCAGTAACTGGAGGAATAGAATGCATTTCCCATCCTGTTGTTGTTGTTAGGTGCCGTCGAGTCAGTTCCGACTCATAGCAACCCGATGCACAACAGAACGAAACATTGCTCAGTCCTGCGTCATCCTCACAATTGTTATGTTTGAGCCATTGCTGCAGCCACTGTGTCAATCTATCTCATTGCGGGTCTTCCTCTTTTACACTGACCCTCTGCTTTACCAAGCATGATGTCCTTCTCCAGGGGCTGTTCCTTCCTAATAACATGTCCAAAGTACTTGAGATGAAGTCTTGCCATCTTCACTTCCAAGGAGCATTCTGGCTGTATTTCTTCCAAGACAGACTTCATTGTTCTTCTGGCAGTCCATGGTATATTCAATACTCTTCGCCAACACCATAATTCAAATGCATTCTTCTTCTTCAGTCTTCCATTGCCAATCTAGGATGATCGATTTATCTCAGTGCTCGTGGGACTTTTCCAGCTGTAGTTCTGAAATATCCTGGGCAAATTGGGTTGGTTTTTCACTCTCCATGTCCTAGGAGTTGCAACAGAGTCACCCCAGCAGGGAGCCACCAAGAACCCAAGAAAGCACCCATGAGAGTAAGAGTCAAGTTTAAGTATCAGGCATGTTTAGAGTGTGTGAAGCCATATTATGACTATCCCAGTGTTAAAGTGGATTTTATCAGAGTGTAAGCAAAAAATGGTCTGAAGCATGACTGTCTTAGGCTGAGTTCTCTAGAGAAGCAAAACCAGTAAAGCCTATAAATATATATAGAGAGAGATTTATATCAAAGAAATAGCTCACATGCTTGTATAGGCTAGAAGGTCCCAAGTCCATGGGTTAGGATAGAGACTTCTCCAGATTCACATAGCTCCAGGGGCTGGTGAACCCAGGATCAGCAGGTCGGAAAGCAGGGCTCTTGCTCACAGGCTGTGAGTATTGTCGAATCCCAATATTTGCAGGCAAGACCACAAGGCTTCTCCTGATTCACATAGCTGCAGGGGCTGGCGAACCCAAGATCGGCAGGTCGGAGAGCAGGGCTCCACTCACAGGCTGTGAAGATTGATGAATCCTAAGTTCGGCAGATAAACTGATAGCTCAAGTCCGGAGAACCGGAGGTCAGACAAACAGGAGGCGGCCCCAGGATCCACAGCCAGCAAAAAGCCAGAATGTCTGCTTATATTCAAATGCAGGCCACACCCCCAAGGAAACTCCCTTTCAACTGATTGGCTACTCACAGCAGAGTCAATCATGGGAGTGATCACATATTAACACTGAGAATCATGGCCCAGCCAAGTTGACACACAATCTTAACCATCACAAGGGCCTTCTTTACATTATCATTTTGGAGTGTGACTCTAGAACTCAGAGATGCCCTTTTTGTGACCATTATGTCTGTCCAACACCTCACACCCTTATGGAGAAGATGTGCTATGGTGACTTTGCAGTCCTGTGTCTCTTTATGAACAAGAGTAGACATTATTATGTTTGGAGATTGTGATACTTAGAGATCTTTGAACATTATTTTAATCTTGTCGAGGTAAAATTGGACCCACCCAGAGACCTATGCTTTTCCTGTCCTGCAGTGCAGCTGAAGCTGCAAACTGGTTCCCATCTCTGAATCTATGCAGAAATCCACAACAGATTCTGCATACATGGTGATCCAGGCTTGGACTGAAAAGGGACTTAGTAAACAGTTTATATGGTACTGCTTATATTTACAAAACTTGATTTTTTAAAGTTCCATAGGATTGACTCATCAGAGAATATATCTTCTTATAGCTTTGCTACAAATATGTAAGACATTAAGTAGTTGTATGACACCAGATTAAAAGGCCAGTGCATTAAGAATAAGTGCTATAAAGAAGCCATAGAATTGGACCTATCCACATCCACTTGAATCCCTCCAGGAGGCATTTCTGATTTTTAAACCCTTGAGGGCTATAGTAGTCAGGGCTAGGTTCCGCTCTGAGCATGGAGCAACAGAAAGCCTCAAAATAAAAGTTACATAAGCACAATGTAAATTTATTCTTTCAAGAAGTCTGGATAAAATCAATTTAGGATTAGTATGGTGATTCATGGAGTGAGAATTCTAGGCTCCTTCTATCTTGTTTCCTCACTATGTGTGACTTCCATCTTCCAAAGTCATTTCATGGCCCAAGATGGCTGCCAGAGCTCTAACCATTATATTCACATTCCAAACAACAGGAAAGATGAAGGAATTCAAAGAAAAACACACCGCTTCCATTTAAGGACAATCACCAAAAGCTGTACACACTCTTCTGCAAGAGAAAGGTAGCATTTTTTTGATGGTGTCCTTAGAAGCACAAAAGTTTTAAAATTTTCATGAGGCCTGGTTTATCAATTTTTTTTTTTGTTGTTGTCCATGCTTTTGGCATTGTCTATGGCTGCATTTGTGCTACAACAGCAGAGTTGAGTAGTTGCCATAGAGACCACATGGCCCTGGCAAGCCTAAAACATTTACTACCTGGCCCTTTAAGAAAAAAAAAGTGTCAACGTCTGTCTAGAAAAAGGGGAGAATGGATATTGGGGGACATGCTGCAGTCTCTGTTGTGAGGAATACAATTTGACTGTCTGAAAACCTTTCATAAAGCATCTCAGTGTAGAAACATGGTAAATGTTTCAAGTACATCTTTTCACCTTCTAATAGTCTCTTGCCCTCATAGCTGTTGAAAGGATGCCAAACACCAGAGGCTGTATATTTTCTGGTAGCTTCACTACTCTTCCAGAACTTTTAAAATCTGCTTGAGTACTGACAACAGAATCATTGTCTTTACCATGATACCAACAGTAATAGAACTGGGACCCTCTTTTTGTGTTTACATAGATGAACAGATAAGTTAATTACCACTAAAGTGGCCCATCATCATTTCTGCTCACCTCAGTTGACATCGGTACAAGTGGTAAGTCCAAGGTAAAGGTTAAGAGGATCATACTGAATATGGGGTGTGTCTCCTGAGCTTACTACAGTCCATCTCTGTCCTTTCTAGAACTGGAGCTGATCAGAGAGAAGTCTATGTCCCCTCACACATGGGCATATAATTCTAAAGGAAAAAGCTAATACACATAGAGAAAAACGGAGACAAGCAACAAAGAGAGCCCTAATTTTATTCCATTTGTTGTAAAGGTAGGGTCTATCCCTCCCTTACCTGAGGATTGATTACATAAGCAAATAAATCCTCCTTTCTATTTAAGCTAGTTTGCATTGTTTTCCTGACACCTGGCAACCAAAGGAGTTCCAAGTATCTGTGAATAATTACAATTTTGTTTCTTCCTTTCTAATCTTTATACCTATTATTTCTTTTTCTTATTATAGTGCACCAGCAAGTATACCAAATACAGTGTTGTAATAGAAATGGTGTTATCATTCTTGTCCTATGCTAACCTCAGATGGAATGCATTTAATGTTCCAGTATTAAGTATAATGTTTTCAGTAGTTTTTTGGTATATGTCTTTTATCAGATTAAGGAATTTTCTTTCTTAGAGATTTTTAGTGCCTATTTAGTTATTTTATTGGTGTTCCACACCTAACAATTATATACTAGTTCCTTATTTCGGCTGTAATAAATACCACAGACTTACTGGCTTAAAGCAACACACATTTATTATCTTACAGTCCTGCAGGTCAGAAGTCTCACTGGGCTAAAAATCAAGGTGACAGCATGGCTGTGTTCTTCCTGGAAGCTCTAGGAGAGAATCTGTTTCCTTGCCTCTTCCAGCTTTGAGAGGCTGCCTGCATTTCTTGGCTTGTGGCCTCTTCTTCCATCTTCAAATCCAGCAGCATAGCATATTCGAATCTCTCTCTCATTCTGATACTCTTGCCTTCCTCTTATAAGGATCCTTGTGATTACACTGGACCCACACAGATAATGTAGGATAATCTTTCCATATCAAGATCCTTAACTCAATCACATCTTCGAAGTTTCTTTTGTTGTGTAAGGTAACATAGCCACAGGTTTTGGGGATTAGGATGTGGACATTTTTGGAAGGCCATTATTCTGCCTAAAACAGATTCAAGTATTGATATTCCCCTTTTTGGTTGATTTTTTAGGATAAATCCTGAAATACAGATATGGTTTCAATGTATCACTTTTTAATTTTATATTCAATGTTTAAAATAGTATACTATATTTTATATACTGTATTTTAAATCTCATGTTTTTACACTCAGCATCTCTCCCATTCTTCTGAGAACTGCTCCTAAACCAATCCCAGCTGTGTAGCTGCTACAGAGGAGGCATGTGACCCTAACTGGGCAAATCAGAAATCTTGGAGTTTTTCAAACTGATCCTGGAAAAGACAATTAGGTTAGTTTTTCTCAGCTGGTAGAAGAGGTGAGATGAAAGGCTTAGACACTGTCAACAATGATGTTCTCTACCATCTGGACAAAGCTTTTCTTGCAATGAGGTAGCATGAAGCTGACATGCAAAGAGAAGTCAAGACAGGAGATTGATGGAGAGAGATCTGAGAACTTTTATGTCTCAGCTTCTAGTAACTCCTGAGGCCCAGCACCATTCCTGCCCCTTCAGTGGTTGTTTTTGAAAACCCTTCTTTCATTACAAAGGAGCATATATAACATAGTATTTTTCCAATAAATTTATCTTTTCCAGCCAATTTTATTTATTTTTTGCATTTGCAACCAAAAGAAACAAGACTCGATGCATATGTGTTTGCTGCAAAAAGAAATTAAAAAATTATCACACAAAACATGAGGGGTTTTCCCGTCCTTCGTCCACCTTAGTATTCCCATTATACTGAGTTAACTACTCTTAAGAGTTTGATTAATACCTTTCCATGTTTTTTTCTAAGCATATTACACATGAGAGATCATATAATTTTATAACCCACTTCTGTTACTGTTTCAACCAGCAATATATTGTAGAAATCTATCCATGCATGACATATAAGATATACTTTATCTTTTTAATAACTGTATGCTATTCTATTGTATGTATATGGCACAGTTTGTTAATTAATTTCCTGTTGATGGTTATTCAAAAGATGTGTCTTGATTTTATAGTATTACAAATATTGAATATACCACGGATTGTCAGAACCAACAAATCTGTCTTCGAAGAAGCGCAGCCAGAATACTCATTAGAAGCGAGGATGGCAAGACTTCGTCTCGTGTACTTTGGATATGTTATCAGGAGGGACCAGTCCCTAGAGAAGGACATTATGCTTGGTAAAGAGGGTCAGCAGAAAAGAGGAAGACCCTCAACAAGATGGATTGACATCAACAATGGGCTCAAACGTAGCAACGATTGTGAGGATGGCGTAGGACAGGGCAGTATTCTATTGTACATAGGGTCACTATGAGTTGGAACTGACTCTACAGCACCTAACAACAACAAAACAAAGGTATAAAATTCTTTCATTCATTTATTGATTACAAAAATTATTGTGCCCATACTATGAGCGAGGCACTTTTTTAACGCAAGATAATTTCTCAAGCCTGCGTTTGGAAGGGGGTGGGGGATAAATAAACAAGAAAACAAATAAATATGAACTAAATAATTTTACCTAGTAGTAAGTTCTTTGAAGACAATAAAACTGGATGATTTGATAGGTAGTGAAGAATGTGAGTGTAAAAATTCTTTTGATGGAGGAAGCCGGGCCTTTTCCACAGGTTACATTTTACCTGAATCCTCAGTGATACAAATGAATCAGCCTTGTGAGATCAAGGCAGACAAAACAGCAAGCGCAAAGGCCCTAAGGCAGGTTGGAGGAAAAGAAAGGAGTCTTCTTATCAGTTACAATTATAAGTTGCAATCAGTAGAAACCAATCTAACTAGTTTAAGCAGAAAACGAATTTATAAAGTGTATTTGGTGGCTCACAGAATCTCTGGAATGGCCACAGAACCCATCTGAGAGACTGACCCACCAAGACAAACTCTCAAAATCACACCACAGAACTGTCTAGTGGGGACATTACTGCTGTGACTGATAGTTATAGATACATGGGGTAGCCATGAATCAGAATCGACTCAACGGCAACTACCAGTAATAACAAAAGCCTCTGTAATTTTGGGTCTCCATAACAGTAGCTGAAACTATATCCTAATGAATACAACCCACTTTATTTAACATTGCTAAATATTAAATGAGATAATGTAAGTGAAGTGCCTAGCTGAGGTATATAATACATGTGTACTGAAGTAACTTGCCTTAAAATCTCAAAATAAGTCATGGTAGATTTTAAATTTTAACTCAATTTGTTTTTCTTTTCTTCATGCATTCAATAAATGTTTATCAAGCATCTACCATATGCCAACCTACTATGTTTGACCCTAGATATAGAAAGGGGAACAGATACAATAATATGTAATAATCAAATATCCCCAACTAAAAGCCAAGTGCTACATCACAGGTAGGTAGGTGTTCATTCTCCAGGCAGAAGCAGGTCTTGAGATGGAGAAATGTGACTGATAATGCTGGGAAGGAGTGAGGAGCAGCCCAGAAGACCAGCGACTCAGGCACCCTGCCTGGCAGCCCATCTCCCTGTCCCACCACTGCCATTCACTGAAAATGGAACAGACCACAGCCCTGAGCAACTTGCTTTCATCTCCCCTACCAAGAAGACTGCATTAAGAGCAAGAATGGAAGAGTTCAAATTGTCATTATTTCCAGATGATACGATCAATCACAGAGAATAATCTAAGAATCAAAGGAAAAATTGCTATGAAAAATAATAGAATGCAGTAAACTTGCTTAATACAAGAGGACCATATAAAAAAACAATAATTAACTACTAAACAAATGATGCTAGGACAGCTGGAATTCCACATGCAAAAGAATGAAGTTGGACCCATACCTCACACCATATATGAAAACTAACTCACTATGGATCAATGGCCTAAATATAAGAACTAAAATTATAAAACTCTTAGAAGGAAACATAAAGGATAAAGCTTCAAGACCTTGTTTTTGACAATAGATCATTAGACATGACACCAAAAACACAAGCAGCAAAAGAAAAAAATGGATAAATTAGACTTCAAAATAAAAAATTTTTGTGCATCAATGGACTTTATAAAGAAAATGAAGAGACACCCTACAGTACAGGAGGAAATATCTGGGAACCATATATCTGATAAGGTTTCATATCCAGAATATACAAAGAATTCCTACAACTCAAGAACAAAAAGACAAACAATACAATTAAAAAATAGGCAACAGAATTGAATAGACATTTCTCCAAATAAAATATACAAATGGTCAATAAGCACATGAAAATATGCTCAGCATCATTAGTCATGAGGGAAATGTAAGTCAAAACTACAATGAGACACTACTTCATACCCACTAGAATGGCTATTATCAGAAAAACAGAAAATAACAAGTGTTGGTAAGGATGTGGAGAAATTTGAACCCTCATGCATTGCTGATGGGAATGCAAAATGGTACAGCCACTGTGAAAAATAGTATGGCAGTTCCTCAAAAAGTTATACATAGAATTGCTATTAAAAAAAAAATGAAACTCATTGCCATTGAGTCAATTCCAACTCATAGTGACCCCAGAAATTCCACTCCAAGGTATAGACCCCAAAAGACTTGAAAGCAAGGGCTCAAACAGATAACCTGTACACCAATGATAATTGCAGCAATATTGACAATAACTGAAAAGTGGAAACAACCCAAGTGTCCATCAGCAGATGGATGGATAAACAAAATGTGGTATATACATACAATGGACTATTTATTCGGTCCTAAAGAGGAAAAAAATTCTGATACATGCTAGTACATGAATGAACCTTGAAAATATCATGCCGAGTGAAATGTCAGACACAAAAGGGGCAAATATTGTATGATCCCACTTACATGACATATCTGGAATAGGGAAATGCATAGACGCAAAAGTTTATTTGTGGTTACCAGGGGCAGGACGGAGGGGAGAATGGGGAGTTTTTGCTGAAATGATATTGAACTTTTGTTTGGGGTGATGAAAAACTTTAAAAAATGGATAGTGGGGATGATAGCACAACATGGTGAATGTAACTAATATAACTGAATTGTACACTTAAATTTAGTTAAAATGGCATAAAAAACACCCCACAATAATCTAACAACAAAATTTACAAGACAGAAAATATAGTTATCATATAGTACTTGGACGTGCACTGAACATCATAGTCATAAGACCACTGTTTATTGATTTTTAAGTTTTAAATTACCAGACAAAAGGCAAAAGACTTATAGAACTATACAATTATATAGAATGTGTAAGCTTTGACAATGAGAAGGTAGAATTAGATATGCCAGAAGATGGGAAGTAGAAGAAAGGGAGGAGAGATGAAGGGAAGGGTATCTGGCCTGATATCTTTATCTTACAAATTAGGGCATCAAGAAATACTGTCTATATTGATGATTTTATCAGTATAGAAATAAAAAACAATATAGAACTTAAAGTGTAATCATATTGTTTAAAGTTACAAAGGTAATCAATAGAGGGACTAAAATAGTGCCATAACTAAATTCAGAAAAAAGGAGCAAGATTGAACCCTCAACTATCATAGCAGCAAGTCAAATGATGACGTTTAAAACTGATAAATCAAAAAATTAGCAGTATCAAACGCTAAGAAGGGTGAACTTTATGTGAATTATACCTCAATAAACTTGATTTTTTTTTTAATTAGCAGAATTACCATTTTATTTAGAGATGTGGAAGGTAACCACCAGAGGAACAAAAACCAAAATGGTTAAATGTGGTTATCTTTTGGTGGTAGTGGTGTGTGTGGGGTTTGTGGTATCGAGTAGGGAACCATTGCTTCGCATTATAAATTTCTTTTCACTCCTTACTTTGATAAAAAGAAATAAAACCATGACAACCAAAAAAATACAAACAAAGGAAGCAGGATTTGTGAGACTGATATATGACAAAGCTGAAATCAAGACAACTTTATGGTGAAGGTTATAATATAAATTCATTAATTGAATGCACACATTTATTAACAAATCACTGTAGGCACAGGAAATACAACACTGAATAACATCTACCCACCCTCTGACTTTATGGAACTGAATGTCTAATGAATAAATACTAACCGAAATGGGTTTTTAGGCACTGAACAAGACAACATATGAAAAGAAAGCCTACAAAAATGTACAGTGAGAAATTGACTCCCATGGTATCCTTTTGATTAGTGTTTGCATGGTACATCCTTTTACTTAGCCTATTTATGCTTTATTTTTAAAGGCTGTTTCTTTTAGGCAATATATAGTTGGGCTTCCTTTAAAAAAAACAAAAATCCTTGCTGACAATCTTTGTCTTTTAAGTGCTATGTTAAGAGAATTCACATTTAATGCAATTATTGGTACGGTAATTTAAAGTTAAAATAATTGTTTTCACTTAGTTCCACCTATTCTTTTTTTTCCCTCTTTTTCAGTGATATTTTGTTAATTGTGTATTGTTTATCATTCCTATTAGCTTATTATTTATACATTGAAGATAACATAGTGGTTGCCCTAGGGTTTATAATACATCTTTAATTAATCGGTCTATCTTCAAATATTATTATACTGCTTCATTATAGTATAAGAACATTACAGGAGTATACACGAAATCCTTTCTTCCATCCTTTGTGCTATTGTTATCAAAATGTCACTTTTACGTAAGGTGTAAACACACAGTACATTGCTACTATTTTCACTAAAACTCACTAAAAAAATCCCATTGTTGCTGAGTCAATTCATTCAAATTTTTTTCTAGAGATTAAAAATAAGAAAAAAATGTTGAATTATTTTGAATGCTTTTATTACATATATTGAAATGATCATGTGATTCTTGTGTTTTAAGTTTGTTAATGCGGTATGTTACATTAAAAGGTTTTTTGATGCTGAATCAACATCCCTTGAGTAAATCAAAACTGGTAATAATGCATTAACTTTTATTGATTGATTTCTTTATAAAATATTTTTGTTTGAATTTTTCATCAGTGATATTGACCTATAAATACTATTTTCCTTGAATTGTAATTGTTTGGAATTAAGACTATTCTAACATCATAAAATAATTTAGGCAGCAGTACCTCTTTTTTCATTTCCTGAAAAAAATTGTATAAAATTAGAGTGAATAGTTTCTTAAATGTTTAAATTTGTGGGTGACAATGAGGGGCAAAATATTTAATCGCTGATTCAATTTATGCAATGGTTAAAGAACCACTCAGATACTCTATGTGTTCATAAATTATTGTTGTTAACTTATATTTCTTAAGAATGTGTCAATTTTTTCTAAATTTTCAAATTTACTTGCCTAAATTATCCTTGGTATTCTTATCTTTTAAACCTTCTATGTCTGCCATTTTTAAACTTCTGACTTTGCTTGTGTATTCTTTTTTTCCCATGCTCATTCCTGCTAGAGGTTTACTTAGCTCATTAATATTTTCAAAGAACCAACTTTTAAAATTTACTTACTTTTTAAAATTTCCCTTATACTTTTTTTGAGTTTATAGTACTGTTACTTTTATAACATCTTAAATTAGATGCTTGGCTCATCAATTTTTAACCTGCCTTCTTTGCTAAAGCAAGTATTTACAACTATATATATCAATCAAACTCGAGAAATGCTTTGTTTGCATCTGACACATTTGATACACAGTGTTTTCATTATCATTTAGTTCTAAATATTTTCTGAACGTCCTTAGTATTTCTTCTTTGAAAATGAATATTTGGAAGTTTAAAAATCCAAATATTTTCTTTAATTTCTGTAACTTAATTGCGTTGCGGTCAGAGTATTTGATCTGTATGATTGCTAATTATATGACATTCTTAAAGACCTTTTTTTTTTTTATTGTACTTTAGGTAAAGGTTTAAAGAACAAATATTTTCTCATTAAACAGTCAGTACACATATCGTTTTATGACATTGGTTAACAACCCCACAACATGTCAACACGCTCCCTTCTTGGCTTTGGAGGACCTCTTGCTTTTTTGGTGAAAATATGCATAGCCAAAGATACACCATTTCAAAAATTTCTTCATGTACAATTCAGTGAGGTCAATTACATTCTTCTAGTTGTGCTGCTATTCTCATTTTAGATGAAGGTTTACAGAACAAAATAGTTTCTCATTAAACAGTACACATATTGCCCTATGACAATGGTTAAGAACCCTACTACATGACAACACTGTCCTTACTCAACTTTGGGTTCCTTATCACCAGCTTTCTTAAAGACTTTTTATGGCCTACAAAAGGGTAACTTTTCATAAACATTCTGTGTGTGCTTACAAGCAATGTATAGTCCACAGTTGTTGGGTCAGTGTTCTATATATGCCCATTAGACCAAACTTGTTTATTGTTTTCAAATATATTCTATATTCTTACTGATTTTATTCTTTTCTGGAGCTAGTAATTACTGAGAGGGTTATATTAAAATCTCCCTACTTGAAGGCTGTTGTGTGCCATCCAGTCGATTCTGATTCATAGAGACCCTATATGACAGAGTAGAACCGCCCAACAGGGTTTCCTAGGCTGTAATCCTTACGGAAGCAGACCACCACATCACATCTTTCTCCTGTGGAGAGCTGGTGGGTTCGAACCACTAACCTTCCGTTAGCAGCCAAGCCCTTAATGACTGCACCACCAGGGCTCCTAGGGAAAGCAATAGTAACGTCAACTTTTAAAATTTACTTGCTTGTTAAATTTCCCTTCTACTTTCTTTGCATTTATACTGGCTTACTATTTAACTCTTCTTCTTTGCTAATGGAGCCCTGGTGGCACAGAGGTTAAGAACTCGACTGTTAACCTAAAAGTCGGCAGTTCGAATCCACCAGCCGTTCCTTGAAAACCCTATGGGGCAGTTCTACTCTGTCCGATAGGGTCTCTGTGAGTCAGAATTGACTCAACAGCAACAGGTTTGGTATGGTTTTGGGGTTCTTTGCTAATAAAAGCATTTACAACTGTATATATATCCCTTGAACTTCAGAAATGCTTTGTTTGCATCTGGTACATGTGATACATAGCGTTTTCATTATCATTTAGTTCTAAATACTTTCTAAGTTTCCTCATTATTTCTTCTTTGAAAAAATGCTTATTTGCAGATGGCATACTGGTGTGTATAAGAAATCCAAGATAATGTTTGGATAAATTAATGTTAAAAATAAGTTTAGCAATGTTTTTGGACATAGTCAACATGCCAAAATCAATTGTTTTCTAGATACTAGGAACAAAATATTAGAAAATAATTGATTGAAAATAATATTTACAAAATATTAAAATATTACATATGTAGGAATATATGGAAGACTTTTATACAGAAAACTATAAAGTGTTACTGAGTGAAATTAAAGAAGACTTAAATTAATTGAAGAATATGCCATTTTTGGGAATTGGAACATTCAACATTGTAAAGATGTCAGTGTTCCACAAATTGGTATGAACTTAATTCAAATTCCAATAAAAATTTTTGTAAAAATCGACAGATTATAAAAGTATATGGAACTGCAAAGGACCAACAGGTATTTTTCTGAAGTCAGATTCAATGCTACTTCTATTATAACTGATGTTTCTTCCAGAAAATATGGGTATGAAAGCATAATTCTATTAAGATAAATATCATACCACAAACGTGACTATGAAGTTTATAGTGAAAACACTGGCTCTACAAAAATCCTCTCTTTCAGGTATATATATATACACACACACACACACACACACACACACACACACACACACACACATATGCTGCAGTGAAATCTGAATTAAACAAATGTTCTTGGAACCTCCATATCCCTCAGGAGGAGGAAGAAACTGACAGTAGATAAAGTAGTGGTTCTGCTGCAAGATTATTTCCTACACCAGATCAAATACATTTATAATAACTGGAACATGACAACATTAAAATTAATATAGATGATTTTATTTGGAAACTAATCTATATGAGATAAAATTAAAGAAGATGAAAACTTACTGGAAATGCTTTCTTTGAAATAAGATTATAATCATTCACTAAAAATAAAAAATACAGTCTGAAAAAGTTGTTTAAAAGAGCTCATCAGAGTGATTAAATAGAGATGCAATTATTGGCAATGAAGAAAACAGAAGAAAAAATTTGGCATGACTTACAACTAGCTCATCATTTTCCAATTCCAGCATAAAATAAGAGATATTTTAACAGCTGGGAAAAAATGTACACAAAATATACTTACAACTCAATGATGTCACCGTTGATACACTTTGTTTTTTAAGGTTACACTTTCTAACAAAAATCACCATAAGTGATTTCATTTTCATTTTCAGTTATATTTAAACCCTTTTTGGGCAGTGCATAATTATTTTTCCTATATCTTATCTTTAGTTACCTCTCTTAAAAGTTTATTATCTTTGAATGAAAAAGTATGTTTAATTTTTATAAAATTAATGAAACACGAAAGAAGGCAGTAAGGGTGGAGTTAAGGAACAAAAAAGACATAAGACATAGAAAAATTTAGAAAAATAACGAAGTAAGTCCTTTCTTACCATTAATTAAATTACATGCAAATGGATTAAACTCTCCAATTAAAAGGAAGAGGTTGGCAAAATGGAGGAAAAAAAAAACATAATCCAACTATATGCTGTCTACAAGAGACTCATTTTAGATATAAAGACACAAAGAGACTGAAAGTAAAAGGATGGAAAAATACATGTCATGAAAATAGTAGCCAAAAGAAGTTGAGTGGCTGTACTAATATCAGACAAAATAAACTTTAAGTAAAAAAATTGTTACAAAGGTGCATATTATATATTGATAAATGATCAATCAAGAAGATATAACAATTATAAACATATAAACACCTAACAAGATAGTCCCAAAATATATGAAGCAAAATTTGACAGTATTGAAGGTAGAAACAGACAGTTTAACAGTAATAGTTGGAGATTTCAATACATAACCTTCGATAATGGCTAGAATAATGATGCACAAGATCAATAAGGAAGTAAGGACTTGAATAACACCATAAATCAATTAGATCGAACAGATACGTATAGAACCTCCCTCCAACAACATCAGAATATACATTCTTCTACAGTGTACATGGATCATTATTAAGGATAGACCACATGTTAGGCTACAAAATAAGTCTCAATAAATTGAAAAAGACTGAAATCATATGAAGTATCTTTTCTAATAACAATGGAATGAAGCTAAAAATCAGTAACAGAGAAAATCTGGAATATTCACAAATATATAGAAATTAAAAAATACAACCAGTGGGTCAAAGAAGAAATCACAAGTGAAATTAGAAAGTACTTAGAGATGAATGAAAATGAAAACACAACATACCAAAATTTATGGGATGCAGCCAGGGGTGGATTAATCAGTAAGCAAGGTATGCATGGGCTTACTTCTGTGTATTTACTAATCTGTAGTGAAAAATTTCACGAGTTTCACCACATCTTACACCTTAAGGAACTAGAAGAGAAAAGCAAACTAAACCCAAAGCTAGGAGAAGGAAGGAAATGAGAAAGATTAGAGTGGAGATAAATGAAACAGAGGGAAACAAAACAAAACACTCGAATAAACAAAACCATAAGTTCATTCTTTGATGTGGTGAAAAACAGGTGAAATTGTTTGCTACAGATTAGTAAATACACACAAATAAATGCATGCATACCTTGTTTATTGGGTAATCCAGCCCTGGATGTAGCGAAGGCAGTGCTCAGAGGGAACTTTTTAGCTGTAAATGCCTGCATTAAAAAGAAAGCTCTCAAATCAACAACCTAACTTACACCTTAAGGAACTAGAAGAGAAAAGCAAACTAAACCCAAAGCTAGGAGAAGGAAGGTAATAAGAAAGATCAGAATAGAGATAGATGAAATAGAGGGAAGAAACCAAAACAAAACACTAGAAAGCATCAAAAAAACCAAAAGTTCAATCTTTGAAAAGATCAATAAAACTTATAAACCTTTAGGTAGACTGACAAAGAAAAAAAAAGAACAAAGATGCAATAACTAAAATTAGAAATGAAAGTAGGGACGTTACTACTAATCTTACAAAAATAAAAAGGATTATAAGAGAATAGTATGAATAACTGTATGCCAACAAATTAGATAGCATAGATGAAACGGACATTACTAGAAATACATAAAATACCTAAACTGACTAAGAATAAATAGAAAATTTGAACAGAACTGTAACAAGAGATTGAATTAGTCATCAAAAATCTCCTAACAAAGCCAAGTCCAGGACCATATGGCTTCACTGGTGAATTCTACCAGTCATTTAACAAAGAATTAACATCAATCTTTCTCAAACACTTACAAAAAAAAAATAGAAGAGGAAGGAATAATTTCCAACTCATTGTATGAGGCCAGTATTACCTTGATACCAAAGCCAGATAATGACAACATAAGAAAAGAAAATTCTAGATTAATATCTCTTATGATTATAGTTGCAAACATTCCCAACAAAATACTAGGAAACCAAATTCAGCAGTACATTAAAAGGATTATACACCATGACCAAGTGGAATTTATCCCAGTAATGCAAAGGTGGTTTATCAAAAGAAAATCAATGTAATACACCACATTAATAGAATGAAGAAAAATAACCACACGATAATCGCAATTGATGCTGAAAAAGCATCTGACAAAATCCAACACACTTTTATGATAAAAACACTTAGGAAACTAGGAATATAAGGAAGCTTCCTCAACCTGACAAAGGGCATTTATGAAAAACCCACAGCTAACATCATACTCAATGGTGAAAGACTGATAGCTTTTCTCCTAAGATCAGGAACAAGACAAGGATGACCGCTTTCATCACTGACATTCAGTATCGTGCTGCAAGTTCTAGCCAGAGCAATTTGGCAAGAAAAAGAAATAAAAGTCACCCAAATTGGAAAGGAAGAAATAAAACTATCTCTAGTTGTGAATAACATGATCCCATATATAGAAAGTCCCAAAGAATTCACAAGAAAGTTACCAGAGCTAATAAACGAATTCAGCAAAGTTGTGTGGTGCAAGATCAACACACAAAAATCAACTGTGTTTCTATACATCAGCAAGGAACAATCTGAAAAGAAAATTAAGAAAGGAATTCTATTTACAATAGCATCTAAAAGAATAAAATACCTAGGAATAATTCGAACCAAGGAGGTAAAATACTTGTACAGTGAAAACTAAAAAAACATTGCTGAAAGAAATTAGAAAAGACCTAAATAAATGGAAAGACATCCCATGTTTATGGATTGGAAGATTTAATATTGTTAAGATGACTACTTCCAAAGCAATAAAACATTTCAAATGCAATCCTCATTCAAACTCCCAACAGTTAGGTTTTCGTTTGCTTGTTCATTTGTTTTGTTTTGTTTTGTTTTCCCACAGAAATGGAAAAGCTGATCCTCAAATTCCTACGGAATTGCAAGGGGCTCTGAAACTGGCAAGACTACTTCACAGGTGCTATTGTGTCCTTCCACAATGCCTCATTTTCCCACTTTTTTGTAATATTGGAAGATGTCAAACATCTTTAATTGCCAACCAAAAATTATTCACCTTTCCTCCTTACGATTAGAACTAGTATTTTTTGCTCAGATGGCAATTTTCCCTATCCCAGTGTATAAATCATGATTGGTTTAAGCCCATCACAACAAACCCAATTTTCTTTTGCCACAGATTGTTTTATAGGTGGGCTTATAACTGGTCAATGATACCTAAAGAGAAGTTTACTGGAAAAGAATTTTCTCCCTGATAAAAGGTGAAAGAGTGTGAGAACAAAGACTTTTTTTGCTTTTCCTCATTTCTTCCTGTTTAGAATACAGGCAGTCCCTGGATTATCAACGTGTTCCATTCCTAAATCTGTCTTTAAGTCAAATTCATACAGCAGTCAGAACAGTTGGGTACGGTTTGTATCTAACATCAGTTAGTCAAACGTTGTCTTAGCATATAGTATATAGATAACTATATATACTGCATAAAAAAATTAAAGAAATACTTCCAGATACACTAAAACATCTTTAACATAATACCACAGTAGTAATAATATTCGGATGGGTGTCAAAAAGTAGCTCGTTTCTTATTATGAACTACTGCATGTACTTTGAATTTTTAATATAATAAGGTTACAGGGTTGGTTCTTAACTATGGGTTATATGTAAGTTGGACGTCTGTAACCCAGGGACTGCCTGTACTGCTGAAGGATAACATCTAGACATTTAAGAATCTCCCATTGAGCTGGTGGCTCCTTGAGGAATCATGTCTAATTTATTATTAGTCCAGTTTCTGGCACATAATAGGTATTCACGGAAATGTATGCGGAATATTGAGTAATGTACGTTGCAAGGAGCCCTGGTGGTGCAGTGGTTAAAGCGCTTGGCTGCTAACCAAAAGGTCTGTGATTTGAATCCACCAGCCACTCCGTGGGAGACAGATGAGGCGAGTCCCCTTCGGTAAAGATTGTTACAGTCTTGGAAACCCAATGGGGCAGTTCTACTCTGTCCTGTAAGATTGCTATGAATCAGAATCGACCCAAGAGCAGTGAGTTTCGTTTTTTTTTTTTTTTTTTAACATACATTGCAAAGAACATTGGGAAGGACAATACTTAAAGCTCATTTTCAACTAACATTTGGTTGATAGATTTAAGAGTGTTATCAATGATAATATCCTTGACCAATGAATGTGACCACTCTACACTAGATCACCCAGGCTCTTGGTGTCTTTTTTCTACTTCTGGTTGCTGTGACTATATTGTTGGGGTTAGGGAGACTGGACTTGAGTTGAGAGATCAGCAAAAAGAAGATAGCCATATTTATGAGCCTCTTGCTTCCTAAATACCATTTAACTGTAATGATGAGTATATTTACTTATTTATTCCTTAAAAACATGCTTATATTTTCGTAAATGCATACATAAGTTTATAGCTAAAACTTTATTATGCCGTTGTCGTTAGGTGCTGGTGGAGTCAATCTTCCACTCCTAGCAACCCCATGTGACAGAGTGGAACAGCCCCATAGGCTGTTATCTTTTTAGGAGCAGATCACTAGCTCTTTTCCAAGGACCGCCGGGTGGGTTTCAACTGCTAATCCTTCAGTTTGCAGCCCAAGGCTTAACTGTTGTGCCACCAGGGCTCCTTAACCTTATTACAGTATGCTTCAGTGGAGTGAATCCCTACATTGAAATTTAAGTCCAAACTATATTATTTTTTGGAGAAAATCTGACAGTCTCATATAAGTGATCTGCTTTTTAGCATAGTGTTCATGAAAAGCAGAAAGTGGTTTGTAATCAAGATGGAAATTTTGTGACCAGAACCACTACCATCATTTTCACCATTTGCATTACATAGTGAATGCAACGGATTACTCTCTTCAATCTATCAACCAAGTATTAGTTATGCATTACCCAGTTCTCTGTGGCTCAGAGGTTAAATATCCTAAACATTTTTAAAAGTTTTTTTTTTTTTTTAATTACAAAAGCCATACATGCTTAAGAAAATATAGGACATAAAAATTAGAACACAAAAATTCGATCTTAGTTCTGCCATTGTTTTTTTTTTTTAAACATAGCAACTATGCCTTTTTTTTTTTTAAGAAAGGTAATTTATATAGAAAATGAAATTAATTAATGCGTTGGATTTTTCATAAATTCTCTAAAGGAGGGAAGAGGAGCCATACTGGCCTTTGGGTGAAGTCAACCATAATATTAATTGACCTCTTTGTCCAGCCTTGTTGCGTGATGTATACAAAGGATTCCTTTGATGTTGACGAATGCTTCCCTCGTTGTTAAGACAGATTTTCAAATTAATTATTAAATATGTCCATGTTTGGAGTTCAACATGTCTTCCAGAGCTGCTTGTGCCAGCTGACTTCATTGACCTGGGCTGCAATGGCTGCTAAATCCTGCGTGTCAGAAGCAAAGGGTGGGGAGAGGCCATTTGCAAAGCCGGAAATCTTAGGGTTGAGACCATCCCCAGTCAGGAAGAGCTGCCTAGAGAACGCAGTTCCCAGCCCTTTGGTGCCTACTCTGAAGAGCATAAAGTCGTCGTTTGTCTAATATTCCATTAGCAGTAGGATCTCTGCAGCTGCTAGCAACCAAAAGGGGAGCAGTCAGTCACTGGAGTAGCGAGCACCGGGAGAGCGCACTCCTTTCAGAGGTCAGCCGCGAGCCCAACCCTATGGCCTAGTCTCACTAGGATAAGGCGCGGTTCCTCCCGGCCTCCGTCCTCTTCCGCTTGTCTCAGGTACAGCGCGGATCCCTCCGCCGCAGCGTGCGCTCCCGGTAGCGCTGCGATTGGCTTTTCGAGAATACCCGGATGAAAGTATAATGGCCGCCGTCAGGGGCTCGCAGGCAATGGGAACCACGGCAGGTATTTCCCGTGAGCGGGGCCGCCCAGACCGCTTAGCATGCCGGGACTCCTAGAGGACCAGACAGGGTGCAAAGGGCGAGCTTGTAGGGCTTCAGGGTCCCCCGCGCAGGCCCAGGGATAAGCTTTTTAGGATAGGAAGCGCCTGTTAAATAGTCCCGGCCATTCAGTGCTTCCGCCTAACTTGCCGCAAAGTTTTTCTAGAGAAGTCGGCCCTTTTATCCAGTGCTTTTACGGGTTGCTAGAGTTGACCATCGCCTCTTAGCTTGGGCTTTCTACGCCTGTGGGCTTTTTTGACCTGTCTACTCTCTGAAAGGCTGTGCGGTGGAGAGTCAGCGCGGCGACCGTGTGCCTCCGCGCACCCGAGGGGCAGCAGAGCGCCGGAGGAAGGGGCGGATCGTGCGCGGCTTTTGGGGCGTAGCGGGGCGCGCGGCGCTCGAAGCACCCACTCGGAGGAATCCTGGTCTGGTGAAAGCAGTATGGGTACCACTCAGATCTCACCCCTCGAACTGTAGGTTCGCAGACACACCGCGGCCCGACTCGACGGCGTTCCTGTTGTGGGCCTAGTTTTGGTCATTGGGGGCCAATTCTTGCAGTCAAGATGCCCAGCTCCCTGGCGCGCGCTCCCTCTTCAAGAGTTGGCCATAGCTGTTCTTGCAAATGCCAGCCATGCCCAGTCGCAGATGGATTTCTTTGTAACTGGTTTTCTCACTTGTAGGGTCCATTTTGAGTCTATTCTTAATGTGGTGTCCGCATTGTTGAGTGGACAGTCTCTTTCTAGATGTCTATGATAATTTAAAATGTATAGGGTGAGTGTATTTACTTAAAACTCTTTAGTAGACCAGCAAAGCAGATGCAGTAGCTTTAAGGTTCAGTATACAAAAGTTAAGGTTCAGTTTTTTTTTTTTTTTAAAGTTTAATTTGGGGTTATTTAGTGTTTGTGCTCTATTTTAGCAAAAACATTCCTTGAGTGTTTTATCTAAAGTCTAAAAGACTCTAGAAAAGTAAAATAAGTCAATGTTTAAAGAATTCAGAACAATGCTGAACTTTGTACCGTTGTCACAGTGATCCATGAAGATGCCAAACGGTACATCAGGATAGAAATTTCGTTAAATTGAGTTTTTATGATATATTAGGCCTACTTTTCTGATGTTGAATTGTAAGGGATCTATTTTGAGTATATGCTTACTTTAGTATTACCCTCAGGTTGACTAGATAGAAACCATTTAAATTGGTTTCTTGCAATTCCCTAACATTTGCAGAATTTAATTGCAAGTCTATACAAATGGATACATTATCTTTCATTATGAAAACTTAGTAAAGACATCACATTGTAGTAACGTTTTCAAAACATTTCATGGGGCTAGTAATCAGAGTAGACCATGTAGATTTTTGCTAAAACTCACGAATGAGATAAACCTTAGATCTAGAAAATTGCTAACAGCGATTATGGGGAGAGGCAAAATATCTAAACTGTTTTGGACATCTAAAAATTTTCTTATTGTTGCAGTGAAAATAAATATAAATACTGATTCAGAACATTTTATATTTTGTTTATGGGAAGATAAAAGGATAACATTCACAATGAACGCCTACTGTGTGCACTGTTAATGGATTAAAAACTGCTTTTAAGTGGTTGAGATGTTTTATCATTGTCAGACTTCTGTTCAAATCCTGTTCCCTCTAGTAATAATAGTATGCAGTGATCTAAAAATTTTTTGTATCTTGAGACATTGTAGAGGAAGTATAGTTTAGCATAAATCTACAGTTTGACTTTTTTTTTTTTTAAATGTATTTTTATTGTTTGCTCTTCGTAGTCGTTTGGAATTGTTCTTATTGAAGCATTGTGTGCCCTAGAGCACTTAATTTTTTTAATGATAAAATACTTGAATCTTGCCCAGGCTCCTTCAGGTACTCTACAGTTTTTGGCAAAGCACTGTATGTAGAAAAAAAGTTATAATAAAGTTGAAATTGTTTTGGTTATTTATTGGTCATTTCTGCTGCTAACTGAAAGGTCAGTGTTTGGAATCACCAACTGCTTTGTGGGAGAAATATGTGGCATTCTGCTTCCGTAAAGATTTACAACCCTGGAAGCCCTATGGGATGGTTCTTCTCTGTCCCGTAGGGTGGTTATGAGTTGGAATTGACTCATCTGCAGTGAGGTTTTTTTTTTTTTTTTTGGTATTCAGGCTGTTAGTTCTTTAGCTAGGTATTGGCTTCACGTGGTAATATTCGTGGAACGTTAGATGAAATCAGACAGAAGTCAGTATTAAGAGGTAGCATTGTGGTGTTAGGATAACTGGGGTGGAATCAGACCCAGATAATTGTCCTAACTTTGTGACTTTGGAGTAAAACTCACTTATCCTGTCTCGTAATAGATGGAGATACTGAATTTAAGCTTCCTTCTAAGCTTTGACTTTTGACTTTTGTAAATTTATGACATGTTATCTCTGGGTATCAGTTGTATGTTGTTGCCTAAGTGCAGAGAGGTTTTCGTTGGTTTGTTTTAATTTATAAACTTAAGTTGAATATGGAAGTGTAAGAGAATCAAGAGAATAGAAATATTTGATTAACTTTTTTTTTCAATCAGAGTTTTAAAATCTTGCTCTTCATTTCCAGATACCATCTCTTCTTTTGATCACTCTTCCTGATTGTGGCATTGTCTAAGCATTAAATTGTATCCTTTTTGTTCCTTGAAGAAAAAGGTATGGTGGATATTGAACTACTTGAGTATGTAGTCTCTTAAATCATAAATTAATATGTTCTAATATTGTACTAAGTAAAATGAAACAGTTAGGTATACATAAGTTTTCACAAGTTATAGTTTTATTTGTGACCTAAATAAAGTACTTCTCCATAGATTTTCATTTTAATATAAGCAGAAAAGTAATTCTTTGTTTCATAGTTTATTATTAACATTTTAGTAGCAATGTAAGGTGATTTTAACTGTATTATCCTTCTAAAGCTGGCAGTAAGGGCTTCTGGGTAATGAATGATGGAGATAAATATGGTAGGAAGATGTTTAGAAGCTATATAAACAGCCAGAAACGTGTTTTGGTCTAGTAAGCATAAAGTAATGCATCTGTCTTAGTCATTTAGTGCTGCTATAACAAAAATACCAGAAGTGGATAGCTTCAACATAGAGAAATTTATTCTCTCACAGTCTAGTAGGTTATAAGTCCAAATTCAGGGCATCAACTCCAGGGGAAGTGTTTCTCTGTTGGCTCTGGAGAACCGTCCTTCTCATCAGTCTTCCCTTGGTCTGGGAGCATCTCAGTGCAGGAACCTCAGGTCCAAAGGACACGCTCTGCTCCTGGCACTGCTTTCTTGGTATGAGGTCCCCCTATCTCTCTTCTTGCTTCTCTCTTTTATATCTCAAAAGAGATTGGCTTAAGACACAATCTAATCTTGTAGACCTCATCAGTATAACTGCCACTAATACATCTTACTACATCATAGTGATGGAGTTTACAACACATAAGGAAATCACATCCGATGACAAACAGTAGACAATTATACAGTACCGGGAATCATGACCTAGCCAAGTTGACAGATATCTTTGGGGGACACAATTCAATCTATGACAGCATCTAAAGAAAAATTTCTCCAGTATGTATGTGTATTATTAGTAATAGGATCTACTTATGAGTCAGAAAAGGGGCTTGGGAATTGAGAGTCCTAACTGGTTTCCTGGAGACAATCATCTGAATAGCCTGATGTGGACAAAAAGAAAGGGGAAAAAGGCCAACAAATCCATGGTATTATAAGGGAAGCTTTGGGAACTCGGTGGAAAATTTTGTACCCTTGTACAAAAAAACATGATGTAGTTACCCTTGAAACACAGTTGTCCCTTGCTCTTTTTGTTGAATGGGTCCTAGGATCTTTCAAATCCATAAATTCGTGTATACCACAGTATCATATTATTCCCCTCACTGAGTGCAGTAAGCGTATCTATAACTGAGTTAGGAATAAAACTATGTACTTAACTGTTAAAATAACGAAAGTAGACTATACCACCTTACGTTATTTAGTAATCGTAATCCTGTTTTTCACTGAACTTTACCAGCAGATGGCTTTTTATTTTGTTGTAGTTGTTGAGAATATACAGAGCAAAACATACATCAATTGAGGAGTTTCTACGTGTACCATTTAGTGATATTGATTACATTCTTGGAGTGGTGGAACCATTCTCACCCTCCTTTTCTGAGTTGTTCCTCCTTCATTAACATAAAATCACCGCCCCTTAAAGTTCCTATCTAATCTTTCGAGTTGCTTTTGTTAATTTGATCCCATATAGATAGTTCTTAAAAGATCATAATGCTCAAGGCAGACATTTTTTATTAGTTAAGCTAAACTATTGTTTGGTTTTAAGAAGATTTCAGGGATATTTTTGGTTTAAGGTTTAAAGATTATCTCAGGGCAGTAGTTTCAGGGGTTCATCCAACCTTCATGGCTCCAAAAAGTCTAGAGTCCATGAGAATTTTAAATTCTGTTCTGCATTTTACCCCTTTTGGTCAGAATTCTGTGGAATCTCTGATCAAAATATTCAGTAATGGTAGCCTGGTGCCATCCAGTTCTTCTGGTTTTATGGTAAAGAAGGCAGTTGTTCATGGAGGCAGTTAGCCACACATTCCATATCCTTCCCCTGTTCCTGACTCTCCATCTTCCTCTGTTGTTTCAGGTGAATAGAGACCAATTTTTATGACTTGGATGGCTGCTTGCAAACTTTTAAGACCCTAGGCACTACACATCAAACTTGAAGGTAGAATAGAGGCACTAAACGTATTAGGCCAGTTAACTGGGATGTCCTGTGAAACTATAACCCTAAACATCCAAACCAAGAAATCAAATCCCATGAGATTTTTGGTTGTACATAATCAATATGACTTTTTTCTCAAGTCAATTTTTCATAAAGGCACAATTTTTTAATTTAATTAGAAATTAGTGTTTAACAACTACACTGAGTAGGGAGCAACAAAGGTGAATTAAGATACCAGGTTATCATATATATATTTACTGAAGCAGTTTCTTTTTCTGTAACATTTTCTTGGTCTCTTACCATGTGAGAGTCACATGGGTGTTGTGTTGTTCCTGGACAGAGAAAGTAAATACTGAATGCCAAGAGTTTCCTATATTGTGTTTGATCCAGACTACTCAGAAAAAGTAATATGAAGAATGAAAGCTTTAAATGTGATGAAGTAAATGTTGTTAGGTGCTGTCCAGTTGATTTTGACTCATGACGAACCCATGTTACGGAGTAGAATTGCCCCACAGGGTTTTCTTAGCTATAATCTTTACAGAAAGGAATGCTGGTGGTGCAGTGGTTAAGTGCTTGGCTACTAACTGAAAGGTCAGCGGTTTGAATCCGCCCAGCGGCTCCACAGGAGAAAAGCCATGGTCATCTGCTCCTGTTAAGATTTCAGTCTAGGAATTCCTATGGGGCAGTTTTACTCTGTCATATAGGGTTGCTATGAGTCGGAATCAGCTTGACAGCCCACAACAAAAACAACCTTTTTGGGAGCAGATCACCAGGTCTGCTGGTGGGTGGGTTCCAGCCTTTCAGTTAGCACCCGAGTGCTAACCGTTTGCACCACCAGAGCTCCTAATGAAGTAAATAAGAGGTTGCTATATGATAACTGACCAAAATGATTTGGGTTATTCCATGTTGAATGATTGTGAGAGAAATCTGACTAGAAACTTAAAATTGTCATTGGTATAGCTCCATGAAACAAGTATCAGAATATTGGAATAAAAGTGTATAACTTGAAGCTTAGGAGAATTAAGTGAGCTTTACTGTTGTTTTACAGGTCCTTGCCTACCTTCTTTCCTACAGCCATTTATCTGACCCTCAACTCAGAGATATTAATAGAGACTATTTTCTTCTATCAGAGGTCGACAAACTTTTGCTGTAAAGGGCCAGATAGTAAATATTTTAGGCTTTTGAGACCATATGGTTTCTTCTGCACCTGTCAGCTGTTGTTGTAGCACAAAAGCAGCTGTAGATAATATGTAAATGTAAGTATGACTGTTCCAATAAAACTTAATTTACAAAAACAGTTGGGATCAGATTTAGCCCACAGTTCATAGTTAGCCAACCTCTATCTTAGACTTAACGAGGCATTTTATTCTACAAGCTCTCACAATCATATCTCCCCACCTGCAAGCATCTTATCCTTCCCTGTAGTTACTGTAGTTACCTTGCTTCTTTCTAAAGTCATCTCTTCCGGTTGTTCACTAGATCCCATCCCTTCTCATCTAGTGAAGGGCATTGTTCCTGCATTTCTTTCTCTTATCATCAATTTTTTGCATTTTTACTAGGTCATTTCAGTAAACATGCAGTCATACTGTAATTTCTCCTACTGTTAAAAAACAACTAAAACCCACTTCCACTCCTCTACCTCTTGCCCCTTTACAGTAAGAGTCTCGGAAGAGTTGTTTATATTACATCTCTACTTCTCTTCCCATCTTCTCTTAAACCCATGCTAGTGAGGTTTTTTCCTTCATAACTCCATTGAAGCTTCTAATTAACGTCACTGGTGATCTTGACATTAAGTCCAGTGGTCAGTTCTCAGTCCTCCTTTTACTTGACAGAGTTGATTGGTCCCTCATTCTGGACATACTTTCTTCACTTTGTTTTCAGGATGTCATACTCCTGATTTAACTTCAATCTCACTGGTTGTTCTTTTCAGTATAGTAGGCTCTTTCTCATCTCTCTTTCCTCTAAACATCAGGACTTGGGCCTTGGGCTTCTCTCTTTATGTGTTCTCCCATGGTGATTTCATCCATTCTCATCACTTTGTTTATCATATAGGTAAGTGTGTATGTGTACACACACACACACACACACAAATGACTCCCAAAATTTTATCTTCTGCCTACACATTCCACATTGCCACTTGAACATTGAATAAAACCCAAAACCAAACCTGTTGCCATTGAGTTGAATAGACGTCTCCAATTTTCCATGGCTAAAACTGGACTCTTGGTATCCTGGACTCATTGTATCCTACAGTGACAAACCTACTACTCCTACACAGTCTTATATATTTCAGTAAATGGCAACTCAGTTCTTCCAGTTGCTAAGGTCAGAACTTTGTTATCTTTGATACTTTTCTTTTCTCTCATAGCACATTCTATCTGTCAGCAAATCCTGTAGGCTCTATCTTCAAAATGTATCCAGAGTCTAATCATACCTTATTGTCTCCACCAAGCCTCCATCATTGCTTACCTGGATTATTGTCATGTAATAACTTTTGAACTGGTCTCCCTGCTTCCATCCTTACTTTCCACTTAAATACTCTGTTCCTAACATAGCAGCCAAAGTGATCTTCTTAAAAAGTAATTCAGCTCATGTTACCTCTCTCTCCAGAATGCTCCAGTAGCTTCCCATCTCATTTGGAATAAAAGTCTTACAGTGGCCATCAGGCCCTGCACGAGCTGTCCCTCTGTTATTTTGACTGCATCTCTTGCTGGTCTCCATCTCATTCTGTGTTCCAGTCATATCGACCTCCTTGCGATGCCCCAAACATATTAGACATACTCCACACCCAGGGTCTTAGAACCTACTGTTTCTTTTCTTGGAATACTGGCTCCCTCAACTCAAGATCTTGGCTGAAATACGACCTTTTCAATGAGGCCTCCCTGACTTTGTATTTAAAATTGCAACCCCCTCGTTCTGCCTGTCCTGCCCTGCTTTATTTTTCTCTGCAGCACTTGTCACCTTTGAATATATTATGTCATTTACTTATTTTGTTTATTGTCTAAGTAACCAATAGAATGTTAGCCCCTGAAGGGAGAGATTTTTGTCTTTTTCATTCAGTGCTATATTCCCAGTGCTTAGAACAGAGACTGACCCAGCTTTGGTGCTGACTGTAAGCTCAGCACTGTGGCAAATGCTAGTGATAAAACAACAAAACATGACAGATGTAATCCATATACTTACGCAGCTTATATTTCAGTGGCTGAGACTGATAGAAAATAAATTGACAAATAAATAAATTTATTTCTAGAGATAAAAGTGTTACCAAAGAAATACGGATGGCTGAAATAGAGAATACTTTTTTCTTTTTTTTTTTTAGGACAGGATGATTTTTAGGTTGGGGAAGGCCTTTCTGAGGTGTTGATATTTGACCTGAGACCTAAAAGATGAAAAGGATCTAGCCATTTGAAGAGTGGAAGAGTGAACATTTCAAGCAGGGGAACAGCAGGTGCGAAGGCCTGAAATAGGAGTTTTTGAGGAACTGTGACGATGGCGCGGTGCTAGAGTATATTTACAGATGGGGAGAGGTGTGGCATGAAGTTGAACAGAGAGGCCCAGAACCAGATGTCATTGTTCTTTGCAAGCCTTTGTAAAGAGGTTAAATTTTAAGTTCCACGGGAAGCTGCTAAGGAGTTTTAAGCAGAGGAGCATCGTGATACATTCCCCACTCTTTATTTGGATTGCCATTGTAGTCCTCTCATTTTCTCACTTCTATTTTTACTTACTTTTTCCAGTTTAGCTTGCATTCTACTGCAATTCTAATACTATTTCTAAAATATTGCTTTTGTATGAAAAGGGACAATGTTTTTGAGGATACAAGGATTTCCTAGAACTCAAGGGCAGGACTGCAGGCAGGCCTCAGTAAAAGCTTATGGTGCTGACATGGCCCTCTGGGTTTCAGTCATGGTACTTAGGAGAGCTGATAATTCTCTCCCTGTTGTTGTCTTGGTTGGTTGGTTGGTTTTTAGCAGTGCTGTGCTGTCATTTCTTTAAAAAAATTAATTTGTTGTCAGTAGTTTGGAGGGTATCTGATAGATTTGTCTGTGTTTATATAACACATTCATGGGATCTTTCCTCCTAACATAAAATAACATTAAAATGAGGCTGTTTCCGTCTAATATAAAAATGTCTTAGAAACCTTAATCTGCAACTTCTTTTTTCTAACATATTTTTTAAATCATCCACAATAAATGTCTAAATCAATTCAATACTTAAGCCTCTTACTTTATAATGTTTTCGTATGAATGTTCCGTTATTTATTTAGTCATTTTCTACTTACAGACATTTATATGATACTAACACGTATATATTTTCTTTTCCTTTTTTTTTTTTTAATTGTACTTCAAGTGAAGATTTACAGAACAGCTAGTTTCTCGTTAAACAGTCAGTACACATATTGTTTTATGACATTGGTTAACAGCTCCATGACATGTCAACCCTCTCCCTTCTCGACCATTTTTTTTTTTTTTTGGTGAAAATATACATAGCCAAAGATACACCATTTCAAGAATTTCTACATGCACAGTTCATTGGCATCGATTATGTTCTTCCAGTTGTGCTGCTATTCTCACTTCAGATGCAGGTTTACAGAACAGAATAGTTTCTCATTAAACAGTACACGTTACCCTATGACAATGGTTAACAGCCCCAGTACATGTCAACACTGTCCTTACTCAACCTTGGGTTCCCTATCAGCAGCTTTCCTGTCCCCTTCTGCCTTCTAGTCCTTGTCCCTGGACTGCTGTGCCTCATTAGTCCCATTTTGTTTTGTGGGGCTGTGCAGTCCCCGGCTGAACAGTGAATCTTGGAAGTGACTTCACTGACATGTATAGTTTTATGTTGTACTTTTATTTCTGTAGGCCGTAGTCTGGCTTTTCTGTAGAATCGATCCTTAAAAGTGAGATTTATGGAAATGTACTTTGAAAATGTGAAGGAAACATTATTTTCAAGGAAAAGTATAATTTCCCAAAAGTGACTCAAGCAGTAGAAAACCTGAAGCGACTAGAAACTGTAGAACTTGGAAAGGTTATAAAGTCTAAAATCTGAAGAGGTACTGGGGCCATATGGTGTTATTGGTACAATGTATGTAATTTTAAGGAGTGGGTAATTCTCATGTTGAGTGAATTATTCCAGAGCAGGTGAAATGATGGAAAGTCCTGCAGTTTGTTTTACAAATTTTCCGTAATGCTAATACCAAAGCTGTTAAAAATAGCATCAAAAAAAAAAACTAAGTAAAATTTATCAGATAAAATCCAGCACTTTATTAAAAGAACAGTACACGGTCACTTTTTGCTTAAATAACGCATGAATAGTTCAACATTATACTTGGTGTTCCTTTCTTTGTATAGCATATAAAATGTGTGTGCATTAGTATATATACACACACAGTCAAAATTTGATTGATCTTACAATATTTATTGTTTCTTTTAACAATGTACTGAGGTCAGGAAACAGATTATTAGTTAAATACCATCTGTTTTCTGTATAAAATAGATGGAACTTTTAATTTGTGTAACAACACTGCATACATAGCTGCTCTTCCGATGGTGCCAGCTCCAATCTCTTACTTTCTAGTTAATCTCATGATTCACAAATTAACTGTTAAATAAACAAACAAAAAATTACTTCTCTTACAAAAATTACTTCTCTTATAGCATGGATTTATATAGCATGTTGACATCCAGTAGCATAATTTTTTTTTCTTGGAGTGTTACACAGTATTTGTTGTCAGCTTTGTGGCTGGTTTTACGGTCTTGTTTGCAGTGGTATGATTGCTACCTATGTGTTGATACAAGGAGTGCAATGTTGAATGATATCTGTATTTTAATCTCTTCTCCACCTTGAGTGCCAATATTTATCAATTTGTACTGGCATCAAGAAGATTATTTTGAAATTGTTCAGGAAATACTGAGTTGGTTTACCACAGAAGTCACTTTCTTTGTTTAAGAATTTCAGAATTTTGATGACATCATGCCACTTTTTGATGAAGTTTTATAACATCCAGATGTAAGCTGTTTGTGCTGTGATAAGGAAGTGTGTCAGTGTAGAGACCATGGTGACCCAAGGACAACCTTTTAAGAAACACCTAATGATAACCGATAATCACAGTAGATGTGTGTGTTATTGGCTTTTTAACTCTGAGTTTGTGTGCATCTGTCTCTCTGTTCTGTTGATATTTGATTAATTTTTACTATTAACAATGTACCAGAATCAGGAAACAGATTATTAAATACCATCTGCTTTCTGTAATAAATAGATGCAACTTTTAGTTTGTATGACAAAACTGCATACATACTGGTAATTCCCTGCTTTTTTCCCTTAATGTATCTTGGATAACTTCATGTTAATAAATGTGGGATATTTATATATATTCAGATTCAGAGATATAGATTGTTTTTTAACAATATTTTAAAAATTGGGTAATATTCCATTAAACGAAATTACCATTAATCATTTAATTATTACTTGTTTGTGGATGGACGTTTAGTTATTTTTAATTTTGAGATTTTATAAACAGTGCTACAGTGAAGATCTTTTTGATTATTAGTGAATTCCAGGCTTCCTGTATATATATATTATAGACTGTTTTTTATAAAGTTGTGCCAATTTATATTCCCATTATTATTATGTCGTAGTGCCTCTTACTTCCTCAAAATCTGACCCACACTGAGTATTAGAAATATGTAACATCTTTTACAGTCTGATTGGCAGAAGTTGTTTTCTCATTATTTTAATTTGGTATCTTTGAATTCTGGTGGGCATATTTTCACTCGTATTTCTCTGTAAGTTTCTTGTTTGTGTCCTTTACCTGTAAATGTGTTTATACACAAGTTATAAAATATATATTTGTGTTTTAAAGACAATATGATAAAACATACCTGTATACCTACTATCTAAGTTACGAAGCAGAATCCCCTTCTTTGCAGCCTCAGTGTGTTCTCTGTGGTCATATCCATCTCCTCCCAACCCATGTGAAACAACCATTCTAACTTCTGCTGTTTTCATGACTCTAAACACCATATTATTTAGTTTTGAAAATTTGAGTAGCAAACTTAAGTCTAGCTATGCAGGGAAAGGGGAACAGTGTTACTATTAGATGAAGGCTCCTAGGAGAAGTTAGGGTGAATCTGGGCCAAAGTCTAGCTTAGCTTCTCTGATAATTTACCACAGCCCCTTTTGAGTAAGTCAGTGTGTAAAGTCATGAGTGAATCCTAGGAACTTTAGGGTTCACCATTATCAGAAAATCTGGCAAGGTTATTGTGTAAACCAAATATTGGATGTCTGGCAGAGGAGTAGGCTGCTCTGTAACTTTGGTTTCTAAGCTTACCATGACCTCAGCTGATCCATACATAAGGACATGGAGGAAGAACAGACCCGTCATCAGCTTATATCAACACAAGTCAGATAAGAATTAGTCCAGGCTCACTTAAGTGTTGTGTACTCAGGTTTAAAAGATGCTGCTTGTAAGACCTTCTTTATATATTTGTCGCACTGCATTTTTTCCACTTCTCCAGTCTTTTCCACTTTCTTAATTGTATTAATATTTACATTTATTTCTGTTTTGTAGATTTTATTGTCCACACTTATTTCTTTTGTATCACATTATTCCCTTTCTTGAGTTCTTTTTATCTGATTGAAATCTGGTTTTGCTGAAGTATTTACTTAAACCTTCCCCCACTCCTCACCCAAAGAGTAAATATGTAATATATTTTCTGAATCCTTACATATCTAAAAATTGTGTTTTCCTTCACATATGAATGAGATGTTTCTTGTGTATAGAATTAATTCTTGGAGTAATCCTTTAATCCTTTTTCCTCATAACTGTAAATGTTTATTGTCTTCTCACATTTAGAGTTGTGAACAAAATATCTGATATCAGTTGATGTTGCTGATGAAAAATAGACTATCTTTTTAGTTAATTCTCCCTCTCTGCTTTTTTTTGTACCATTTGATTTTCTCTTTTAAATATTTTACTAAGAGAAGTTTCTATCTTGATTTTTATTTTCTTCTCCCACTAATAATCTTGCTTGGCATTTAAAGATTTTCATTTTGAAAATTCAAGTCTTTTTTTAAAAACTGTGTAATTTATTCTCTTGTTTTTAAAATCAGTTAATCCCCCCCATCTACTTTGTTGTCTCTTTCAAGACATTAAGCTCTTATTTTTTTTAATATTATATTTCAGGTCTCACTGAGGTTGCAAATGCTTTTTTTTTTTTAAGTTTTCTTTTCAGTAACTGTCTCTCATTGCAGTTAGTGTTTTTCAGAAGGAGGAGCTGAAAGAGTCTCCTCTGAGTGGAAGGGGGAGCGGGGAAGAGGCTCCTCTGAGTGCCCAGGTTGTTTTGCCTTTTTTGAGCTGCTGCATTCAGTGATGTTTTTGCCCACTTGTCTGTATTGGTGGCATTGGTAGTTGAGATGAGTTCTTAGAGAATAAACCAAGATTTTCTCAGTGTTTTAAGTTAGGAGGGAAGGTTCAGAGTTAATGTAATTTTTTCCAGACAACTTTTCTGATAATGATTTACTTAGACAAAGGAAGGACAAAACTGTTAAGCAGAAGAAAATAGCCATTAGTGTAGGAAATTTCATCTTAGTCCAGGAATAATTTCTTCTTTACATCTCTCTTGACAGCTGGTGCTAGCAATCTCCTACACTACCTGGCCTCTGGACCTAGTCTGAGACTCTGGATTCATTCCCTTTCTCATACCTCACCCTGAGCTCTGTCATTCAGAGAGCTCTGCTGGTCTCCTTCTCAAGCCCTCACTTTATCTCCAAGGTATGCTCAGGGGAATTGGAGGTATGGGGGTAGAGTGGGCAGAATTATGACACTCCCTTCATTACTTGAGACATACTAGTTCATTAAATACTGGTTGAATAAATGTCCCCCAGAGAGCCTTGCTGGTACAGTGGTTAAGCACTGGGCTGCTAACTGAATGGTCAGCAGTTTGAACCCAGCAGCTGCTCCATGGAAGCAAGATGTGGCAGTCTGCTTCTGTAAAGATTTATAGCCTTGGAAACCCAGTGAGACAGTTCTGCTGTGTCTTGTAGGGTTGCTATGAGTGGAAATCAACTCCACAGCAATGGGAATGTCCCCTAGTGGACTTTCTTCTTAAAAGTGGTAGTTGACAGTAGATCAGCATTTGGTTTCCCCCTTCTCTCCTTGAACTATTTCTTACAAAATCACCTTGCGGTATGTGTATGGCATGTCTCTGTGGTTTCTGGCCGTTTTGTGGCATTTTCTTTATTGGATTTTCTTGGTCATTTTAGTGGGTAATTTGGAGATGGAGGAAATCAAATGACTTAAGTTGCTATCTTGATGCTGGAAGCTCTCCAGTTTACCTTAAAGACCAGTCATGTTTCATACAAATAAACCAAAACCCACTGTCGTGGAGTTGATTCTGACTCAGTGACCCTATAGGACAAAGCAGAACTGCCCTGTAGGGTTTCCAAGGCTGTAAATCTTTACAGGAGCAGACTGCCACATCTTTCTTCTGCGAGCAGGCTAGTGGGTTCAAACCACTGACCTTTTGGTTAGCAGCCGAGAACTTAACCACTGTCCCCCCAGGGCTTATTCATACAAATAGTATTGTTTATTTCAAGACTTGAAATGTTGGTTAAGTCTTATGAGGTAATAATACTAGTATGTAAGGCAGTAGTTTAAATAGCAGGTTTAAAACCAGTAATCCTTGTTGGTAGGGTAGAGATTGAACTATAGTTTAAAACAAAACAAAACAAAAAATGCATTAGCTAATTGGTTAGAAATTTAAATTATAATAAAATTTTCTTTTATGTTATCTGATATGTTCACAACATGCAAAATTTTTTTGTCTGTAGGTGGCAATTCTAGTTAATTTGCTGTTAGGTATCATCTTTGATTACTCCCACTTCTACAGGTTGAACATAGTTGAAGGAAGAGAAAATAGATTGTTCAGACAAACTTAAAATTTGAAAGCACATAACAAACCCATTTGCTGAGGACTGTGAAACCAAAGCAAATTCATCTTAATTGTATTTAAATAAGTGTAAACAATGCATGAGAGTGTGCAGGCATGTACTTTAATGGGTGAACTTTGTGGGATCTGTTTTTGCTGCCAGGCATCCTGCTTAATAATTTTCTATTCTTTGGGTGTATACTGGAAGGATGAGGTTGCTGGATGATCAACAGTGACTAAGTAAAGTATTAGTGTATATGATCTGTCTTGTCCCTTAGATTGTAAATTGCATAAGGAAGGATAGGGACCATAACCATGTTTTTGAATCTCCCTAGAGCTCCCATCCCCCACGCGTCTGCCAGTTTGTCACACTGTGGGGGCTTGCATGTTGCTGTGATGCTGGAAGCTATGCCACTGGTATGCAGATACCTTTTCAGCAACATAAATGGCAACTATACACGTGAACCTTGCCAGATGGAATACACAGGAATCAAATTGATTATATAGTAGAGAGAGATGATGGAAAAGCTCGACACCATCAGCCAGTACAAGGCCAGGGGCCTACTGTGGAACAGACCATCAGTTGCTCACTGCAGGTTCAAGTTGAAACTGAATAAAATTTTAAAAAGTCCAGGAGAGCCAAAATACGACCTTGAATATATCCCACCTGAATTTAGAGACCATCTCAAGAATAGATTTAATGCATGGAACACTAATGACTGAAGACCAGAAGAGTTGTGGAATGACATCAAGAACATTATACATGAAGAAAGCAAGAGATCATGAAAATAAAGACAGGAAGGAAAGAAAAGACCAAAATGGATGTCAGAAGAGACTCTGAAACTTGCTCTTGAACGTTGAGTAGCTAGAGCGCAAGGAAGAAATGATCACATAAAAGAGCTCAATAGAAGATTTCAGAGGGCGGCTCAAGAAGACAGAGTAAAGTATTATAATGACCTGTGCAAAGACCTGAAGATAGAAAACCAAAACGGAAGAACACGCTCGGCATTTCTCAGGCTGAAAGAACTGAACAAAAAATTCAAGCCTTGAGTCGCATATTGAGAGATTCTATGGGGGAAATATTAAACGATGCAGGAAGCATCAAAAGAAGATGGAAAGAATACACAGAGTCACTGTACCAAAAAGAATTGGTCGATGTTCACCCATTTTAGAAGGTAGCGTATGATCAGGAACTGATGGTACTGAAGGAAGAAGTCCAAGCTGTACTGAAGACAGTGGTGAAAAACAAGTCTCCAGGAATTGACAGAATACCAACTGAGATATTTCAGAAAATGGATGCAGCGCTGGAAATGCTCACTGATCTATGCCAAGAAATTTGGAAGACAGCTACCTGGCCAACCAACTGGAAGAGATCCATATTTATTATTCCCAAGAAAGGTGATCCCAAAAGTGGAAATTATCAAACAATATCGTTAATATCACATGCAAGTAAAATCTTGCTGAAGATCATTCAGAGCGGCTGCAGCAGTATATTGACAGGGAACTGCCAGAAATTCAAGCTGGATTTAGAAGAGGATGTGGAACAAGGGATATCATTTCTGATGTCAGATGGATCCTGGCTGAAAGCAGAGAATACAAGAAAGATGTTTACCTGTGTTTTATTGACTGTGCAAAGGCATTCAACTGTGTGGAGCATAAAAAGTTACAGATAACATTGGGAAGAATGGGAATTCCAGAACTCTTAATTGTGCTCATGAGGAACCTGTACTTAGACGAAAAGGCAGTCATTCCAGCAGAACAAGGAGATACTGCGTGGTTTAAAGACAGGAAAGGTGTATGTCAGGGTTGTATACTTTTACCATACTTAGTCTGTATGCTGAGCAGATAATCTGAGAAGCTGGACTATATGAAGAAGAATGAGGCATCAGGATTGGAGGAAGACTCATTAACAACCTTCGATATGCAGATGACACAACCTTGCTTGCTGAAAGTGAAGAGAACTTGAAGCACTTACTGATGAAGATCAAAGACCACAGCCTCCAGTATGGATTACACCTCAACATAAAGAAAACAAAAATGCTCACAACTGGACCAGTAAGCAGCATCGTGATAAATGTAGAAAAGATTGAAGTTGTCAAAGATTTCATTTTACTTGGATTCACAATCAGCACCCATGGAGGCAGCAGTCAGGAAATCAAAAGATACATTGCACTGGGCAGATCTGCTTCAAAAGACCTCTTTAAAGTGTTAAAAAGCAAAGATGTCACCTTGAAGACTAAGGTGTGCCTGACCCAAGCCATGGTGTTTTCAGTTGCCTCACAATGCATGCAAAAACTGAGCAGTGAGTAAGGAAGACCGAAGAAGAATTGATGCCTTTGAGTTGTGATGTTGGCAAGAATATTGAATATATCATGGACTGCCAGAAGAACGAACAAATCTGTCTTGGAAGAAGTATAACCAGAATGCACCTTAGAAGCAAGAATGACGAGGCTTTGTCTCACCATACTTTGTACATGTTATCGGGAGGCATCAGTCCCTGGAGAAGGACATCATGCTTGGTAAAATAGAGGGTCAGCAAAAAAGAGGAAGACTTTCAACAAGAAGGATTGACACAGTGGCTGCACCAGTGGGCTCCAGCATAACAACAATTGGGAGGATGGCAGAGGACCGGGCAGTGTTTTGTTCTGTTGTACGTAGGGTTGCTATGAGTCAGAACTGACTCAAGGGCATCTAACAACAACAGATCTCCTATCAAAATACTTTGCATACATAGTAGGTATTTAGTAGTTAATTGTTAGTTGATGCAGTTATTTTAAAATCATATTTTTATACTGGATATCAGACTTTGGGGTATGTGTTATTTCATAAGGAAAATTTTAATTGTGTACATGTTTTGAATTGAGATTGATGATACTTAAAAATATCACAATCTGTAATTTTCTAGTATTACAGGAGTATATTTTTGGGCATAGGCAGTATTACTGTAAGAAGCAAATTGCCCTTTTTAATGAAACCCATTATGTAGTCTCTTGATTATATGTAGTAACAGGAAGGCTTGGGTATGGATAGTCCAGAATGACCACAATATGGTATTCTGGCAAATGGAGGAGAACCATTATTAGGTATGCTTAAAAAGTCTCACATGCTTGAGCCCCACTCTAAGCTTCTGATGCGGTAGAAAGCTCCATAGGTGATTGAGGCTTTTTACTGTTGAGAAATCACCCTCCAGGGAATCTTCTCAACTGTTGTAGAGTATCCACCAGGAATCATTGAACTTTTTTCTAGTCACTTCTTATTTTTACTACTTTTGAAGGAAAAGTTTTTACATTTAGTTGTAAGTAATATAGTAAAAAATTTGAAGTAAAATTTTTAACATTTTACTGTTAAAAAATAGTATGTGAAAAAATTGAGTAAGAAGCAAATTGCCCTTTTTAATGAAACCCATTGTATAGTCTTTGATTATAAGTAGTAACAGAAAGGCTTCTAATTAATTATCAGTTTGGCATTTAGCGATTACATATATATGTGAAGAGTGTATTTCTTAGACCTAGACAAAAGGATTAAGTTTGAGAAATGTTAGACTTTTTAAAAAAATTTTTTTTTAATTTTGTTGAGAATATACTCAGCAAAATATACACCAGTTCAATAGTTTCTGCGTGTACCATTTAGTGACATTGATTACATTTTTTGAGTTGTTAACCATTCTCACTCTCCTTTTCTGAGTTGTTCCTCCCATTAGACATCTCAGTATAAAGTAATTTAACTTAAAATTGTATTCCCTTAGTAATAGGAAACTTTATAGATTTCTAAAACAGTGAAGTTCCTAGGTATTTAGATTAGTTGAAATTTAAAGCTGAGACGTTTGAGGGTACAAGTGCCAACCAACATTATGGATGGAGCTTAACATGATTTATACTTTTATTTTCTTTAGCTTATCTGATTTTACTTATTATTCATATACATACTTAAGAGCATGAAAATAAGAAAATGCAGTTCTTCTAATATGCAGGTTTTTTTTTACTATTGCACCCTCAGTACTCAGATTCCAGTCTCAGCAATATATTGTCTTATCTTATTACTTTACTATTTTTTATTTCTCTGCAATTAAAATGATAAAGTCTCATGTACAGTAGTCACACACAGTAATTAATAACAATAGCTATGATTTATAGGGCACTTTATAGGATATCTCTACATATGTTTTCTCATTTAATCCTCACAATAACCTGTGAAAAAGATAGGATAAGCACTAATTTTTTTTTTTTTTCCATTTTACAGATGAAGAAACTAAAACAGAGATTGAGACTTGTCTGAAGTAACACAGCCAGTAAGTGCTTAAATTAATGGAGACAGATAGTAATGGGTATAATCCAATCTGTCATGGCCTTTTCCTTGCTTCAATTTCTAGGGACAGGAAAACCAAATAGCCAAAATGGTAGAGAACCAGAAAGGTAGTATGTAGACTTTGGGTTCAACCCAAGGAGATGTGCTATTATTTCTTCTTTTTTTTCTTCTTTTTTCCCCAGTTAGCAATGATAACTTGCTGAGAGCAGGTACTGTCTTTTTGTTTGTTATAAGATAAATGAAATTTTTATTTTTAATGTAACTTATCCCTGAGGCACTAAGGAGGTAGAAAATCTGAATGAAAGTCTGTTGGGATTCTTGAAAATAGCTATAGGATCACCTAAGCAAATGAGAAAGTCAGTTAGTGGTACATGGGTAAACCATATGTGTTTAGGTTTTTAGGGCTGCCTTGCTAACATTTTAAAAATCCTGTTAAAAAATTGTAGTATCAATTTTATATAAAATTCTTAGAGCTTGGGTGCGCTTATCCAAGTCTGATACTCTTGAGGCACAGAGAAATTGAAACTTGCCCAAAATCACAGAGCCGAGTTGGAAGTAGAGTTTGCATTTCTTGACTCCCAGGTTATTATTTTTACTTCAAGCTAATACTTTTTGACAAGCTCCTCATAAAATACTTAACAAGTCTTTTGTATCTTTTATTTATGTGTTTGATTAGCAGCCTACTTTGTGTCAGATGAGCTTAAAGGTACTTAATTTACTGATACTTTTGTGATGAAAATTTCAATTTTTTGTTTAATTTTAGGTGAGTTAATGTGGGAAAAATCCTGGTATTTTGAAGATGTCTCAACACAGTATTGTTTCCTGTTTAAATTTCAAATAACTTCAAGAGTTTTTCAGGAAAAAAAAAAATTGGGATTTTTTTTTTGTTAAATCATGCCATCTGAACAGAAACAGTTGTTTTGTGATGAAAAACGTACTACTTTACAAAAAGATAATGATGTGAAAAATGAGATTGTTGATACTATCAGATTAATACCTAAACCAAGTATTTCAGAAAGTAGTTGTCATTATGAACTAAGAAATGTGAAAATTGATTTGCCGAAGATAAATATTCCAAATGGAGTCCTACTGAAACATGAAGTTGACAAATACAGAAAATTATTTCAGAGTAAACCACAGACTGCAAGAAAATCTATTAGTATAAAGACCGTAAGCTGTGTTGAAGAGTGTATGTTGCTCCATAAATCTGAGATAACTGAAGAAGAGGGTATAAAAATGTCTGCAAAAATACTCAATTTTAACTGTTCAAAATGCCGAGACAACACTCGATATAGCCCAAATGATTTGCAGAAACACTTTCAAATGTGGCACCGTGGTGAATTACCTTCCTATCCTTGTGAAATGTGCAGTTTTTCAGCAAATGACTTCCAGGTATTTAAACAACACAGACGCACCCATAAAAGCACTTTAGTAAAATGTGTCATTTGTAACAATGAGAATGTATATACTTTATTAGATTTGACAAAGCATTTCACATCCACACATTGCATTAATGGTAATTTTCAGTGTGAAAGGTGCAAATTTTCCACCCAGGATGTTGGCACATTTGTTCAGCACATTCATAGACATAATGAAATTCATTATAAATGTGGTAAATGCCATCATGTATGTTTTTCCAAAGGAGAGCTTCAGAAGCACCTTAATGTTCATTCTGGTACATTTCCCTTCACTTGTCAGTATTGTAGTTATGGTGCCACCAGGAGAGAGTACCTTATAAGGCATGTTATAACTTTGCACAAAGAACATTTATATGCAAAAGAAAAACTGGAAAAAGACAAATATGAAAAAAGGATGGGGAAAACTTCAGCAGGTCTTAAGCTAATACTGAAAAGATACAAAATAGGTGCGTCAAGGAAGACATTCTGGAAACGTAAGAAAATTAGCAATGGAAGTGACAGAAGTATAGAAAAAAATACACAGGTAATTAAAAAAACGAACAAAACGCAGACTAAATCTAAAGACCAGAGCTGTCTTGTTCAAGAACATTTAAATGAAAAAAAGGATGAAAGAGTACACTGTGAGAAGAGTGATAAACCCACTGAGTTACAGTCAGAAAAGTCCACTCTTCTGTCTACTGGACAATGTAATAGAGCTGAAGAGGGATTGAATTCTACTTCAGGTTCCTTGAAGACTTCTTCTGTACAAGGACCTACAGTATTAATGGTGAAAAATAATAAAATAACAATTCCTGCTAACTACAGCGCTAAGTTTATGGGCTTCAAGATGGTGGATGGAAAACAACATATTGTAATAAAATTGTTGCCTGCCAATAAACAAAATTTATATTCACCAGGCTTACAGTCAGGTGCTTCTAAGGACAGTACTGCTAATTTGCAGCCCCAGACTTTGGACACCACTGGATTTTTATCTGCAGGAGTAGCAGCTGAGTTAAATGACACAGTTTACATGAAAACAGCTACTCCATTTTCATGTTCATCTCCTATACTTTCAGGGAAAGTAACTTCAGAAAAGGAAATGGCTTTGATATCTCAAATGAATAATATGCTTCAGACAGTGAATAATGAAAAAAGTGTGTCTTTTTTGCCAACACCATCGGAATTTGTTACAGCATCAGTGAATTTGACCACAAAAGTTGAAACCAGAGATAATGTTGACTTACGGGGAAATCATATTACTCAGAGTCACCCTCAGGTATTAGGTACCACCATTAAAAGTCCAGATAAAGTCAACTATACTGTCAAACCAAATGCATACAACAGTGGAGATATGCATAACTATTGCATTAATTATGTCAACTCTGAGTTACCTGTTGAATCCTCCAACCAAGGATCATTACCTTTTCATAATTACTCAAAAATGAATAATTCTAATAAACATCGTAGGTTTTCAGGAACAGCAGTGTATGAAAATCCTCAAAGAGAATCTTCATCAAACAAAATGATGGTTCAACAACCAATAAGTGAATCAGTTTTATCACTAGTGAAGAAGGAAAGCTCAAATCCAGATAGTCTGTTAGCATCTATTAGCCTTTTAAATCCTAAATATGGAACTATAAAAACGCAGGCTGAAATTGAAGAACCGTGTGACTTAGGAAGAGGCCACAACATTGATGGACATAACCTGTACACTAATGAAAATCAAAATTTAGAGAGTGTGACTGAAAAACCTAAATGGGATAGCTTTTCTAGTGTTGATTCACCTATGATGCCTAGAATCACGTCTGTTTTCTCTCTCCAGAGCCAACAGGCTTCGGAATTTTTGCCACCTGAAGTGAACCAGTTACTTCAAGATGTATTAAATACAAAATCTGATGTAAAACAAGACTCTCATAACACTCCAAGTAAAGGCCTGCCACTCCATGCTGACCAGTCATTTCGGAAACATGAGGGAGAGGGCAAAAGAGTTGAATCCTCAAGAGACTTGAAAATGCAAGGCATCTTCCCAATTCCATCTGGCAGTGTAGGTGTTAGTGAGCTTACAAATGATCTGAATTTAAAATGTAATGGAAAACAGGTGCTATCAATGTCACAAAATGTGAGAGATTCAGAGAAGACACCTAGAATTTCAGGAATTGGCACATTACTTAAGACTCAGTCAGATGCAATAATAACACAGCAGCTTGTAAAAGACAAATTACGAGCCACTACACAAAATTTAAATTCTTTATGTATACAGAGTCCACTTCTAAATTCAGAGCAAAAAAAAGCTATATTTGTTCAGACTCCAAAAGGCCTTTTTGTACCATTGCACATTGCTAACAAGCCTGGATTACACGTTTCAGGAAGACCACTTTCACTGGTTAACACACAAAGTGTACCCGCTTCTCTTCTTTTAAACAAGAAACCTGGGATGATTTTAACTTTTAATAATGGGAAACTTGAAGATGTTTCCAGTGTCAAAATTGAGAATGCTCAATCTTGTGGTGGAGTTACGACTAAGGAGCCTTGCAGAACACCTTTTTTAAAGGTAGAGCCAAGTAATAATTGTCTGACACCGACACTTTGTTCCAGCGTTGGCAGTTGTTTGAGCATGAAAAATAGCTCAGAAAATACTTTGTCATTAAAAGGCCCTTATGTTATTAAAACATCAGCAAATTCTTCAGTGAAAACTGTTCCTACTCCTGTGCTATCTGAGCATCAGGGCACTAAGTTGAATATCTTGGATTCAGTAAAACAGCCGAATGAGGTTTTTCCAAAACCACCTCTTTATACCCTCTTGCCTGATGGCAAACAAGCTGTTTTTTTAAAGTGTGTGATGCCAAATAAAACTGACCTGCTTAAGCCTAAAGTAGTCCAAAATAGTACTTATCATCAAAATATACAGCCAAAGAAACCTGAAGGAACACCACAAAAAATACTACTGAAAGTTTTTAACCCTGTTTTAAATGTGACTGCTGCTAGTAATCTGCCAGTAAGCCACTCTGCATCTTTATTGCAAAAAGCTGAGGTACCATCTAATCAGCCTGTGGAAGGACAGCAGAAAGAGCCAGAGTCTTCCAGAGATGCCTTACCTGTCTTATTAGATGATTTGATGCCAGCAAATGAAATTGTGATAACTTCTACGGCAGCATGCCCAGAATCTCCTGAGGAGCCAGTATGTATCACCAACTGTTCAGATGCCAGGGTTTTAAGGTCTAAAACGGATTGTACAAATGAGAGAAGCTTCAATAGAAAAAAAGCTTCCAAAAGAAAATTTTCAAGAATAAAAGCTCATGTAGGAAGTAAAGATTTTGAAACTGCCTTTGCAACTAGAGACAGAAACTGTAAGCGAAAATGTAGGAATAGTTACCAAGAACCACCTAGAAAAAAAGCAACATTGCATAGAAAGTGTAAAGAAAAGGCTAACCCTGAAAATTCCCATGAAACGTTTGAACCTAGGTTTTCAAAAGATACAGTTAGAACTTTGAGGCTTTTCCCCTTTAGTTCCAAACAGCTTGTGAAATGTCCTAGGAGAAATCAACCAGTTGTAGTTTTGAATCATCCTGATGCAGATGTACCGGAAGTTGTAAATGTAATGAAAACCATTGCTAAATTTAATGGACGTGTACTTAAGGTTTCATTGTCAAAAAGAACTGTGAATGCCTTACTGAAACCAGTTTGTTGGAACCCTTCTAAAACAACTTACGATGAATTTTCCAAGAGACACAAAACATTTAAACCTGTTAGTTCGGTGAAAGAAAGATTTGTGCTAAAATTAACACTCAAAAAGACAAGCAAAAACAATTATCAAATTGTGAAAACTACCTCTGAAAGTGTTCTGAAGGCTAAGTTTAACTGTTGGTTTTGTGGTCGAGTGTTTGACAATCAGGATGCTTGGGCCGGGCATGGGCAGAGACATTTAGTGGAAGCTACTCGGGATTGGAATATGTTACAATAATTTACCGTAATTACAAGGAAAAGAAAAGTAAAACTATATTAGAAGAAAACAGTAGGTTGGATGACCATAATGCAGACATTTCCCACTTCAAAACAGGACCTGAAATTAAACACTTTTAAAGTTGGTTATATTTCAGTGGAAGAGCAAAAGTTTTATGTGTGATAATTGGTAATGGTATCACTGTACACACACAAGTTTTGAAAGAAACTAAGCACAGATGTACCTTGATTTGATTTTTAAAAAATGTGTTCTTGGGAGGTTAGGGCTAAAAAAACTTTTATAAAACAGTTTTATTTTCCCAATTTGTATTAAAAATTTTTGTGACTCTTAGTAGAGGGTGACAGCTGATAGCCCCATTCCCTCTCTTTCACCAGCCTTATGAATCTGATTAGTGTAGCTCCTCTGAATGTGGAGAGCTCTTTCACCATGCAACTGAGAGTTTCTCATTTGTGCAGGTATACTGAGAGAGCTTGGGGAAAGAGTTTATAGTACATCTGGTAAATAAGAGTTCTTTTGAAGGATATAGGCTCCTTTGAGAGCACATATAATTTACTCCAATTACACCTCATATAATGCTTGAAAAGAGTTTTTGGCAAGTAAATCTAAAACTTTTTAAATTATTTTCTTAAGTCTTTTTTTCTTATTAAGCTATGTTCCATGCCAGAGATAGGAACACCTTCCCTAGGTGATTTTCTTACTCTTTGTAAATGGCTGTGTCAAGCACTGTAGTAGCTTGGCAGCCTAGAGAGAAGAATTAAACTCTCTCGGTCTAGTTTAGAAACCAATTATTTAGACCATTTCTCTGAATTTGATTATATTCTCTTGTGATCCCCTTGCAAAGAACTATGCTTATTTGATTTGTTTCTCCCCCATAAACCAAATGGCCATTTTTTTCTTGGTTGCCGTCCCTTTAAAAAGAGTTGAACGTAGAAGCACTTCCAAGGGAAAGGCTTTTCTTGAAAATTAAAAATTATTCTGTAGAAACACTTTTTTGAAGCAGGATTAGCAAAACAAATCAGATTTTTGTTTATTTTATTACTGTTGGTGTGGGAATATGGCCAAATTGGAGCAAACCATTTTATTAGCAACTTTTCAGTATGAATGACAAAGCAGATTTTTACTAATTGTTGGCAGTTGAAAGTGGGGGAAGCATTAACAGTGGTTGCAGTGGCAGTGCAGAAAACTTCAGGACAGATTCCTAAGGGACATATTCAACAGGGAGAGTTAAATGGACGTTTTCATGACAGCAACAGAATCATAGATTTAAACTTCTGACTTCGTAGGTTTGGATCAGATTTTGCTGGATCATTGAAAAATGACATTCTTGTATTACAAAGTTACTTTGCTATATGATTTTTGTTACATTGTTACTATAAGTATTATGACATTTTGATTTGAATTAAAACTTCAGGGCTTCTTTTCTGTATATAATGAAGAATTTAAACCTGTACATATTTTTTATATCTTCAGTTTGTTATGTAAATTTTGCACAGAAAGTTTTTGACATAAAAGTTTATTTTCTTTCAGTTTAGCTTTGTGCATGCACTAATAAAACTAGTTGTTTAATTTAAAAGGAATATGTAAGACCTTATACCCATGTTATTTTTTTGGTTTTTATTTCAGATGGAGAATTTTTTTTTTCTGTAAATTCATTTTTCAGGGATTGAACACTATTGTTAGCAAGTGCCTAAAAGATGTGAAACAGTTTACATATGTCAACTGTAAAAGTAGGTCCCAAATGGGCCCACCCCCCCAATAGTTTTATTTTTAAAAAAGCCATATGTAGATGCTTCAAGCTATCTTGCTATGCACATTATACTTGTACTGTTTCTGTGCAGTTTGTCTACTTTCTTAGTGAAGTATTTTTTGTATAAAATCTGTTACAATTGTGTTTTTAAAATTGAGCCTAAGAATGGAACTGATTGGAAACATACAGGTTATATTAATAATGTTATGATGTTTAAAGAATGATAAGCATTGCTAATTTCTGTAATGAAACTTTTCTTCAATTAAATTTATCTTAAGCTTGTGTAAAAGATTTTGTTTTACTGTGTAGAGTCTAATGGGAATTTTATTCAAACGGGAAATATTTAGATTTCAGAGTTTTTTTTTAAAGCTAGTGAACTATAAATAATAAAGTGGGATTTTTTTCCTCAAAAAAAATCATAGGTAAAATTTTGTTTGAGGATAGCATTTATCATAATTTTACTATGGTTGTGCCTACAAGGTAAGCTGTAGAGAAGCTTACGCATTTGTTTGAGTACTTAAACATCATAAAAATTGAAATGTACTTTTCTTATGCATAGCTTTAATGAGCCATCGTTGGCTGTGAGTAGAGAGGATCAAGAAGGAACTGCTTTGTTGATACCACAGTATAAAAATCTATTTCTTTGTCAGAAAAATCCAGTAGGGAAAATCTAATGTTGAGAAATACACTCACACTTGTTGCCTTAAAGTTTTAAAAGTTGTTTAAAATTAGCTTCATGAATTAGTCCATCCAAGTCATTAAAATAAGCAAACAAATAACAGTAAGTCTGGGGTAGGGGAGAAAGTAGGATCAGTATCCAGGGTTGATGTACTATATTAACTAAACTCCAATTTCCAACAACAAAATATGAGATATGCAAAGAAACAGGGAAGTGTGACCTGTACGCAGGAGAAAAAAAAAAGCAAGCAATAGAAACTTCCTTTCAGGGGGCCCAAATGTAAATGGCCAGCAGCTATTATGCATATGTCCAAAGAACTAAAGGAAACCATGTTTAAAGCGTTAAAGGAAGGTGTGATGCCAGTGTCTACTCAAATACAATATTGATAACAAAATTATAAAAAAGAACCAAATGAAAATTGTAGAGTTGAAAAGTACAATAATTGAAGTTCACTAGAGGTGCTCAACAGTATGAGCTGCTAGAAAAAAGAATGTGCAAACTTCAAGGTAGATCAATAAAGATTATGCAATCTAAAGAATACAGAGAAAAAAGAATGAAGATTCGCACCAAAAAGAAAAAAAAAAAAATGGATTGTATATCTAAAGTGAAAGCAAGAAAATATAGAAGTATATCTTCATGAACTTGGGTTAGGTAAAGCCTTCTTAGATGTAATACCAAAAGAATAAATACATTTCTTAAAAAGATGTGTAGGATTTTAATTAGAAGAGATTCGTAGAACTGATTTATTTTGTAGTTTTTTCAAACTCAAGTACCCTCTTTATTTTTCTCATACCTAAGTATCATCCGCTTTTAAGTTTTCCTTCAAATTGACTCCCTTTTTATTGGTCAAATAAGTAATGTGTGGTTTTTAATGCCATATTTTAATTGACATAAAAGTCATTTTAGAATGTACAGTGGTTTTCAGTATATTCACAATATTGTGCAACCATCACCATTAAATTCCAGAATATTTCCATGACTTCAAAAAGAAACTTTAGACGTTACCAGTCATTCACAATTCCTCCGTTCTATTGCCTGGCAAGCACTAATCCACTTCCTATCTATGGATTTGCCTATTCTGTACATTTCATATGAATGGACTCATACAATATGTGGTCTTTTGTGATTGGCTTTTTTAACGTGCATAATGTTTTCAAGGTTCATGTTACAGCATTTATCAGTACTTCATTCCTTCCCATGGCTGAATAATATTCCACTGAATGAAAATCCACATTTGTTTATCCATTATTCAGTTGATGGACAATTGGGTTGTTTCCACTTTTTGGCTATTATGAAGAAGGTTACGATGAACATTTGTGTACAAGTTGTTGTGTGAATATATGTATGGATTATATGGTAATTCTATGTTTAACTTTTTGAGGAACCACCAAATTGTCTTCCACAGCAGCTGCACTATTTTACATTCCTACCAGCAATGTATGAGGGTTCCAATTTCTCCACATTGTTGCCAACAGTTGTTATTTTCCTTTTAAAAAATGTATTATGATGGCCATTATGGTGTGTGTGTGAAGTTGTGTCTCAATTTAAATTTGCCTAATGACTAATGATATCAAACACGTTTTCATGTGCTTATTGGTCATTTGTATATCTTAGGGGTATTGTCTACTCAAATCCTACAGTGGGGGTTGTCTTTTAAGAGTTCTTTGTATATTCTGAATACTAGACTCATCAGATAAATTATTTGCAACTCTTTTCTCCCATTCTTTGTGTTGACATTTCATTTTCCTTTGACATAAATGTTTTTAGTTTTGTCAAAGCCCAATTTATTTCTTTGCTTTGGTTGCTTGAGCTTTGGGTGTCTTATTTAAGCACCCATTGCCTAATTACATCATGAAGGTTTACAGTCATGTTATCTTCTAAGAGTTTTGTAATTTTATCTCTTACATTTAGGTCGTTGATCCATTTTGACTTAATTTTTATATATGGTGTGAGGTGGGGGTCCAAATGTAATTCTTACGCAAATGAATATTCAGTTGTCCCGGCACCATTTGTTGAAAATACTGTCATTGTCCTGATTGAATTGTGTCAACACTTCGGTCAAATCAATTGACCATAGAAATATGAGTTTATTTCTGGACACTTAATTCTGTTCCGTTGGTTATGTGTCTATTCTTACGCCAGTGCCACACTGTCTTGATTACAGTAGCTTTGCAGCAAGTTTTGAAATGGGGAAGTGTGAGTCTTCCAGTTTTGTTTTTAATATTATTTTGACAATTCTGATTTCCTTACATTTTGATACGAATTTTAGAATCAGCTTGTTCATTTTTGCACAAAAGGCAGTGGAAATTTTGATAGGAATTGCATTGACTGTAGATTAATTTGAGGAATATTGCCATCTTAACAATATTAAATGTTCCAATTCATAAAAGCAGGCTGTCTTGTCTTTCATGTATTTAAGTCTTCTTTAGTTTCTTCAACAATGTTTTGTAATTTTCAGTATATAAGTCTTACACTTCATTGGTTAAATTTGTTCCTAGATACCTAATTCATTTTGAGATTATTGTAAGTGGAATTGTTAATTTTATTTTGGATTGTTCATTGCTAGTGTGTAGAATACCAATTGAGATGTTTCAACAAACAGATGCAGCGCTGGAAGTGGCTCACACGTCTATGCCAAGAAATGTGGAAGACAGCAACCTGGCCAACTGATGGTAGAGATCTGTATTTCTACCGATTCCAAATAAAGGTGATCCAAAAGAATGTAGAAATCATTGAACAATGTTGTTAATATGACACACAAGTAAAATTTTGCTTAAGATCACTCAAAAGCAGTTGCAGCAGTACATTGACAGGGAACTGTCAGAAATTCGAGCTGAATTCAGATAGATCTTGGCTGAAAGCAGAATACCAGGAAGATGTTTACCTGTGTTTTATTGACTATGCAAAGACATTTTACTGGGTGGTTCATAAAAAATTATGGATAATATTTCAAAGACTTGGAATTCCAAAACAATTTTGCTCATGCAGAACCTATAAATAGACCAAGAAGCAGTTGTTTGAACAGAGCAAGGGGGATAGTACATGATTTAAAATCAAGAAAGGTATGCATCAGGGTTGTATCGTTTCACTAGTCAAATCTGTATGGGAGCAAACAATCTGAGATACTGGACTATATGAAGAAGAGTGTGGCATCAGGATTGGTGGAAGACTCATTAACAACCTGCGATATACAGATGACACAACCTTGCTTGCTGAAAGCAAAGAGGACTTGAAGCACTTACTGATGAAGATCAAAGATTACAGCCTTAAACATGGATTGCACCTCAACATAAAACAAAAATCCTCACAACTGGACCAGTAAGCAACATCATGATACATGGAGAAATGATTGACGTTAAGGATTTCATTTTACTTGGATCTACAGTCAATGCCCATGGAAACAGCAGTCAGGAAATCAAACAATATGTATTGCATTGAGCAAATCTGGTGCAAAAGACCTCTTTAAAGTGTTAAAAAGCAAAGATGTTACTTTGAGGACTAAGGTGCGCCTGATCCAAGCCATGGTATTTTCAATTGCCTCATACACATGCGAAAGCTGGACAATGAATAAGGAAGACCATAAAAGAACTGATACCTTTGTATTATGGTGTTGACGAAGAATATTGAATATACCATGGACTACCAGAAGAACAAACAAGTCTGTCTTGGAAGAAATACAGCCAGAATGCTCCTTGGAAGTGGGAATGGTGAGACTTTGTCTCACATACTTTGAACATGTTATCAGGAGGGACCAGTCCCTGAAGGACATCCTGCTTGGTAAGGCAGAGTATAAGGGAAAAAGAGGAAGACCTTCTACGAGATGGATTGACACAGTGGCTGCAACAGTGGGTTCAAACATAGCAATGATTGTGAGGATGGTGCAGAACTGGGCTGTGTTTCATTCTGTTGTACATAGGTTTGCTGTGAGTTGGAACTGACTCAATGGCACCTAACAACAACACAATAGCATATTAGAAGTACAGTTGATTTTTGCAATTTATCTTGTATCCTGCAACTTTGCTGAACTCGTTAGCTTTAATATTTTGTGTGCATGTGGGTAAGGTTTTCTGTATAGAAGATCATGTTATCTGCTAATAGAGATAGTTCTGCTTCTTCCTTTTCGATCTGAATGTCTTTTATTTCTTTGCCTGTCTGATTGCCCTGGCTAGAACTTCCAGTACAGTATTGAATAGAAGTGGAAAAATTGAGCATCCTTGTTGAGTTTTTTTCCTTGAAAGGGCATTGCATTTGTGTCAATTGCTTTCTTCTCCTTTATTGAAATGGTAATGTGTTTTTTTCACTTTATTCTATTACTATGGTATATTATATCAATTGATATTCATGTGATGAACCAGCTTTGTATTCCTGGGCTATGTACCACTTGGTCATAGTGTATATAATCTTTTAAATATTATGCTAGATTCAGTTGTTAGTATTGTGTTGAGGACTTTTTAATCTATATAGATATGAGGTATTGGTCTATAGTTTTCTTGTGATGTCTTTGTTTGGCTTTGGAATCCAGTTAATACTTGACACTTAGAATGAGTTTGGAAGTATTTCTTTCTCCTAGTTTTTGGAAGATTTTAAGAAAAATTGATCTTAATTCTTCTTTAAACATTTGGTAGAATTCATCAGTGAAGCCACCTGATCCTGGACTTTTCTTTGTTGTGTGTTTTTTAAAGTACTAAGTCTCTTTGCTTACTATAGGTCTATTCAGATACACTATTTCTTCTTGAGTCCATTTTGATAGTGTCTGTCATTCTAGAAAATTGTTCATTTGGTTGTGTAATTTTTTGCCATTACAGGTGTTCACAGAGTTCCCTTACAATCCTTTATTTCTGTAATGTTCCCCCCTTTCAGTCCTCATTTTAGTAATTTGAGTCATATCTCCATTTCTTGGCCAGTCCAACTAAATTTGTCAGTTTTGTTGGCCTTTTCAAAGAACTAGGTTTTAGTTTGTTGATTTTCTCTATTGCTTTTCTATTTATTTTATCTTCACTGTAATCTTTATTATTTTCTTCTTGCTTTGGGTTTAGTTGTCTCTTGTTTTTCTAGTTGCTTAAGGTGGAAGATTTGGCTGTTGGTTTGAGATATTTTTAAATGTAGGCATTTACATTTCTCTCTGAGCACAGATTTTATTGCATCCCATAATTTTTGGTATGTTGTATTTTTTTTCATTTGAAAGTATTTTCTAGTTTCCCTTGTATCTTTGATCCATTTATTTTGTGAGAATGTGTTGTCCTATTTACACATTTTTGTAAATATTCCAAATTTCCTTCTGTTACTGATTTCTAATTTCATTCCATTGTGAACAAAGAACATACCTTGTATGATTTAAATATTTTTAAATTAATTGAGATTTGTTTAGTGCCCTGAAATGTGGTCTATCCTGGAGAATGTTCTATGTGCACTGAGAAGAATGTATATTCTGTTGTTGCACAAAGTGTTCTACATCCATCAGTTACATCTAGTTGGTTTATAGTGGTTTCTGAAGTCTTCTATTTCTTTTATGATCTTCTGCCTATTTAATTGTTCTATGCATTATTAAAAATGGGATATTGAGGTCTCCAGCTTTTATTGCTGAACTGTCTATTTCTCCCTTCACTTCTGTTTTTGCTACATGTATTTTGTGACACTGTTGATAGGTGTATATATCTTTATAATTGTTATATGTTCTTCAGGAACTGACCGTTTCATCATAATATAATGTCCATTGTCACTGATAACAATTTTTGCCTTAAAGTCTACTTTGTCCAGTATTAATATATCCACTCCAGCTCTCTTTTGGTTATAGTTTGCATGGAATATCATCTTTTATCCTTTTACTTTTGACTTATTTGTGTCTGATTCTCAAATGAGTCTATTCTAGACAGTATATAGTTGGTTCAGACTTTTAAGTCCATTCTGCTAATCTCTGCCTTTGTTTCTCTCTATATGTTTTTTTATATATCATATCTTTTTGGTACCTCAGTTTCTCCATTACAGCCTTCTTTTGTGTTAAACAGGCATTTTCTAGTACACATTTTTAATCCTCTTGTTTATTTTACAATATTTTAAAAGTTATTTTCCTAGCAGTCGCCCTGGGGATTAAAATTAACATCTTAATTTATAGCAATCTCTTTCAGATTAGCACCAACTTAATTTCAATTGTGTATAAAAACTTCGCTTTTATATAGCTCCATTCCCACCGTGCTGTTTGTCACAAACTATATATTTATAAATTGTGTGCTCATCAATATAGATTTATAATTATTGCTTTATGAAGTTGCCTTGTAAGTCAGGAGGAAAAAGGAATTACAAAGAAAAGATACACTTATACTGTCTTATATTTACCTATGTAGTTACCTTTACTCTGGTGTTTTTATTCCTTAACGTCAATTTGAGTTACTATCTAGTTACTACCTATCATTTCAGCTTGAAAGAGTCCTTTTAGTATTTCTGTTAGGGCAAGTCTGCTAGTGAAAAAAATGCTCTCAGATTTTGTTAACCTGGAAATGTTTTAATTTTTCAATTTTTCCTTCATTTTTTAATTTGTTATTGCACTTTAAATGAAGGTTTGCAGAGCAAGTTAGTTTCTCATTAAACAATACACATACTGTTTTGTGACATTGGTTGTTATCCTTCATTTTTGAAGGATAGTTTTGCCGCATATAGAAATTTTGGTTGACAGTTTTTTTTTTTCTTTCAGCACTTTGAATATTTCATCTCACTACTTTCTGGCATCCATGTTTTCTGATGAGAAATTAGCTGTAAGTCTTATTGAGAATCCCTTGTATGTAATGAGCTGCTTTCCTCTTCCTTTCAAGATTGTTTCTTTGTCTTTGTTTTTCAGTAGTTTGGCTATAATGTGTCTTTGTGTGGATCTCTGAGTTTATCCTTTTTGGAGTTTATAGAGTTTCATGGATTTGTAGGTGAATATTTTTTATCAAATTTTTCAAATATTCTTTCTAATACTTTTTTTTCACTCTCTATGAGACTCCCATTATGTGTATGTTGGTATGCTTGATGGTGTTCCATAGGTTTCTGAGGCTCTGTTCATCTTTTCTTTTCTTCTTTTTCTTTCTGTTCATTAGACTGGATAATCTCAGTTGACCTATCTTCAGATTTGCTGATTCTTTCTTCTTACTGCTCAGTTTGGTTGTTGAGCTTCCCTAATGAATTTTTTATTTAACTTCTTTACCTTTGAACTCCAGAATTTCTATCTGGTTCCTTTTTATAATTTCTTCCTCTTTATTGATATTCTTTATTTGTTGAGACATTGTTCTCTTATTGTTCTCTATTTCATTTAGATATCTTCCCTTAGCTCTTTGAATATGTTTCAAATAGCTGAATCAAAGCCTTTGTCTAGGAATTCCAACATCTGGGCATCCTCTGGGATAGTTTCTATTGATTTCTTTTTTAATTGTGTATGCACCATACTTTCCTGTTTCTTTGCATTCCTCATACATTTTTGTTGAAAACTAGACATTTTGAATACTATAATGTGGCAACTCTGGAAATAAGATTCTCCTCCCCAGGGATTATTGTTGCTTCTTTTTGTAGTTGTTTGTTTAGTGACTTTTCTTAGTTAAGCTTGTGAAATCGGTATTCTCTTTCAAAGGTGGCCACTGAAGTCTCTGCTCTGTTATCTAAATCATTAGCTAAAGATGGGATAGAGATTTTCTTAAATGTCTGGAATGAAAAATAAACTTTAAGTCTTTGCTGAGAGGCTGTATGTGTGTGTTGGGACACATCTTAAACACTCAACCAATACTGCCTTAACCTTCACTTCCTGTTTCTGCAAAGCCTCTAGGTGCATCAGAAGTGAAAATTAGGCCTTTTCTGAGCATGTGCGCAGCCTTGGCCAGGTGTGTGAACTTCTAGATTCCTAGGAGTATATCAGAGCTTTTTGAAGACATTATAGACATCTCATTCCCCAGCCTTTTCTCCAAAGATTTTTCATTAGCGTTTTCCTTACTCCAACTGTTACCTATTGCCTCAGGCAGCAATGTCTAAAACATTTGCCATAAATGTCTTTCAGGTCAAAACAGATAATTACAATTCTTTTCCAGTGAGGGCTGTTTTCTCTTCCATACTGGGAATGCAGGCTTTTAAGGCTACTGTTGAGATGGGGAATCAGGGATGCAACTAGCGTAAGTTAAAATGTCACAAAACTCACTGATCTTACCGAGACTGGGCCATTTTTCTTGAATAACTGTTTCATGGGTCACTAGAATCATTTGATTAATTTTCAAATTCCTGAAAAAAGTTAATTTTGACTACTTTTTGCAGTCTTTTTTTATTAATTTTTATTGGAGAGAGTGGAATTTCAGAGTTCCTTACTCTGCCAGTTTGGCCAACATCACAAAATTGATTAATTCAACTTCATCAAAATTTAAAACTTGTGTTTCAATGGATACCATCAAGAAAGTGTAAAGATAGCCCACAGAATGGGGGAAAATATTTGCAAGACAATTTAAAAATTGGGGAAGGATCTGAATAAGCAGCTCTCCAAAAAGATATGCAAATGGCCAATAACCACACGAAAATATGTTCAACATCATTAGTCATTAACCAAAAACCAAATCCATTGCTGTCCAGTTGATTCCGACTCTTAGCAGCCCTATTGTACAGAGTAAAACTGCCCCCATAGCTTTTCCAAGGCTGTAAATCTTTACAGAAGCATACTGCTACATCTTTCTCCTGCATATCAATCATTAAGGAAATGCAAATCAAAATCATATACCACTTCACACCCACTTAGATGGCTGTAATCTAATAGAAAGTAAAAAGTATTGGAGAGGATATGGAGAAATTGGAATCATGATACAGTGCTTGTTGAAGTGTAAAATGATGGAGCCATTTTGGAAAACAGGAACTTCCTCAAAAGGTTAAACATTGAGTTACCATATGATCTAATAATTCCATTCCTGGATATATACTCAACAGGAATAAAGCATATCTTCACGGAAAAACGTCTACATAGATGTTCATAGCAGCATCATTCATAGGGGCCAAAAGTGGAAACAGCCTCAATATGAATCGACTGATGAATGAAAACAAAAAGTGGTTTATCCATATACTGTTATAATTTAGCCCTAATAATGAATGAGGTGTTGGTTCATGCTACAACATGGTTGAACCTTGAAAATTTGCTAAGTCAAATGAGTCACATAGACCACATGTTGCATGATTCTATGAAATATGTAGAATAGGCAAATTCATAGAGATAGGGTATTTTAGTGGTTGCTTGGAGTTAAAGGGGTTGAAAGAAACTGCAGAGTGACTGCTAATGGTCTGGGGTTTCTTGGGTGATGAAAATGCTAAAATGGATTGTGGTGATAGTTGCACAACTCTGACTATACCAAAAACTATTGAACTGTACAGCTTACATGAGTAAATGGTATATATATATACATATATATATTCATATTCACATACATACAGAGAGAGCCCTGGTGGTGCAGTGGTTAAGTGCTCAACTGCTAATTGAAAGGGTGATAGTTTGAACCCACTAGCTGCTCCATGGATGGAAGATGTGACAATTGGCTTCCGTAAAGATGTATGGCCTTTAGAAACCCTATGGAGGGAGTTCTATTCTGTCTTACAGGGTAGCTATGAGTAGGAATCAACTTGATGGCAACAGGTTATGTAAGTATATTAAACATAATCTCAAGGAAATGTGGACAACACCATAAGCACACCAACTTACATGTAATGGCAGTCCTAGGAGAGAAGAAAATATTTGAAGAAATAATTACTGAAAATTTCTCTAATTTGATAAAAGACATCACACCTCCAAGACACTCAACAAACTCCAAGTAGGATAAACGTAAGGAGATCCATGCCCAGATGAATCATAGTTAAATGTTGAAAGCCAAGATCAAGGAAAATATTGAAAACATCAAGAGAAAAATAATCATGTACAAGGGGACCTCAATCAAATTAACAGCTGACTTCTAATCAGAAACGATGGAGGTCCGAGGACAGTGGGATAACATATTCAAAGTTCTGAGAGGAAAAAGCAAACTCAAGCAACAATCATGCTTCAAGCCAAAATATCTTAAAAAAATTAAGGGAAAATAGACATTCTCAGATAAAATAAGAAGAGATCGGCTTTATAAGACATACTGAAGAAAATTCTTCATACTGAATGCAAGTGACACCAGACAATAATTTGATCCACATAATAAAATAGAGGACAAAGAGTGCTATTAAAGGTGATTATGTAAGTATTAAAGACTTTTAATTATATATTTTTCCTTCTCTTATTTAAAAAGCAATTGCATGCACCCAACGACTGAGCTGATGATGTTAATGAAAAGAGAAATAGACAATTCCACAATAGTAGGAGACTTTAACACACCACTTTCAATGAAGGACAGAACAACTAGAAATAAACTCAACAAAGATACAAAAGATCTGAACATCACAAGCAACCTGACCTCACAGACATATACAGAACACTCCACCCAAGAGCAGCACAGTACACATTCTTCAATGCATGTGAATCATTCTCCAGAATAGACCATACTTTAGGCGAAAAAGGAAGCCTAACTAAATTCAAAAATATCAAAATAATACAAAACATATCTGATCACAATGCTATAAATTAGAAAACAATAACAGGAAGAACAAGGGAAAAAAAGTCAAATACATGGAAACTGAATAACACCTTGCATAAAAACCACTGGGTAATAGAAGAAATTAAAAATGAAATAAAAAAATACCTAGAATCAGAGAATGAAAACAACATTGCAAAACCTTTGGGACATAGCAAAAGCAGTCCTTAATTTGTAGCAATAAATGCACACATCAAAAAATAACAAAGGGCCAAAATCAATATCTTAACCCTTCAACTTGAACAAATAGAAAAAGAGCTGCAAAAGCAGCCCACAGCCACCAGAAGAAAGGAAATAATAAAGATTAGAGCAGAAATGAATGAATCAGAAAACAGAAAAACAATTGAAAGAATCAACAAGACTAGAAGTTGGTTCTTTGAAAAGATCTATAAAATCGACAAACCACTAGCCAAACTGGCAAAAGAAAAGAACAAGATGCAAATAACTCAGATAAGAAATGAGATGGGTAACATTACAACAGAACCAAATGAAATAAAAAGGATCTTAACAATATTATGAAAAATTACACTCCAACAAATTTGAAAACCTAGCAGTGGACAAATTTCTAGAAACACACTACCTACCCAAATTAACACAAACTGAGGTAGAAAATCTGAACAGACCCATAACAGAAGAAATTGAAGAGGTCGTTAAAAAAAACTGCCTCACTCCCCCCTCCCCCACCCCCTGCTCCACACACACAAAAAAAGCCCTGGCCCAGATGGCTTCACTGGAGAATTCTACCAAACATTTAGAGAAGAATTGGCACCAATACTATTCAAACTATTCCAGCATATAGAAAAGGAAGGAATATTTCCAAATTTATTTTATGAAGCCAGCATAACCCTGATACTAAAACCAGGCAAACACATCACTAAAAAAGAAAATTATAGACCAGTATCTCTCATGCATATAGATGCAAAAATCCTCAACAAAATTCTAGGCGATAGAATTCAACAGCATATCAAAAAAATACTGTCATGACCAAGTGGAATTCATACAAGGTATACAAGCATGGTTCAACATTAGAAAATCAACATAATCCACTGCATAAATAAAACAAAGAACAAGAATCACATGAGATGCAGAAAAGGCGTTTGCTAAAGTCCAACACCCGTTCTTGATAAGAACGCTCATCTAAATAGAAATTGAAGGGAAACTCCTCAACATAATTAAGGGCATATATACAAAACCAACAGCCAACATCGTAGAAAATCCCAGAGACTCCACAAGAAACCTACTGGAACCAATAGAAGAATTCAACAAAGTGACAGGGTACAAAATCAACATACAAAAATCAGTTGGATTCCTCTACACCAACGAGAACTTTGAAAAGCAAATCAGGAAAATAATACCATTTACAATAGCCCCCAGAAGATAAAATACTTAGGAATAAATCTACCAGGGACATAAAAGACCTATACTAAGAAAACCAGCAGCAGCAGAGAACTGGCAGCCAGAATGAGGAGACTGGTGTGAGATGGCACTGGAGCCGACCCACGGAGCGAGACAGCTGAGTGCCTTTGTGCAGGACACTTGCTGGCAAACTGGGGTGCCTCCGGGCAGACCCATGGAGCAAGAGAGCTGAGTGACATCTGGCTGAAGTTTACTGGCAGAGTAGAGTGCCTCCAGGCACTTATTGGTGGAGCTAAAGAGCTTTGGAACACTAGCCCCAGCAGGGCAGACACAAACGATGAGGCCCAAGGGGCCAAGAGGTCAAGGAGCCAGGAAGCAGAGGCTGAAGAGACAAGGAACACAGAAAGCAGAGCTGCCTCAGTCTCAAAGGGTGGAGTCGCCACTCAGATGGACTAGGAGAATGGGGCCATCCAAAATGAGGAGCAGAATTACTGTTCCAGTGGGCCTGGAAGGCAGATCTGAAGTCCAGGGCCCAGGGGCCTCCACTCAGAATCTGGAGAGTGTGGCCAATTCCTAGAGTCTGGAAGGCAGGACCATTGTGTAAATGATCTCAGAGAACAGAGGATTATTTTCAAGCCTTGAGGGCTAATGTAGTGTGTTCTACTGACTTGCTTCGTGCCTGTTATCCCTTCTTTCCCTCCAGTTTCTCCCATTTGTAATGGAAATGTCTAGCTTGTGCCTGTTCCACCACTGTACTTTGGAAGCAGATAACTTGTATTCTAGATTTCACAGATAAAGGGGAATATTTGGATTTTGGACTGGTAGTTGATTTAAGACTTTTGCTATGATATGATGGGGTAAATGTGTTTTACATGTGGCAAGGACATGAATTTTTGAGGAGTCAAATAGTGGAATGTCACGGATTGAATTGTGTCCCCTCAAAATATCTGTCAACTTGGCTAGGCCATGATTCCCAATATTGTGTGATTGTCCACCATTTTGTCATCTGATGTGATTTTCCAATGTGTTGTAAATCCTACCTCTATGATGTTAATGAGGCAGGATTAGAGGCAGCTATGTTAATACAGCAGGACTCAATCTACAAGATTAGGTTGTGTCTTAAGCCAAATTCTTTTGAGATATAAAAGAGAGAAATGAGCAGAGAGACAGGGGGACCTCATACCATCAAGAAACAAGAGCCAGAAGAATAGCGCATCCATTGGATCTGGGGTCCTTGCACTAAGAAGCTCCTCAGCGGGTGAAGACTGATGACAAGGACCTTTCCCCAGAGCCGACAGAGAGAGAAAGCCTTCCCCTGGAGCTGACACCCTGAATTTGGACTTCTAGCCTCCTAGACCGTGAGAGAACAAATTTCTCTTTGTTAAAGCCACCCACTTGTGGTGTTTCTGTTATAGCAGCACTAGATAATAAAGACAGGGCCCTAATATATGTCATAAATAGATGACAAACATAACTCAAAATGCACAAACAACAGAAGATAAACTAGATAACTGGGATCTCCTAAAAATGAAACACTTAATGTTCATCAGAAAACTTCACCAAAAGAATAAAAAGAGAACCTACAGACTGGAAAAATTTTGGCTACACTATATCTGACAAGGGTCTAATCTCTAAAATTTATAGAAAACTTCAACACCTCAGCAACAAAAAGACAAACAACCCAATTAAAAAATGGGCACAAGACATGAACAGACACTTCACTAAAGAAGCCATTCAGGTAGCTAAAAAACACATGAAGAGATGCTTGCGTTCATTAGCCATTATAGAGATGCAAATCAAGACTACAATAGAAACAATCACACCCTGACAATAATGGCACTAATCAAAAAAACAGAAAACAACAATTGCTGGTGAGGGTGTGGGGAGATTGGAACTTTTATACATTGGTGGTGGGAATGTAAAATGGCACAACCACTATGAAAAATGGTATGGCACTTACTTAAAAAGCTAGAAATAGAAATGATTCAGCCATCCCACCCCTAGGTATATATCCTAGAGAAATGAGAGCTATGACAAGAATAGATGCATGTTCATTGTAGCGTTATTCACAATCACAAAAAGATGTAAACCACCTAAGTGCCCATCAGTGACTGAACGAGTGAACAAACTTGTACATACACACAATGGAACACTATACAACAATACAGAATAATGATGAATCTGAGAAACATCTCACAAGATGGATGACTCTGGAGGACATTATGCTGAGTGAAATAAGTCAATCACAAAAGGACAAATATTGTATAAGACCACTATTATAAATAGTCCGGAAAAGGTTTACTCAGAAAGAAACTTTTTTTTTGATGGTTATCATAAATGGGAGAGAAAAATCACTAACTAGAAACTAGACGTGTTAACTTTGGTGAGGGGAAATGCAGTACGCAATATGGGGGAAGTCAGCACAACATGACCAAGGCAAGGGAAGACACTGAGAGGTATACAAAAATAAAAGGCAATGACAGTAAATACTATAACATACATAATCCTGCAACAACAGTATTAACAAACAAGAATTTAGAAGAGGATACATAGATATGTATGCTGAAAAGGTGTGGGAGGGCGTATGGGAGTACACACGTGTGTATATAGATTTGGCTGTGGATATTTCTACATACTTGTATGGGCTGCATGTGTATTCATATATATAATAGAGCACACAGGGGACACAATCATGGAAACATCCTAGACATAACCAAACACTTTCTGGGACTGAGTTACTGAGCTTTAAGGCTAAGGATCATAGTCTCAGGGGACATCTAGGTCAATATGCATAACATAGTTCATAAAGACAATATTCTACATCCTACTTTAGTGAGTAGTGCCTGGGGTCTTAAAAGCTTGCAAGCAGCCATCTAAGATACAACTATTGGTCTGTTTCCATCCTGAGCAAAGGAAAGTGAAGAAAATCAAAGACTCAAGGAAACAGTCCAAAGGACTAGTGGACCACAGGAACCGCAGCCTCCACTAGCCTGAGACCAAGAAGTATATGGTGCCCAGCTACCAGTACTGACTGCTCTGACCAGGATCACAATAGAAGGTCCCGGTTAGAGGAGGAAAAAAATGTAGAACAAAATTCAAATTTATAAAAAATATCAAATTTACTGGTCTGAGAGAGACTGAGGAACTCCCAAGACTATAGCCCTTTGACACTCTTCTCACTTGGAACTGGAGCCATTCCTGGAGATCACCTTTCAGCCAAATAATAGACAGGCCTATGAAACAAACTAACACCTGTGAGGAAAGTGCTCCTTAGAACAGTCATCTATATGAGACCAGAAGAGCAACATCTACCCAAAAGCAATGATGAAAAGGCAGAAAGGAGCATGAAAAAAAGACAAATGGAAATGGGAAACTGTGGATGCTAATGGGAAGAGTGCTGATATATTGCGGGGATTGCAACCAATGTCACGAAACAATTTGTGTATAAGCTTTTGAATGGGAAACTAATTGGCTCTGTAAACCTTCACCTAAAGCATAAAGTACAAAGAAATTGTATAAAACAATATGTATATAATTGTATATTTGGGCCAATAATAGAAATGTAATATACTTGATAACATCACAAAGGAGTAAAATGAGAACAAAGCTGTATTGGAATAAGGAAATGGCACCAGATGATGCCAGAAGATATAGCAATTATAAACATATATGAACCTAACAGTAAAGGCCCAAAATATTTGAAGCAAAACAGATACAATTGAAGGGAGAAACAGGAAATTCAATAATAATAGTTGGAGACTTCAGCAAAAAAGAGAAAGACCTTCAATAAGATGGATTGACACAGTGGCTGCAACAATGGGCTCAAGCATAAAAACGATTGTGATGATGGCACAGGACTGGGCAGTGTTTCCTTTTGTTGTACATAGGGTCGCTATGAGTTGGAATCAACTCGATGGCATCTAATAACAACTACAGTTGGAGACTTCAGTACTGCACTTGCAGTAAGATTAATAAAGAAATAAAGGCCTTGAACAACACTATAAACCAACTAGACTTAAAAGACTTCTGTAGAACTCTCCACCCAATAACAGTAGAATACACATTCTTCTCAAATTCACACAAAACATTCTCCAGCACAGACCATATGCTGGGCCATGAAGCATACAGAAATAAATTTAAGAGGATTGATATCATACAAAATGTGTTTTCCAACAACAATGGAATTAAATTAGAGTTGAATAACAGAAGGAAATTTGGAAAAGTCACAAATATGTGGGAATTAAAAAGCACTCCTAAATAACCAATATGTCGAAGAAGGAATTACAAAGGAAATTAGAAAGTACTTTCAGATGAATGGGGCCCTGATGGCACAGTAGTTAAGAGCTATGGCTGCTAACCAAAAGGTTGGCAGTTTGAATCCACCAGCTGCTTCTTGGAAACTCTATTGAGTAGTTCTACTCTGTTCTATAGGGTTGCTGTGAGTCAGAATCGACTCAACAGCAATGGGTTTTCAGATGAATAAAAGCAAAAACACAACATTCAAAAACTTATGGGATGCAGCTGAAGCAGGGCTTAGAGGGAAATTTATAACTATAAACACTTATATTAAAAAAGATTTCAAATCAATAACCTAACTTTCTACTTGAAGACTGGGAAAGAAAGAAAACAGCTCAAAGCAAGCAGAAAGAATATAATAAATTTTAGAACACAAATAAATGAAATAGAGAATAGAAAAAACAATAGAGAAAATTAACAAAACCAAAAGTTGATTCTTTGAAATCAACAAAATTGACAAACTTTTAGCTAGACTGACTAAAACGGGAAGAGGAGAGAATGCTTCCAAACTCTTTTTATGAAGCCAGTATTACCCTCATACCAAAGCCAGACAAAGATATAAAAAGAAAAGAACAACAAAGAAACAAAATGAACCAGTATCTCTTATGAATATAAATGCAAAAATCCTCAACTAAATACTAGTAAAATGAATCCAGGGACATATAAAAAGGATTAAACACCATGACCAAGTGGGGTATATCCGAGGAAGACAAGATTGGTTCAACCTAGGCAAGCTGATTAATATAATACACTATATTAATAAAATAAAGTACAAAAACCGTATGATTATCTCAACAGGTGCAGAAAAAGCATCTGGCAAAAATCTAACACTCTTGCAGGCTAACAACATGCAACAAAACAGGAATAGAAGGAAAGTTCCGCAACCTGATACAGGGCATCTACAACAAACTTACAGTTAACATTGTATTTAATAGTCAAAGAATGCTTTCCCCTTAAGATCAGGAACAAAGCAAGGATGTCTGCTCTTGCTAATTCTCTTAAGCATTGTGCTGGAGGTTCTAGTCTGGGCAGTTAGGTGAAAAAGTAACAAATGGCATCCAGAATGGAAAGGAAGAGGTAAAACCATCTCTATTTGCAAATGACATAATTTTGTATATAGAAAATCCTAAGGAATCCTGTAAACTTAAAACTCATAAATCAGTGGAGTGCAGAAAAAAAGATTAATATACAAGAATCAGTAATTCTATGCAATGGCAATGAACAATGCTAAAATGAGATTAAGAAAACAACAATTTCATTCACAATAGCATTAAAAAGCATAAAACATACCCAGGAAAGTTATATTAGTTAATTAGGTCCACCATAACAAAGTACTAGAAATTGTGTGACTTATAAGAACAAAAATTTATTTTTTAACAGTTCAGGAGGTCAGGAGTCCAAAATCAAGGTGTCATTGTGTTGATTCTTTTGAGGGTTCTGAGAAAGAATCTGTTCCATGCTCTTTCCCAGTTTTTGGTGACAGCTGGTGGTCCTGGGCATTCCTAACTCCAATCTCGGCCTCTATTGTCCCATGACTGTCTTTCGTCTGTGTCTCTCTGTTTCTCTGTGTCTTCTGTTTTATAAGGACACCAGTCATATTGGATTTCATTCACCTTGTATGCATGTGAAAGCTGGACAATGAAAAAGGAAGACAGAAGAAGAATTGATGCATTCAAATTGTAGTATTGGTGAAGAATACTGGATATACCATGGACTGTCAGAAGAACAAACAAAACAGTCTTAGAAGAAATAAAATCAAATGCTCCTTATAAGCAAGGATGTCACTAGAAAGGGACATCACGTTTAGTAAAGAACAGGATCAGTGAAAACCGGATATCCACACACAAAGGGATGAAGTTGTACCCTTACCTCACACCATACACAAAATTAAGTCAAAATGGATCAAAACCTAAATGTAAGAGCTTAAACTATAAAATTCTTAGAAGAAAACATAGGTGTAAATCTTTGTGACTTTGGATTAAGCAATAGTTTCTTAAATGAGACCAAAGGGGAAAAAAATAAATTGAACCTCATCAAAATTTAGAACTTTTGCGTGTCAAAGGAAAAGTGAGATGAAAACATACATAATAGGAGAAAAGATTTGCAAATCATATATCTGATAAGGGATCTGTATGCAGTATATATAAAAAATGGTTACCACACAATAATAAAAAGACAACCAACCCAATTAAAAAATGAAGAAAGGATTTTAATAGACATTTCCCCCAAAGAATATATAAAGGAGATCGATAACCACATGAAAATGTGCTCAGTATATTTGGTTTTAGGGAAATGCAAATCAAAACCACAACGAGATACCATTTCACACCCACTAGGATGGCTATGTCCAAAATACACAATAAAATACACAATAACCAGTGTAGATTAGTATGTGGAGAAATTGGAGCCCTCATACGTTGTTGGTTAGAATGTAAATGGTGCATTTGCTTTGGAAAACAATTTGGCAGTTTCTCAAACTGTTACACAGAGTTACCATATGATCCAGCAATTCCACTCCTAGATATATACCCAAGAGAAATGAAAACATATGTCCACTCAAAGTTTGTGCAGCCAAAAATGAAAACAACCCAAATGTCCATCCACCGATAACAAGCAAAAATGGTATATCCATACAGTAGAATATTATTTGGTGATAAAAATGTACAAAGTACTGATACATGCTATAACATGGATGAACCTGGAAAACTTTATACTAAGTGAAAGAAGCCAGTAGCAAAAGACCACATAGCATATAATTTCATTTATATACGATGTCCAGAATAGCAAGTCTATAGAGGCAGAAAGTACGTTAGTGGTTGACTAGGCCGGAGGTTGGTGGAAAATGAAGAGTGTCTGCTTATAGGTTTGGAGTTTCTTTCCAAGGTGACAACAATGTTCTTAATTAGATTGTGGTTGCACAACTCTGTGAATATAGTAAAAGTGACTGAATTGTATACCTTCAGTGGGTGAACTTTATGGTACGTAAATTATATCTCAGTAATGCTGTTAAGAAAATTATCAACCAGTAAATGTGGTGTCTTGGTTATCTAGTGCTGCTATAACAAAAATACTACAAGTGGATGGCTTTAACAAACAGAAATTTATTTTCGCACAGTTTAGGAGGTTAGAAGTCTGAATTCAGGGCACTGGCTCTAGGGGAAAGCTTTCTCCTTCTGTTGGCTCTGGAGGAAGGTCCTTGTCTCTTCAGTTTCTTTTTCCTGTTTTCTTGGAGAGCTCCCTGTGGCTAGCCATCTATCTTCCCCTCATATCTGCTTGCTTAATTTGCTCTTTTTATATCTTGTAAGCGATAGACTCAAAACACACCATACACTAATCCTCCCTTATTTATATAACAAAGACAGCCCGTTCTCAAATGGGATTATAACCACAGGCATAGAGGTTAGGATTTACAAGACATATTTTTGGGGTACACAATTCAATCCATAATAGGTGGTTAACTATTCAAAGAGGGACGAGGACTCTGGATTACAAAAAGGGCAAATATAGGCATCACCTACTATCTCTAGGATTGAGAGAGAGTAAACAAGACCACCACATGTCTGTCAGTTTGTTGTGCTGTGATGGCTTACATGTTGCTGTGATACTGGAAGCTTTGCCACCGGTATTTCAAATAGCAGCAGCGTCACCCTTGGTGGGCAGGTTTCAGTGGAGCTTCCAGACTAAGAGAAACTAGGAAGAAGTACCTGGCAGTCTACTCCTGAAAAAACTGGGAGTGAAAACGTTATGAATAACAGTGGAATCTTGTCTGATATAGTGCTGGAAGATGAGCTCCCTAGGTGGGAAGGCACTCAAAATATGACTGGGGAAGAGCTGCTTCCTCAAAGTAAAGTCGACCTTAATGACGTGGTTATAGTCAAGCTTTCAGTACCTTCATTTGCTGATGTGGCACAACTCAAAATGAGAAGAAACAGCTACAAACATCCATTAATAATTAGAATGTAGAATGTACAAAGGATGAATCTAGGAAAATTGGAAGTGGTCAAAAGTAAAGTAGAATGCATAAAGATCGTTATCCTAGGCATTAATGAAAAATGGACTGGTATTGGCAACTTTGAATCAGACAATCATATATATGGTCTGCTATGCCAGGATGACAAATTGAAGAGGGATGGCATTGCATTCATCATTAAAAAGAACATTTCAAGATCTATCCCGAAGTACAACGTTGTCAGTAATAGGATGATACCCATATACCTACAAGGAAGAGCCCTGGTGGCACAGTGATTAAGCGTTCAGCTACTAACAAAAAGGTTAGCAACTGGAATCCACTAGCTGGTCCTTGGAAACCCTATGGGGTGGTTCTACTCTCTCGTACATGGTCACTATGAGTCGAGATTGACTAGACGGCATCGTTATTTTTAAAAGGAAGGTTTAATAGGACTATTATTCAAATTTATGCACTAATCACTAATGCCAAAGATGAAGAAATTGAAGATTTTTACCAACTTCTTCAGTCTGAAATTGATCAAACATGCAATCAAGATGCCTTAAAAGTTACTGGTGATTGGAATTCGAAAGTTGGAAACAAAGAATGATAGGTTGTTGGAAAATATGACCTTGGTGATAAAAACAACGCTGGAGATCACATGATAGATTTTGCAAGATCAATGACTGATTCATTGCAAATGCCTTTTTTCAACAACATAAATGGTGACTATACATGTGAACCTCACCAGATGGAAAACACGAGAATAAAATTGACTACATCTGTGGAAAGAGATGATGGAAAAGCTCAATATCATTGTCAGAACAAAGCCAGGGGCTGACTACGGAACAAACTATCAATTGCTCACGTGCAAGTTCACGTTGAAACTGAAGAAAATTAAAACAAGTCTACAAGAGACAAAATATGACCTTGAGTATATCCCACCTCTATTTGGAGACCATCTCAAGAATAGATTTAACACATTAAACACTAATGACCAAAGACCAGAAGAGTTGTAGGACGACATCAAGGACATCATACATGAAGAAAGCAAAAGGTTATTAAAAAGATGAGAAAGAAAGAAAAGACCAAAATGGGTGTCTGAAACTTGCTCTTGAAGGTGGAGTAGCTAAAGTAAATGGAAGAAATGATAAAGTAAAAGAGCTGAACAGATTTCAAAGGGTGGCTCGAGAAGACAAAGTAAAATATTACAAAGAAATGAGCAAAGACGAGGAGTTAGTAAAGCAAAAGGGAAGAATACACTCAACATTTCTCAAGCTGAAAGAACTGAAGAAAATATTCAAGCCTCGAGTTACAATTTTGAAGGAGTCATTTTAAGGACTAAGGTGCACCTGATCCAAGCCATGGTGTTTTCAATCACTTCATATGCAGGCGAAAGCTGGACAATGAATAAGGAAGACCGAAGAAGCATTGATGCCTTTGAATTACAGTGTTTGTGAAGAATATTGAATATACCACGGACTGCCCAAAGAACAAACAAATCTGTCTTGGAAGAAGTACAACCAGAATGCTCATTAGAAGCAAGGATGATGAGATTATGTCTCACATACTTTGGACATGTTATCAGAGGGATCAGTCTCTGGAGAAGGACATCATGCTTGGTAAAGTAGAGGGTGAGAGAAAAAGAGGAAGACCCTCAACAAGATGAATTGACACAGGGGCTACAACAATGAGTTCAAGCGTAAAGATCACGAGGATCGTGCGGGACCAGGCAGTGTTTTGTTCTGTTGTACATAGGGGTGCTATGAGTCAGAACTGAATCAACGGCACCTAACAACAACAACAACAACAACATGGGCAAAATATTGAACGACATAGGAAACATCAAAAGCAGATTGAAGGAATACACAGAGTCACTGTACCAAAAAGAATTGGTCAACATTCAACCATTTCGGGAGGTAGCATACGATCAAGAACCGATGATATGAAGGAAGAAGTTCAAGCTGCACTGAAGGCATTGAAGAAAAACAAGTCTCCAGGAGTTGACAGAATACCAATTGAGATGTTTCAACAAAGCACTGGAGATGCTCACTCGTCTATGCCCAGAAATTTGGAAGACAGATACCTGGCCAGTTGACTGGAAGAGATCCATATTTGTGCCCATTCCAAAGAAAGGTGCAGAAATTATTGAACAATATCATTAATATCCCATGCAAATAAAATTTGCTGAAGAGCATTCAAAAGCAGTTGCAGCAGTACATGGACAGGGAACTGTCAGAAATTCAAGCCAGATTCAGAAGAGGATGTGGAATGAGGGACATCATTGCTGATGTCAGATGAATCTTGGCTGAAAGCAAAGAATACCAGAAAGATGTTTACCTGTGTTTTATTGACTTTACAAAGGCATTCGATTGTGTGGATCATAACAAATTATGGATAACACTGCAAAGAATGGGAGTTCCAAAACACTTAACTGAACTTATGCAGAACCTATACATAGACCAAGAAGCAGTCATTCGAACAGAGCAAGTGAATACTGCATGGTTTAAAACCAAGAAAGGTGTGCATCAGGGTTGTGTCCTTTCACCATATTTACTTAATCTGTATGCTGAGCAAATAATCCGAGAAGATGGACTATATGAAGAAGAATGTGGCATCAGAACTGGTGGAAGACTCATTAACAACCTTAGATATGCAGATGACACAACCTTGCTTGCTGAGCAAAGAGGACTTGAAGCACTTACTGATGAAGATCAAAGATTACAGCCTTCAGTATGGATTACACTTCAACATAAAGAAAACAAAAATCCTCACAGCTAGATCAGTAAGCAACATCATGATAAATGGAGAAAAGATTGACATTCTCAAGGATTTCATTTTATTTGTACCCACAATCAATGCCCATGGAAACAGCAGTCAGGAAATGAAAAGGTGTGCATTGCATTGGGCACCTGCTGCAAAAGACCTCTTTAAAGCATTAAAAAGCAAAGATGTCACTTTGAGGACTAAGGTGCACCTGACCGCAGTGATGATATTTTCAATTACCTCATATGCATGCAAAAGCTGGATAATGAATAAGGAAGACCGAAGAATATATGCCTTTGAATTATGGTGTTGGCAAAGAATATCGAATAGACCATGGACTGCCAAAAGAAAGAACAAGTCTGTCTTGGAAGAAGTACAGCCAGAGTGCTCCTTGGAAGCAAGGATGGTGAGACTTTGTCTCACGTATTTTTGATATGTTATTTGGAGGGACCTGTCCTTGGAGAAGGACATCATGCTTGGTAAGGTAGAGGGTCAGCGAAAAAGAGGAAGACTGTCAATGAGATGGATTACCACCATGGCTGCAACAATAGGCTCAAACATAGCAACGATTATGAGGATGGCTCAGGACTGGGCAGTGTTTCGTTCTGTTGTACATAGGGTCATTATGAATTGGACCTGACTCAATGGCACCTAACAATAACAAAAACAAACAAGGAATAACTAAGAATTTAGAGAAGGGGCTCCCACCCCCTACTAATATTCAGACCTAATCGGAAAGGTAGTTGCCACAGAACCATTCAGCATACTGGTAGTGAAAAAACTTGCCAGAGGATATAGGTTGGAGCTGGTTTGTAGGAGCAGCCCATATGGTGTCTGTGAAACTTATTGGCAGGTGTCTGTCAGCTACAGCTGGTCTGCAGGATGCAGCCTGCTGGATGTCAAACTTACTGGAAGGTAGTAGCATCCTTGAGCTGTTCCATGGGAAGTTGCCCACTAGATGGGCAAGAAACTCCCTAGAGATTATGACCAAGCTGGAGTCCACGGCGTGGCTTAGTGAAATTCACTGATGAGTGCCGATGGGCTGAGATCAGTTCATGGGAATTGGCCTGCAGGGTGATAGAAAAGCTCACTGGAAAATGCTTGAGTGCACTCAAGTGATAATTAAGTGCTGCTATCATTGTGCCACAATTTGTGACTATTAGCCGTAACCATTGTTAGCTCTATCCAGTAGTGATGGGCCACTACTGAACTTCTTAGATGCTGCTGCCCCTCTTACCATCAGTGCACATCTGATGGCTTTAATGAATAGTGGTCTTCTGGAACATAATCCTCTGGTCGATATTTTTGCCTTCACATGATTTATTTACTCCAGTATGTTCGATTCCTTGGTGAGGGGAGCTTCTGTTGCTTTGTAGGGGAGAGGCCTCTGCAGTGTCTTCCCACAGAGTAAGAATGCTAGCTCTTAATGACAGGGCACTTCTGCAGACTCTGAAGGTTCAGAGGAGTCTGGAGAGCCAGATAATTGGTGGCATTCACCCAAATATCCTCATCCCATCTGTCAGGGTCCAGGTTTTTTGAATTAGGACCCTGACCTTGGCATAGCAGACCTGTCTTGGTTTAGCATTCAATTTTCTTTGCAGCTCAGCAACTCTTTATTAAATTCTGAGTTTGGTCTTCAGCTTTTTTTTCTCTCCCACTGCAGGAGATTAGCAACTGCATCACACTTTGTACCAGGGATGTTCTATACCTCACATAACCCTGAGACTGGATTCTCATTTGCCAGCCACATGGTGAGTAATTGGTTCCAAAACTCAAACTTACTACCTGCTTTCTTGGACCACTCCTGGTACCAACTGTCTAAATTGAGTCTGCTGGGAAGAAGATGCTGAGATGAAGTTTGGAGTGCAAGAGGTTTATTGGGGGGTAATGCTTTAGAAAGATTAAGAGGGAGGGAACAGGATTGTGCAAGAAAATCTTTCAGACCAAGATGCAGATCTGATACTGTTGAATGTAAAGTTTCGGTGGGTGGAAGCAGAATTGAGCACAGAGAGCCTCAAATTGCCATACATCTCTGATAAAATCAGCCAACCCAACAGGGCTTCAGATGAAATATTGCCCATTAGAGGAGTCCCATGTTGGGCAGAAATGGCCAGGCTGAGGACTTTCCAAGAACAGCATGGACTTAGCTCAAAACCTGAGGTAGATTCTGAAGGTACTAACAGCTGTCCACTAACTGCACTTCTTGCAGCTGAATGCCAAGTTTTTTTCTTGAAGGGAGACCTAAGCAGCACACCTCCATAACTGTCACACCGTGGGACAACATCAAGTAGTCTAACATTCATGTAACTGGAGTTCCAAAAGGGGAGGAGAGGAGGAGGCACTAAACATATGCTAGCTTATTTAACTCTTGTATCATTACCAGAAAGATGTTGTTGTTGTTAGGTGTGGTCGAGTAGGCTCTGACTCATAGAGACCTTATGTATAACAGAGTGAAATGTTGTCAGGTCCTGCACCATCTTCACAATAGTAGGTTTATGACTGAGCCCATTATTGCAGCCACTGTGTCAATCCATCTCCTGGAGAGTTTTCCCCTTTTTCTCTGACCCTCCACTTTGCCAAGCATGTTGTCCTTCTCCAGGAATTGTTTCCTCCTGATAACATATCCAAAGTAATCAAGATGAAGTCTCATTCTTGCTTCTAAGGAGCATTTTGGCTGTGTTTCCTCCAAGACATTTTTTTGCAAATGTAGATACTGAGGCTTAGAGTGGTAAAAAACACGCCAGAGGTCCCACACTGATAAATGATATAAATAGGATACCCATACCTGTTTAATTCTGAAGTCATAGGACTGCCTCACCTTGTGGTCAGCCACCAAGGGCCAAGGGTCTTTAGTGCAACTAACCTTGCTGGGAGGCTGGTCTTTCAGTGGTTTCCATGCAACCCTGCCTAGTAATAGAGGCTGAGTTATATGGCATCGTAAGGCCATTTTAAAGGCTAGGATTTCAGTCCTGCTTTAAGATCATGGCTCATGTAGTACTCTCTTTGCTTCACATCACTGCATTCTGTTCTTTTAGACTTTCTTTAATGCAAGCCTGTCACAGATGCGGTAACAGTGGTTTTGCTTCCAGAGTGCAGGGTGTCCAAACCATTTCCCTAGCAAACTCATTATAATACAATTCAGGCTTCTGATGGCCACAGACCTGGGCTTCCTATCTCCATTATCTATTTCAATAAATTGAACAGCCTTCTTAATACCCGAACTGCAAGCTTATTTGCAAAATCCCCTCTGATAGGAGAGAGAGAACATTCTTGAAACAAAACAAAACAGGAACTAGGTTGGTTTGTTTCCTTCTTCAGTTGCCACACAGTATACTTCCTCTTGGCTAGTGTCTCCTTTTCTACCATTCAGCTTACCTGAAAACCTCCCTACACAAAAGCACTTGTTTGTCAAGCATTGAAAACCACCGGCAGGGCCTTTGTGATCTCTTGAAGATTTTCCTGGTCTTATCACGAAGCCTATCCCACCTACAGAAGAGGGTTTAGAGAAGCAGGTAGGGCCACCCTCCAGCTGACTCTTTTGTGAGATGGAGGCATCTTGGGTTGTTTCTCCCAGCTTCCTCAGCAGCAAATGTTTCTGCCAGCCTCTGCTCCAGGAAATCCACCCCAGCAGTGCTGAATATCAACCACCTGTGGATTAGTAAGGAGCCCTGGTGGCACAGTGGTTAAGTGCTTGGCTGCTAACTGAAAGGTCAGTAGTTCGAACCAACAAGCCACTCAGCAGGAGAAAGACATGGCAGTCTGCTTCTGTAAAGTTTATAGCCTTGGAAACCCTATGGGGCAGTTCTACTCTGTCCTATAAGGTCACATGAGTTGGAATCTACTTGACAGCAGTGGATTTGGTTTTTTGGTTTGGTGGATTAGTAAAATACTATGGGTATGCTCCTCTACCTAGCTGGAATGGGCCACTTTGGGAAGGAGACTGAGGCTGGGGCGGAAGAGGTTGTTAAAGAGCCAGGTTACTGTGATGACAGAGGAAATTAATGAGGCTTTACTTAAGTAGAAAAAAATTCCATATAACCCTGAGGAAAATAGGGTTAAATTGGAGAGCCAATACTTTACACTACAAATGAATGCTTTGCTTTACAAAACATTAACCTAGTTTCCTGTAAATTGTGAGCTATCCTTTTTAGCACATTCTAAATGATTCCACTGTTTTTATAAGAGGGGGGAAAAAAATCTTCCCATACAAAATTTCTAAAACCTATTTATACTTGATTTCATTGTCAAAAGTATATAGGTAGTAATCATGAAAGTACATGACATTTAACAATAGATTTATGCAGAAATTCCACTGCTAGAAATATACCCAAGGGACTTGAAAGCAGCAATGTTCACTGCAGTACTATTCACAATAGCCAAAAGGTGGAAACAACCTAAATGCCCATCAATGGATGAATGGATAAACAAAATGTGGTACATGTGTACAGTGGAATACTACTCAGCCAGAAAGAGGAATGAAGTTGTGATACATGCTACAGCATGGATTGCTGAGTGAAATGTCAATTGCAAAAGGACAACAAATATTGTATGACCTCACTTATATAAAAAGATAAGAATAGGCAAGTATATAGAAACCAAAGTTTATTAGTGGTAACCAGAGGTGGGAGGGAGGAGAAAAGGGGGAGTTATTGCTTATGGAGCACTGAATTTCTGTTTATGTAATGGAAAATTCACATTGATTAAGGGTAATGGTAGCACAACTGATTAATGTAATTGATGTCAACAAGTTGTTGTTGTTGTTAGGTGCCATTGAGTTGATTCTGACTCATAGCGACCCTACATACAACAGAATGAAACACTGCCCAGTCCTGTGCCATCCCCACAGTCGTTGTTATGCTTGAGCCCATTGTTACAGCCACTGTGTCAATCCATCTTGTCAATGGTCTTCCTCTTTTTCGCTGACCCTCTACTTTTCTAAGCATGATGTCCTTCTCCAGGGACTGATTCCTCCTGATAACATGTCCAAAGTATGTGAGACGAAGTCTTGCCATTTTTGCTTCTAAGGAGCATTCTGGTGGTACTTCTTCCAAGACAGACTTGTTCATTTTTCTGGCAATCCATGGTATATTCAACATTCTTTGCCAACACCATAATTCAAAGGAATCAATTCTTCTTTGGTCTTCCTTACTCACTGTGCAGCTTTCACATGCATATGAGGTGATTGAAAACACCATATAAAAAGTTGAATTAGCAAATGTTGTATGATATATATTTTTACAATATAAACAACAATAACAAAAGAGCAGCTGCTGAGACTTCTTATGTACAACCAAACACCTCATGGGGATTTAGTTCCTTGATTTGGAGGTTTAGGGTCATGGTTTCATAGGACATCTCAATTAATTGGCCTAATATCGTATTTAGTGCTTTTGTTCTACCTTCTAGTTTGTTGTGTAGTGCCAGAGGTCTTAAAAGCTTGAAAGCAGCCACCCAAGCTACAACAATTGGTCTCTATTCACCTGGAGCAACAGAGGAAGAGAGTCAGGAATAGGAGGAGGATATGGAATGAGTGGCTAATGAATAACTGCCTCCTTTGCCATGAGATCAGAAGAACTGGATGGTGCCTGGCTACCATTACTGAATATTTTGATCAAAGATTTATAGAAGAATCCTGAACAAAAGGTGGAAAATGTGGAATAGAATTTCAAATTCTCATGGAATTCAGCCTTTCTGGAGCCACTGAAGCTAAATGAAACCCTGAAACTGTTGCCCTGAGATGATCTTTAAACCTTAAACCTTAAGCCAGAAATATCTCCTGAAGTCTTCTTTAAATCAAATACTAGTTTAACTTAATTAGTCAACAACGTCTACCTCAAGCATTCTGCTCTTTTAAAAGAACTATCTGTACAGGATCAAACTGACAAGAGTAACTCAAAAGGTTAGATAGGAAGCTTAGGGAATGGTGAGTTTATGTTAATGATGGAGGAACAATTTGGAAAAGGAGGATAAGAATGGTTGCACAACTTGAATAATGTAATCAGTGTCAGTGAATTGTACATGTAGAAATTGTTGAATTGGTGTATGCTCAGATGTGTATAATTTCAACAACAAAACAAAATAGTCTGTGAGTTACTCTGAAATCATTTCCTTCTAGCCTTTACAACTCTTTCAGAAATTGATATCTTATTCAGTGATCAAATGTACTTCTCATTTAATTATTGTATTTTTCTTAATTAGCTGCTTTATCATTTCAATGCTGTCTAAAGCATACAGTAAAAGAAAAGCTTTCATATTACAAAGTGTAACACATTTCTATACAGGGCTGCTAAGAATGGTATCCTTTTTATTCCTTAGTGTTCTTAAATGTCTGTTTTTCTGCCCTTGTTCTGTGGTATGTTTCCATAGGAACTGATTTTTCTCTTATCCCACTTTGAACTTCATGTCAAGTCTGGGTTCATTTAAAAAACATGCAGATAAAAGAGGGTATAATCATCTTTAATAAGCAAAGCTAACAACACAGTCCTGAGCAATAAATTCTAGAAAGTTCATATCCATATACATGCCTTATGGTGGGAGTGTTCACAAAAAAGGAACTATTACATCTTCCTTGTCTGCTACTTACAAATATATTACTTATAGTATTTTGATTTTCTACACATTAAAATTTTAACCAAGACATAATTGTCAAGCATTGACAGTAGACATCCCAGCTACATTAGTGCACCAATGACCATTGTGGTGGCCTAAATGTTTTAGCAGCTTTGTTTTATCCAAGAGTATTATTTTCTTATTTTGAAATGGTGTGGTATTTTTTCACATAACTCAAAATACTGTACACCTGTTTTTTTTTAAATAATGATTTATTTGGAGACTATTAGTAGCATGATAACTCAATGTCACCAAATATTAACAGTTCTTCATGTCAGGCAATAGATAAACAATTCCATGTGAGTTTCTTATAAAGAAATGGATGACCACCTCAATAGCTGCCTCCATCTTCTATTTTCTTACTGGATTGTTTATAATCCAAAATGTGAAGTTTTGAGACTTCTTCTCCAAAGTTGAAAATTTCGGAAAATGCCTGAAGCAACGATGCTGACCTCCGTTTTTTTCCTTTATGAAATTTTAACTGCGTATTTCAGTCTTGTGGAATCTTTTGTGTTATTCTGACTGTCGATGAGAACCAGGGGACTGTGTTGGTGATTCTTGATCATTTCAGCAACACTTTTAAAGTACTAGAGCAAAAACACATAGATGACATTTATGTTAACTTCAGGCTCCATTCCTCCCATTTTTCAAGGCCCAGCAAATATGATCTATTTACTTTGAAGTAGGGATGAGGACTCTAGGCCAAGAGAAGTCTCTGTTTATCAGAGTTTCCTAGAAGGACAGGAAAGTATAGAGCCCCTTTTGGAGCTCCAAATTTATATGGGAGAATGTCAGGATCTTTAAACAGGACAGGCCTGCCCCTTTAGCCTTTTATAGAAGAGCTAGACCCCCAGGGAGCACTGGTGGTGCAGTGGTTAGGAGCTCAGCTGCTAACCAAAAAGGTCTGCAGTTCAAATCCACCAGCTGCTCCTTGGAAACTCTATAGGGCTGTTCTACTCTGTCCTCCCGGGTCACTATGCTGTGAGTTGGAATTGACTCATTGGCAATGGGTTTGGTTTTTTGGTTTTTTAGACCCCCAGGGAAGCTTTAGAATGAAATCATCTCTCCAAATGTCCTTCTGTCCTACCAGGATCACCACCATCTCCTACGACTGATTACTATTGAGGAACATTTATTTAAAAAGACTTTTAAGATAAAGGCTTCAGTGAGAATAAGGGCTTTTATAAGTAGAGAAAAGGAGACAGTCCTGGTAAAGTTGAACTGGTGTTGAATGATAATGCTATCTACATTTTAAAACCCTAGTTTGGTCTTGACCAATGTTCTCAGATTCAACAATTTCATATTTTCTAAATATCTGAAACTTTATTAAGAGCAAAATAAAAAGCTCACACATTGACACAAGACCTTTTCAGTTGTTTTACAAATGCTATTCTCCTGCCTGTTTATTGATCACTAAATCAATAAACAAATTAATTTATTTAATAAGCATCAAACATTCACTGAAGCCAACCACTGCTTTTCTTCAGAGATGAACAAGACATAGTCTCTGGTCTCATCTCATGGAGAAGACAGACACTTGAGCAATTATGACACTTTCTAATGACTAACTTTCTCACAAGTGCTAGGCTTGGACTGGGTATAGCTTTCCTGGGGAAATCTTGAAAATATTTCTTAACTTGAACTTTGTTTTTGCTATTTTCTCCTTATTCTTCTCCTCCCCTCCATATTTCCATCTACCTATTCAAATGTAGCCCATCATTCAAGACCAAAGCAAGTATCACTCCCTTTATGGAACATTCATGGATTATTCCAACCAATATTTCACTATAGTAACAGGCTGGCTAACCTGGGCTAGGGTAAGCATTGAGTTTGGTCAAGATAGTATTTAAGACCCACATCATGCTTTTTTCTTGCTGCATGCTCCTAAGCTCATTCAGGTCCAAGGACAATGATCTAATGTTTCAACTCACCAGGTTTTGTATCCTCTGGACCTTTCCCTGATCACATAATGTGGTGCCAGAGCTGAGATTCTAGGTATTAACATTGGAGTCTGGCTCCTGACCTTGATTCTTGTAACCTTAACTCTACTTGATAGTTCAACCTTGATTTATATGTCCCCTGGACTAAAATCCTAGGTCAGACTAACCCCATTAAGTAGCTGGATGAAAGGGACCAGCATGTAACTTTGACATTACGCCAGTCTTTCCTTCTTTTCGTTCTCCTGTAGGGTAAATTACCTAAACATAATATTATCTGTTGTTCTCTATTTATGAGATATATGCAAGCTTAGAACCAAGTACTCTTGTATCCTTTCTTCCTATCCCTAGCACTTAATACATACGGTATGATGCCACAGTGCTCAATGTATATTTACAGAGTATAGCTAAAAGAGAAATTACTGACCTCTTCACCAGTTTTCTTTCTTCCCAAAGCATACTGTTTTGTTGCTTCAATAAATCGCACAGGAATATTATATACTCGCTTATTAAAGAATACAACTAATGTATATGGTTGTTTGGAATCATGTCCAGAGCTTTTGCGAATAAGAAATGATCCATCCTGTTAAAAAAAAAAAAGCATAATCTTGCTTAGTTTCATTTATATTTCCATAGGTTAGAAATTATTTTACAAAGAATACCTATATTGCACTCAAAACGTAGTTACTAGCTACATAATTTTTATTATTGATTAGAGTTTATTTTGTTACTTTCCAAGAAAAAGAAATCAGGAAAATATATACCCATAGAAAATCCTCAATGAGTTCAATGCTAGCTTTATGATGTGATAGATTAGATATTATGTTTTAGGATTTAGAAATGTGTGAAGAGACACATTAAGATCAAACCTAGAGGGCACTCTTGAACTAGGAGCCATGCCCACAAGTTGCCTGTGAGTCGAAAAAATCAAACAAATTCCACTCAAAAGTACTGTAAGAAGAAAACAGAAATTAGGAATCCAAATGCTTCAGGTGATAAAAATTCTCCAGAAAAACTTATATCGAAGCAGGAAAAACAAAAACAAAAACAAAACCCTGCAACACAGCATTCCAAATTTAATTAAATATTTTATAAAAATAATCTAAAATCAGAAATTGAAAAATTATGGACAAAAAGCAAGAAGAAGAAATGCAACAAGAATTGATCAAACTCAGGAAAGAAATTGAAGAAAAAGACAAATCTATCTCAGAAATGATGAAGAAATCACAAGATGCCCAAGAGACAATAGCTTTAAATGAAAATTTTGTAAACAACAGTGAAGGAAGGTATGGACACAATCAAGAGAGAAGAAAAATGAGACTAAAAAAAAAAAAAGTACAATAGGGTCACAGAGACAGTGATGGGAATAAAGAAAGACAAAGTCCAAAACACATGTCATACGAGTCCCTGAAAAAGGAAAACAAAACAATGGAATGGAGCTACTCTTTAAAACTATAACTTAAGAACCCAAAACCTGTTGCCGTTGAATTGATTCCGACTCATAATGACCCTATAGGACAGAGTAGAACTGTCCCATAGGGTTGCCAAGGAGCATCTGGTGGATTTGAACTGCCAACCTTTTGGTTAGCAGCTGTAGCTCTTAACCACTCTGCCACCAGGGCTCCATAACTTAAGAAAGCTTACTGGAAATAGGAGAAAACTTATATCTACATATTGAAGAGGCTTATGTCTACCTGGGAAAACTGACCTCAAATTGATAAACTCAGAGACATATTCTTGAAAAACTACTAGGCTTTTAAAACAAAAAGTCTGCAGGGCCTTTAGACTAAAATATCAATTATATGTAAGGGCAAGAAAATCAGGATAGCACCAGACTTCTCAAGAGCATCATATAGAACAAGACAATTCATCAGAGCAACACTCTAAAAACTCAAGCCAAGATTTTCTCGAAGCATAAGGCTATGAAAAAGCAGTCTTTAATGTGCAAGAACTCAGGAAATACTGTAAACACAGGTCCTTCCTGAGAATCTACTACAGGGTGAGCTTTGTCAAACAGAAATAACTGGAGAAACCAGTGAAAGGAGGGATGTAGCACAATTAATATATTTAATCATAGAACTAGGACTAAAACAAGGATGGGGAAGAACAGTATGAAAATGTTATATGTTCTGACAAAGTAGCAAGGGTGCAAGTAAAAAAAAGAGGCAGGGCGAGAAGGAAGAAAAGAGGAAAGTAGAATAAGATCATTGAATGTTGTACAGAAAATATATGAAATGATATCACTTAAACCTGACAGATCAGGGAATTCTGGCAAAATGGCGCTCTAGGCAGAAGCACCACGCTGTCCCTCCACAGCAAAGATCCAAAAAACTAAGCCAAACAGAGAATACAACAATCCTGAAACCCTAAAACATCAAATGAAGAGATAAAGAACTCAGCCAAGCACCAAATGGAGTGAGAA
>NW_004443943.1:22961256-22986384 GCF_000243295.1 Trichechus manatus latirostris
CCTTCATCTTAAGTGAGAATAACAGCACAATTGGAAGAGCATAGTCAATGTCACTGAACTGTGCATGTAGAAATTTTTGAAACGGTGTATCTTTGGCTATGTGTATTTTCACCAAAAAAAATAAATAAATAAAGGTTGAGAATTTAGAGCGTTAATATGTTGTGGGGTTGTTAACCGATGTCATAAAACAACATGTGTACTACTGTTTCATGAGAAACCATTTGTTCTGTAAGCCTTCACCTGAAGTACAATAAAATATAAAAAAAACAAAAAACAAAAAAACTGACAGATCAGAGAGTAAACATTAAATGAGGAAGGAGTTAAGTGTACAGTAAAAGATGTAAATATCAAGATAACCACTAGAATAAAAAATACAAATCTCTCTAAATACCAAAAGAAAAATTAAAAAACAGCAATGAGGACACTGCAAAAAACAAAGAGAAACTCTTTCTCCAAACAGAGAAATAAACTGAGTAAAAATAGCATAACAGTAATACTAACATAAAATAATATGACAAGATTAAGACCAGACTTATCAATCACATCAATAATGTGAATGAGCTTAACTTGCTTATTAAAAAATATTTTCAAACTGGCTCATAAAGCAAAACACAACTCTATGCTGTATACAAAACACATAGAAACCACAGTGAATAAAAAGAAACGCTAAAAATAAAAAAATTAGGAAAGTTATACCAGGAAAAAAAAGACAATTTAAAAAAGAGGATATGTGATCCAGATAGAAGATAAAACATTAAATGAGACAAAGAAAGATACTTTATATAATGCTAAAAATCATAATTCACAATGAAGATATAACATAGTAACAACTCAAATAAAGCAGGAGATAACAAGGGAAACAGCTAGAAACACATGAATAATAGACTTTACACGTCATTCTTGGTACAAGACAGGTTAAGTTGACCTCCCCTGCCTCTCAAGAAAAAAGTAAGGATATAAAAGATCTAAGCGACTAATCAATAAGGTATATATTATGGATATATATCAAACACAACCCTGATAATGGAGAAAACATCTTTTTCTCAAGCACTTGTGATACACACAAAAAAACTGATCATATATTAGGTTGTCAAAAAAATCTAAGTTCCATAAAGTGGAAATATCACAAGCAATACTCTCAGATTGCAAGGAAATAAATTAGAAAAAATAAAATAAAATTCAGACCAAAATAAAAAAAGCCCTTCCAAGTGGAAATAAAAAAAAAAAGAATAATGCATGACACAACTGTTGGGTGAAATGGAAAATACAAGCAGAAATTACAGAATTTCTCAAAAATAATGTTAAAACATTACATATCAGAATCTATGGGATACACTTAAAGTGGTGTTCAGAGGAAAATTCACTGCCTATATCAATAAAAAAGAATTAAAATAAATGAATTAAATTCTCATCTCATAAAGCTATAAAAAGAACAACAAAGCAACCCTACCCAAAAAAACCAAAGAAGAAAATAATAAAAACAAAAGTAGATATTGATGAAGTAGAAAACAAACAAAAACATCAATTTAATAAATAAAAATTCTGGTTCTTTGAAAAAAAATCAATAAAATAGACAAGCAGCTAATTCAATCATGAAGAAGGTGAAAGTACAAATATATAAAATAAGAAATGACAGAAAGAAATAATTATTGATAGCCAATTTTAAAACACCAGAAGAGGATACTCTGCACACCTCTATACTCACCTCTATGGAAACCTAGATGAAATGGATAAGCTCTTAGAAAAACATAGTTTACCAAAATCAACACCAATAGAGATGCAAAGCTTAAACAGACCAATTTACATGGAAGAAAGAAAATTATCAAGGAACTATTCCACAAAACAGCACCAGGTCTGGATGGTTTACAGAGAACTTCTGCCAGCTTTAGAAACCAGATAGTTTCGATGATATATAAATTATCTCGGAGCATATAAAATGAAGGAAAATTTCCAAATTATTTTTATGAAGCTAGTACCGATATCCAAACATAGAGCAATAAAATAAAAGTACAAATATTACTTATGACTCTAGATATAAAATCTTAAATAAAATATTACTGAACAGACTTCAACATCACATTAAGAGAATAATATACCATATCCAAGTAGGAAAATTCAATAATATGGAATCTATTAACATAATTTACGATATTAATTAGTCTAAGGAGAAAAATCATTTTATTATCAAAGTAGAGGTGGAAAAATTCTTTGATAAAATTCAACATCCATACTAATAAAAATTCTCTCATTTCAGTGCTCTCCTTTGCATGTTTATTTTTCCATATGAATTTTAACATCAACTTGTCTAGCTTAAGAAAAAGCCACAAGAGGGGAGTAGCCCTACGAGATATTAAAACATACTACCAAAAAAAAAAAAAAAACAACCCATTGCCGTTGAGCTGATTCTGACTTATAGTGACCCTATGGGACAGACTAGAACTGCCCCATGGGGTTTCCAAGAAGATGGTGGATTGGAGCTGCCAACCTTTTGGTTAGCAGCCAAAGCTCTTAACCACTGTGCCACCAGGGTTCAAAACATACTACAGAACACCTAAATTAAAACAGTGGTTTGAGATACTACCCGTTGATATATTAGATTTCCATATGAAGTTGGGTCTATTTCTGGCCTCTCTTTTTTAACTGTGCTCCACAGGGTTTTCAATGGCTGATTTTTTTAGAAGTAGTTTGCGAGGCAATCTCCAGTGTTTTCTCCAGTGTCTCAAACTGTCTGTGATGAAGGCAGTTTTATTTTCTATGTTTTTTTTAATTCTTTTTTTATTATTGTACTTTAGACAAAGGTTTACAGAAAAAAACTAGTTTCCCATTAAACAATTAGTACACATATTGTTTTGTGACATTAGTTACCAAACCCACGACATGTCAACGCTCTCTCTTCTTGACCCTGGGTTCCCAATTACCAGCTTTCCTATCTCCTCCTGCCTTCTAGTCCTTGCCCCTGAGCTGGTGTGCCCTTTAGTTTCATTTTGTTTTATGGGCCTGTCTAATCTTTGGATGAAGGGTGAACCTCAGGAGTGACTTCATTACTGAGGTAAAATGGTGTCTGGGGTTCATACTCTCAGGGTTTCTCCAGTTTCTGTCAGGCCAGTAAGTCTGATCTTTTTTTGTGAGTTAGAATTTTGTTCTACATTTTTCTCCAGCTCTGTCCGGGACCCTATATTGTGATCCCTGTCAGAGCAGTCAGTGATGGTAGCCGGGCACCACCCAGTTGTGCTGGACTCAGTCTAATGGAGGCCGTGGTAGTTGTGGTCCATTAGTGCTTTGGACAAATCTTTCCATTGTGTCTTTGGTTTTCTTCATTCTCCCTTGCTCCCGACGGGGTGAGACCAATGGAGTATCTTAGATGGCCGCTCACAGGCTTTTAAGACCCCAGACCTGACTCACCAAAGTAGAATGTAGAACATTTTCTTTATAAACTATGTTATGGCAATTGAGCTAGATGTTCCCTGAGACCATGGTCCCCACAGCCCTCAGACCAGTAATTCAGTCTCTCAGGGAGTTTGAATGTGTCCATGGAGCTTCCATGACCTTTATTTCTGGCTTTTCTGTTCTATTCCATTGACCTGCCTATTCATGCATCAGTACCAGTAATTGGTAAATTTGGATAAAAGATATGACAGGAATTCTCTGTATTAATCTTTTGTTTATTTGTAAGTACCTTCAGAGGAAAGATTGCCTCATCATCTGTGAATCTCCTATGCCAAGTATAGTACCTGACACAGTAGCTGTTCAGTAAATGTTTGTTGAATGAATTGGATGAACCACTACTAATTTCCAATGGCATTGAAGAAGCGACACATGGTAGAGGGGTAATATATAACTGTGGACAAAGAATTATTACCTATTATTACCAGGAATGTGAGAGAAAAGTTATAAACCATGTGGCATGTGGTAAAGAAAAGAGGAAAAGACATTTATAGCAGAAAAAAAAAACAAAAAAATTAAAAATTAAAAAAATCAAAGAGCCATGAGTATAGTAAGAAAATTCTCAGCTATGGAGGGATCCTTTGGGCCTACCCTAGACTTGAGTTGGCACTTTAATCTTGAATTGTCCAAACTGTCCCCAGTGTTCCGACATGGTTGCTTTGGGCTCTCCAAAAATTTTCTTCCAAGTCTTTTTTTGCCATCTTGGCCCAAATCTTTTATCTCATGCAGTGATCCAAAACAGCCTGTCACTTCTTACTCTTGAATGGTCTCATGTAGCACCAAGCCTTATAGAAAGTCTACCCCTGAAGCCTTCTTCTCTCCCACTGTTTGTGGAGCAGTGGAGCCTGTGGATCCTTGTAGAGATGAAAGGATACGGTAGAAATGACATTGAGGAACAAAGAAGGAGATGCTTGAACAAGAGGAGAGGATGGTGGTCCGTCTTGAGTAAGTAAAGGAAAAAGATCCCTGGATTCATAAATGTTGCAATTATTTTAATTATAAGGACAACATCTGGGCCTATTATAGACTGAGGGCACAATATGGGGTTGAAAAATGATCAAACCTTGTTTGACTTGTATAATGCCTCTTCAGCAGATTTTCGATCACAGGCACCAGCATACCATGGCTTACAGTAAACGTCAGCTTCCTGTGAAATAGAGGGCATTGTTAAGCATGAGATGGTTTTTAAAAGACTCAGCAACTTCTGTGTATGAGAAACATAGGCTCACTTTGCATTACCAAGAGAGGTCTAACTACATTTGGATCAATAATTAGAAAATGAGTTTTGTGCTTCCTTTGATCAACCATAAAAATTATATAAATTGACTTTTTCCCATTTGGCCTTGGCTGTCTTATTTGGACATAACAAATAAATTCCACTAGGTTCCTGAACCATTTATTCTTTTCTCCTGAATAAGTTATGAACTCTCTTTTCATTGTTCTCTTATCGTTGTTGCTTTGTGGAGTGCTTTTTAGTTTGCGAAGTGTTTTTACAAATATTGTATTATTTGATTCCTTCAATCACTTTGAAGGTGAGAAGGACAGATGATATCATCCCTGTTCTACAGCTGAGAAAGCTGCAGCTTAAACTTTCTCTTTTTAAACTGTACAGTCTTGTATGTGTTTTAATATCATAAACCTCCACAGATCTATTCTGAGGAAATTACAGTTTAAATAAAATCTATGTAAGAGGAAGAATAATGAAGACAACACACTCTGCTAATTTTGAAGAGACTTGAACTGTTACTCAAGGCACCTGGAATGCAAGTAGAAATAAACAGAGCAAGGTCTTAATCATTGAAAAAAAAAATGCATTTTATACCCCGCAGCAAATGGTAACTCACAAACTGACTTAAAATACAGACCTTATTCTCAAGCTTTACTCAATGCTCTCTTTTATCAGAGGACATGCCCTTACCTGTAGTTCATTTCATACCTGTTCTGACAAACTGCAATTAGATGAAAAGCTGGGTAATGGTCCATCCACGACTGGGCTTCCCGTTTCTGGAAATCCTGAAAGGGATTTGAAAAATCAGTTAATCTTCACTATTTCTTGAGTAATATTTCTATTACTGTGGTAGGTGCTGCAGGGGACACATACACAACCCTAAGGCAGTGGTTCTCAATGTGTGGTCAACTATAAAATAGGGATGATATCATCTGTCCTTCTTGCCTTCAAAGTAGTTGAAGGAATCAAATGGTTCAAAGTGTGATCTGAGTGTCCCGAAGATCACTTCAGGGGGTCTACGAGGTCTTTTCTTTTCCAATTACGTATCTGTGTGAAGCCCGATTTTCTTCATATACTTCAACCAAAAGAACATATCGCAACAGGTTGAATGCAAAAGCAGATATGAGAATCCAGCTGTCTCTGTTACTCCAAACATTAAAGAGATTTCCAAAAATGTAAAATAAGACCATTCTTCTCACTAAAATTTTTTGTTTGGAAAATATAGTTGTTTTTCATAAGAATATGTTCTTTATGTTAACCTGTAATGAGTTTATGATTATTTTAAATTAATAAACATTTTTAAATGTCTCAGTTTTTATTTCTAATACATTAAATATCGATAAAAAGAAACACATCAACAAAATCCCTTTGAATCTGCAATGATTTTAAGAGCCTTAAAGGGGTCCTGAGAACAAAATGTTTGAGAATTGCTGCCTTAAGGCGTAAACTCCCTCCAGGAGTTTATAGCGTAGATATGGAGACACATGCAATAGAGAAAATACTTAGTTGTATTCATCCATCCATTCATTCATTATTGTGTGCCTGGCACTGATCAAGGCATTGTGGGGTATACAGCAGCCAACATCATAGGCAAAATGTCCTGTCCTCCTGGAGCTTAAATGGGGTGAGATAGACAATAAAACACAAATAATTATATACATAGTATTAGATAGTCATAAGTGCTATGGAGAAAATAAAACAAAGAAGGAAGTTGAGAACAGCCTTGGGCAGATAGTAAGTTTAAATAGGCTGGTTAGGGCAGGCTTCACTGAGGTAACCTTTGGGTAAGATGTGCAAGCAGAGAGAGAGGAGGCATGTGAATATCTGAGGAAAGAATGTTCCAGGTAGAGGCAACTGTGTGTGCAAGGGCTCTGAGGCAGGAGTGTGCCTGGCATGTTTGAGCAAGGGGCCCACTGTGCCTGGAGTGCAGTCAGAAAGGAGAAGAAAAAGAAGAGATGAGGTCACACAGGAGGCAATGAGGGGAACATGTTTATATATAGGACCTGGGGACCCTTATCATGACTTGAGCTTTAATGAAGTATGATATGGGGAGCCTTCGGACGGTTTTGGACAGAAGAGTAATATGATCTGCCTGTTTTTTAACAGGATTGCTCTGGTTACGGTGCTGGAAATAGACAGAAGGGGCAAGAACAGGGACGGGAGGCCAGTTTGGTGTTCTCCCAAACCCAGGCAGGAGATGATGGTGGCTTGGAGCAGTTGGCATCAATGGAAGTAGTGAGAGTGACTGGATTCCTGATATATTTTATATGAAGGAGTAACTGGAAGGTGTGTGAAGGAAAGAGTGGAGTCAAGCAAGGGTCACTCTAAGGTTTTTGGCCAGAGAGACCAGAGTTATCATTGATTAATACGGGGAAGTCTGCAGGAGGAACAGATATGTATTAACCAAATACTTCAGATGAGAATGCCCTGCACATTCAAAGGTGGAAGGCACCATCGTAACAGCAGTGGGCTGTGAAGGCTTGGGAGGCTTGGCAACACTGGACCTGAAGGAAGGGCCTATCCTAATAGGGGACGATGTTCTCAGGTGGGAGCAACAAAGGTGAGTGGGTGGTCAGGTTTTCCCAAGACACGCAGCACGTAGCAGTTGGTGGTTTCTGAGTTTTGGCAGTTAGGGGAATACACATGGCTTACATTTTCAGAGCCCCGAATATGTGCAAGGCCTGTTCTGTTTTCCACATATTAGCTCACTTCGTCCTTACAACAGCCCTATGTGAGAGGAGCTATTATACCTGGTTTACAGATTAGGCCCTTCCTGACCTCCCTATCTGAAATAGCAGCCCTCTGCCTCCATTACTCTACACCCCACCCTCTACCCCTTGCTTTATTTTTCTTCATAGCGCTTTAGAACTTACCTGACATGTTATTTATCTGTGTGTTCATTTTTTACTGATGGTCTCTTTCAGTAGACTATAAGCTGCACGAGAGCAAGGACTTTATTTATTTTATTTATTGCTGTATTTCCTGTGCCTAGACCAGTGCCCGGCATATGCAGATGGTTAATAAATATTTGTCAATTGAAAGAGTGGCTTGGATTGATAAACAATAAAAAGTATAATAAAGCTTTTAAATACTGAGAAATTTCTATAGCCAAATCATTTTAATTTTATATAGTCAGAATAAAAAAACCCCTATATTTAGTAAAAGTTTCATTTATTTAAGATGAATCAAAAATCTAATTAAAACCTTAAAAACTGATTTGTGTTTTGTTTAGTAGACATGCACATACATTTCTTTGTATGTGACAATTATTTTGTTTATTTAAACTAATTTAATCTTGATTATTTTGGGATATTTTCTAAATTACCCATGTATGGTAGATTTGTTTGTTTGTCTTCCGACATTGAGTAGAAAGCAAACATGGGTTTAGGCAATTATGTTCTGTGAACCTGACTTATCTGCTTCACATCCTTTTAGGGTGATGGATGGTTTGTCTTGGGAAAATTACACAGATATTTGCCAAATCCTCTTCTCAGGTGGCTTTTTGTAGATATATTGTATGATCATTAAAATGTATTTTAGCTTTAATTTAAATACCTATCATTTATTGAGGGACTTGTATGTACCAACCACTATATCAGGAACTTCTTATATGTTGTTTTAGTTAATCTTCTAACTTTGAAAATAGCTTTTTTGTTTTTGTGAAAAAAAAAAGATACATGATCAGTAGAAATATTAAATCAGTACTAAAAATGAAAAAGTAAAAACTGTCTAAAAAATATTTACTTTTCAAAACAACTTTGTGAGATAAATATTCTTGACTCTTAATTCCATTTTACAAATGAGGAACTAAGCTAAAGATGATACTAAGATCATCCAGCTGGAAGTGACAGTGTTGGTGTTAGAGCCCAGATCGGTCAGATGCCAAGAGCCAGCCTTAACCACTACCTGATATCGCTGTTCATGACTTCGGTGCACTTACTTGGCAGAGGGATGGGTTTTTGATGAATTTGTCTGAAAGAAATGGATTTCATATTAATTAAAGGGCGAAGCACCATATGAATAATTTTGACTTTTGTTTACACTGAAGATGCTCTGAATAGTGTCACAAAGAAGTCAAGACAAATAGCCAATAAAACATATCCAAAAATAGGAGAGATACCAAAACCTTAAATATAAGTAAAATTTTTTCTCCTTAGTTTTGAAAAAGGAGGAGCCTTGACTGAGGTTTTAGATTTTAGTTAAGTTCAGTAATTAAGGGGAGCCTGAATATTAGGTCTCTGCAACTCTAAGCAATTCTTTTAAAGCGGTTACTAATTTAGCACCTTTTTTATTTAATTACAAAGCAGTGAAATACCAGATCTTTACAGCATTTACAAGCCAGCTCACCATGTGGGAGAATAATGCAAGTGTTAATTCCTGCAGCAGCTTAGTATTTTGAAAAGAAAGGATTCTTACTTCTGGGCAGGAGGCAGCACTGGTGACTGCACGGCTTCTTGTCTGTGACTAGACCCTCGGTGACGTTCAGCAGGTATAGGTTTTTCTGAATTAGGAAAATTGTCATATTAGGATTAGAGTGAAATGTCTGTCCCTGCCCCTAAACCCCACAATATCATCTGAGAAGAATCAAATTTGGTCTGATCTCTTCCCAGAAACTTATCTTTTACCAGATGTCATTGGCTTGTTCACCTGTCAGTCTGGCGATATTTGTGGTATTATGACCAGGACTCCCACCCAGCATACCCTAACACACCTGCATCCATCCCCTGGCAGTGTACACAGGGACTGAACCCGTAGGCACTGGACTTTTAAGTGTGTGAGTACTAGTGGGAGCAGAAGATGAGCAAATTTTAGCTACCCTCTGAACACCTAACCCTCGACTTTCTATGTAGTCTCCACACACACACGCACACACACACACAAGTGTTACAACACCCTGGTGTACCTTGATGAGTTGTGAGATGTAGTATAAGTAATTTGTTACTAATAAGAAGTAAAATAATAGTTCGTGAATGATCTACTTTTTGAAAAATTAATTGGAGCAAATTCAACATTATCTCTATAATAATGTTGATCTCACTTTCATTTCACTGTGTTTTCCTGGATGGGAGAGGAGGAGGTAGAGTTATAACCAGTAGGTAGGGAAACGGACATAACCTAAAATGTAAGAAGTTTATGTTGAAGTCCACAGTGAATTGCTACTACTGAACTGTTAGTACTCTCTGAGGGTGTGTTAAAATCTGGGTATGTCCATGGGTGTGTCTCCTGCATGGAAGAAATGTTGAGAACTATTGATCTCCCACTATAAACCCACTACTGTCGAGTCGATTCTGACTCCTAGCGACCCTTTAGGACAGAGTAGAACTGCCCCATAGAGTCTCCAAGGCTGTAATCTTATGGGTAGACTGCCACATCTTTCTCCCGCGGAGCGACTGGTGGGTTTGAACCACCAACCTTTTGGCTAGCAGTTGAACAGCGCTTAACCATGACATCCCCAGGGCTCCGTATCTCCCACTATAGGAACCCAAAAGGAATGAAAGTAGTAAGAACTCAAAGATTTAAATAAACAGTAAGATACACTTCAGAGTTTGTGGCGGTGCACAGAAGTTAGGAGGATCATATTTCAAATTTGTGATAACCTACCCTGAGTAGCCGTGTTAGAGGTTTTGCTCATGACTTTACAATTGGGTGATTTCAAAAGGAGAAATGAAAAACACATTAGTCCCAACAGCCTAATGAGCTTTGACTACACCTGCTTGGCCTCTGCTGCCCAGGGGCTTCCTTCCCAGGGGGGGAAGGGGCTCCTAATCCTCTTTGGGTTTGGATGGCCGTTGCTTCTGTTCTTGAAAAAAGGAACAAAAGAGAAGGCATGCCAAGGTCCTATACTGGGAGCGCTTTGGAAAGGGGGGCACCAAGCACCTAAAAAGCCTGGGGTATGCCATGAATTCTTTTTCTCCTGATTTTTGGAGACTCACGAACCTTCAAGTTCGCACAGGGTTGTACTTCTTTCAGTGGCTTAGAGGCCCTGAGTCTCCACTATTATTCCATCCCTGATCAGCAGGCATGAAAGACCACAAGAAATGGAAGGACAAGAAGACAAAAGCATCAAAGGAAAGGCTGAAGAAAGCAAATCATCAGAAAAGGAATGACACTTTAGAAATAGCAAGGGGGAAAAAGATGTGGGAAACAGGGTGGAAAAACCTAACAGGAGCAGTGAAAGCACAGAGGGTGAGTTGCAGCGCACATTCAGAAATTATCCATTTTCCAGAGTCAGAGAAATGAGAACACAGCTGTAGAGACGCCCATTCTAACTCAGGAAATGGTGAGAGGAACACTCACTATAAGATTTTAAGATTGGGTACCTTCAAGTGTGGGGTTAGATGGGTAAAGGAGTATAATTTCTAGATAATGTCTTAAGTGTTGAGATTTGTGAGGTTTTCCCCAGTGTTTCTCAAACACAAATAGTTTTTAAAGTGGGAAAGCTCTAATTGAAAATATGTGTAAGGCTTTTGACTGGTGATGAAACAAAGGAAGGAAAGCATTTGAAAATGCGCTAAAACATACATTTGAACTTTGAAAACTTAGCAAAAGAATGTGTTCTCATTTGAGCAGATTTTAAAAAATTTTCATAACCTCAACTGAGGAATTAGTTCTAAGATACGGGAATGGCTTTAAATTTGTCTTCACATCTGTGTAGGGCCACTTGCGCTGTTTCTTGGCAAGGCATACCTATCTGCAAACAAGTTTTTAGCATGCAGACTGTAGGCTATTCCAAAGACCCTACCTGGTGAGCTCAGGTTCTGGTCAGCTTTGCTCCGCACTACTCATTGCAGAGTCAAGGCCATTTTGTTTAGAAAACTGAGTTTCATATTTACAATAGCTTTTAATGAAAGAAATTTAGAAATACATTTACATATAAATCCTTAATGAAACCAACTTTAAGAGACATGCTCATCCTTCAAAATAACGTATAGATTTACCTTCACAAACACTTGATGCATTCTGTTGAGAGGCAGTTGTAGTCTATATATATATGAAAAAAAAAAGCAATGATATTCAATATAGCTGAATGTGGTAATACAAGTCAAAGCAATATTATTAAGATCAATATTTTGGAAGAACTTTTATTTGATGCATAGCTGATCTTCCAATCCCAACAACAGTTAAAAACACACAACCCCCAGCTCAACTGGCTTAGCGACAACTGGCTGGAAGCATCTCATGGAAGAGGCAGTGTTGTCTTGGTTTGGGGACTTCTCTGCTCTGTCAATGGGGTTGATGGATACCATGACCACTGGGCTGTGCCCACGCAGCAGTGCTTATGCAGTAAGATTCTAGCATCAGGCCTTGGTAAGTGATTCTGTATTCTTGGTAAGTGATTATATATGTTAGGCTGCATGGCAGGTACCAGGTCAAGGTGGGCTTCCTTTCTAGTGGGGTAGCGCAGGTTCACTGTGCTCTGACTATAGCCAGACCTATGTGTGCCTGGGAGCCCTGGTGGTGCAGTGGTTAAGAGCTTGATTGCCAACCAACTAGCTACTCCTTGGAAACCCTATGGGGCAGTTCTACTCTGTTCTATAGGGTCGCTGTGAGTTGGAATTGACTCGACGGCAATGGGTTTGTTTTTTCGTTTTATGTGGGCCTAAGACACAGCTGTCAGCCATTAGCTCCCGGGTCAGTGGACGGGGACAGGACCCACAGGCTTAGGTGCAGGGTCCCATGAGGAAGACAGATGTGGTGGGAGGCAGGGACCCTGGCCGCAGTCTCTGATTTGCTGTGCATGCTCAGCAAAGCTGCTGGGACCAAGCAAGGATGCACTCCTAAGCAGCATCTTCCCTGGCTAACTGAGCATTTGAAGTTTCTCTTGGACCATCTGGCCAGCAACTTCAGTTGCTAAGAGAGATTGCTGTGTTCATCTTAGCTGGAAGTATTTTCAACTTTAAACAAGTGGATGAGAATAAACATTGCAGAAAATACGAAGCATTTTTAAACACAAAATTAACTTACTATCTTTAGCTGTGTAGCTGGCTTCTTCCTGTGGAATAAAAAGATTGTCTTTGTTAAACCACAGTGAAAACAGTTGGAGCTGACCATTTACCATTTTACTCTCAAATTTAACAAAAATTATGAAAGTGATGCAAATGTCTAGGAAGACTATCCTTGAACAATGGAGAGGGACAGAAGCAGGGTTTAGTTACGGTCCTCTTAACCTCAGATAGAGTCCCCTGACAGATGAGAAAGGGTTAATTGGGGTAAATGGGAGCACCCGTTGCCAGGGAGTCTGCAGAACTAAGCTCTTGTTCAATTTCTGCTATGAAGTACTTGGTGATCTTGGGCCTCTTTCTCTCAGCTTCTTCTCTGCTACAGGTACTTACCCAGCCCTCGGGAGTGGGGATGGCGCTGCAGGTGAAGAAGGTAACTTGGATTCCCAGGTCCTGCGGTTTTGACCTGCACAAACATATATACAGGTAAGACTCCAAGTCTTGAATCTGAGGTTGATGGTCACAGGGACACTGCACTTTCTGGCAGGCATGGAAATACTTGCACATTTTTTTTGTTGTTGTTGCTTTCAGTTAAATATATATGCGCACTTGCATTGAAGCTATTGGAAAAAAAAATGTGATGAAACATATTTAAGATGTCAAACCATAAGCTCAAAACTAGGATGTGGATTAGGGACTCCATTTTAACATTTCTAGATAACTGTTTCCTTACCCCCATGGGGCAAGTCCAGAGCTGCTAATTCTGAGGGCTCAGTGAGAGGGGAAGGAATCCTGGTGGCACAACAGTTAAGTGTTTGGCTGCTACCCGAAAGGTTGCTGGCTCAAATCCATCCAGCAGTTGAGTGGGAGAAATACCTGGTGATCTCCCATAAAGATCACAGCCTACAAAACTCCATGGGGCAGCTCTACTCTGTCACATAGGGTCACCATGAGTTGAAACCGACTCGACAGTACCTAACAAGGGCTCACGATTACAGCTATATGCTCTGCACAGGTGTCTAGAGACAGAGGCACAAATCCACCACTCATGATACACACACATATAGGCACTGCACATTCATAACTATACTTAAATACATAACCTAATTTCACATTTGGAAGATATTCATTCATTCATCTCTGCATTCTGGAGGCCTTTGTTCATTGCACAAACAGACAAATTGAGCAAATCATCCAAATCTCATCTTCTGAAGTCACAGAAGGGACTAAGAGAGCCTTGTCCGTAGGCCTAACCTCTCCTACCCCTACCCGAAGAGAAAAGCCAGATAATCAGTTGGTGAAGAATATTGAATATATCATGGACTGCCAGAAGAACAAGAAAATCTGTCTTGGAAGAAGTACAGCCAGAATGCTGCTTAGAAGCAAGGATGGCGAGACTTCGTCTCACGTACTTTGGATATGTTATCAGGAGGGACCAGCCCTGGAGAAGGACATCATGCTTGGTAAAATAGAGGGTCATTGAAAAAGAGGAAGACACTTGATGAGACAGATTGACACAGTGGCTGCAACAATGGGCTCAAACATAGCAACGATTGTGAAGATGGTGCAGAACTGGGTAGTGTTTTGTTCTGTTGTACATAAGGTCACTATTAATCAGAACTGACTCAACAGCACATAACAATAACTATTTTGAGGAGGCAGCTCTTCCCCAGTCATATTTTGAGTGCTTTCCAACCCGAGGTGCTCATCTTTCAGCACTGTACCAGACAATGTTCCACTGCTCTTCGTAACGTTTTCACAGCTGCATCCATTTGTTGAAACATCTCAGTTGGTATTCTGTCAATTCCTAGAGTCTTGTTTCTCGCCAGTGCTTTCAGTGCAGCTTGGACTCCTTCCTTTAGTAACATCAGTTCCTGATCATATGCTACCTCCTGAAATGATTGAATGTCGACCAATTCTTTTTGGTACAGTGACTTTGTGTATTCCTTCCATTTGCTTTTGATGCTTCCTGTGTCATTCAATATTTTGCCCATAGAATTTGTCAATACTGCAACTTGATCCCTGCATTTTTTCTTCAGTACTTTCAGCTTGAGAAATGCCAAGAGTGTTGTTCCTTTTTGGTTTTCTAACTCCAGATCTTTGCGCATTTCATTATAATATTTTACTTTGTCTTCTCGAGCTGTCCTTTGAACTCTTCTGTTCATTTTTTTTTTTTTTTAGGTTTAAGGTAAGCTTTATTTGGTTTTCTTTGTATTTAACAGTTATAAAAAACTGAAATCCTATTGATGCCTTCCTCACAATCCCAGACTACTACCATAAACCAAAAAAAACAAACCCGTTGCCGTGGAGTTGATTTCAACTCATAGCAACCCTATAGGACAGAGCAGAACTGCCCCAGAGTTTCCAAAGAGTGCCTGGTGGATTCGAACTGCCGACCTTTTGGTTAGCAGCCATAGCACTTAACCATTATACCACCAGAGTTTCCTAACATAGAAATCCTATATATGCAATATCTTTTTTTTTTAAGGGTTTTGTATGTGTGTCTGTGTGTGCTTTCGGTGAAAGTTTACAGCTCAAGTTAATTTCTCATTCAAAAATTCATACACATATTGTTTTGTGACACTGGTTGCAATCCCCACAATGTGACAGCACACTCCCCCTTTTTTCCCCGGAATCCCTGTGTCCATTTGACGAGTGCCTGTCCCTTCCTGCCTTCTCATCCTGCTTTTGGACAGGAGCTGCCCAACTGATCGCGTATATCTGATGGATCTAAGAAGCATGGTCCTCTTTTGTATTGTTTTTTATTTTATAGTCCGGTCTAATCTTTGTCTGAAGAGTAGGCTTTGGGAATGATTTCAGTTCTGGGTTAACAGAGCATCTGGGGGCTATAGCTTCAGGGGTTCTTCCAGTCTCTCATTAAGTCTGGTCTTTTTATGTGAATTTGAATTCTGTTCTACATTTTTCTCCAGCTCTGTCTGGGACTCTCTGTTGTGTTCCCTGTCAGGGTGGTCACTGGTGGTAGCCGGGCACCTCTAGTTCTTCTGGCCTCAGGCTGGTGGAGTCTTTGGTTCATTTGGCCCTTTAGTCCTTTGGGCTAGTATTTTCCTTGTGTCTTTGGTTTTCTTCATTCTCCTTTGTTCCGAATGGGATGGGACCAATAGATGTATCTTAGATGGCCACTTGCAAGCTTTTAAGACCCCAGACGCTACTCATCAACGTAGGCTGCAGAACATGATCTTTATGAAATATGTTATGCCAATTGACCTACATGTCTCCTGAGACTATAGTCCCAGCCTGCAGCCCCAGTCACTTGGTCCCTAAAGGTGATTGGATGTTTCTAGGGAGTGTCTAAAACTTTGCTTGGTCAAGTTGTGCTGACTTTCCCTATGTTGTGTATTGTCTTTCCCTTACACCAAAGTTAACACTTGTCTACCATCTACTTAGTGATTCTCCTCCCCACCCGTCCTCTCCCTCGTAACCATCTAAGATTTTTTTTTTTTTTCCATGTGTAAACCTTTTCTTGAGTTTTTATAAAGTGGTCTCATATAATATTTGTCCTTTTGTGATTGACTTATTTCACTCGGCATAATGCCCTCCAGATTCATGCATATTGTGAGATGTTTCGAGGATTCATCATTGTTCTTTATTGTTGCGTAGTATTCCATTGTGCATATGTACCATAATTTGTTTACCATTCATTTGCTGATGAACACTTAGGTTGTTTCTATCTTTTTGCTATTGTGAATAATGCAAGGATGACACCCAGATACCAATCCAGATAAAGAATTCTCAAAAGTAAAATAAAGCTAAAACCTATTGCCTACAACCATCAAGTTGATTCCAACTCATAGCAACCCAAAAGGCAGAGTAGAACTCCCCCACAGGATTTCCAAAGCTATAAATCTTTACAGAAGCAGACTGCCACATTCTTCTCCTGTGGAACAACTGATGGTTTTGAACTGCTGGCCTTTTGGTTACCAGCTGAGCAATTTACCTACTTTGCCACCAAGGCTTCAAAATAAAGCTACAAAACCTGAGATCAGAGAACAAGAGATGCCAATTTGTAAATAATGACAACTTCAAAACAAAAAGGGGGAAAATGGTGTTGTTTCGGAACTTCCATATGGAGAGAAAATCAAGGCGGTCATCAAGAAATAAAAGACTGTTTTAAACTTAGGAAGATAAAGGCAAATTTCAGGGTAACTGCAAAGAAAATCAACAAATTTACCCATCAAAATAAAAAAGAAGAAAATCAAAGACTCAGTAAACACAGTAACAACAACAATGAAAAAAACAAAAACAAAAAGAAAATCCACAAACAAAAAGAACTCAACACAGAAAATTCAGTGGAACAAAGAAACTGTTAATACCACATACACACACACCACAAAAGCATAACAAAATGACAACAGTAAATCCATACCTATTGATAATTACAATAATTGTAAATGGTTTAAATACACCAGTCAAGAGACAGAGAATGACAAAATGGATAAAAAACATAACACAGCAATATGTTGCCTACAAAAGATACACATTAGACACAAAGATAAAAATAAACTAAAAATTAAAGAATGGAAAAAAATTTATCAAGCAAACAATAACCAAAAAAGAGCAGGAGTGGCAATACCAATTGCCAATAAGTAGACATTAAGGCAAAATCCAGCATAAGAGAAAAGGAAGGGCATTATATAATGATTAAAGGGTCAAGCCACCAAGAGGACATTATCATAATAAATATTTATGCACCCAATGACAGAGCTCCAAAATATGTAAAACAAACTCTAACAGTTTTGAAAAGAGAAATAGACAATTCCACAATAATACTGGCAGTCTTTAACACACTGCTTTCAATGAAGAACAGAACAACTAGAAAGAAACTCAACAAAGATTCAGAAGATCTAACCAGTTTGACCTCATACACATATACTGAACACTTCACCCAACAGCAGCAAGGTACACATTCTTTTCCAACACACATGGATCATTCTCCAGAATAGACCATATTTTATGCCACAAAGCAAGCCTCAATAAATTCAAAAACATCAAAATAATACAAAGTATCTTCTCGGATCACAACACTATAAAATTAGAAATCAATAACAGGAAGAACAAGGGAAAAAAATCAAACACATGGAAACCGAATAACAACTTGCTTAAAAACTGCTGGGTAACAGAAGAAATTTAAAATGAAATAAAAAAATTCCTAGGATCAAACTAGAATGAAAATACAACATACCAAAACCTTTGGACAGAGCAAAAGCAGCCCTCAGAGGTCAATTTATAGCAATGAACACACAAATCAAAAAAGAAGAAAGGGCCAAAATCAATATCTTAACCCAACATCTCAGACAAATAGAAAAAGAGCAGCAAAAGAAGCCCACAGCCACCAGAAGAAAGGAAATAATAAAGATAAGAGCATAAATAAATGACACATAAAATGGAAAAATAATGGAAAGAATCAACAAAACTAGAAACAGGTTCTTTGAAAAGATCAATAAAATTGACAAACCACTGGCCAAACTGACAAAGGAAAAGAAGAAGAAGATGCAAATAACCCAAATAAGAAATGAGATGGATGACACTTCAACAGAACCAACTGAGGTAAAAAAGGATAGTAATAGAATATTATTAAAAAATTGTACTCCAACAAATTTGAGAACCTAGAAGAAATTTACAAATTTCTAGAAACATACTACCTACCTAAACTAACACAAACTGAGGTAGAAAACTTGAACAGACCCGTAACAAAAGAAGAAATTGAAGTGGTCATGAAAAAAAGCTCTCAACAACAACAACAAAAGCCCTGGCCCAGACAGCTTCACTAGAGAGTTCTACCAAACATTTAGAGAAGAGTCAACACTAATTCTACTCAACTATTCCAGAACATAGAAAAGGAAGGAATACTTCCAAATTCCTTCTATGAAGCCAACATAAGTCTGATACCAAAGCCAGGCAAAGACACTACCAAAAAAGAAAATTACAGACCAATATCACTCATTAACGTAGACACAAAAATTCTCAACAAAATTCTAGCCAATAGAATTCAACAGCATATTAAATAATAATAATAATAATACATCATGCCAAAGTGGTATTCATATGAGATGTGCAAGGGTGGTTCAATATTAGAAAATCAATCAGTGTAATTTATCATATAAATAAAACAAAGGAAAAGAATCACATGATCATCTCAATCAATGCAGAAAAGGCATTTGATAAAATCCAGCACTCATTCTTGATAAAAACTCTCAGCAAAATGGGAATAGAAGGGAAATTCCTCAACATAATTAAGGGCACATATACAAAACCAACAGCCAACATTATTCTCAATGGAGAGAGAAAAACATTCCCCTTGAAAATGGGAATGAGCTAAGAATGAAGGATGCCCTTCATTACCACTCATATTCAGTATTGTACTGGAAATCTTAGCTGGGCCAATAATGCAAGAAAGGGAAATAAAGGGCAACCAAATTGGCAAGGAAGAAGTAAAACTATCCCTATTTGTAGATGATGTACATAGAAAATCCCAGAGATTCCACAAGAAGCTACTGGAACTAATAGAAGGATTCAGCAAAGTGGCATGGTACAAGATCAACGTACAAAAATCAGTTGGATTCCTCTACACTAACGAGAACTCCAAAAAAGGAAATCACGAAAACAATACCATTTATGATAGCCCCCCAAAAGATAAAATACTTAGGAATAAACCTAACCAGGGAAATGAAAGACCTATACAAAGAAAACCACAAAACGCTACTGTGAAAAAGAGACCTACATAAATGGAAAAACATACCATGCTCACAGATAGGAAGACTTAACATTGTGAAAATGCCAATACTACCCACAGCAATTTACAAATATAATGCATTCCTGATCTAAATTTCAACAACATTCTTTAATGAGTTGAAAAACTAATCACCCACTTTATTTGGAAAGGATAGAGGCCCTGGATAAGTAAAGCATTACTGACGAAGAACAAAGTAGGAGACCTCACAATCCCTGATCTCAGAACGTACTATAGAACCACAGAAGTCAGAACAGCCTGGTACTGGTCCAACGACAAACACATAGACCAATGGAACAGAATTGAGAACCCAGAAGTAAATCCATCCCCTACGGACAGCTGATCTTCGATAAAGGGTCAAAATCCATTAAATGAGGGAAGAGAAAGTCTCTTTAACAAATGATGCTGGCAAAACTGGATATCCATTTGCAGAAAAATGAAACAGGATCCATACCTCACACCATACACAAAAACTAACTCAAAATGGATCAAAGACCTAAAGGTTAAACCTGAAACAATAAAGTTCATGGAAGAAAACACAGGGACAAACCTAGAGGCCCTAATTTTTGGCATAAATAGACTATCAAACTTAACTAAAAATGCACAAACATCAGAAGATAAACTAGATAACTGGGATCTCCTAAAAATATACACCTGTGCTCATCAAAAGACTTCACCAAAAGAATAAAAAGAGAACCTACAGATTGGGAAAACATTTTTGGCAATGACATATCTGACAAGGGTTTAATCTCTAAAATATATAGAAAACTTCAACACCTCAACAAAAAAACACAAACAATCCAATTATAAAATGAGCAAAGGACATGAACAGACACTTCACCAAAGAAGACATTCAGGAGGCTAACAAACACATGAAAAGATGCTCTTGACCATTAGCCATTGTTGTTGTTAGGTGCCATCAAGTCAGTTCCAGCTCATAGCAACAGAATGAAATGCTGCCTAGTCCTGCGCCAACCTCACAATTGTTATGCTTGAGCCCATTGTTGCAGCCACTGTGCCAATCCAGCTCACTGAGGTTCTTCCTTTTTTTTTTTTTTTGCTGACCCTTTACCAAGCATTAGCTATTAGAGAGATGCACATAAAAACTACAATGAGATACTATCTTACCCCGGCAAGAATGGCACTGATCAAAAAAACAGAAAACAAAAAATGCTGGCAATGATGTAGGGAAATTGGAACTCTTATACCCTGCTGGTGGGACTGTAAATTGGTACAACCACTATGGAAAATGGTATGATGCATCCTTAAAAAGCTAGAAATTGAAATACCATACGATCTAGCAATCCTATTCCTGTATATATCCTAGAGAAATAAGAGCTGTGACATAGACATACATATGCACACCCATGTTAATTGCAGCTTTATTCATAATAGCAAAAAGATGGGAACAACCTAAGTGTCCATCAATGAATGAATGGATAAACAAACTGTAGTACATACATACAATGGAATACTACGTAATGATAAAGCATAATGATGAATCTGAGAAACATCTCACAACATGGATGAAACTGGAGGACATTATGCTGAGTGAAATAAGTCAATCACAGTAGGACAAATACTGTTTGAGACCACTACTATAAAAAGGCAAGAACAGATTTACACACAGAAAGAAACAATCTTTGATGGTTACCAGGGAGGAGAGGAGGAGGGAGGGGGAAACACTAACTAGATGGTAGATACGTGTTACATCTGGTGAAAAGAAAGGCAATACACAATACGGGAGAAGTCAGCACAACGTGACCGAGGCAAAGGAAGACAGAGAGGTATGCAAGAATAAAGGGTAAATATGGTAAATACTACAATATATACAATTCTGCAACAACAGTAATAACAAACAATAATCTGTGAGTAAATACATAGGTAGATATGTATGCTAAATAGGTGTGGGAGGACATACGGGAGTACACCCTTGTGCATATATAGGTATGGTTGTGGATATTTCTAAGTACATATCTGTAAGGGATGCATGTTTATTCACATATTTAATAGAGTACATAACCAAAACCAAACCCGTTGCCATCGAGTCGATTCTGACTAATAGCGACCCTACAGGACAGAGTAAAACCACCCCATAGGATTTCCAAGGAGCAGCTGGTGGATTTGAACTGCCGACCTTTTGATTAGCAGCCAAGCTCTTAACCGCTTACCACCAGCACATAGGGGGCATAATAATGGAAACTTCTTAGACATAACCAAACACCTCATGGAACTGAGCTACTGGATTTGGAGTCTAAGGATGGAAAGCTAATTTGCTGTGTAAACATTCACCTCAAGCACAATAATTTTTTTTTTTTTTTTTAAATCCAGCCCAAATCACACATATACTTTACCTGAAGCTGTCCCTGGAGGAGAAGCTGGCTTTGAAGAGTTACTTGGCTTGGTTGATCTGTTCACGGTGGGAGCTTAAACACACAAATATGCATATATAATGATTACAGATATATTCCACTGAAGGAAATTTACACTTATGGAAAAAATGCATTATGAAAATGATAGGTCAGGGCAGAGAATTTGCAAAGAATGGGATGCAAAGTTATTCTCCGTTAAAAGCAGACTTCACGTAAGAAACATCTTTAGAATAAACGTATTAATGATTAAAAGGAATAATCAAATTGTTTTATGACAGAGATTTTGTTAAAGTGAATACTGGCTAGAAATTTGATTTGCCTAACTGGAGGGCTGGGAGATCTAAGAGTTTTGTTTTTTATCAGGAGAAATGTATTGAAACAAAAGTGGGGGTGGGGGGAGCAAAGCAATAGCCCCTCTCCCCTGCCACATACAATTCTCTTGAATTTTGTGTTGTGTGTTTTTTTGTTTTTGTTTGTTTTGGGGGGGTGTTGGGGTGGAGGAAGGAATGGATAATGTGTATTTGGAAGAAAGGCCTGGAGATCTACTTCCAAAAATCAGCCCATGAAAACCCTACGGATCACAGCAGTGCAATCCGCAGCTGATCACGGGGATGGTGCAGGACCAACCAAGCAGCATTTCTTTCTTCACTCAGTGGCAGCTAACAACAACAATGTGTATTTGCTGTTTCTTAATGATGGGAAGCTCCGGAATTTAGATGGGTCTTGAAACTGTTGATAATATTTAGGGAGTGCAGGAGAGTGTCACTACTTGACAGCAGGGTAAAAGCTGAACACTGTTACCTCCAAGTTGTTACCTGAAGAGGCTAGAGGCATCACGTATACAGGATTATAGTCTTCATAGCAATTATATCTATCCAGAATAAATGTGCAGCTTTTTAAGATAATTTGTTTGCAACAGAATTTGTCATATAAAACAATACGGGCCTGAGATAGATCTACATTTTAAAAACCAAGATCCAGAGCATATTTCACTCTTCATTGTCTTTAGTCCTCTGCAGAAATTGCTTCTGGTGCAACATTTGTAACGCCAATATGGTGGCTTGTGACTTTTTGAGCACTAGGTTCTTTTAGAAATTCATTGTAAGTGAGGGCAGCTGAAGACAAGAACCTAGGTGCTTTCACAGTTAGAGATGGGAGTATTAAATCATGAACACAGAAGGAGGATGGAGGGGAAAGGCCATGAAAGCCAGAGATGGCTCACTCTCTGACGCTCTCTGCTCAGCAAGCCAAAGAAGAGCGAGGCCAGACACAGACATTTCTGAGCCATTAGTGTTTACTACCAAATAGTCTTGGATGCCCAGATCAACTGCTAGAAGTTTTCAGGTGCTTACAACTATAACGCTTGCCTTTTTCAGATGGAAGCGAACTGCTTTCTGTGGGATGAATATAGTTTTCATCTTCATCTTCGACAGGCACAACATAATCAGCCTAAAAGAAATGTAGAAATGAATGAGAGGAACGTTGTTACATTCATATTTTACTGTATGGGAGAGGTTGATTTTAAAAAATCTTTATGGAGATGTAATTCACATACTATTAAATTCCTCTATTTAAAGTATACAATTCATTAGTTATAAGTATATTCACAGAGTTGTGGAACCATCACCGCGATCTAATTTTAGAAGATTTTAGAAATCCATTAGTCACTTCTCTTCCCAACACCACCCCTTCTTCCAACAACTAATCTACTTTCCATCTTCTAGATTTGCCTATTCTGGACATTAAATACAAATGGAATCATATGCTATGTAGTCTTTTGTGACTTCTTTCATTTAGTATGATGTTTTCAAGAGTTATAAATGTTGTAGCATGTATCAGAACTTCATTCCTTTTTATGGCTAAATAATATTCCACTGTATGGATATACCACATTTTGTTTATCCATTCACCAGTTCATGCACATTTGGGTTGTTCCCACCTTTTGGCTATTGTGAATAATTCTGCTATGAGCATCCATGTACAGGTCTTTGTATGAACATAAATTTTAATTTTTCTTGGTACATACCTAGGAGTAGAATTGCTGGATCATATGGTAACTCTATGTTTAACATTTTGAAGAAGTGACAAACTGTTTTCCAAAATGGCTGCACCAATTTACATTTTCACTAGCAATATGCAAGGGTTTCAGTTTCTCCGTATCCTCAACAATACTTGTTATTTTTTTTATTGTTTTTAGGGCCATCCTAGTAGGTGAGAAGTGTATCTCATTGTGGTTTTGATTGGCATTTCCCTGACAGTTAATGATGTTGAGCATTTTTTCATGTGCTTATTGGCCATTTGTAAATCTTCTTTGTAGAAATGTCTATTCAAATCCTTTGCCCATTTTTAAATTGGCTTATCTTTTTGTCTGGAGTCCCTGGATGGCGCAAGTGGTTAAGCACTTGACTACTAGCCAAAAGGTTGGTGGTTCTAATCCACCTAAAGGCACCTCAGGAGACAGGCCTGACAGTCCCAAAAGGTCGGCCTTGAAAACTCTATGGAGCAGTTCTGCTCTGCACACGTGAGTCAGAATCAACTTGATGACACCACTACGACCAACAACATCTTTTTATTATCGTTATAAGAATTCTTTATACATTTCATATAGAAGTGCTTTATCAGATACATGATTTGCAAATATTACCCTCCATTCTGTGGGGTGTGTTTTTTTTTTTTTTCACTTTCTTAATGGTATCATTTGTAGCACAGAAGTTATACATTTTGATGAAGTCCATTTTTTCTTTTCTTTTTTATTTTTTTTACTTTTGTTGCTTGTGCTTTTGATGTTGTATCTCAGAAACCATTGCCTGACCCAATGTCACTAAGATTTATTCCTGTTTTCTCTAAGAGTTTTATAGTTTTGGCTTTTACATTTAGGTCTGTGATCCATTTTTTTTAAATAATATTTTTTGAGTTTTTGGTGAAAGTTTACACAGCAAGTTCAGTTCCAATTTGACAATTTCTGCACAAATTGTTCAGTGACATTAGTTACATTTATCACAATGTGTCAACATTCTCTTCCATTATGTTCTGTTTGTCCCCTTCCCAGTACTCTAGTTTCCCTGCCCTCCTATCTTCTCATCTTTGCTTTTGAGTAACTGTTGACTTTTTGGTCTCATATAGATGGTTTTTAAATAGCGCACCAAACTTATGGGTAATATCCTTTGTGTGCCCCTCTGCTATTTTGCTAAAAGGTGATCTCAGGCAATAGGCTTGGTTCTAGGTTAGAGTGTCTCAGGGCAATAGTCTCAGGGAGTCCTCTGTTCTCTACTGTTCCAGTTTGTCTGGCTTTTTTTTTTTTTTTTAATATTTTATTGTACTTCAGGTGAAGGCTTACAGAACAGATAGTTTCTCATGTAACAGTAACACACATGCTGTTTTATGACATTGGTTAAC
>NW_004443943.1:22986484-23010895 GCF_000243295.1 Trichechus manatus latirostris
TACAGGAAAATCACACAGTACCAGGAATCATGGCCTAGCCAAATTGATACATTTTTTGGGGGACATAATTCAAACCATGACAGTTACCTTCTTAGTGTTTTGCTCCTGGTGAGTAGAGACCAGTAGTTGTATCTTAGATGGCCGCTCAACAGCTTTTAGGACCCCAGGTGCTACTCACTTCATTAGGATGCAGATCACAATTTTTGTGAACTATGTTATGCCAGTTGACTGAGTCGTCCATGAGAACATGGTTCTAAGCTTTCAAACCTAGAAAACCAATCTTGGAAAGTGTTTGGTTATGTCTGAGGAGTATCTATATTTGTGTGTTCAATGAATATATGTGCCTGCATCCACACATTTGTATTTACATGTACCTATAGATACTTATCGGAGCCCTGGTGGTGCAGTGGTTAAGAGCTCGGCTGCTAACCAAAAGGTTGGCGGTTCAAATCCACCAGCCGCTCCTTGGAAACCCTAAGGGGCAGTTCTACTCTGTTCTAGAGGGTCGCTATGAGTCAGAATCGACTCGATGTCAATGGTTTTTGTGTGTTTTGTTTTGTTTTGTTTTTTTACAGATACTTATCACAGGAGAAAGATGTGGCAGTCTGCTTCTGTAAAGATTTACAGCCTTGGAAATTGTATGGGGCAGTCCTACTCTGACCTATACGGTTGCCATGAGTCAGAATTGACTTGACGACAGTGGGTTTAGTGGCTAATGATCATGAACATCTTTTCATATGTTTGTTGGCTGCTTGGATGTCCTCTTTGATGAAGGTTCTGTTCATGTCCTTTGTCTGTTTTGTGATTGGGTTGTTTGTCTTTTTGTTGCTGAGTTGTTGCAGTTGTCTACAGATTTTAGAGATTAGGCTCATATTGGATTAGTCATCTCTGAAGATTCTTTTCCCAGTCTGTAAATTGTCTATTTACTCTTTTAATTGTTTTGATGAGCATAAGTTTTTAATTTTTATGAAGTCCCATTTATCTATTTTGTCTTATTATACTCATGCTTTTGTTGTTATGTTTGTTATTCTATTTGTTCAAAAGATTAAATAAAGATTAGGTCTCTTAGTTTTCTCCCAGAAATTTTATGGTTTTAGGTTTAACATTTAGGTCTTTGATCCATTTTGAGTTAGTTTTTGTGTATGGTGTGAGATATGGGCCCTGTTTCATTTTTCTGCAGGTGGATATCCAGTTTTTCCAGCACCATTTATTAAAGAGACTGTTTCTGCCCCACTGAATGGACTTTGACCCATTATTGAAAATCAGTTGTCCATAGATGGCCAGGTTTAATTCTAAGTTCTCACTTCTATTCTACTGGTCTATTGTTGAACCAATAACAGGCTGTTTTGATTACAGTGGCTGTATAGTATATTTCGATATCAGGGAGTGTGAGGCCTCCTATTTTGTTCTTTTTCTTCAATATTACTTTGGCTATTTGGAGTTTCTTTCCTTTCCATATAAAGTTGGCCATTAGCTTTTCCATTTCAGTAAAGAATGTTGTGGAGATTTGTATTGAGATTGCATTGTATCCATAGATCACTTTAAGTAAAATTGACATTTTTGCTATATAAGTCTTCCAATTGATGAGCACGAGATGTCATTCCATTTTCGTAGGTCTCTTTTAGTCTCTTGTAGTAGTGTTTTACAATTTTCATTGTATTAGTGTTTTATGTGCCTGGTTAGGTTACTTCCTTAAGATTATATTGATTTTGGGGCTATTGTAAATGGTGTTGTTTTCTTGATTTATTTTTCGGAGTACTCTTTGTTAGTGTAGAGGAATCCAACTGATTTTTTGTATGTTGATCTTATACCCTGCAACATTGCTAAATTCTTTTGTTAGTTCCAGAAGGATTCTTGTGGAATCTTTAGGGTCTTCTATGTATAAGATCATGTCATCTGCAAATAGAGATAGTTTTACTTCTTCCTGATTTGGATACCTTTTATTTTTCTTTCTTGTCTTATTGCTCTGTCTAGGACTTCCAGTACAATGCTGAATAAGAGTGATGATAATGGGTATCCTTGTCTCATTCCGGTTCTCCAAGGGGAGTCTCTCAGCTTTTCTCCACTGAGCATAATGCTGGCTTTTGGTTTTGCATATATGCCCCTAATTATGTTGAGAAATTTCCCTTCTATTCTTATTTTGCTGAGAGTTTTTATCAGGAAAGGGTGTTGAATTTTATCAACTGCCTTTCTGCATCAGTTGATATGATCACATGGCTCTTTTCCCTATGTTTTATTTATGTGGTGGATTACATTGATTGATTTTCTGATGTTGAACCACCCTTGTAATCCTGGTATGAATCCCACTTGATCATCGTGTATGATTTTTTTGACATGTTGCTGAAGTCTGTTGGCCAGAATTTTGTTGAAAAAATTTTCATCTATGTTCGTAAGAGATGTTGGCCTGTAATTTTCTTTCTTTTCTGTGTGTGATGTCTTTGCCGGGTTTAAGGAGCCCTGGTGGTGCAGTGGTTACGGTGCTTGACTGCTAACCAAAAGTTTGGAGGTTTGAAACCACCAGCGGCTCTGCAGGAGAAAGATATGGCACTCTGTTTATGTAGAGATTTATACCCTTGGAAATCAGAATTGTTAAAAAATAATTTAAAATATACTAGAAAGAAATCCAACATATATTAAGCCACTTCTAGGTATCAGGAATTGTATTTAGTGCTATATATATGTTCTCTTATTTAATCCTCTGGGGGAGTCTTTGGGATAGATTTAGTTTACCTCATCCTCAAGGAGCTCTTTGGGCTTGGGTGGGACTTGAGGTTTCTGAAGAGAAGCGAGGGACGGCAGAGTGGAGGAGAGCTTTGCTTTTGATGAAGGCCAGCTGGGCTTACTGGGAAGTGTCTTGCTGACTGGTGGAGACTGCCTCTGGCTTGAGCGATTGTCTTGAAAGGAAAAAAAATGCAAGACAAATGAGGCTCTGGATCATTTCCTGGGCAGAAGCCATCCAAGGTCTAGAAAATATAAAACCACTAGCATCTCTGTAGCCAAAAATTATTAGTAATAAATCATAAAAAAGTAAAATGTTAGCCAAATATTTCAACTACCCATTGACTTACATTATAAAAATAATGTCTCCCTCATAACCTCCTCCCAGGGGAGTGAGGAGCTTTGCAGACTAAGTAAGGCTGACAGTTCAGCATCTTAACAAACAGAGTAGACAGAAGATGTTAAGCATGTGTATGCCTGGAGGATTAGGAGCCCGGGTGGCACAAGTAGTTTGAAATCAGCTGCTAACCTAAAGGGTGGTGGTTTGAGCACACCGAGGGACACCATGGAAGAAAGGCCTGGAAAGCTGCTTCTGTAAAGATTACAGTCAAGAAAACTCTATGGAGCTCTACTCTGTTAACACATGAGGTTGCCAATGAATCACGGACCTACTCCAACAATTCCTACCTGCTGCCCCCACCCAGTTAGAAATCCACAATCTAGACTCAGTTTGTAGGAGGCCAGCCAGTGTGAGGTGGAGCTGTTTGGCGGGTGTAAGAGGAAGGAGTGTCATTAGCAGACCCTGGGACCTTTTAAGGTTATCACTGGTTCTGTACAGACTCCTTAAGAGAAATTCTAGGCATTTTGTACACAGGGAGTTCTAAGAGAAGTGGGGACTAATCTCAGGGTTGATTTCCCATGGGGTTGTCGGGAGTCGGGGGAAACTACCATCAGGGTGTGCTTGTTTTATTTTTTCCTGTTTTCAATAATCCAGATTTAGGAAGGATACTTTTTCCCCTCAGATTGAAAAATTTTGCATCTTGGGCTTCATTACCCAAGAGTGACCTGATTACCTGCTTGGAGGTGGTGAGAGTGGGAGGGAGGTGAGCAGAGGGTCTTCAGGCAGTAACCAGGTTTGCCCCCACACTGAAACCTGGGCCTGCTCCCACCCTCTCCGTGGCCTGGCAGGCAGAGCACCAAGTGTCTATCGAGCAGCCTCACCTACATACTCGCCCCTGGCAAAGGGCAGGGCTGGCTGAACTGTCCTCGTCTCCTGCTCGACCGGAGGTGGCTCGTAACTGTCATCCCCGTTCTCCTCAGCAGGCATCACGTACATCTCTGAGTCAGAGTGCTCGTCTGGATTTTCATAATCGCCATCCTGAAAATGCAGACACCATGCCCAGTGTTCCTCATGTGTGCTTAGTCAAGGATAATTCCTATCCTAGGAGGCAGAGCTGTGGCCCTAGTGTATGGATGAGACCAAGGCTTCGAGAGGCTGACTTATCCAAGGCTAGGCAGCTCTTAAGAGGCAAAGCTGGGATTTGAAACCAGGCCTTTCTGACTCTAAAGTTCATCACCTTGAGTACTGTGCTGTTCTGGGGGAACATGTGGACTATTTGATCCTTAGGGTGGCTGAAACACTGTATGCTGACAAAGAAGATAGTAGTATACTGTATTTTAAAAAGACAGGAAAAGGACTCAATAAAATAGAATTACCAATATGTTTTGCTCTTCATGAATGCTGGTGGTTGAGGGAAAAGTAGGTTTCATAGGGAGAGGGTAAGGGGATGCACAGGGACCTCTTGAAGACTTTGATGAGATGAGATTTTTAAAACAGCATAGCTGGTAGGTTGCAGGGGCTAGGCTTTAAATGGACTCAGAGTCCATTTTCTTTCTGTTTTTTTTTTTTTTTTTTTTTGATATAAATTTTATTTAAGTCCATATTGAAAATCCATTGACATGGTCCAAAATTCAAACAGTTCAGAAGGACATAAGATGAAGGCTCCTTCCCAGTCCCTCAGTTCCCTTCCCTGGAGGCAAACAATGTTACTAGATTTGTGTGTATTTTTTTCAGAGATAGTCTATGTGTATACAAATATATATATATATATATATATATATTTATAATGTGTAAATAATGTGGAGGAAATATTTGATTCAGGACACAAGAGGTTTTCTGACTCCACTGCCTGCTACTCTACACACTGCATGATGATCAGTACATGATTGTTACATGATTGTCCAATGAATGGATGATGCACCTTCTTTTTGGCCTGCCTTCTTTCATTTTGCACTTTATAACACTGATACAGGTGTAGTGTCATTACTGTTTCATTGATTGCTGTATTCTCAAGGCTTAAAACATGGTAAGTATGTTTGAAATGAATGAATGGATGACGACTGTTCTCTCCTTAGTCAGTAAGGAGATGGGCGGAAAGGAGAAGAATGGGGTTAAAGGGGTGGAATAAGGAAAAGTGAAAGGAGGATGAAAAGAGAGCTTTCTTGAGGTAGCTGGAGGAGGGCTGGAAGAGAGAATAACAGGAGGATGGAACCTGAAGAGGGCTGAGCGAGAAACAAAGTGAGGAAGAATGGAAATGTGGTTTGGTTTCTCCTCTCTTCCCTTCTCTGCCCAATGACCATAAGTCTGAAATCCCTGAGGTAGGCAGGACCTTAGCCTGTTCTAGGAACTGAGGGGAGCCCGTGCATTGGTATGTGATGAACATGGCCCGGATGAGGTGTGTGCACACGGAAGGCTGCACAGGTCTGCAGGGGTTGGATATCATCAAGCCTGGAGGCATTGATGACAAGCCTGGGTTTTATTCGATGTGCACTGGAAAGCCACTGAAGTAAAAATAAGTATGAGTTAATGTTTACTCAATTCTTATTACAGCTAGTATCTTAATTTTGGTTGTTTGACTTTGGGGCAAGTTATTTTCTCCCCCTCCAGGCTGATTTTGTTTTGTGCTTCCAATGTCTCCTAAGGCTCCACTGCGTTTTTAAATCCAGTCAGTGAGCTCACTTTTCTTGGTTTTCCTCTGGTTGTGGACCAGCTTCTTTCCAGGGCTTCAGATGTGGCCCAGGTGTGTGTATCCAGCAGGGGGTGCAACTGCAGCGCTATTGGGGATCAGCAGCCACGGTGGCCGCTGCACCCTGGGAGGAGCTTTGTAGCCAAGCAACTAGAGAGAGGCCACCTCTTCCCTGCAGGTGAAAAGGAGGAACACTCTCCTAGCCCTTTGAATACACTCCTGCAGGTATGCAGGGTGCTGCGCTGGCCTCAGGCTCAATTCTGGGTGTTACTCTCATCCCCCTGGGGAAGTGAGTGAAGGTGGGCAAGTCATTTCCATTCTCTTTCCCTCAGTTTCCTTATTTGTGAAACGAGGTGTGTGGTGGTGTGGAGACCCTCTTCAATCTCTTCCAGATGTAAAATCCACAGATTGGAGCAGGCTAACATTTTGGATAAATGTGATGAAAGTGAAGAATAATTATTATAAAGAAAAGTTTTCAGGTTGTCAAATTCACTGCAATTTTTCTCCCACATGTTTCCACAGCCAGGATCCAATTTTATCAGGTCTGAAGGCTTTAGTAACAAACCTGGGTTTTAATCTATGTGCAATGAGAAGACATTACACCTACTCCTCAGGTATCGATTATCTCATTATCAGGCATTTTGCATTTATAACAATAGTAAAAAATCTACTATCCAACTATTTTGCACATTAACAATGATGTCTGGCAGTAATGAACGCCGAGGTGTGAGGTAAGAGTAATGCTGGCTGTGATGGTTAATGTTATGTGTCAACTTGGTTGGACCATGATTCTCAGTGGTTTGGCAGTTACATAATGATGTATTTTGGCATTTATGTAATGATGTAATTTGGTAGTTATGTAATGATGTAGTCATCCTCCATTTTGTGATCTGATGGAGTCATCCTCTATTTTTGTATAATGCTGATTTTCACATAAGGACCTGGTCTCTGGAACCGAACCATGCTGCTAAGTGAGGAGTGGGTATGTTGTGAAGATAAGTTTTTAGATGTTTTGTCCCTATAAGACTCATCCCAGGAGAAAAGTGGCCACAACAGCCCCCTTTAGGTTCTTCTGGGTTGCAGAGCTACTTCACAGAGGTTGACATTTAATTCTGAACCCTCCTAGGTCATCATGTTTAGGTCCCACTGCCCCACTCAGTGGTCCCTGGAGCTCTGCTAATGTCCTCCTGGTCACAGTAAGCACCTTGGTGGCTAAGAGCCTGGTTCTGAGGTCTGAGGGTCTGGGTTTGAATTTTGGAACTACAAGTTACTTAAAGTCTTCATGCCTTGGTTTCTTTATCTGTAAAATGGGCATGGCTGATAGTCAAAATGTTTAACAACTAATAAGGCACAGATACTGACAGTGGAGTCCCTGGGTGGTGATGCTTGGCTGCTAACAAAGAGGTTGGTAGTTTGAATCTACACAGAAGCACCTCAGAAGAAAGGCTTGGTGATCTACTTCTGAATGGTCACAGCCACTGAAAACCCTATGGAGCACAGTTCTACTCTGAAACACATGGGATTGCCAGGAGTCAGAATCAACTCTGTGGCAATTGGTTGTTGTTGTTTTTACTGACTGTGGCAGTAAAGAGAGTCCTGGAGGCCTCCTGATGTGCCAGGCATTAACTCTTTGTTGTTGATTTGTTCGGGGATCCTGGGCAGGGGCCCTGGTGATGAGGCACTGGGAAGTTCAGGGCAGGGGCCATTTACCAACCGATATGGATATATTTTAACATCTTTGCATCTGTTTTGGCTGTGCTGGTAAGTATGCTGAATATGAGGATAAGAATACCTATTTCATAGGGCCGTGGTAAGGATTCAGGAAGAAAGCACATAAAGCTCTTAGCCAAAGGCCTGGCCCTAGTGAGTGCTGGGTCAAGTCTGCCTTTATGGAGGTTATTACTGCCTTGACTGTAGGTAGCCTTTCCAGCTCTGCCCTCTCCCCTCTGTTATGGACAGCTGACCAGCAGTGTGTAATTCAGAAATAAGCCACTACCTGGTGGAAACAGTACCTTCTTGGTCCCAGAAGCAAATACTTACAAAGTCATCTGACCACTGCTCCTCTTCATCAGCAGCACTCCCTGAAATGGCATGTGGGAACAAAGAATGCACAAGTGTCAACCTCAGCTGGGCAGCTCCACCCATCCACAAACACCCTGCTTCACCTTCCCTTCCTTTAGACTTCCTGGTCCCATTTACTTGTCTTTGGACAGTTATCACAGTCATCTCATATTCATTCAATTGTGGCTGCTTTTTTTCTTTTTTCTTTCATAAATCAATTCTCAAAGTATAAAGAAAGTCCGACTGGGGCAGAGCAATGATGCATCTGACCCATGTCAGTCTTTATCAAGGGACATTTCTGGGACCTTTTAGTAACCCAGTAGGGATCTGCAATCCATACTTTGTTGCTTCTAAGGATTTTTTTGGAATCAATGTGTAAATGGTGTAGTAGGAAGAAAATTGGATAGGGAGTCAGATAAGCCCAAAATGGCATCTAGTCTCTGTTGCTAACTAGTTGGGGAATGTAGGCAAGACACCTGACATCTCTGTGCCTTAGTTTCCAGATTTATAAAATGAGGGGAGAACGTCTATGATTTCCACTGGCCCTGACCATTATTTTTTTTTAATTAAGAAAAAAAATTTTTTCAACGTACCTGGCAGACAGTATTATCAGAGCTTTGCACCTATTAACTTCATTTGGCCCTCTCAAAAACCTTGTGAGGAAACTGAGGCATAAGGAAGATAAATCATTTACCCAAAGTCACTCAGATAGTAAGTGGTAGAGTCAGGATTTGAACCTGCAGGTTGATTCCAAAGCTCATGCTCTGAACCCCAACACCATACCAACTCACAGCTTATGAGCTACAGGGTGCAGGCACTGCCTAGGCTCCACAGGGGATATGAAAATGAAAATGACAGGTCTCAGCCCTTGAGTAACTCACGATCTTGAAGAACGAATGAATAATAAAAGATGTAAATAAATAAAGCTGTGATCTTGAAGAATAAATGTTTAACAACTAATATGGCACAGGTGCTGACAGTGGAGTCCCTGGATGGTACAATGGTTGTCATAATTCATATGACAGCCAAGGAGCACATTTGACCACTTCTCAAAAACACATTTAGAGTATGAGAAGGTTAGTATCTATTCCATCAAATAAACTGAGCTTAGAGGTTAAATACAATTCACTCTGCTATGTAAGAGATCAACCAGAAACAGGCTCAGATGGTAGAGTGGCATCAACAACTGCCCCATAGAGTGTCCCAGCCCTTTTCCACCCCACTGAGCAACCATTGCTTCAGAGGGCCTGGTGAATGTCCCTGAATCCTCTAGAACCTCAGCAGACTGCTGACTTCAGTTCCATGTGAGTTTCACAGAGACATTAGGAGAGGAATCAGGGAGGTGAAATGGGGACAAGAAGGAGACCTTTGGATGAGGGAAGTCATGTTTTAAGCAACAGCAGCAGTGCCTTGTTGTGGAAAAAACATGATAGAAGCTAAGAACGAGCCTAACCCTACAAGCCAAATACAGGTTAAACTTTGATATTAACAGAAAATAATTCTTATTAAATTATTCTTTGGATTAATTTATACCAAATTATAGTTTATTGCAATTCTTGGAGTTTACCAATAAACTCTAGAAGAATGGGTGAATCTCTTCCTAATATTGTGACATCTCTTACCTAGCAAAGTGGGAGAATGACAAGTTTCTACCTTAAATTTGGGGATAATTGAAGATTAACACTGAAGACAGCAGGGTGTTTTTGTTTCATTTTAAATGGAAGCCACTTAAAATAGAAACTTGTATAAAATATATTACACACTTCCCTGTCTTGATAACCTGTATTTCCTGAACCTTTTCTTAATGAGCCAGAATCTTCTTTATGATCAATTACTGGTAAAAGTAATTGCAGAAGCCACCTAACCAGTTTCCAGGGTCTTCATTATCTCTCCTCTCCAATTCTTCCTTCCGACTAATTCTAGTTATTTTCTTAAAACAAAGATGGGATCATGTTGTTCCTTTCCTCAAGATCATCAGTGACTCCTTGTAGAATAAAGTCTAGATTCTGTGTCCAGACATTCAAATGCTTCCTCCTCAACAACTTCTCCATCTCCTCTCTTGCTGCAATCTTCTAAGTTCACTTCCAGTAATCCTGGATAGCTTGTTCCTCCCAGAATACAATTTAAAAAAAAAGTTTTTATTTCCACTGAGAGTATAGTCAGCAGAACATACACCAATTCAACAGTTTCTACATGTACAATTCAGTGACATTGATTACATTGTTTGAGATGTGTACCCATTCTCAACCTCCTTTTCTGACTTGTTCCTTGCCCATTAACATAAACTCACTGCCTCCCAAGTTTCCTATCTAATCTTTCAAGTTGCTGTTGTCAATTTGATCCATACAGATAGATCTTAAAAGAGCAGTATGCTCAAAGCAGACATTCTTTACTAGTTAAGCTAAACTATTGTTTGGTTTTAAGAAGACTCCAGGGATATTTTGGTTTAAGGTTTAAAGATTATCTCAGGGCAGTAGTTTCGGGGTTCATCTAGCCCTCATGGCTCCAGAAAGCCTGGAGTTCATGAGAATGTGAAATTCTGTTCTGCATTTTTCCCCTTTTGATCAGGATTCTTCTATAGAATCTTTGCTCAAAATGTTCAGTAATGAGGTGGAGCCAATATGGTGCCATAGACAGATGCACCATGCTAACCCTTTCCAGCAAAGACCTGAAAAACTGAGTAAAATAGATACAAACGTCAGTCCTGGAACCGTAAGCATCAAATGAAGGGATAAAGAACTAGATCGAACACCAAATGGAAGAAGAAACTGATGGAAAACAGAGAACGAGGAGAGATACAGAATGGAGGTCCCTTGCCAACTAACACTGAACAGGGTTTGCCATACTGGAACACAACCAGCAATAACCTCAGGCAGGGAGTATGAGAAGGCAACTTCACGGACTTCCCAATAGGAGACAGAGCACATGGTAACCAGAGAAACTTGCTTTCCTACCCCTCACCTTTCTGCCCCATATACTACCTCCACCCTTTTCCAAAAGGGCCATGCCACACTGCTTGGCTAGAGAGCTACCGGCCCACAACCACCCCAGATCTGCCCTCCCTTACCAGCCTGCTTATGTGATGCCATTTTCCCCCCTTTCTTCCTTTTCTTTCTCCCTCCTACCTAGCCCTGTATGCCACCTTCACCCCTTTCCAATGGGCCATGCTGCACCACTCAGCTAGAGAGCCACTGGCCTGCTGCCACCCCAGGTCCACAATACCCTCGCCCGCCAGCCCCCACTGCACTGCCATTTGTTTTCTTTTCTCCTTTCTTACTTTTCTTTCACCCTCCTACCTAGCCCTGTAGGCCACCTCCCCTCCTTCCTGCCAGCCCCCACTGTGCCACCATAGATAGAGTGCTACTGGTACACCAGCCCACTCACTGCTGCCCCAGGTCTGCCCTGTCCCCACCCACCTTCCACCATCAAGCTGCCATTTATTTTATTCTTTTTTCTTTTTCTTTCTTTCTTTTATTTCTACCTCCCACCTAGCTCCATATGCCACCTCCCTTCCTTCTCACTGGTCCCTGGTCCACCCTGCCCCCAACCTGCCAGGTACTTTTATTTTCTTTCTCTCTCTTTTCTTTTCTTTCTCCCCACTACCTCCTAACCCCATATGCCACCCTCCCTTTACTGCTAGCCCCAGCCATGCTGCCAAAGCTAGAGCATCCCCAGTACTCAGGCCCACTGCTGCACCTCCTCTTCCACCACTGGACCAGCTGCTGAATAGTGGAAAGTAAGCCCATACCACTCCCTTTCTGACACCCGTGCCTATCTGTTGAGGGGCTGTGAACACTCCCACACCCCTCTACCAACATTGGGAGGCAGACAGCACTTGCCCAGTCTGCTCTCAGTCACCTAGCCAAACCAGTGTACAGCAAAGCAGGCTCAGCCTGCCTGCTGCTGCCCTGCCCACTTGGGCAAGGTGGTGAGAGTTATCATGTCCACAGACAAACAAGCAGCAAACATGCCTGTCCTACATCCCCCTGACATACCAAAAAAAAAAAAAAACAACAAAAAAGTAGGATGAAACAAACATACAATCAATAAATAAAGAAAATAATACGTTAATGTCTTGGAGACAGCAGACAATATCAAAACATATAATAAAGCAGGATAAGATGGCTCTGGCTAGTGACCAAAATAAAGAATCAGATATCATTCCAGTAGAAGAAAAGGGCAGTGGAACCACCTGATATGGAATTCAAAAGATTAATATTTAGGGTTCTCCAAGAGATTAGGAAAGAGATCAAGGAAAACACAGACAAAACCAAGGAAAAAAATAGACAAAATTATAGAAAACACAGACAAAACTAAGTATGGTGCAGGACTAGGCAACGTTTTGTTCTGGTGTACATAGTCGCTATGAGTTAGAATCGACTCAATGGCACCTAACAACAATAACAACAGCAACATATTGTTATTATGAAAAGCAAGTAATATAATACATGTAATACATGTGAAGTACTTAGCAAAGCTTAACACACAATAAGTGCTATGTAAATGTTAGTTACTGTTGTCTTGGGTATTGAAAATGTCTCAATAAAGAAACCAATACGAATTCACTCCAACTCCAATCCCCCAGGATGGCTGCACAAAGAAAAGAATCCAATAAAGCCTTTAGTACACTGGGTGAAATTTTGGGGAGGGTAAGTTCAAGTTTAATATGGGCCAGGTGGTTTAATTTTGTGTGTGTGATTGCACAGTCCCTCCCAGGAAGCTGAGGTTCTGGTCTGACCTTCTTGTCAGGTAAAACCAAAAAAAAACCATTGCTGTTGAGTCTGTTCCAACTCATAGCGACCCTATAGGACACAGAAGAACTGCCCTATAGGGTTTCCAGGGAGCATCTGGAAGATTAGAACTGCTGACATTTTGGGTAAAGCCTTTCTTATTTTGTCATTTATCTGATTTGGGGCTTATGGTTCATTTACTGTATCTTAATCCCTTGTCTAGCCTAGGCTTTGCAATTAGCATGGCCCTCCCAGGTGTGTGGGCACAACACAGAGGCTATGAGACATGTGAGAATGCCACAGTAGCCCCCATCTCAGCGCCAGCTCCAGGCCTGGGGTCAGATTGCCTAACTCAAAATCTTGATTCTGTCATTTGCTAGCAGCATGACCTTAGCCAAATTGCTTAACCTCTGGGCCTCAGTTTCCTCATTTCTAAAATGGACATTATTAATAGTTCCTATGAAAAGAATATTGCGTTTGGTAAAGTAGAGGGTCAAAGAAAATGAGGAAAACCTTCAATGAGATGGATTGACACAACAGCCACAATGATCAACTCAAACATATTGATGCTCATGAAGATGGCACAGGCCAGGTGATGTTTCCTTCTGTTATACATAAAGTTGCCGTGAGTCAGAGCTGACTTGATAGCAGCCAACAACAACAATCGTACCTATCTCATAGAGTTGTTGAGAGAATGAAATGTAAAGGGCTTAGAAGAGTACCTGATATAGAATAATAGCTCCATGAATGTTAGCCATATCTATTAATTTCCATTCTCTTTAATTCTCATACTAATCTGAAGGACAAGTATTGTTATCTCCTGATCAGGAACCTGAGGCTCAGAAGGTTATAAAACTTTTCTAAGGTCACACAGCTGCTTAGGGGGCAAAGCCAGGATTCAATCTCAGGCCTAAAGGACCCCAAAGTCCAAGATCTTCCCACCAAACCACCTGTGTAACCAAAATAAAAGACCTAGAGACCAGAAGAATGATCATATATTAGACTGAGGACAATCCAGGGTAGTATAAAATTTCTTAATGAATGTCCCAGAACTTGGCAATGATTCCAGGTGCTGGGAAAGTTCAGAGAAAGGTGCACTCAGTAAGGGCTTAGAGGTTGCATGAGGCCGTGAGCAGGAGACGGGCCTGAACTGGGTCTGGAAGGATAAGCAGGATTCAGGCAGGAGGATGAAGATGGAGGAGGGCATCTTCCAGCCACCAGCTAAGGCAGGGGCTCAGTGTCAGTCCCAGGAGGAGGACTTTGTTGATGAATGGAAGAGGGCATCTATAAGGAAGCAGATGTGCACAGAGTGAAGGAGCTACACTGGAGAGTAACAGGAGACTGCCAAGTGGTAAAACAAAGCCAGATTTATTACCAGCTAAGGGGATGCTACAGCCACAGTGGACACCGTAGGTTTCAGTGACATGTGTGAGATTGAGAGGCTGACAAGAGTGGTGTCTGAGCAACTCAGGCATGAAGAAACAAAGGAAGAACCAGACTGGAGGTCATGGATGGACAGTAAAGGGCTCTGTGGTGATCAAGGAATGAAGGTGGGGGGTGGGGTGACTTCAGCCTCTCAGTTCTGGGTGAACAGAAGCACCCGAACCCCTGGGGCAGATGCTGGTGGCATCTCAGCCATGGGTGTTGAGGAGGGCTCCAATAGCTGCGTGCCTGGCATGCAGCCTTAGTTGTGCCCCTGACCCTGCTCTGGTGGCCACGCTCTGGGCCACCCAACTCTGCTCATTTCTCTCTTACAGAGCAGAAATGGTGGGAGAGACTTAGTCGCCACTCCTCCGGTGGGAAGACTCAGGAAGGAAGGAAGGTGGGCCAGCTGTGGTGGTGGGGACAGATGCAGGCAAGGAATAGAAAGCAGGACTGTGGAGGTTGTGAAGAGGCAGCAGCAGACAGTCCCCCTGGGAACTGAGGCTGAGGGGAGAAAGGGATGTGGTTCAGTGTGGAAGCTGAGGACAAGGCCCAGACCTGGTCTGTATGGGAGAGGTGTTTCGAGTCCACGTACTTAACGGCTTAGAAATTCCCTTTGTCTGTGTGTTTATTCCACCTTCGCAGGGCCCTATAAACAGGGGCTGGTGTGCAGGCATGGGGAATATAGTCCTGGCTCTGCCATTAGCTGGTGGGTGACCTTGGGCAGTCACTTTGCTTCTCTAGTCTCCAGTTTACTGTCCATAAAACCAGAAGGCTGGATTGGGTGATCTTTCAGGACTTTCCCAATTTTAAAATACCCTTGAGTTCAGGTTTCATTTCTTTACTCTTAGTGCCACGTGGCAGGAACAATGTCAAACACAGCTCGCCTCATGTCAACTCAGCCAATACATCCAGGGGAGATGGAAAATCAGGTAAACACTGCTTCACTGAGGACACCAGGGCAGGGGAAAGGCAGTGTTATATTTCACTTCTTTGTCAGAATTGACTCCACGGCAATGCAGTGGTTTTGTTTTTTTTTTTTAATTTTAGTGGCTAAAGGGTTGTTATGCATATCTTGTGCTTCCATGCTGGGCATTTACCCAAGAATCCCTGTCCAAGTACTTTCTTTTGCCTGGAGTCTTTTTTATGTGAGTGGATCCTTCCTACCCTTGTATCTCTAGGAAACACAAACAAACCCACTGCCGTCGAGTCGATTCTGACTCATAGTGATCCTATAGGAAAAAGTCAATTCACCAGAGGAGATCAGACTTGCCCCTTTTATAATTGCTATGAACTCCTCCGTGAGTGGCATCAGTGGTAGGAGGAGAAGGTGGACTTCCTGTGTTATATCACAACAACCCCTGAATATCAGGCCCCAAGGGTATGAGGAGAAAGGCCTTGTTCAGTTTCTGGAGTGACTAGAGGGGCTTCTTCAATGGCCCCAGCAGATTCTGGGGGCATGATGACTGACCCACTGAGAGCCCGACCTCAGGTTTCAAAAATACAAGTACCCCAGGAGGCTGTTCGGCTAATGAAAGGTCAGGAACTGGATAGCAGGTTCTGGTGCTAATGCCAGTGGCTCCAGTGCTGTCAGAAGAGTATGAAGGTCTCAGCTTGGATCAGAGGGAGGAATAGTGGAATGGCGGTCTGGGGTAGGTTTTCCTCTTAGTGGCTGCAGTAACCCTGGATAGGTTACTTAACTTTCCTGAGATACATATTTCTTATCTGCAACATGGACATAATAAATTCTATATAACGATGCTAGTGGGAACATTAAATAATATAATGTCTGTAAAAAGCTTAGCATCATGCCTGGAGCAGAGTAAATACCTGATCCAGGTTGGATATCTTCCCTTCTGACAGCAATGCCAGCTGCCTGGGGGGAGGGCAGTGATACACTCTGCTCAGTAGGTGTGAGATCTCTGCAACATCTGCTCCTTGGAGACAAAGGAAGGGTGGTGGCTATGACCCGAAAACAGCAGGCTCCACGCTGGCCTGATCTCCATCACTATAGGAGGTCCTGGCTTTCATTCTTGGTGTAATTCAAGCTTTGTCCTACACTCTAACTAGGAGAGGGACTATGGAGACTCCTCTGTTGACCTCTGGGGGTGCTGACCCCTTCCGTCTCTGATGGTTGGGATCACTAAGGTCAACATATTCCCTCTGTTTAGACAGTTTAAGGGAGCCATTTGCTTCAAGGACTGGAAAGAGGATATAACTCCAGGGTTTGGGGGAAACGGATGGACCAAGTCTCCACAAATCTCCACAGAGCACTTGACTGGTCTCCAGGCTTAGGAGGCATATCATGGGCTAAGGTCTCCAAGCACTGGAACCTTAAGGTCTTTGCAAACTCCCTGGGTCCAGGAAGAGATCTCAGGGCTGGTTTCTGAGGACCCGGGCTTGCAGCTGCACATGCATGGGGCTGAAGGCTCAGGGGAAGCAGCTGGAAATGCTCCTGGGACATGAGTTGGTTTGGGACGGGGCTGGTGAGCTACTGCAGGTGGTAATAGTGGTTTTGCAAAGAAGAACTGTTTCTGGGGATTGAATGTAAAGCAGAGGAGACTGGGGAAAGTCCCTATTGGTCTGGTGAAGCAATGGGATGAATTTCTGAGATTCTGGAACTTCAGTAGATTTTGGGGGATCTGTTTGTCCTTCAGGTCCCTAGTGGCACAAACGGTTTGCTCTTGGCTACTAACTAACCAAAAGGTTGGCAGTTGGAATCCATCCAGCAGTGCCATGGAAGAAAGTCCTGGTGATCTACTTCCTTAAGAAGATTAAACCAAAGAAGCAAACTTGTTGCTGTCAAGTCGATACCGACTCACAGTAACCCTGTAGGACAGAGTAGAACTGCCCCATAGGGTCCAAGGAGGAGCTGGTGGATTCAAACTGCCAACCTTTTGGTTAGCAGATGAACTCTTAACCACTACACCTCCAGGGCTCCATAAGAATATTATAGCCAAGAAAACCCTATGAAGTCCAGTTCTACTCTGAAGCATACGGGGTTGCTATGAGTCACAATCAATTTGACAGCAATGGTGTTTCTTCTTCTCATTATTTTTTGCTTGTCCTTCAGGAGAAGCAATAAAGATAGAGTTGGTGGCTTAGAGCAGAGCTTCTCAAATTTAATATACCTTCAAATCCCCTGAAACTCTTGTTAAAATGTAGATTCTGATCCAGTAGTTATATGATGGGGCTGAGATTATGCATTTTTAACACGCTCCCAGGTGAAGCTAATGTTTCCAGGCTAGAGACCCCACTTTAAGTAGCAAAAGCTTAGAAGATCTGGCTGGGCTACATGCCTGTGTTCCAAGAGAGATTAAGTACAGATGTACTGATGTGAAAACTATTTATTGGGTTTTAGGGAGGAAAGCAGTTGTCTGAGGTCAAGAAAGGGGACACTTCCAAGCATCACAGAGATTAGAAGATGTAACTTCCTAAAGTGGGGGAAGGTAGAAGAGACTGGTTTTCACTGGGATCTGGGCTCCAGGCTCCAAAAATCTGTATCCATATGAGTGAAGAGTGTTAGCATTGGAGGGAACCTTACAGATCTATTTCAGCCCTTTACCATGCTTGGTAAAGTAGAGGGTCAGCGAAAAAGAGGACCACCCTCTGTGAGATGGATTGACACAGTGGCTGCAACAATGGGCTCAAACATAACAACAATTGTGAGGATGGTGCAGGACCAGGCAGTGTTTCGTTTTGTTGCACGTAGGGTTGCTATGAGTCAGAACTGACTCAACAGCACCTAACAGCAACAACAGCATGCTATAGATAAGGAAAGTTCCCAGATTATACAGCCAGTTGGTGGCTAGATAATGAAGGACCTTGAATGAAAGATTAGTGGTTTACAATTTCTCTTGTTGGTGATGCAGAGCCACAAAAAGATTTAAACAGAGGTGTGACATAAGGAGAACTGCATTTCAAAAAGATTGCTCTGGTGGAGGTGGAGAGGATCACACGGATTTGGAAATTAAGGAAACTAATTAGAGGTTGTCTGTACTAGGATAGGCAAGAGATGTATGGGCCTGAGCTGTAGCAATGGAAATAGAGAGGGGCAAAACTATCTGAGAGACAGAATCAGTAGGATTTTTTGACTAATTGCTTATAGAAGGTGAGGAAAAAGGAGAACTCCCCAACGTGTCTGGATTAGGCAAGAAGATGAATAAATGATGGATGCTACCTGCCTTTCACTCAGGTAACAAATAGAGTAAAAGGAGAGGCCTTGGGTGAGAGGATGAATGAGGAGAGGATGATGAGTTCAGGTGCGTATGAGGTGTCTGGGACATTCAGAAGACGTGTCTGGGACATTCAGAAGACATGTCCATCCTGGTCAGATATATGAGTCTACTTAAGTTTCAGAGGATTGACTCCAAGCTCTTAACATCTGTGTCCAGCGCCTGCAGTGCTGTTGATTCATCTACAAAGTGACAAATGTTCCTGCTCATCCTCCAGGACTTGAATTAAATGTCACCTTCTTCAAAAGATGTTTCCTGATCACTGTAGCGGTTCCTTCACTCCGTAGTGACTCTGTTACTGTGCCCTGTGATTTTTCTTCATAGCAGTTACCATGCTTGGTAATAATTTATATTTATATTTATATGTTTGTTTTCTTGTTTATAATCTGACTGCCCACTAGTCATTAAGCCAGTGAGTGTTACATAGGATGCACTCCTGAAATATTTGCTGAATGAATGAATGTGTGGGACAGCTGAAGCACTTGGAGATGTTTATTCTACAGGAGAAGATTCGAATGACCTAACTTCTAAATTCAATCCTTTGAAGTTGCACAGGACAACTCTTGGTCCACTTTCTTTAACATTTGAAGACTTGTACTATGTGGCCATTGGGGTAGAATTAGGAAGCCGCAAGAGATAGCTCTCATCTCCATATCTAGCCAGGCTGTCTGTCCTTGACTGGTCAGACAGGTTTATGAGGTCATCATAAGAAGTGTCCAGTAGAAACTAGGCCATGTTTGTAGGGGTACATGGTGGAGGGGTAGGGTTTAAATTCTGGACTGGGGGATTAGACTATATGACCTTTGGAATTCCTTTTAAATCTGAGACTCCATGATTCCATAATTCTCCCATCAAACCTATTTGGCTGTTTCATAGGTTTAGTCTACTTTGTTTTCATTTCTTTTTAAGTACTTGGAAAGAAGAATGTGTTTGTTCTCATCTGTTAAATAAGTAGCTTCCTTGATTTATTGATTAGGTAAAATTTAAAGCCCAGGAAAGGATTCCTCTTTTTTAGTTCCAAATTGTACAGGAATCCCCTGATCAACTGTCTAGACTTCCTGACTGATTGGCAAGGGGAGGTCCATAAATACTCTGTGACCTGGTAAGTTATGGAAAGTGGTCTGTGGGTCAGTGACTATACTTGGATATGTTGGTTGGCATTTCTCAGTGTGGTAAGATTTCATCAGTGCCCAGGAGGGACTCAATTGTCTGATTTATTGCTATCTTGATCAGTAGCAGAAAAAATAAAATAATCATTATCATCTAAGGGTGTAATTTGGTTTTAGCTGTTGCCCTATAGAGGAAGAGTCTTCAACAATGTCTACAGCCCTGTGGGTTTCACTATGGGCTGCAAAGATCTGGCTACATTCAGGAAATTGTTATACTTGATGCCAGGAAAAAAAGATGTTACATCTATCCTCCCGAGGCATATCTTCTAGAAAAGGAAAGTGTGTTGGATATTTCATTTAAGTCACTACTGCCGTAAACCCTATCAGTCTCAAAACTAATTCCTCTCCCCTTCCAAAGTTGATCCTAGCTGGGTTTGGGTTGCAGAGCTAAACTCAGGGATGATCATGTGCCACCAGTAATTTATTCTTCTTTCCTCTTTCACTAACCCTCAATTATCTGTTTAAGCTGTGACAGATCTATCCGAGAAACCTTCCTTTCCCCCACTCTAAGTGTCCTTTCTCTCCATTCCCTACCTCAGATTCAATTAGGTGCCGCTGAATATACTTCCAGGTCCCTGGTGGCAAAAGTGGTTTTGCATTCAACTACTAGCCTAAAGGTTGGCAGTTTGAACTCACCCAGTGGCACTGCAGAAGAAAGATGTGGCAATCTACTTTCATAAAGACCTCAGTCAAGGAAACCCTATGGAACAGTTCTACTTGGTAACACATGCGGTTGCCATGAGTTGGATCAATTTCACAATGGCTTTGGTTTTTTTCTTTTTTTTTTGATACATAGTTTCATAGAGCTTTGTGCTTCTCCTTATCACAATGAATTGGAATTGCATTTAACATCATTTGGTCTTCCCTTCTCAGGAGCCTCGGTTAAAGTGCTCAGCTGCTAACTGAAAGGTTGAGGGTTTGAACTCAGCAGACTCTTCGCAGAAGAAAGATGTGGCAGTCTGCTTCCATGAAGATTTACAGCCTTGGAAACCCCATGGGGCAGTTCTACTCTGTCCTATAGGGTCGCTACAAGTCGTAATCAACTCAGTGGCAATAGGTTTATGGGTCTTCCCTTCTAGATTATAACTTTTGTGAATGTACAGACTACATATGAATCTTGTTTTGCATTGTATTTCTACTGAAGACCTTGTATGTGCCAGCCATATGGATGATGCTTAATAAATGTTCAATAGGTGGATGGATACACAAATGGATGGACAGAAGAATGCATCAAGTACTACATCTCCACTATAGTCAAAAGCCTAAAGATTTAGTCATTTTTAAAATTAGGATAGGCACGTTTTGTTTTCAAATCAGAAGTTATTTCCCTTTCCATGAAGTAAATAGAAGATTTAAATTAATCAAGAATTAGTTAAAGTATCTCAGAAACACTCTTACCTGAAGCATAGTCCCTTTGAGGAACACTTGGAGGTGCTTTGACTTTCAGCCTGCAGATAATAACCATTAGACAAACAGTCAGTAGGTAGGACAGCTGTTGTCAAGGCCCATAACATGAGCTCACATAGAGATAACAGGTAGACAACTAATAGAACAATCACTTCTTCTGGACCTATCACACTTAAAGATTTAATGTATTATAAATGTAGTGAAATCATTAATCCATCAATTCCTCACATTTCATCTCCACAGTGCAAGATGTGGCTGGGACTTAGCAAAGACAAAGTCAAGCAGCAAAGGGGCTCCAAGAGGTCAGAGTACTTGTAAGTTTAGAGGTTCAGGGAAGATAGTGTTGATTGGTTAACAGGAAGGTAAACTGTATTTTAATAGTTTACAAACGCTTTAAATAATAAGACAAAATTAGTTACAATGAGCACTTTAGTTGTAGGTTGGGCTGAAATTACTTCTGCACCATTAAAAAAAAAAAAAAAAAGGCCGAATAAGTGAGCAGTGAGAGCCTGTCTCTAGGTTAGGGATTGTGATGTTCAGCTTATTAGAAGTCCAACTGTTTCAAGGACACTAAAAACTGCGTTAGTGTCTTTATCTACATATAAAATATACTGAATATTCACAATTTCACCCACTCATTAAAAGAAAACTAAGATTACATTTTAAAAGAGTATCCTATTTTTTAGACTTTCATAAGTTCTAACACCTCCCCTTCCATTATATGAAATGGGTAAGGTTTATAGTAAATTACTATTTTTAATTATAGTCACCTATTTTATTTAAAAATGATATGCTTAATAAAATTTAAAAGATTGATAAAGCTTATATCCAATAACATTTTTTTTTTTATTGTGCTTCAAGTGAAAGTTTACAGTTCAAGTCGGCCTCTCATACAAAAATTTATACACACATTGCTGTGTGAACCTGGCTGCTCTCCCTACAATGTGACAGCACACTTCTCCTTTCCACCCCGGATTTCCCATGTCCATTCAACCAGCTCCCATCCCTGTTTTGCCTTCTCATCTCGCCTCCGGACAGGAGCTGCCCATTTAGCCTCATGTAGCTACCTAAGCCAGGAGGCACCCTCTTCACGTGTATCATTCTATGTCCCATAGTCCAGTCTAATCTTTGTCTGAAGAGTTGGCTTCAGGAATGTTTCAGCTCCGGGCCAACGAAGAGTCTGGGGGCCACGTCTTCAGGGGTCCCTCCAGTCTCAGTTAGACCATTAAGTTGGTCTTTTACTGGAATTTGAGTTCTGCACTCCACTTTTCTCCTGCTCCCTCAGGGACTCTCTGTTGTGTTCCCTGTTAGGCAGTCATTGGTGGTAGCCGGGCACCATCTAGTTCTTCTGGTCGCTGGCTGATGGAGTCTCTGGTTTATGTGGCCCTTTCTGTCTCTTGGGTTAATATTTTCCTTGTGTCTTTGGTGGTCTTCATTCTCCTTTGCTCCAAGTGGGCTGGGACAAATTGATGCATCTTAGATGGCGGCTCGCTAGCTTTTAAGACCCCAGACGCCACTCACCAAAGTGGGATGTGAATATTTTCTTAATAAACTTTGTTATGCTGGTTGACCTAGGTGTCCCCCAAAACCATGGTCCCCAGACCCCTGCCCCAGCTACTCTGTCCCTTGAAGTGTTTGATGGTATTCAGGAAACTTCTTAGCTTTTGGTTTAGTCCAGTTGTGCTGACTTCCCCTGTATTGTGTGTTATCCTTGCCTTCACCTAAGATAACTCTTATCTACTATCTAGTTAGTGAATACCCATCTCCCTCTCTCCCCACCCTCGTAACCATCAAAGAATGTTTTCTTCTGTGTTTAAATCATTTCTTGGGTTCTTATGATAGTGAGCTCATACAATATTTGCCCTTTTGTGGCTGATTAATTTCACTCAGCATAATGCCTTCCAGATTTATTCATGTTATGAGATGTTTCACAGATTCATCTTTGTTCTTTATTGTTGTGTAGTATTCCATTGTGTGAATATAACATAATTTGTTTATCCATTCATCCACTGATGGGCACGTAGGTTGTTTCCAACTTTTTGCAATTGTGAACAGTGCTGCAATGAACATGGGTGTATCTATTTGTGTGATGGCTGTTATTTCTCTAGGATATATTCCAAGGAGTAGGATTGCTGGATCGTATGGTGCTTCTATTTCTAGCTTTTTAAGGAAGCACCAAGTTGATTTCCAAAGTGAATATACCATTTTACGTTTCCACCAGCAGTGTAAGTGTTCCAGTCTCTCCACAACCTCTCCAACATTTATTATTTTCTCTTTTTTGGATTAATGCTAGCCTTGTTGGGGTGAGATGATATCTCATTGTAGTTTTGATTTGCATTTCTCTAGTGACTAATGATCATGAGCATTTCCTTATGTATCTGGTAGCAGCCTGAATGTTTTATCTGGTGAAGTGCCTGTTGCATATCCTTTGCCTATTTTTTAATTGGGTTATTTGTCTTTTTATTGTTGAGGTTTTGCAGTATCTTGTAGATTTTAGAGATTAGATGCTGATCAGATTTTTCATAGCCAAATTTTTTTTTCCCAGTTTGTAGGCCGTCTTTTTACTCTTTTGGTGAAGTCTTTTGATGAGCATAAGTGTTTGATTTTTAGGAGCTCCCAGTTATCTAGTTTCTCTTCTGGTGTTTGTGCATTGTTACTTAAGGTTTGTATTCTGTTTATGCCATGTATTAGGGCTGCTAGTGGTGTCCCTATTTTTTCTTCCATGATCTTTATCATTTTAGATTTTATATTAAGTCTTTGATCCATTTTGAGTTAGTTTTTGTGCATGGTGAGACGTCTGGGTCTTGTTTCATTTTTTTTGCAGATAGATGTCCAGTTATGCCAGCACCATTTGTTAAAGAGACTGTCTTTTCCCCAATTAATGGACTTTGGGCCTTTGTCAAATATCACTGCTCATAGGTTGATGAATTTATGTCTGGATTCTCAGTTCTGTTCCATTGGTCTATGTGTCTGTTGTTGTACCAGTACCAGGCTGTTTTGACTACTGTGGCAGTATAATAGGTTCTAAAATCAGGTAGTGTGAGGCTTCCCACTTTGTTCTTCTTCTTCAGTAGTGCTTTACTTATTCATGGCCTCTTCCCTTTCCATATGAAGTTGGTGACTTGTTCTCCATGTCATTAAAAAATGTCATTGAAATTTGGATTGGATTGCATTGTATCTGTAGATCGCTTTGGGTAGAATTGACATTTTCACAATGTTGAGTCTTCCTATCCATGAGTAATGTATGTTTTTCCACTTATGTAGGTCTCTTTCGGTTTCTTGTGCGTCTTGTAGTTTTCATTGTATAGGTCTTTTACGTCTCTGGTTAGACTTATTCCTAAGTATTTTATCTTCCTGGGGACTATTGTAAATAGTATTGATTTGCTGATTTCCTCTTCAAAGTTCTCTTTGTTGGTGTAGAGGAATCCAACTGATTTTTGTATGTTTATATTGTATCCTGATACTTTGGTGAAATCTTCTATTAGTTCCAGTAGGTTTCTTGTGGATTCTTTGGGGTCTTCTGTGTATAAGATCATATTATCTGCAAATAGAGATACTTTGACTTCTTCCTTACCAATTTGGATGCCCTTTATTTCTTTTTCTAGCCTAATTGCTCTGGCTAGGATCTCCAGCACAATGTTGA
>NW_004443943.1:23012221-23049786 GCF_000243295.1 Trichechus manatus latirostris
GTGAGATCAAGTTGGTTGATTGTGGCATTTAGATATTTTGTATCTTTATTGAGCTTCTTTCTGGATGTTCTGTCCTTCACCGAAAGTGGTGTGGTGAAGTCTCCTACTATTATTGTGGAGCTGTCTATCTCTCTTTTCAATGCTGTTAGAGTTTGTTTTATGTATTTTGGAGCCCTGTTGTTGGGTGTGTAAATATTTATTATGATTATGTCCTCCTGGTGTATTGACCCTTTAATCATTATATAGTGTCCTCCCTTATCCTTTGTAGTGGATTTTACTTTATATTCCATTTTGTCAGAGATTAATATTGCCACTCCTGCTCTTTTTTAATTGTTGTTTGCTGGATATATTTTTTTTCCGTCCTTTGAGTTTGAGTTTGTTTGTGTCTTTAAGTCTAAGGTGTGTCTCTTGTAGGCAGCATATAGACAGATCATGTTTTCTTATCCCTTCTGCCACTCTCTGTCTCTTTATTGGTGCATTTAGTCCATTTACATTCAGCGCAATTATTGATAGGTATGAGTTTAGTGCTGTCGTTTTGATGTCTTTTTTTGTGTGTTGTTGAGTTTCTTTGTTCCACTTAATTTTCTGTGCTGAGTCATTTTTCTTTATGTATTTTCTTTTCATCTTTTTCATTGTTGTCGACTTTGTATTTGATGAGTCTTTATGTTTTTCTTGTTTTTTATTTTGATGTGTAGTGTTGTTAGTTTCCTTTGTGGTTACCTTAATATTTACCCCTATTTTTCTAAGTTTAAACCACTGTTTTATTTCTTTATATGGCCTTGACTTCCTCTCCATATAAGCGATCTATGACTACATTTTTTAGTCTCTCTTTTTTGTTTTAATGTTGTCATCTTTTACATATTGATGTCTCTGTTTCCCTATTTTCAGCATTTTAACTTTAATATATTTTTGTGACTTCCCTATCTGGGTTGATATCTTGTTCCTCTATCTTGTGTTCTAGTCTTGGGTTGTTATCTGTTGTTATTGATTTTCTAACTGGAAGATTCCCTTTAGTATTTCTTGTACTTTTGATGTGGTTTTTGCAAATTCCTTAAGCTTCTGTTTATCTCGAAATGCCCTAATTTTGCCATCGTTTTTAAGAGACAATTTTCCTGGATATATAATTCTTGGCTGGAAATTTTTTTCTTTCAATGCTTTATATATGTCATCCTATTGCCTTTTTGCCAGCATGGTTTCTGCTGAGTAGTCCAAGCTTAGTTTTATTGACTGGCCTTTGTAGATGACTTTTCATTTATCCCTAGCTGCTCTCCAAATTCTCTCTTTATCTTTGGTTTTGGCAAGTTTGATTATAATATGTCTTGGTGACTTTCTTTTGGGATCTACCTTGTGTGGTGTTCGATGAGCATCTTGGATATATATCTTCTCATCTTTCACGACATCAGGGAAATTTTTTGCCAACAAATCTTCAACAGTTTTCTCTGTATTTTCTTATCCCCCCATTCTGGTACTCCAATCCTCTTAGGTTTTTCCTCTTGATAAAGTTCCACATAATTTTTAGGGTTTCTTCATTTTTTAAAATTCTATTATCTGATTTTTTTCTCAAATAAGTTGGTGTCAAGTGCTTTATCTTCAATCTCACTAATTGTGCCTTCCATTGCATCAATTCTGCTTCTCTGACTTTCTATTGAGTTGTCTAATGCTGAAATTTTATTGTTAATCTTCTAGATTTCTGTTTATCTCACTATAAATTCTTGCAGCCTGTTAAATTTGTCATAGTGCTCTTCTATAATCTTCTTAAGTTCCTCTATTGCTTTGTCTGTATGTTCCTAGGCTTGTTCTGCATTTTGAATGATCTCCTTTCTGATCTCTTGAAGAGTTCTGTATATTAATCTTTTGTATTCTACCTCTGGTAATTCCAAGAAGTTCTCTTCCTCTGGAAAATTTCTTGATTCTTTGTTTTGGGAGCTTGCTGAAGCCATCATGATCTGCCTCTTTATGTCATTTGATATTGACTGTTGGTCTCTAAGCCATCAATAAATTATTATATTTATTTATTTTATGTTTGCTTACTGCATCCTAGCTTCTCTTTTTGTTTTCTTTTGATATGCCCAAATAGACTGCTCATGTTAGCTAGTTTGATTATTGGTGCCTTTGAAGGTCTAACATTCTGTCACCAGGTGGTTAGATCTGTTACTAGGTATGTGAGCCCAGGAGTTTGTTTACTTTTCTTGTATGGATTCAGCTCAGGTGTCCAGATAGTCAGTCACCAAGCGTGTGGCGCAAGCTCTCACCTACAGTCCTAGACAGGCGGGGTGATTGGTGTAGGCACAGGTATCTGGCTGCAGTAGGGTGTTACGTACTAAGCAAGGCAGGGGGCTGATGGCTGCCCCAAGTGTCTGGGAGGAAAGCGTGTCCTTGTTCCCTAGAATGCATAGGGAAGTGGGTTTTGCAGCTGGACTATGGGCACCCAATGCTGTTGGCTGTAAGGACTGGGGGGCACCACTTATTCTTGAACCTCTGTCACAGTGGCTAGGTGGCATGGGTGGAGCCACCAATCCTCAGGCACCTGATATGGGTAGGAGAGGACCCTGCTTAATGGGCAGAACAGTATCAAATGTTATGAGCCTTCCACTCCACCAGATAGCTGATAATGTGAAGTTAGGCTTCAGGTATATACCCTGTTGTACTTTGGTCATGAGGGCCTATGCTGTTGAAACGGGCCCACACAAGTCTATGGAGGGGTAAAAGGCATTCAAAGTCCATGGACCCCTTATGCCTGTACCTAGGCAAAGTTGCTGTGCCTGTCCTGAGTTCCTGGCTTAGGGGTGCTGGCAGATTATTTTTTTCCTGTTTGTTAATTTGTTCCCTCTCCAACGCCAGGAGAATGGCTCAGAGCATGTGATGAGTCCTACTTCTGGCCCAGAGGACTTGGCAATCACTGAAGCTGGCCCAGGATCCTGTGAAGAGCGGGGAGGGAGCAGGTAAATGGGAGATAGGTTCTTCCTAAATGAGGAGTTTTTTCATCCATGTGGTAGGTTAAACACATGAACTTATCTTTTGGAAGTTGAGCACCACTTTTAACTGGCTCTGGAGGCCTGAACAGACTCTCGACTGCTTGGTCTCTCCTGACATGGAAAATGCATCCTGAATGCCACTGCTTGCTTCACTGCGCACACCAGCTGATCCAGCCTGCAGGGCGCCGGCTCCCACCGGGTCAGGTCTGGTGACTCCTTGTTGCTTTTGAACTGTCTCTCCCTCCCCCTGCCACTCAGTCCGATTCCTCAACTTTGCCTTTGATGTTCAGGGCTCCTAGATTGTCATAATATAATTAATTCACTTGTTTTTTTTTTTGGTTTGTGTTGTAAGAGGGACCACTGGAAACATTTGACTACCATCTTGGCCCCACCTCCTTATCCAATAACCTTTTTAACTAAAATATCATAGCCTTTTATAGAAGCAGTGTATAAAGTAATAACTACATACAAAATATATTTAATTTCCTGAAAGGAAAAAAAACAGCACAGAAACTCCTGTTCGACTGCAAAAACCTTGCAAACCAGGATTGTAATTTTGCAAAAATAACAATATTTATATTTATATAGCAATTTTTCTTTTTGTTTCCCCAAAGTCTCTCGTATCTATTATTTAATTCAATCCTCATAACAAGCCAGCAGGGTGTGCTGGGAAGATACTACCATTATACCTGTGATGAGCTCCAGACAAAGAGATTGTCCAAGGTATTATAAGGAAGAAAAACAAAAACAAAACTGGGTCTGGTGCTCAGGCCTGTTCGTGGGCTAGTAATATTTCACAAAACACAAAGCAACTACAGGTAGTCCCCGATTCGAGTTATGTGTTCGAGTTACAATGAACAACACATAGGACCATCTTTTTTTTTGTACATCTTATCATTAGTAATATGTACGTATGTATTAAAATATACCTGTAAGTTTATATGCAATGTTTTCAACCTCCAAGGACAAATAAAGATGGGATTTATAAAGATACTGATAATAAAGGCAATAATAATGAAAACTTAGGGGGAAAAAAAGGTTGTATTCAACTTACGTCAGAATTGACTTAAGGCGGAGTCTTAAGAACAGAACCCCCATTGAAAGTCGGGGACTACCTGTACTGTCTACTATTACCATCGTTTTATAAAAGATAAGAATGGGTATCTTAACACTTAAAAATGTATGAAGGTCATAATCTCAGAATATATGACAGACTCTAGAAAGAATTGTTAGCCACTGAACACCAACCGGGAATAAAAGGCATGGTTTAGGTCTTGTTTAGGAGTTGCAGTTGCACCCCAGCTTCTAACACTTCAAGGTCCGTATTTTCTCATTTGGCCATGGACCAGTAGAAACTTGGTCATGGTCTTGTGTTAGGAAACCAGTGTACTCGACCATGCTTCCCCCTTTCAAGGTAGCACCTGTTGTCTGACTTTGAGTGAGAGCCTAACCGCACGTCATTTGGAACCAAAGGGCCATTGACTTCACCCAGAGAAATGACTATAACAGTCATATTTTCCAAACTGAGAAGAAACATAGCTGGTCAAGTAAAAGTACTTTTGGGGACAATGGACAGAATGTTTGAAATAAAAACTGTCCAAGAAAATTTGAGATCCATGGTTGCTGGAAGTATGACTGATCATGGAATAGATAGACCTTTTATACAGAAGCTTCCTACTATTGAACAAACTAGTGTACTGCAGAATTGGTAACTGTGTGATAATCAATTTAGAATTGCTCGTGATTATAACAGTGAGTCCCAGGGTCCTCTCATTTGAATGAGATTCTATATGTATCAGAAAATTAACATGAAAATAATCGCACACCTCTTCCAGCCATAGGACAGAATATGAAGACAAAAGTCTTCTCTATAAAATGACCACCACCTCACAACCAGAAGACCATTTTAACTATTTTATGATGATCACTTACACATCTTGAAACTCATTTACATTTTCTAGTCTAAAAATCACCACCAAAAGTTATTTATTATTTATACATTTAGCAAAGATCAAAAAGAATGAAAATACTGTTTGCTGAAGACATGGGGAAACTGAACTCGTACACTATTAGCGGTACAAAATTTCTGGAAGGCAATTTGGTAATATCAATCCAGAATTTAAGGGCACATATCTTAATTTCAAGGGAACATGTTCTCAATATCATGGACTATCTTTTGAAACTGCCTATAAGAAATGAAATTAAACATGAAATATTAGTAATTGTCATAGAGTAATAATTTTATATAGCAATGTTAAATCTCATTTCAGGGGTTTAGTTTATTGATGTGCAAAGGATATTTATTGCAGTATGATTTGTGACCATTAAAACAAACAAAAAGAAATGTCCAGAAATTTTGATTGTTATTATCAAATTGCCCTCCAAAATTGTACGAGTTTAAACTCTCAGTCCCTTAGAAAAATGTCCACCATTATAAAAGTGGTTAAAAAAATTATAAATTATAATACACTTATAGTAGACTATTAATCAGCAGTTCAAAAGGAAATATGGTTTATTTTTACTTACTAAATAAAGAAAGATGTCTATGACTTAGCATTAAGTAAAATAAAGCAACCAAGTTGGTAGAATAGTGGCTCGTAGTTTAATGCCATTCATGATGAAAATGTGTGGGTGTATAGGTGTGTGTTTTATCTATGTCAGTGTATGTGTGTGTGTGTGTGAGCCCTGCTGGCACAGTGGTTAAGTGCTCAGCTGCTAACCAAAAGGTTGGCAGTTCAAACCCACCAACGGATCCATGGGAGAAAGACCTGGCAATGTGCTCCTGTAAAGACTACAGCCTAGAAAATCCTATGGGGCAGTTCTACTCTGTCTTATTGGGTCGCTATGAGTCGGAATCGACTTGATGGCAATGAGTTTAGTTTTTGATGTTTTGGTGTGCGTGTGATATATATACTCATGACATATGGACAACGGACAACGGTTCTTTCTGGAGAGTGGGTTAGGGTGGGATATGAGAAAGTGGGAGATTTTGACTTTATACAATTCTGAACTCTTTCTCTTCCTGTTGAACGTGTATTGTTGTTAGGTGCTGTGGAGTTGATTTCAACCATAGCAACCCCATGTGACAGAGTAGAACTGTCCTATAGGGTTTTCTAGGCTGTAATCTTTATGGGAGCAGCTTGTCAGGTCTTTCTCCTGCGGATCTGGATGGGTTCAAATCCCCAGCCTTTCAGTTAATAGCCAAGAGCTTAACCATTGTGACACCAGGGATCCTTTGAATATGTATTACTTCCATTAAAAACAAAAACAAAAAACTTAAAACACTTAAAAATGATTTCCTCTTTTCTTTTTACTTATATTTTGAGTGCTATATGAGGGAATGTACAATTTCTATTTTCTTAAAAAAAAAAACACTCAAAATGTTTTTGGTATAGAGGAGAATTTGGGATTCTAGCTTTCCTCCTCCAAACACCAAATGAAAACATCATTTTAACGTAATCATTGAGAAAGCAGAAATCAAAATATAGAAAACAGTATGGCATCCTACAGACTGTAGAAGCTAGCAATGTGTTTTCATAATTTCTCATTTGGCTTTCTCCAAGTGTGTCCTGGTGACTCTTAGCTAAATTGTTACAGAAGCCGATTTTTCTGCTTTCATGTTTTCTGGGCACCTTGAATGAGCATATCTCACCTTTCCTACAGTGTGGAGGAAAAGCAAAGTGCCCTGAGCACCACTCCAATAACTTGCCATGTTTTCTGACTGTGGAGCTAACCACCATGGACTCTTGCAATGAATAAGAGAGATTTCAACCATGGACTTTAGTCATGAGTAAGAGAGGTTGCAACCCCTCATTCAGGTAACAGAACTTTCTTTTCTTCCACTTAGCACAGGCTGACATAATAAGAAGGTTTATATAGTGTTCTGGAGTTTAACTTACTTTTTTATTTTGTTCATTATTCCACCTTCATTGTTCTTAATATCATGGACCATCTTTTGAAGCTGCCTGTAAGAAATACAGTTAAACATGAAATATTAGTGATTATTATATAGTAATAATTTTATATACTTAGGCTGATTTTTTAAAGGTTTCTACCCTTCTTGGCTACAAAAAATGGGGGGAAAACCCTGCAATAAAACCCCCAAAGTTTGTTAACCAATGTCATAAAACAATATGTGTACTGACTGTTTAATGAGAAACTATTTGTTCTGTAAACCTTCACCTAAAGTACAATTAAAAAAAAAAAATCCTAGAATCAAATGAGAATGAAAACATATCATACCAAAAACTTTGGTACACAACAAAGGCAGTCCTCAGAGGACAATTTATAGCAATAGATGCACACATCAAAAAAGAAGAAAGGGACAAAATCAAAACATTAACTACGGAACTCGAACAAATAGAAAGAGAACACCAAAAACAAACAAACAAAAAAAAAAGCCCACAGCCACTAGGAGAAAGGAAATTAAAAACAACAACAACAACAACACCCAAATAGTATGAATTATATTGTAATGAATTATGTTGATATCTGTTACTTGAATAACAGACTGACTCTATAAGGAATGTGGTCACTGGGCCATGTTTCCATCCATTATGGTGTCTGGGTCAGCCTCAGGCTGTGAAGACAGGAATTCTGATTCCCAGATCTGTTTGATCTTAAGAGACATGTGAGGCAAAGGGGTCAGTCAGTAGAGAGGAGATAACTTTGATTTAAATGCAACCATTTAAATTTTGTTCATAGTGCATTTAATTGAAAGAACTATTTGAAAGAACGATATTGGGATATGGTTTTCCCAAATAATAACCTATTAACATTATAGGAAGTAAAAATAGGTAGAATCAAGGGAGAGGGGAGAAAGAGGGAAAGGAAAGGTGGGAAGATGAATGAGGGAGAAGGGAAGGTGGAGGAGGAGAGGGAGGTTACTCTATAGCTTAAAGACAAGAGCAGATGTGCAGAGAAACACAGAGATACCCTGTAGGTGAGAGAGAGAGAGCTAGCTGGTCCCTGGCACTTACTCCCTTAGTTCCAGAATATATTTTCATTTTATTTCAAGTCCACATGTGTATCCTTAACATCAGTCCACTTTGTGCTCAGGTAATTTGAACCAGCTGATGTTCCATGCAACCAAAAGATGCTAAAACAGAAATTGGTACAGGAATAGGGTTACAAGGAACAAACCTTGGCACATTCTGGGATGGAAGACTGTCTTAGTCATCTAGTGCTGCTCTAACAGAAATACCACAAGTGGATGGCTTTAACAAAGACAAATTTATTTTCTCACGGTCTGGTAGGCTAAAAGCCCAAATTCAGGGCGTCAGCGCCAGAGGAAGTCTTTCTCTCTCTGTCAGCCTTCTTCTCATCTATGTTCCCCCAGACTAGGAACCTCTTTGCGCAGGGACCCCGGATCCAAAGGAAGCTCTCTGCTCCCTCCTGGCACTGCTTTCTTGGTGGTATGAGGTCCCCAATTCTCTGCTTGCTTCCTTTTACTTTTATCTCTTGTAAGATGCAGGCCACACCCCAGGGTAACTCCCTTTACATAGGATCAGGGATGTGACCGTAGTAAGGGTGTTATACAATCCCACCCTAATCCTCTTTAACATAAAATTACAATCTCAAAGTGGAGGACAACCACACAATACTGGGAAGCATGGCCCAGCCAAATTGATACACACATTTTTGGGGGGACATAATTCAATCCATGACAATGACTAACAGCGATTGTGTCTTGGTGACACAGCTATGAAGCTGTTCAAGAGACCATGTACCCGCCAAAGATGAGCTTTTGAGATGTGGCAGCTCCTGCCTTAGAATAATTTAATGGGGATAAGGATTCAAAGAGTGGGGCTGATGGCTGCTTTTCATAGCACCAAACACTTGCAGTGTGATAAGGTTGTTCTCTGGTCCTAGGTTACTTTACTAGAAAAGCTGAGGCTGTTTGCAATCATCCTTTGAAAGCAATGGTGTCATTTTAATTCTTTATTACATCAGGTTTCCATTGTCCAAGTTAATTATGTGCTGGCAAAGACTGATACTGTGACGATGGGATGGAGACGTTGGGAAGGTCCAGAGGAGCAGGAAATTCCTAACTCTCTGATCTCATCTCGAACATTCCCTTCTGCGCCTTCATTCTAAAATATGGAGTTTTTTTGCTGTATGAAGAAGTGCCTGAAATTAGGGCTGCAATGAAGCAGAAGCCCAGAGGCAGTTTTTCTCCTGTCCTACTCCAGGGCTAGTTTCCCAGTCAGGACCATGAGAAGGAGGACAATGCAGAGGGAGGATCCGTGTCTGTCAACAAGGTCTAGTGGGAGAGGTCCTCTGGTCTAGGTGCCACTGTCAGAAGAGGGCATGGTAATCCTGATTCTGCAGGAGTTTTATTATCAGAGAAAAATCCAGAATCCTCATATCAACATGGCGGTGAGTTAGGGCTCCTCAGGTAGCTTCTGATCTGAGCACAAAGGATGAGCAATTTCCAAAGGGCTTTGCTCTGTGGAAGTGGATTCCTATAGTAGTAGAGCCCCTCCCCTTGGTCATATTTGCTACCAAGGAACTTGCTTTCCTGCAAAAGAATGACAGCTGGATGCCCATGGGATTCTCTGGTCCTGTCATGAATCTCCCTGTCCATCATGTGTTTCCTTAGAGGACCTACATTACAAGGATAGGTGCTACGCTGAAAGACACAATATAGGCTGAAATCAGGTCCAAGACTTTTCTATTTTTTAACTTTGCTAGACAGACTTTGGAAAAGCTGTCATTTAGAAGCTACATACACGGAAGCCAACAAGAAAATTATTGACGAATTTCGTTGCATTAATATTTGAAACCTTTGTAGAACAAAAATGAGATGCACAAAATCAAAAAATAAGTGACGTGCTAGAACAAATATCTGCTACATGTAATAATAACAATAAGAACTCATGTCTTGATTTACAAAGAAATCTTACAACACCATGAGAAAAAGATGAACAATTCAATAGAAAAATGAGCAAGAGATATGAACACATAGTTAACAGAAAAACTAACATAACACATTGGTCTATTGCAAGTGGTCAACAGACCAATGAAAATTCACTTAACATCATTTATATTTAAAGAAATATAAATTTTAAAAATGAGATCATATTTTACCTATCATATTAACAAAAATTAACAAGTATGGTAATACCCAGGACTGGCATAAATTGATACAATCAATATCTGCCAAAATTTAAAACGTGCATGCCTTTTGACCCAGTGATTTCGCTGCTGAGAATTTGTTTTACAAACATGGTCACCAAACCATACCATTACATACATATAAACATGTTTATTAAAGCATTTACGTGTAATAGCCCCAATCCTCCCCACCTTCCCCACAAAAGGACCTGGAAAAAACCTAAATGCATATCAGTCGTTAAAAGGGAACTAGTTCAATAAATTTTGATAGAGCCATACAATGGAATACTACAGACTCTTAAAAAAAAAAAAAGAAACGTATTGCTGATATGGAAAAATCTCCAAGAGATATATTAAATAAAAAAGGGGGAAAAAAAAGTAGAAGAGGGAGAAGAGAAGGAAGGAAAAGAAGGAAGGAAGGAAAGTTTAGAATAGCGTGGATCATATGGTTTCTTTGTGGAAATAAAAAGAACTGACACATACATATGTGCTGGTATATGCGTAACTTTTTAGAAGTTGAAAAGGTGGCTTTCTAAGAGTGCCTTTGTGCAAATTAGAAAAGATGTCCTTTTTTGGTGGGTGGACACTGCCCAGTGCTAGGGTGCACAGCTTGGCAAAAAAAAAACACACAACAGAAAATGATGGATTTCGGCCTCCACTAGTCATCAGAGCTGGGCACAGCCCAACCAACTGTAAAACAAGGATTTGGTGGCTGGCAGTGTGAGCTTTCACTTTATAAAAAGAAGATTTTTACTTTACGATTGAGATTTTTCAATATTACTTACAATTTTTGTAGCATGTTTGTAGATCACTTTTATTATCTGTACTATGTACATACATAGAGAAAAATGTTAACCGGGTGAGAATATAGGGCCATGTTTTGTTTTCTTCATAATTGTTTTCTGACTTAAACAAATACAAATAAAATCTCACATGCTTCTGCTCTGAAAGAGTAGTATATTTGAATTCATCTTTCAGTCAAGCTTTTCCTTTGTTCTGAAAAGACTATTTGATTGAACTCTTCAGTCAGCCAAATGTGAAGCCTACCTCCAACCACTGTTCTTGGAGAAAATTGTGATTTTCCCATAAACCTAAATGCAGATTTCTCTGACTTTAGAAGCTAGGAGATAGATCTTCTGTATAGTGAATTATTGCTAGCTCCGACTCATGGTGATCCCATGCACAACAGAACGGAACATTGCTCGATCCATCATTGGTATGCTTGAGTCCATTGCTGTGGCCACTGTGTAATTTGAATGCCTTCCAACTTAGGGGGCATATCTTCCAGCAATATATCAGACAATATTCTGTTGGGATCCACAGAGTTTTCACTGGCTAAGTAGAAGTAGATCACCAGTAGATTTTCCTAGTCTGTCTTAGTCTGGAAGCTCCACTGAAACCTGTCCACCATGAGTGACCCTGTTGGTATTTGAAATACCAGTGGCACAGCTTCCAGCATTATAGCAACATGCAAGCCACCACAGTATGACAAACTGGCAGATTGGTTATGAAGGTAAGGAGTTACCCGTTGCCGTCAAGTCGATTCCAACTCATAGCAAACTTACAGGTAATGAATAGTGGTGTGTAATTAAGCTTAATATGGGTTTATGAAACCCTATTGATTGGATATATGGGAGAAATACTTTCTTGGCTATATATGGATTTATAATGCCCATGCTGCAAAATGTTGCTCTTCAGTGTGGTGATGGAACAGTTACTGAGAGGAGAAAAGCTTCTGAACTCTCTCAGAATTTCTGATGAGAAGAGAGCTCGTCAGAGGAACTCCACCTGAACTGGGCTTTTTTTTTTCTTTTTTTTTTTTTTCAGTTGTACCAAAACATGTGTTTAAATATATTTGTTAATTAGGCTTGAAGTAGACAGGCATGCAGATAGAAGAACATAATTTTGGAACACTACCTCACACTGTAAACACAAATTCAAATGGATGAGTTAGAGTAATATTGAGGAAATGTTTGTGAGGTGTGTAAGGATATATGTTTGTTTTTGCATGTGTACATGTGTGTGTCAGTGCTGGGGATGTGTGTGGGCTCCCTGGGAGTTAGACAGTTTGAAAAATTCTGCAGGCTCAGGGGCTTTAGGGGCTTTAGGGGCTGTCCCTAGTTGTTGCATACCTGGCCCTGTGGCCCAGGAGTGTGAGAACTTGATAAGGGAAATGTTTGGAAAATGGATTTAATCAGCTGCTCAAGAAGGAGATGGAACCATTCTCTAGCCAGGGCCTCAAAACTGTCAAGATTAACCTGGAACTGAAGCCATTCGTGGAGATCACCTTTCAGCCAAATAACAGATGGGTCTGTAAAATAAATAACACCTGTGAGGGATGTGCACCCTTCAACAATCAGCTGTGCAAGACCAAACGGTCAACATTTACACAAAAGCAAAGATGAGAAGGCAAGGAGGGGCAGGGAAACTGGATGGATGGAAATGGGGCAGGCAGGGTGGAAATGGTGAGAGTGCTAACACATTACAGGGATTGTAACCAAGATCACAGAACAATTTGTGTATGAATTGTTGAATGGGAATCTAATTTGCTGTGCAAACTTTCACCTAAAACACAATAAAATATTTAAAACAAAACAAAAGTAAAAACCTGTGTCAGGATAGCATTTTAAGAAAATTATATTATAGGCCCCCAAACCAAGAGAGTAAAGTAGACGGTCATCGAAAAAGAGAAAGACCCTCAACGAGATGGATTGACACAGTGGCTACAAAAATGGGCTCAAGCATAACAAGGATTGTGAGGATGGTACAGGACAGGGCAGTGTTTCACTCCATTGTACATAGGGTCGCTGTGACTCGGAACCAACTCAACGGCACCTAACAACAACAAAACCAAGAGAAAGGGATGATGCTCTTAGCTCATTTTATCAACCCCTACCATACGTAAATAAGTGATGAACAGCTTTTGCTTGTTTCTAGCATTGTCCACTTCATTTTGGAGCTCTTTTTTTCCTCTGCTGCAACTTATAGCATATGTGATAACAAAGGAACATAAAACTAGATGGTTAGAAGAGAGGTTACTTCCAATTTAAACATTGTTTTCCTGAGATAGATTGTGTGTAGGTAAAAATAGGCAAGACATAAAATAGCTTCACTTTGATTATCCCTTTCAGAGATAGCCTCGTGGTGCTAGAACAATAATAGGATCATACTGTTCTAATTTCTTTAAATTGTGAAGAGATAGCCATGCTCATGTAACAAAACTAAATGAAGAACAAAGTTTATCTAATATATATTAATATGTAGTTTTTAATAATCTGACATTTAGGCATTAAAAATGGTGAGCAGATTATATAAATGATTACAATAATTATTACTTGTATAAACCAAATCAAACTTTATATTCTATCCTTTGTTTTTTAAAAAAACTTCAAGCTCTTGAATTTAGCATCAACGAAACTAGTTGTTATTTAAGTGATTGTTACTGTTGTTATTTAACCACACACTGTAATAGTGTGGCCCTGGCTGAGTCAAAATCTCAAGAGATTTGGATCCCATCTGGTACTGAGAATGAAAAAGTCATCATTTGAATATTACCAAAATTTTTTTTTTATTTATTTTTTTGCCTTCAAAGAAGTAGAAGCTTACTTTTGAATCTGATAGACCAATGATTCTCACACTTGAGCTGTATCAGAACTTGCAGGGCTATTGAAACACAAATCACTGGGTCCTGCACCCAGGGTTTCTGATTGGGTAGGTCTCTGTGAGGTCTCATAATTTGCATTTCTAACCAGTTCCCAGGTGGTGCTGACGCTACCAGTCAGGAGACCACCCTTTGAGCACTACAGTGATAGGTCATATCTTTTTCCATTGTGGGTCTTAGTTCTGCCCACGTGAAGCTAATACCTGCTTGGGAAAAATTAAAGTCCTTGTTAAGCCGAGTACAAAGTTTGAGACAAATAAACTGAGTAGTAAGTTTGAAAGCGTAATTTTGCACGTGCCTCTCTGTGGGACTCTGAACTTTTCTCTGTATCAATTTAGACTACCCTATTCCTGTTTATTTTTACTTACTTTAGAGTTGTGGTTTGCATGAGCTGCAGAGTGCAGATACAGGAAGAACATGTACTTCATGTTGGAGAACAATATTCAAAAAGGGACGACCACACCTGGAGCAGAGTGACATGGCCAGGATCATTCTGCCATTTCTAATGTGGTACTCTAAAACGGAATAACACAATGTAGGGATGTTGGGACTAAGACACCACCACATCACTGTTATTGGGGAATGGATGTCCACTCTGTCACACATCCTGCAAAGAAACCAATCTAGAAACAGGAAATGAGGAAAATGAAGATGTGGTAGACTGGCATTAAGCTTTGTGCTGTGATGTTTCCTATGCCTCCTGGTTGTTGACCTCTGGACTACAGATTGAGTAGATTTCTGGAAGGATTCCCATGGTGTGGAGGTGAGCTGGCACTTGAAATGGTCTGTGGCTGGGAGCAAAGCAGGGAGGACCTGAAGAAGACCTTGGACAGTGAGTGAAGTCTAGTGTAATATAAAACATTCTCTGTGTTATACTTCCCTTTTGTTTATTCCCTCAATTTCAGTAAGGTCTTATTATGCACAAATAAGTCTCTGTTAGGACAGTGGGGAAATAAGAGAAGGGCTGTGGCCAAAGATGGAAGGAGCCCAAGGAAGTCCAGATGGAGCCGAGGATGCCATCTGCACACAGTGAGGAAACAAATGGCCCTAGAAAGAATGGAACATGGATCTGAGACGAGGAATAGCCAGTGTGGAACTGTGGGGTATGTAAGCAGCCCCCGGGGCTCCCAGAATCCCAGGGCTGGGAAATCTGGTAAAAGTGGAACGTGGGTATTGGCCCCTGTAATCTGAATGGCAAAAGTTAACATGACTTTTTTGTTGTTTGGAGTCACAAGTGAGTAGTGACTGGTCATATAGGTTATACAGCTTTTCATTTTATGCCCTTATTTCTGACTGCAGATATAATACATGTTCATTATATCAAAATTTAGAAATAATATTAAAAATGTTACTCTTAATTCTAACCCCTACTGTTAACATTTAATTGAATAGTCTGGTTATTTTACTACACGTGTATATGTATATATGAGTATGTATATATTTTGCACAATCAAGATTACACATGACATTTTGTAATCTGCATTTTCCAGTTAATATACTCTATACATCATTTTCGTAAGGGAGCACAATTCCACCACCATCCGCCCCACCCCACCAGCCACACACAGAAACACACACACACACACACCCTTTGGTTTCTCATCCTTGGACTTTGCCCAGCCAGTCTTTATCTACACATTTCCTCCCTGTGCAAAATGAATGGCTTTTAATTAGCTAAAACTGATCCAGGTGAGTGTAACAGGAAGCTATGAAATACCTGGATCCCTGGTGGCTTGATGGTTAAGAGTTTGGCTGCTAACCAAAAGGTCGGCAGTTCAACTCTACCAGCTGCTCCTTGGAAACCCTATGGGGCAGTTGTACTCTGTCCTATGGGGTCGCTGTGAGTTGAAATCGACTCAATGGCAACAGGTTTGGTTTTTGTTTTTTTTTTCTAGTCCCTGGGTAGGGCAAAAGGTTAATGCTAACCGAAAGGTTGGAAGTTTGAGTCCACCCAAAGGCAGGGCACCTTGGCAACTGTTTACTGGTTATCCTCTGAGAGAAATATGTTTGTTAAAGTTTAGTAGGATAAAAAAAAGATCAGAAAACATCTTGCTCTCCTTTTAGCTCCTTAGTGCATTAACAGAGAACCATGAAAAGGCAGATTTAACATATTTTTTTTTCACTTCTGTCTTTCCAGAAAAGGTGGAATGCAAAGCATTGTTAATCAGAGAAAATCTCCAATTAATCTGGATTTGGGAATGGATTAAAGAGGGTCTCAAGTTAAAGCGACTCTTTGCAAACAAATGGAGCAGATGAATCCTTCCTTCTCCTTTGCTTCCACATCTTAACCTCTGATCTAGTTCTCAAGTTTTCATCATTTTAGTATCCGTTGGGCTGGTCCTCTTCTCTCAGCCAAAATCCAAGACCAAGCCTTTCTCCTGACACCAGGAAAAGGCTGTGCCTGGCAGTGTGCCCCTCCAGACCATGCTGCGAGTGTTTGTTGTTGTTGTTAGTTGCTGTCAAGTTGATTCCAACTCATGGTGACCACCTGCATGCAGAGTAGGGTTTTCAAGGCTGTGGTCTTTCAGAAGTAGATCACCAGACCTGTCTTCCAAGGTGCCTGTGGGTGGGTTTGAACTGCCAACCTTTCAGCTAGTAGTTGAATACTTAATTAACCATTTGTGCCACCCAGAGTGTTTGTTAGGCCCTGACTAATATTTCTAAAACCCAGATTTCACCAGGCTAATCCCTCTCCAAGAGCCTACAGCAGCTCCCCAGTATCTACTGAATTAAGCCTGACATTATTGTCTTGGCCAAGAGTTATTCTATCTCACTCTGAGCTCCTGCAGAAGCTCCAGATGAATGCTGACTTGGTCCTACATCCTGACTTGTTTTATCTACATCTATTTGGTTGGTTATCTGTAGAACATCTTGTGCTCCCTGCACATTTGGCCTGGTATCTCCAACTTAGATATTTCCAAGATGAATTTGCAGTAGAATTCTCTCTAATATTTTCCTTAGTACATATAGATGCAAAGAATACATTCAGGCTCTTAAGGGATATTTTTAAGAGAATGGTCATCACTAGGTCCACTGATTCTTTAGCTGACGTCCACCTTTTTAAGGTGCTTAAGAGATCTTTTTTTATTTTATTTTTTATTGTTGCAATTAAATGAAATTTACATTTCAAGTTAGTCTCCCATATGAAATTTTTTTACATACATTGTTATGAGACCCTAATTACTCACCCCATTCTGCGACAGCACACTCCTTCTTTCCGTCCCTGATTCCCCATGACCATTCAACCAGCTCCTAACTCTCTCTGCCTTCCCATCTCACCTCTGGACAGAAGCTGCCCCTTTGGTCTCTTGTATCTACTTGACTAAGAGGCACACTCTTCACGAGTATCACTTTATATCCCACAGTCTAGTCCAATCCCTGTCTGAAGAGTTGGCCTCAGAAATTATTTTAGTGCTGGGCTGATAGAGAGTCCAGGGGCCATGCTTTCCAGGGAGCCTCCAGTCTCAGTCAGACCATTAAGTCTGATCTTCTTACTAGAATTTTAGTTCTGTACCCCATCCTTCTACTGCTCCATCAGGGACCCTCTGTTGTGTTCCCTGTCAGGACCTTCATTGGTGGTAGCCGGGCACCATTTAGTTCTTCTGGTCTCAGGCTGATGAAGTCTCCAGTTTATGTGGTCCATTCTGTCTCTTGGGCTAAGGTGCTTAAGAGATCTTAAAGTGCTTAAATGAGACTTCATCTCATGTACTTTGGACATGTTATGAGGAAGGACCAGTCCATGGAGAAGGACATCATGCTTGGTAAAGTAGAGGGTCAGTGAAAGAGAGGAAGACCCTCAATGAAATGGATTGACACAGTGGCTGCAACAATGGCTCAAAACATAGCGACAGTTGTGAGGATGGCTGTGGATCGAGCAGCATTTTGTTTTGTACATAGTGTCGCTATGAACAGATTCGATGGCACCTAACAACAGCAACAAGTGATCTCATGTTATTGACCTTGGATTTATTTTTAATATGCCATTCATGATTTTTATGGTATATTTCATTTTTTATTATTGAATTTCAATGCAACTATATTAATAAAATTTAAAAACGTGGATAGGAAAAAAAATGGAGCTTACAGTCTGGTGTCCTTAGATCTTCAGGCTTGAAACTTCTGAGCTTTCTTTGGCCCCTTCTTTCTCCCTTTCTTTCCATTTAACTCTTCATCTTCCATCACTAGTTATGTCAATTTGTCTTTAGACAAATCTTGTCTGTCTTTGTCCCTTCCTGTCCACTCCTTCAGCTACTTCCATTGTGATCTCAAGGGCAATGGACTATTCCAGTCCATTGCCTTCTAGCTTGTCTCCCAACCTTTAGTCTTTCCCTTTCCCCAATCTATGCCAACCCCAAATTCATTTTCTTAAATTGCTCCTTTCATGTCACTTTGCTTATGAATAATCTTTAATGTCTCCCTGTTTCTTACAGGATAAAGTCCAAACTCACTAGCTCAGCATTCAAAGGCCTTCACAATGTGGACCCAAGCAAACATTTTAGGCGTAATTAACCCACTGTTATAAATCCATAATTTGTCCCATCCCAAGGTCCAGTTCATTTCCTGGGCACATGCAAGGAGGTCATTCAAGAAAATAGCACTGGGTGGAGCGTTCAGAGAAGTGGATTCTACTCTAATCTCTGCTGCTTACTGGCTGTGCAAACCTGAGCAATTCTCGTCATCATTGTAAGCCTCATGTTCTCTATAAAATGAGAAGACTGGATTACATGGACACTCAGGCCTTTGCAGCTCTCAATTCTAGTTCTGTATCCCCTGATTCATTGCACTTCAGGCAATACTACTTATTGGTTATTGGTTAGGCACCAGTAAGTAGTTTCTGGTGCCCCAGTGACTAAGAGAAAGTTTTGAACTATTATTTGGTTCATGTGAAATCTTTCATATTTTATGACTTAAACTATTTTTTTTAGATGAAAATAGTTTTGTTCTTTCTGTTTATAAAAGTAATACATACTAATGTCTAAAAATTCATATGATACAGACGAGTAAAAAGTGAAAGTTACTCAGAGAGCTGTGGGGACCATGAGAAGGGAGTGAACAACTTGAGATTCTAAGAACTGACCTGGCAGCTGGCTCTCGCTAGGAAAATAGAAATTCACCAGGCAAACGAGTGGAGAACGGCAGCCAGGTAGCAGGAATAGCAAGTATAGAGGCTCAGAGGTGGAACTGTCTGGGATGTTGGGGATCTAGTGAGAAGCTGAGTGCAACAGAAATGTGGGGTGTGAGGGAGAGGTGTGGCCAAAGATGAGGCTGCATGGGATGAGGGACAGGTAATCGAGGGCCTTGTTTGTCAGGCCAAGGAGATCAGATTTGTAGGCAGCGGGAAGCCTTGGGAGACACTTACTCAGGGGCGTGTCATGATTAAGGTGGCAGCACGGAGGAGGTCCTGGGCATGCGGACACTGGAGGCAACTGTGCTGGGCCCCAACCCACCCCATGACAGTGGGATACAAGAAGCAATGGAGTAAAATCAGCAGGGCTTCGGCCAACAGCTCTCAAAGAGGACACTGCTGGGACACAGTGCCCTGAGAGCCATATTGGAGCCTGAGGCAAAATAAATCAGCCATACTGATCCTGTCTTTATTTAAAATACTGATATTTTGTTTACCATAGATCTTTTTTGCGTTACTTTGGCTTTTTAAAAAAAATATTATATTAAAATATTATTTATCTTGATTTACTGATTGCTTTTTTTGCCCCTCCCCCCTCCCCCCAAAGTTTAGTGTCCCAGCTCTGCTGGGACATGTTGGCCTTTCATTGTTTTACACAAAACATTCATTTTTATTATTTATTCCACAAATATTCAGTGAATGCTCACTGGGCAAGGCACATTCTGTATACAGAGCTAAACTGAACACCAATCTTGCCCTCTGGTAATGCATGAAAGAGGTCCCTTCCACCACCTTACCACACGGCAAAAACTTTTTACCCTATGTGAAGCCAGAGGATAGATGTAGACAGAGGCTGGAGGAGACTCTGACTGATTCAGAGTGTCTCCCCTTTTGATAATTTCTGTTTCAAAGCCAAAGTCTTTGGCTACCAACCTGTCATTTTGAAACAGAAGGCCGCTTCCTAGTGACAACTGTTATTTCCATGCAGCAGAATTCTTATCACCAACTTCCCTCCTCTGCCCTCTCCACAGCCTCCTTCAATCCTGGCCCCTCACTTCCTCCAGCCTGGCCTTCCGGTGGTATTATTGATGTTATATTTAGATTTGCAAATTCAGCACCCAAGGCTGTTTCCTCTTACAGGGTAAGTCCCAGCTGGAGCTGGCACAGAATTTTGATAGTCCCAGTCACAGCGTGATAACCTCAGTAAACCTCTCAAAGTTGAGTCAACATTCTCCCCCTCTCCATTTCACTGAAGCCCAGAGAGACGATGATGCTTATCCTAGACCACACAGCTTTGAAATCCCAGCTCCCAAGATTGTTGTTGTCGTTGTGTGCCTTCAAGTAGATTCTGACTCATAACGACCTTATAGGGCAGAGTAGAACTTCCCCATAAGGTTTTCTAGGCTGTAATTTTTACGGGAGCAGATTGTTTCTGGTGGGTTCGAACTGCCGAACTTTTGGTTGGCAGCTGAGCGCTTAACCACTGTGCAACCAGGCCTCCTTATAATTAAAGATAATCACAGACATTTGGAAGTGAGAGAGACTTTAGGAACATCCTGGGCCAGCCTCCTTTTGTTGCAGGGGAGGAAACCAAGTTCCAGGGAGATTCTGATATTTCCCTAATGTTAATTTAGCTGAGGATCCCTCCCAGCTCTTTCCATCATACCCTGTTCCTCCCCTTTCTACACATGGTCAAGTAAACTGCTAGAGAATAAGCTTTTCCATGGTAGGAACTGTGTTTTCCACCTTCCTAAGCCACAGCCCAGAGCCATGTTTTCAGTTCAAGCTCAAGACACCATTGCTGAAAAACTGCATCATACATGCCCGGGGCCAGGCTGGGATATCAACAGCAACAAGAGCAACAACAGCAGCCAGCATTTACTGAGCACTTACTCTGTGCCAGGCACTTTGCATGTGTTATATTATCTGACCCTCACAATACCTTATATGAGGTAGGTTCGATTATTGTCCCCATTTTTATAGATGAGAAAATTTGGCTCAGAGAGGTTACACAATTTGCCCCAGATCCCACAGCTAGTAAATGTCAGAGATGAGATTGAAAATTGGACAGTTTGACTTCAAAGCCAGTGCTTTCAACCACCCCTGGATGATACCAGCTAACTTGTTTTAACTTGGCCCCTTTCCTGGGCAGGGACAGGTTTTCACCACTTGCCTCTTTAGGCACTTTCTTCTCTGCCCCTGGAGATGGCATCCAATCCCTCTACCAGCCAGTCTTTACTGGGGAGCACATGTGCCTCCACCCTGCCCTGTAACTGGTCCCCAAGGTCAAATTTGTTGCCAGAAGCATGATGAACTCTTAGGAACCTGTTTCAGTCTTTAGGGAGGGACAGAGAAGAAAGAGGAAAGGACAGATTGGGAGGAAGAGGGAAAAGGAGAGGGTAGTGCTCATAGGCAGTGGGAGGGTAGGTGGCAGGAGCTCTCTGAGATCTGGAACATGCTCAGAAGTCAGGAGGCTGAGCAGCGCAGCTGGAGGGGGACCAGAGCACTATATGCCCATGAGTCCTTTCCTGACATCCACCAGGAAGGCCACCAAAAAGTTTTGGAGTGGAAGGATTGTGTCTACCTTACACAAGAGCACCTGGCCACCGGGATCATTTCTTACTAACCATCTATTAACCTTAGAAAGTAATTTGCAAGTTACTCCAGACAGTTTACACCCTACCATTTCTTTCTTTCTTTTTTTTTTTAAACTGAGGTCTTGCAAATATTTTGTGCTGGTGTTTGGCAGGTCTAAACTGCTTATCTGGGCTATCAGCAGACAGAAATTGGGCTGACTAGGCACTGTGAGAAGTGGAGATGATTCCACTAACACCCTGTATCCTTCAAAAGTCCTGGCACGCTTCGCCCTTACTACCAGAGGCAGTTAAGTGTGGGACATGTCACTCGAGACTGGTGAAATGACAAGGAGACTATTGCTGCGTTAGCTTGAAAAGCTCTTAGAAGATTTACCACTTGATGTGACAGCAGAAATTGTAAAAGCCCAAGCCCTCCCTGACTTTAGGCGCTGGGGGCCCTTGGGGTCTCTTGGGATATAGCACTTTCTTTCGCATAGGCAGAGGAAAACTTGCTGGTCCTTGTTCTCACCCACCCACACAGCAGGGAGGGGCCTGGGTAAAGGGAAATTTATTCATAAAACCACATAAAAGCAGGGTGTGAACGCTGAAGAAATTAAAGGAGGCGGCTGCATCCATAGACGACACAGACTCTCGGGTTTGGAAAGAGACCCCAGAGGTCATGCTGTTTAATTCTGTCACTAGGCTTGGCTCTGGTGTGGTCATTATTCTTATAAGGTGGTGACAGCTGAAATTTTGATATGTGAGCAGTCTCTCCTTTACCAGCGTGGAAATGAGTATGTGAACTTGATGTTTCCAAAGCTGAACCAGCTACTAATAAGAAGCATGTAAGACCAAGTGACAAATAAGTCATTCTAATTACATTTCAGAAAAATAAAATTAGTTTACAAGTGATATTGGTCTGAAAATGTAATTCTAGAAAATGAATATGTTTTAAAAATTTCTACTTGTCCTTTTAAAAATTAAATTTAATGAGGAAAAATGAGTCTTGGTAGTGTCTGCGTGGTACAATTTACTATCGTTGTATACTTGACTGGGCAGCCATTTCTGCAACTAAAGGCAAAAATGTTTTCAGGGAGAAAAGAATGATTTTGAGGAATGTATGTTTTATATACTGAAAAAAATTTGCTCAGTTAATCTCATCTCCCTGGGCTATGAGTAAAAAATATATATATATAGGGAGTATCTTTTTTTATTATTATTTTTGGTGAAGATATCATCACATACATCAGTTCAACAATTTCTGCATGTACAATTCAGTGACATTGGTTACATTCTTTAAGTTATGTTACCTTTCTTGATATCCTTTTCCAAATTGTTTCACCATCATCAACAGAAATTCACTGCCCCCCTAAGCTTCTCATCTAGCCTTTCAAGCTGCTTTTGTCAATTTCTTATCATATAGACAAGTCTTTAAAAGAACACAATGCTCAAGGCAGACATTCTTTTCTAATTAAGCTAAACTATTCCTTGGTTTAGGAAACCGTCGTGGCATAGTGGTTAAGAGTTCGGCTGCTAACCAAAACGTCAGGAGTTCGAATCCACCAGGTGCTCCTTGGAAACCCTATGGGGCAGTTCTACTCATAGGGTCACTATGAGTTGTAAGCTGTTTGGTTTAAAGGTAATTTAAGGGGATAGTTTAAGGTTTAAAGATTTCCTTAGGGCAAAGTCTGGAGTCCATGAGAATTTGAAGTTCTGTTCCACATTTTCTCTCTGAAAATGGGGAATATCTCGTGTGTAGGAATGGATGTGGGGAAAAGCATTGTAATTCTTAAAAAGTATCTAGGAATGTTTCTCAAGAATACATTAAAAAATCAAAAAACACCTTTGAAACAATATCTAATTGATCAAACAAAATGTGATCATTGTTTTATAGCAAATATGGAAAATAATTTCATTAACAATTTTAAAGGAGACTTTTTTTAAAATTTATTTCTGAGGCATTTATAAGAATACCTTTTGCTTTTATGATGGTAAGAGGTTGTTTTCTGCATCCATCCTGAAACACTGCCTTACCCCATATGGATACCTCTCTGATGACACAATTTGGCACATCAGGAAAGCCCAGGTCAGGAGAAATTTTGGGGAATAGGACATTCACTGAGGTCACCATGGGTAGAGCTGACTCCATGACATCTAACAATAACAACAATTATGTATTGTGAAGTCCCTAACGAAAAAAAACAACCCTGTTGCCATCTAGTCAATTGCAACTCATAGCAACTCTACAGGACAGAGTAGAACTGCCCCATAGGGTTTCCAAGTAGTGGTTGGTGGATTCAAACTGTTGACCTTTTGGTTAGCAGCAGGGCTCTTAACCACTGTGCCACCAGCGCTCCATGGAGTGGTGCAAATGGTTATTGTGCTTGGCTGCTAACTGAAAGGTTGGTGGTTTGAGTCCACTCAGAAGCACCCTGGAAGAAAGGTCTGGTAATCTGCTTCTGAAAAATGAGCCATTAAATATCCTATGACAAACAATTCTACTCTGATACACATGGGGTTGCCATGAGTTGGAATCGACTCGAGTACAACTGGTTTTATTGTATGTTATGTATTATTAGTAAGTATTATTATTATTCCCAGAGCAAGTATTCAAACCCTGGTCTGCTTGATTCCAAAGTCCATATTCTCTCCAATACAGCAAACACACCTTTCAATGGCATCTCTTAAATAACACCACCTTGCTGCTGCATGCTCAGTCTACATTTACGATCAGCTCTGCTCCTGATAATTATACCTCACTCTCAGGTTACATGAACTGCTGTGGGAACATTCCTTGAAAAATATATAGCAGTGTAATACCATACATACCTTGAGTCAGCACAGAATTTTTAGTTTGGACTTGAAAACGATGTAATGGCCTGGAATACTGACAGTATGCATTCTGTAGATCTTCACTGGTTTCTGACTAGTAACTTGACTGCCTTTAAAAAAAAATGTCTAGGAAAAATACAGAACACAGGCTTGGCTAGAAAGTTATACTGGTCAGTAAATTACACAGGGAGAGAGTAGAAAACGAGGGCATGTCCTGTCTTCCTCCCTCCTCACAGACACACAAGGAGGTCTGCTCTAGACTAGGCTCTGTTGGTGACTTCACCTCTCTGGGCCTCAGCTTTCTTGCTTGAAAAACAAAAGGATTGGATAGGATGGCCTCTAAGGTCCTTAAGGTGAACCTCTATAATGTGATGGGGTTCTCCATTCATGCCCCCTGTCCCTACATTTAGCAGGGGAAGTAGGCATGGCTGGGGTCCCTATGGAGCCCGTGGCCAGAATCAGTTACATAATTTCCAGAGCCCAGTGCAAAATGAAAATGCAGCACCAATGTTAAAAAATTATTAAGAATTTCAAGAAGGCATCAGAAGAACATTAAACCAAAGTGCAGGATCTTTCTGAGTGTTGGCCCCTGTGCAATTGCACGGGCCACACACCAAGAAAGCTCCATGGCCTCTGTTCGTGTTCCTTACATTGTGGGAGGGATGCACTCTGGAATAGGTGTGGGACCCCCAGCTAGCCTGCTGGGAGGCAAGGACTTCTCTGGGTAATGATCCTTTCTCAGGAAAGTGGCCAATAGATAAGTGTAATTCAGTAGGTAGACACAGAACATGTTCTTAAGCCAGCTTCCTCACCCTGCTTCCGAAATAAATTAAAAACAGCCATGCTGGACTGCAGGGAAATGGTCTCTTTAGGGGTGCCTAGATGATAGTGCTGTAAAAGGGATGTGAAAACTAAGCCTGGAGGTGTAGCTGCCAGTGGAAGCCCCTTTCCAAAGGGAGGTGAAGGCAGGACAGGGAGCAGGAGCAAGGGCTTGTGGGAGGAGCCCTTTGTGGAGCAGACAGCCCTCAGCTGTGGAACAAGGTAGGATATGTGGGGAAGGAGGACAAACTTGCTCACTGATATGTGGTGAACTGGGGATGAGGAAATAAAAGAGCCAATGAGGAGGCTCAACATGTGGCCAAGAGGTGTAACTCCCTGAGTGTGGGTTTCCACAGCAGGCCAGGCAATCCCAGTATCCCAACCTCAGTGCCCAACACCGAAGCTGCTGGCCTTGGAGACAGTGCTGGAGCCTTGAGGCCATATGGGACCTAGAAGACAGCAGCCAGTGTCACACTTTCGGGGTCACCCTTCACCATCCAGGGACTTGAATGGTGGCTGGAATTCTACCTAATCAGCAGGTGGGGCCCATTTCTGGGAAACAGGTGTGTCATCCTCTTACAGCCTAATCCTATGCTGGTCCCTGAAGGCCTAGGAAGCCTGGCAAGAACTTGGAATAAGAAAACTAAGGCTTCCCTGAGAGCTTAAACATAAACACCCAGTACAGCAAATAGAGAGAAGCAAGGTCAACTTAAAGAAGCAGAATGCTTCTTTATTATTTAAGGAGGCCTGATAGGTCACTATGAGTCAGAATTGCCTTGATGGCAATGGGTTTGGTTTTGGTTTTTAACGGAATGTAATCACAAATCCAGAGGCACAATGTGTCTGACAGGGACGCATTGGCAGAACCTCTCTGACTGCTGTCCTATAGAGACAGGTCTTGGTTAAGTGAACTTAAAAGGTTTTCCTGGTGAGGCTGTATCTGTAGTGCACAAGAGCACTGCAACCCCTATAACTCAGAGGCAGGATCTCGGATCACCCACAGGCCTTGAGCATCTGACACTACAACAGACAGCAGCCCCACACCAGCCCGGATCCCTCACAAACACCTCTTCTCATTGTTCCTAATATGCATAAGAGAATCAGGCAAACTGTTTCCTGACATCTGAATAAGATCAATACAATCTGAAGAGTCATTTTATGGGTGGATGTAGGATTGATTCATAGTAGACTGGGAATAAACTCTTTTTTAAAAAAAGGTTGCATCTCCAAAACTCACCCAATAGTTTTTAAAAATAAAAATAATGCACCATTGGTGACTGAGAGACCAGGCAAGAGGTAACTCTTGCAGCAGAAACAATCTCCATTAATGGGAAAATTATTCCAAATCTGTGCCTCATAGACACTGCCACAGAATCTTCATCTCTGACTGAGAAGACATTAAATGGTGGATAAACAAGTGCATTGTCTCCCTTCTACTCCTTCCTTGGTCCTTTATCCAGTGTCCTCAGGTAATGTTCTCCCCATGGACATTCAGAGAGACACATTCTGCTCCCAGATGAGCACAGTGTGTCTGCTTCCAACCAGAATTTGGTCGTTGGACTTTTTAATAACTGTATTATCACCTAATTTGCTTTTTATGATTTCCTCAAGGGTTCTCACTCAAGGTTTGCCCCGTCTATTGGAAAGGTAGAAACAGAGACTATCCTGGGACAAATTTATGTCTGGAAATCTTTTTCTGCTTTAGTTCCTCTCCCCAGGAGAAGACAATGTGTATCTTAATGGTGCATGTAATTCACAGAATCTGGTTTTTGACACTAAAAAAAAAAAAAAAAAAAAACTAATTGAAATGTAGTCTCAAGGACCTCTGGCTCTTCCCCTTGGCAACTCCTCACCGAAACTGTCTCAGACAGAGGAAAATCAGGGAATATATGGAAGTGTCATGAAGAAAAGACTCTACAGGGTGTGGTGAGTGAGTGGGTATGAGTGGCAGTGCCTAGAGAAGGGTGAGTCAGAGTTAGGGTTGATAATGATACCATGGACTGAAACAGGAAGGAACCAGAGGGGGAAGTAGTGGAGGAAAGGTGAAAAGAAGGTGAGTTTCCTTCTGAAGAATTGAACTTGAAAAGTCAAGTAACTGGAAACTCTAATTGAAGATTCCAAGACCTGAGAAAAGAAGTCATGTCCTAGAGTCTGTCAAATAAGTTCCCAGAGTGAGAGGCTTAGCAGAGAGACCCAGACAGGGCTTAAACGTTTTATCTGCCACTTAGATGAAGGCAGAGGAGGAATGTTTGTCACATCTATAGCCCACACAAAGCTAAATGCCACAAAAATCCCATTGCTGTTGAGTTGATTCCGACTCACAGCGACCCTATAAGACAAAGTATAACTGCCCCATAGGGTTTCCAAGGAGCAGCTGGTGGATTTGAACTGCCCACCTTTTGGTTAGCAGCCGAGCTCTTAACCACTGCTCCACCAGGGCTCCCAAATGCCACAGGTGTCAGAATTAATAGGCAAAAATAGCCAAAATGACTGGAAAGAAGAACTGAAACTAACATGAAATTTATCAGGGATCAATGTAAAGCCCCATGTTTATATTCAGAAAATCAGTTGCATAACTACATAGAAGAATAACAACAATAATGATATTAATAACTACCATTTATTTTTATCCAATAATTACTATATGCCAGGTTCACTATATGAAAATTACTTCACTAAATCATTTATTTATTTCTTACAACAGCCCTATGGCATTGGGGCTATTATTATCTTTATCTTACAGGTAAAGAAACTGGGACCAAGGAGATTAAATGAACTTGCCAAAAGTCACACTATTAGTCAGTGGCAGAGTCAATATTCTAACCTTTGTTTTTCTGACCGAAAAATGCAATGCTCTTTAACCGATAAGCTAAGGATTGCGGAGACCTGAATTGACCACACTTGTGTCAAAGACTTGGGGATTTTATCTTTTCCATTCATAAAAATAAGTGGGTACATGTCTGTGTGTGCTACGAAGAAAAATACACAAGTACAGATGATAAGTCACTTGGGAGACTATTAAATATATAAGAATATACACAATGTGACCCAAGTCTTGAAAATTTTGAAGTGTTTACCTAAAAGTATGACATTTTTATGATCAAAGGAATGTTTAGTGTGGAAGGATTGAGAACCCAGGTCTCAGCTAGGTTCTGCTAGCATAAAATCAAGGGAAAATCATGCTAAGAATCAATTAAAAGGTCCTGAGAGTTTGTGAACTCCTACTAACAGAGAATCCTACTTCATTGAGTGCCTCAATGGGAAGAAAAAAGTGAGAATTTGTGCTCATGCTTCTCTGTTACAGCTTAGCCATCTCAACTGTCTCAATTTTTCCACAGCGGAAACTCTCAAGGTGACTACCCATCCCCAAATGGTCCAGCTTCTCTCTCTCCTTCATTTTGGGAGTCCTTGGTTCCTTCCAATCCTGCCTGCCCTCCTTGCCTTGCTTGGCTTTGCTTTCCCTACTTTGCTGATCCCTTCTTCTGCCTCTGTTTCTTTTCAGCCCTGGGACTATATCCCCTGGATCAAGGTTTTTCGCTGCTAGCTTCCATGACAGACACTCACTATCTTTCTAATTTTGTGGTTAAGAGTTTGAGCAAATTCTCCTTAAACTTTAATAAGCCTAAGACTATGAACACAGCTCTTCTTCTGTCATCTGGTGCTAAACAATTGCACAGTTAGACAACCTTCCAAACTGATGTTAACCAGTCAGGACAGAGATTACAAATCACAAGGGTCAAGCATTTTATCTATTTATTCTTCACCATCCCATCTAACTATAAAACCAAACCTGTTGCTGTCGAGTCAATTCTGACTGATAGCAACCCTGCAGGGCTGAGTAGAATTGCCTCATAGAGTTTCCAAGGAGCAATTGGTAGATTCAAACAGCAGACCTTTCAGCTAGCAGCCGAGCTCTTAACCACTGCCCCGCCAGGGCTCCCATCTAACTATAGAAAAGGTTTAAGATGGTGCTTCAAGTCCACTGTGTTTACAATTTTATTTCTTTGAAAAGTTCCACGTCGGCAGTGCCCATTTTACCAAAACAGGCCAACTCTGTAAAGACAACTGAGTAACCAAGTGGAAAAAAAAAAAAGTTACTTCTGCCTAAGCAGATGGACGTAGTGTGTGATTATCCACAATATAATTTTGGTTTTCTGCCTTATGATCAATGGTTGTATATTGCCTATCAACCACTCTGTGATCAAGCTGGACTTTGTCCCAAAGGGAGGAATCATAAAATAGGCTCTATTGCGTTTCTTTATTTAAATTCTTATCTAAATTTCCTAAAAGAGATTCTAATGCTTACTGTAGCTCTAGGTTATGGAATATGTCTGAAAACGACCTTTTTGAACCCTCTTGCTCATTTGAGAGAGGCCCTGTTACCCATGTTTGATAGTTTCTTTGATCTATCATTCCTTTCCCGTCTCACTGCTGTGCCCTGAGTCCAGGCCTACAACCCTAGATGCTTGGGTTACTTACCTGCCCCCCTCCCTAGTACCCCTGCCTCCAGGTTCCCTCCCCTTTCAATCCATCTGCTGACCCACCTTAAACCTGCTGGCGAAACTTCTTCAACTCCCTATGGTTACAGCCCTAACTGTCCTTTGTGATCTGGCCCCACACTACACGCTCGATCTTATCAGGATATTCCGGTCCCACATGCCCCACTCTGCCGCTTCTGTGGGCCCAGAAAATTCTCCTTCTTGTTCCACAAGCGGACTGTACTCGTGTGTAGTTCCGAGCCTCAGCTTTTGCTATGTCCTCCCTCCCAACACCTAACACTTTTCTTTCAACTCTTCAGCTACTTGTATCTCATCTGCCTCTTAAAGCCTACCGCTTGAAACCTCTTCTCCATGAAACATCCTCCAACTACTCCAATTCTCTTCTTATACTCATTTAGTCACTTACTATCTTCCATGGTTTTGCGCGCTGCCTCTCCCCTCATGAAGGTACATATAGCAACTTGAGAGAAAGGGCAAGACTGAGATGTCTTCTTGTCCTGCACTCGGTGCTGATCACATGGTGTTCACATTCAACAACAAGCTATCGCAATGGCTGACGCAGCTGTTGCCTACCGATTCCGGATCAATAGTTCATTTCAAACTACAATTTATCAAGCAGCTACCAGGTGTAAGATCCTTATTCTAATTGTGTCCCTTTGCCAGTTTTAGGATTATTTTTCTTAAAATTTGTCTTGAAACTTCTAATTTTCTAGCTCCTTACTATCTGTGATGATTTATCTGCTAAATGTGTCACATCACCCCGTGGAAAACTCAAGTTCCAATAGTAGCTGGAGTACAACATACTCATTGAACATGTAAAAGTTCTAATCTCCAAAAACGTGGTGATGTTACAATTGGCCAAAAGAAGACCTTCCAGATTTAAAATTTAGAAAGTCATCTTTTCCACAGCTGAGAGGAGTTTCTTGACTCTTGCCCCTTGGGCCACCTCTCTTTATTCCTTCTAAGTGGCTTCTTATAGATAACTATTACAGTGACATGAGGACATTGGAAAAACAGATCTAATCACCCAAAGACACTTGTGATATATACCCACAAAATAAATAAGAGACAATAAAACTAAAATGAAGACAAATGATTACCGTTGTTCTCAGAATTAAATAGTAATTGACAATGAAATGGCTGAGGACTCAGTTTAGACAAACCCTTCTTTAGAAAAATTTGCTGCATTCAGACTCTGAAAGCTGACGTTTCGTGGAGTCTAAGCCCCTTAGCTTTGCTTTTTTTGTCATCTCTCCAGAGCTTTGCACTTTAATGTTACCGGGAAAAGGCAGCTTGAGCAAGCCCACTTGCTCCTACATATTTCTTTAAAAACTCAGTCTACTTCCCTACAGTAATTCCACCCACTGCTTAGAGTGAGCAAAGTATTCCAGGATTTCAGTATTTCAGAGATACAGTAAGAACACTAAAAAAAAAAAAAAAGGAGAAGAAGAAGGAGAAGTAGGAGATGTATTGGACAGGGAAAGTCTTACCTCAACTTCTGACTGGCTGGGACAGTTATTTTATTAAGCTTGTCCATTCTTTTCGGTAATTGTTAGCAATACGAAAAACCGTTCAGTGGTAGTGTCAGCAGTTCCTGGCCTTCCTAAGCAGTAGCATGGTAAGTGTTGGGTCTCAAGGGTCCCTTGTCACTTGAATCTGATTTCCGAGAGCGCAGGCTGCTGGCAGACACTCCTGCACTAGGGAGAAGTAAAACTTGCTGGAGCACATATCAAGTTTCATGTTTCTACATAATCATGTGATCAGGGTAGCCAGCCAGCTTGGCTGATTACTTCATGTTGTGTAAACTTTAATAGTGAAACCTTTTGGGCATGCAGATTTCTTTCCAGCTGCTGTCTTTTATAACCAGATTTGTAAACAGGGCAGGACAAGCTTCTGGCTGGTCACTACTTCCTGTTTGTCCTGTTTTCAGCAAGTATCATGACGTACTGTCACCGGCAGCTTCCTGGCCAATAACCAATTCCACCCTAATGTCTCTTTCTGTTCATTTGCTTAAAGTCACGGATATGCTTTTTCCACTTTTAGAACCTTTATATGAAAATGGGAGCCTTGGTGGTGCAGTGGTTAAGAGCTCAGCTGCTAACCAAAAGGTCAGCAGTTCAAATCCACCAGTTGCTCCTCGGAAACCCTATGAAATTCTACTCTGTCCTATAGGGTTGCTATGAGTCAGAATTGACTCGATCTTAACGGGTTTTTTTTTTTTTTGGTATATGAAAATGGCATTTCTGTGCTGTTTCTTCTGCCTCTCCCCTCCCCCATTATTTTGAATAAATATCAGGGTGGCAGTGACACAGTGGCAACAGTCTCCTCAGAGAGTTAGAGTCTCTCCTTTCCTAGAGATCTATCTAAAATGGGATGGCAAATTCTCTATGCAAGGTCATTTAGGCGTAGAGACAGGTGATCTGGAAAAGGAGAGATGATCTCCATCATAAGAAGCGTGGCCTTCTTATTGAGCTGGTGGAGTCTGGAGTTAACATGCTGGTAGCTAGATGCTTTCAAGAGAAATCTGGATGTAGCCAAAAGTTAGCCAAGAACAAATCTAACAATCTCCAAACAATGTAATTCTGACATCAGGCCATTCTGAAGTTCCCCTAAAAGTAGAGTGCTGCTTTCCTCCCTGTCTTTGTCCCCTCCTGCCTCACCATACCCAAGTGACATGGGAGCAGTGATGGGTATCCAAAGCACAGATAGGAGGAGCAGGTAAGGTGCTGGGAGGGAGGAACCCTACCTGCATATGGCCAAACCCATCCAGAGACGTCTACTTCTTTTCAGGAAAACTTGACAGTTTCTTCAACCTATTTTGAGTACATTAAATAACAACGATAACTATACTAATAAACTTTTCTGAAAACCCCTGATTTGTCCATCATTTAGAGAGTAGAAGGCATCCTAGGGTCAGGGAGGAAAAGGGTGAGAGGGACCATTCCTTTTTTTCCTAGACACACTTCCCCTGTGGCCAGCAGTAGTGCCATGCTCACCTATGTGACATCAAGTGAACATTTCCCACATTTACCAAGGTGAATGGTCCTCTCCTGGGTCTGAAAAACACACAGAACAGACAAAGGAGAGGGCTCGCAGCTACCTCTTCTGTTACAGACCCAAGATCTGTAAGATACAGCTGGGAAGAGGTAAAAAAAAAAAAACAAACCCATTGCCGTCGAGTCAATTCCGACTCACAGTGACCCTACGGGACAGAGTAGAACTGCCTCATAGGATTTCCAAGGAGTGGCTGTTAGATTTGAACTGCCGACCTTTTGGTTAGCAGCTGAGTTCTTACCCACTGAGCCACCAGGGCTCTGGGGGAAGAGGAGAAGGAGACAAAAAAAGAAGGGGAAGGAGGAGGCGGCAGTGGCAGTGGCAGAAGTGGAAACAGTAGATGCATTTCTTCCTCTTGTGCCTCTTCTTTAAACAAACAGAGGTTCTAGTTTTCTCCAGATAAATCTTGATTATTCACATTCATGCCCTGCCTCCGAATTTCTGGTTGGGCCAGATGTTCAGGAGGAGAATCCTCAGAGCTATTGAAGGGTAAGGTCCTTGGGCTTGGCCAGGCCACTTAACTGGCCAGGCTAGCAAGGGAGCAGATGATCTTTCATGAAAAAAATTCAATAGCTTGCCTCCTCCAATCACTTATTTCCCCCAAACAAGCAGCTTAATTTTCTTGCAAAGTATTGTGAAGGGGCCATAAAACATTTGCCAGATTCCTAACCGAAAGGATCCAGTAGACCAGGATGGTAAAGGCGTGTACAATGTCATCAAGGATCAGGAAAATCAAGCTTCACTGAGTAGGATGTTAACAACAAGCTCATTCTTTCTAAATTACTGTAAAGTACATTCTGTTGGTCCCCTAACTTTTCTCTCAACCAGCAACTCTGCTCAGCACCTGGGCTGGCAACTTATTTCCCCAGAGAAAAAGACCAGGGGGATGGGTTACTTCTGCTTTTTCTTTTTACAGCCACTTGTCTTTCTTCTTTTTACTTCATTTAGTCTGACATGATAAAAATGAGAGTCTGCTTCTTCAGGCTGGACATTTTGCCCCATGTGGTGTGTAGCATGACCGTGATAATGTTCCAGGCCTGCGGTGCCTGCTCAGCTTTGGTAACCAGCTCACTATGAAGGTCAGTGCAAGGATGGAAATTTATGACACCAAGTTTTAGCTGATGACTTATAAAGGGAAAGAGACCGCACAACATGGTTTCCACTGCACACGGAGAACAACATTTAAATGCTGGCACAGAGATATGGAAATTTGCAGTTAAAAGATAAAAAAATGTATAATCCCAACATTAAAGAGAATTTGGAATTCCTATGCACTGCTGATAAGAGGATCCCTGGTGCCGAGGTGGTTAAGTGCTTGGCTGCTAACCAAAAGGTTGATTGTTCAAACCCACCAGCTGCTCTGTGGGAGAAAGATGTAGCAATCTGCTTTCGACAATTTTGGAAACCCTATAGGGCAGTTCTACTCTATCCTATAGGGTCCCTATGAATCGGAATTGACTCTATGGCAATGGATTTGGTTTTTATACACTGATAAAAGTACACATATATTACATATATTATACATGCAACCACTTTGGAAACAACATGGTATTATCTAATGAAGTTGGTGACGTATATACTATGACACAGCAATTCCACTCCCAAGTGTATACCAAGGTCATATGCAAAAATTTTCACAGAAAGACTGTTTAAAATAACAAAAACAAATAAAATAACCTGGAAATGACCCAGTTGTCCATCAATAAGAGAATGGATAAATTAATTGTGGTATACTCATGCAATGGAGTACTATACAACCAGTGAAAAAATGAGTGAACTACAGTTGCACACACCAGTAGGGATAAATTTCAAAAACAATTTGAGCAATACAGGCAAGGTATAGAAAATGATAGAGCACAATTCCATTTATAATGAGGTTAAAGGTATGTGAAGCTAGCTAAGTGATATATTACTTAGGGATACATACCAATTTGGTAAAACCAAAGAAGGGAATGATAAATACAAGATTCAGGTGAATGGTTACCGGGGAGCAGAGTTGAGCTGAAGGTGTATGTATAGTTTCAAAGGTGATGGTAGTGTGCTATTTTTTAAGTTGAGTAGTAAGCATATGAATGCTCATTTTATTGTTATTTCTATCTTACACATATCATAGGTATTAAATAAAAGATCTAGTCTGGATTTATGGAGAAAAGCCAAGACAGTCTGCCTAAGTCTGACTTAGCTCGGTAATATGGTGAGACCAGAGAACAAGAAGAAAGATTATCTTGGAGCTTAGGGATGAGACCCATCTAGCCTTGACTCCTCTTGGGTTTTTGTTCTTGTGTTTATGGGATGAAAACAACATGTTTATGGAATGGTCTCCATGTCCCCATACTATGATTACATCTATTTTACAGGTGAGGAAATTGATGCTTAGAGAGATTATGTAACTGTCCCAAAGTTATACTGCTAATCAGTGGAAGACCAGGGATTCAAACCCAGGTCTATTTCCATGGCCTAAGCTGCTGATCCCAGGGCTCTACTATTGCTAAAGAGCGATCTTTTGTGATTCATCTGGGGGCAGAAGGCCCTACCGTGGCATCAAGGCACCAACTTAACCATGACCTTGAGCAACTCAGCCTCTCTGGCCTCAATTCTCACCTACAGAGTAAAAGGAGAAGTGATTCAAGGAGGGCTCGGGCCCCTTCTGACTTGGAGTCTGGACACTGGTAATGGGCACAGAAATAGGTTAGCGCCAGTGGGCACAGTCTCAGAATGTTGTATATTTCCTTCACCTTTGGACAAAGGTCCTGGTTTAAAGTTTCCAGAAGAGAACCTCTGATTCTTCATTATAGACTGCTTCCCAAAGTGGAGGATAGGCTAGGAGACTGTGGGCAGCTTAATGGGTCTTGGAGGTGGTCCAAGTCCTCACTGGAGCCTGAGCTGAGGGGCACGGTTTCAGTGCAATCCTGCTCTGGGAGGTTAGCCACAGTTTACCGCCCCTGCTCTGCTACCTACTCACTGATAACACTTCCCCTTCCAGGGCTAGCTTAGGCATACTGCCAGAGGCAATAGGCAAGGTGTGACATTGGAACTTCTCTATGCAGAACCACCACCAAGATGCTCAGCCTCACAACAACACTATGAGGTGGGTACTGTTACCATTCCCATTTTATGATGTGAAAACTGAGCCATAGAAAGGTGATGTGACCTACCCAAGGCCACCCAGTCTTCCTGACCCCTCCCAAACCATTTTCTCTCCCTTTGATTCCTTCTTTTTCTTTCTTTCTTTTCCTTCCTTCCTTTCTTTTGTTTTTTTTTGGGGGGGGTGGAGAGGGAGGGTTGTTAGTGGTGTCTACAGCAACAGCAGCCCTGGCAGCTTTCTAACACACACAGGCCAAAGTAGCAGGAGCCCCTGATTGGTCAGGCCAGTGCCTGGTTTTCTCAGCCAGTACTAGTTAAGAACCCAGATGGAGTCTGGGTGAGCCAGTGGAGAAAAATAGCAGAAGAAACCAGGGAAACGCAAAGAGAGAAAAGGAACTGCGGCAGATGCTGATAGTGATTTTTCTGCCCACTCCTTTGTGAGGAGGAGGGCAGGAATGGAAAAAGAAGGAAGAAAAGAACATCTGTGATTTGGGTAAAGGGGCAAGGCCCTTTTGAGCTTAGGCTTCATATTCTGTGAGACAAATGGGTTCGCTATTTTATCTATTCAGTAAACTCAACATCCTGTTCATCAAATTGTGAGGCACCTGTGTTATTAGGAGGAAAGCTTAGGTAAAAACAACCTTTATTCATTGTATCAGTCCAAGCCCTGTTGGCCTAAAATATTACAATAGCTTATTGTTGGGATGGACAACTCCCAGCCTATGTCTCATCTTCATCTCCTCCCTCGCCTTCAGCCCTCAGAGCAATCTACCAAAAAGATTCTCCTTCGAAATATGTCCACCTTCACCCTGTTCTCACCCCAGCCTAGGCCCTCTGGACCACTGTTCAGCCTCTTGCTACTTCTCTGTAGCTAGATCTACCCCCATTTTCACCCCCAGTCTATGCTCCTAACTGCTACCCCTGTTAAGGACTTCAGTGGATTTTCCATTCTACTAAGACCAAATATGAATGTCACTCATGCTTCTTTGTGACTGAGTCTCACCTGGATGATCCATTTTATTCTTCACTAATGTCCAGCAGGTAACCACCCTTTGGTCAGACCAGTTCTCAAACACCCCTTTCTCTCATCAGTCACATGGCCCAGCCACTAGCCAGAAACAGCCATCCAAGGTGGGAGGCAGATACGTGGGGTCCTGAGCAATCAGGAGACCAGGTCCTCCCTATCGGTCAGACCATGATGAAGCCAGAGAACAGGTAGGGTGTAGCAGCAGAGCTCTCTGTCCAAACAATGGGCATGTCAGAGATATCGCAATCAGAGATAAGGCTCACAGTCTCTGGGAGTTGAGGTCCTAGAGGCTAGGAGGGGTCCTTGGCAGCAGATGCTGTGGCTGTTGATTATTATTTTCTGTTACCTTTTATTTAGTGAAGCTCCGATTAGTCTTCCAAGCCCCTTCCTACCCAGTAATTCAAAGAGCCCCAAAACAAAAGCAGACTTTAGCAAATGGAGAGACGTTTCATGTTTTTGTATAGGATGACTGAAGAATCATAAAGATGTCCATTATCTCTAATTTAATATATAGTGTAATGTGATCCCAATAAAAATAGTAACAAGGTCCCCCCACTCCTGATGCTAGACAAACTGATTTTAAAATTCACATATAAAAATAAACAAGGAAGAATAGCCAAGAGTTCCGGCAAAATGGCGCTCTAGGCAGAAGCACCACGCTGTACCTCCACAGCAAAGATCTGAAAAACTAAGCCGAACAGAGAATACAAGAATCCTGAAACCCTAAAACATCAAATGAAGAGATAAAGAACTCAGCCAAGCACCAAATGGAGTGAGAAAACTGACAGAGAATGGAG
>NW_004443943.1:23056491-23060973 GCF_000243295.1 Trichechus manatus latirostris
TAGAGGGTTGACATGTTGTGGGGTTGTTAACCAATGTCATAAAACAATATGTGTACTACTGTTTCATGAGAAACTATTTGTTCTGTAAGCCTTCACCTGAGGTACAATAAAGAAAAAAAGCCAAAAAACAAACAAACAAAAAAAAGAATAGCCAAGAAACCCCTGAAAAAGAAGATCAAAGGAGTGAGAAGGGACAAGCCCTCCCAGATATGAAAACACATTATGAAGCCTCTGTAATAAAAAGTGTGATATTGCTGTGTGAATAGACCGACAGTCTAATGGGACTAAAGAGAAAGTGCAGATAATAGACTGAAGAACATACGGAAGTTAGGTACATGACGAATGCAGCACCTCTAATGCGGAAAAATGGACTGTTTAAATATAGGACAATTGCAAAGCCATTGGGAAAAAGGTAAAAGTTAGATTCATGCCTCAAACCATTTATCAGAAAAATCCCCAATGACTCAGAGCTCTAAATGTAATAAGTGAAGCCATAGAAATACCAGAAGAAAATACAGTTAGATTTCTTTATAATCTTATCTATGACTTAAAATCCAGAAGTAATAAAAGAAAAGATGGATAAATTTTACTAGAGAAACATAAAGAGCTTTTTCATGGCAAAAACCACATAAGCAAAGTCAAAAGACAAAGGACAAACTGGGAATAAAGAGTTGTCTCAGGTATCACAGATAAATGGCTAATTATACTAATATGCAAAGAGTGCCTAAGAACTGAGATGGCAAAAAAAAAAAAGACAAAAAAAAAAGGACAGAAAACCAAAAACATGAAAGGCAAGAGAGCTTTAAATGTATGAAAGGATGCTCAGTCACACTCATATTAAGATACGGGCAGATTAAAACTATACCGAAATAATATCTCACCTATCAGATTAGCAAAAATCTAAAAATCTGATGATACACTCTGTCATTGAGGATGTGAGGTCAGAGTGCACATGTTTACAATCGCCATGGAGGGGAATGGAAATACCTAACAAAGTCACATGTATTTTGCCTTGTGACCCCTCAGTCTCACCTCCAGGACTCTGTCCTGAAGACACACCTTCACATATGCACATGAGCATTAACTGCACACGAGTATTTATTGAAGTTTTATTTGCAATAGAAAAAAATTGGAAAAACCCAAATGTTCATCAGTGGGAGACTGGATGAATAAACTTTGGTCCACCCGCACAATGGATTTCTGTGCAGCTGTAAAAAAGAATGAGGAAGTTCTCCTTGTACTGGTATGGTGTGAACTCAGGATATGTTATCCAAAATAGGCAAGAGTCAGGACAGTATAAACTACATTTTTTACAAGAAGGGAGGAAAATGTATATATTTGTACACGCACACACACATATACTCACATACACACACATACTTATTATAAAACTAGACACTGGAAGGATAAATCAGAAACTAATAAAAATAGTCACCCATAGGAGGCAGACTGGAGCTAGAAACAGAACAAAAGTGATAAGGATGTTAATAGACTCTCTTGATCTATCTTTTTACGGAGTTTTGACTTTTGAACTAGGTAAATGTTTGACATATCCTAAAAAAAAAATTGGGAGCCCTGGTGGCATAGTGGTTAAGAGCTCGGCTGCTAACCAAAAGGTCAGCAGTTCAAATCCACCAGCCACTTCTTGGAAACCCTATGGGGTGGCTCTACTCTGTCCTATAGGGTGGCTATGAGTTGGAACTGACTCGATGGCACCTAATAACAACAACAACAAAAACAAAATTGAAGCACAAAGAAAAATATGGCCATCTTTACAAATGAAAGTAAATGGAAACAAGTGAATTTAAATGGTAACATACTGCATAGAACCAAACCAAAATCAAATCCATTGCCATCAGGTTGATTCTGACTCATGGTGGCCCCATGTGTTACAGAGTAGAACTGCTCCATAGGGTTTTCTTGGCTGTAATCTTTATGGAAGCAGATTGCCAGGCCTTTCTCTCACAGTGCTGCTGGGTGGTTTTGGATTGCCAATCTTCAGGTTAGTAGCTGAGAGCAGAGAGAAGAAAATTATTTCAAATACTTTTGGATGTAGTCCTCTGCTCATTCTCAGTGAAACATATTCTAAGAATAAAAAGAACTGTAAATAAATATCAAACTTCACTTGGTATTTTTAATTTTAGTACTAAAATACATATTATGACTTTGAAATGATTTTTGTATATTGTAGAGAAAACTGATGAATACACTAATAGTAGGAACCAAGAATGTTGGTATAAGAGAAAAATACAAATATAAAATCAAAGGAAAAATACCAATAATGTTATTTTTAATTGATAATATCGATCAGAACTTATGATTGTTTAGCATGAAACCTTGAAAGGCTCTGGCAGAAATTAGACTGAACAACTGAATATCTACTAGTTCACAGCAATAAAATACAAACCCCAGATCAACTCGTTTGCCACCGTCAGAGACAACTGTTTCATCAACTCCTTTTTTTTTTTAATGCCTAGGATATCAATGTTTATGTGTTCTGTTTCATTTTTTTTTTAATTGTACTTCAGATGAAAGTTTACAGAACAAACTAGTTTCTCATTAAACAGTTAGTACACATATTGTTTTGTGACATTGGTTACCAACCCCACAACATATCAGCGCTCTCCCTTCTATAGCTTGGGTTCCCTATTACCAGCTTTCCTGTCCTCTCCTGCCTTCTAGGCCTTGCCCCTAGACTGCTGTGCCCATTTAGTCTAGTTTTGTTTGATGGGCATGTCTAATCATTGGCTAAAGGGGGAACCTCAGGACTGACTTCATTACTGAGCTAAAAGTGTGTCCTGGGGCCATACTCCTGGGGTTTCTCCAGTCTCTGTCAGGCCAGTAAGTCTGGTCTTTTTTTGTAAGTTAGAATTTTGTTCTACATGTTTTTCCAGCTCTGTCTGGGACCCTCTGTTGTGATCCCTGTCAGAGCAGTCAGTGGTGGTAGCTGGGCACCATCTAGCTGTGCTGGATTCAGTCTGGTGGAGGCTGTGTAGTTGTGGTCCATTAGTCCTTTGGACTAATCTTTCCCTTGTGTCTTTGGTTTTCTTCATTCTCCCTTGCTCCAGAAAGCTGCTCACAAGCTTTTAAGGCCCCAGATGCTACTCACCAAAGCAGAATGTAGAACATTTTCTTCATAAACTACTTGATGCCAACTGAGCTAGATGTTCCCAGAGGCCTCCCACAGCCCTCAGCCCAGTAATTTGGTCCCTCAGGGAGTTTGGATGTGTCTAAGGAGCTTCTATGACCTTGCCTTGGACGAAGTTGTGCTGGCTTCCCCAGTATTGTGTACTAGCTCACCCTTCACCAAAGTTACCACTTATCCATTGTTTATTTAGTTCCCCACCTCAACCCTCCCATCCCTTGTAACCAACAAAGATTGTTTCTTTTTTTAAGTAAACTTTTACATGAGTTTTTACAGTAGAGGTCTCATACAATATTTGTCCTTTTGTGACTGATATTTCACTCAGCATAATGCCCTCCAGTTTCATCCATGTTATGAGATGCTTCATAGATTCATCATTGTTCTTTATCTTTGCATAATACTCCATTGTGTGTATGTACCATAGTTCATTTATCCATTCATCTGTTGCTGGGCATCTAGGTTGTTTCCATCTTTTTGCTATTGTGAACAATCCTGCCATGAACATGGGTGTGCACGTCTATTCGTGTGATGGCTCTTGTTTCTCTAGGATTTATTCGGAGGACTGGGATTGCTGAATCATATGGTATTTCTGTTTCTAGCTTTCTAAGGAAGTGCCATGTCATTTTCCAAAATGGTTCTATCATTTTGCATTCCCACCAGCAGTGCATCAGAGTTCCATTCTCCCTGCAGACTCTCCAACATTTGTTATTTTCTGTTTTTTTAATTCGTGCCAGTAATGCCAGAGTGAGATGGTATCTCATGGTGGTTTTTTTTTTTTTAATTGTACTTCAGGTGAAGGCTTACAGAACAAACAGTTTCTCATGAAACAGTAGTACATGCATTGTTTTATGGCATTGGTTAATGACCCCACAACATGTCAACCCTCTCCCTTCTTGACTTTTTTTTTTTTTTTGGTGAAAATATACACAGCCAAAGATACACCATTTCAAAAATTTCTACATGCACAGTTCAGTGACATTGACTATGATCTTCCAATTGTGCTGCTATTATCACTTTAGATGAAGGCTTACAGAACAAAATAGTTTCTCATTTAACAGTTAGTACATATATTGCCCTATAACAATGGTTAACAACCTCACAACACATCAACACTATCTTTACTCAACCTTGGGTTCCATATCACCAGATTCCTTGTCCCCTTCTGCCTTTTGGCCCTTGTCTCTGGACTGCAGTACCTCATTAGTCCCATTTGGTTTTATGGGGCTTTCCACTCCCAGACTGAACGGTGAACTCGGAGATGACTTCACCGCTGAGCTACAAGTGTGTCTGGGGGCCATACTCTCAGGGTTTCTCCAGTCTCCTTTAGGCCAGTAAAT
>NW_004443943.1:23067690-23105609 GCF_000243295.1 Trichechus manatus latirostris
TTCCAAGCCACACAGCACCGCCTGGCCAGAACGGGCTCCCAACTCAAGAAAAGGAAAAGAAAACAAACAAACAATTCAAAACAAATGGACAAAAGCCCTGAGATCCCAACAGCGTGGCAGCCCAGACTGGGAAGCAGCTCCACACTTGAACGGAGCTCCGCAGCCCCTCAGGAAGAAGCAAAGATGGCGCACAGAGCCAGGTATTTGAGCGAAAGGAGGGGGAGGTGGTGAGAGGTAAGGGAGAAATCAAAAGAAGTGGAAAAAAAGCAACACCAGAAGCCAACAAATGGCACTCAGAGAGCCAGCTACTGCAGGGTGGTGGAATCCAAGCAGCTGGTGTTTCCCGGACAAGAGATGGTGGTCGTGGGAAGCAGAGGAGGCCAAGTGTGGGTGAAGAAGGGTAGGGGGTGGGAAAGTGTATGTCACAAATTACCGGAGCTCTGCAGTCCCTCAGGAAGAAATCAAAAGAAGCAGAAGAAAGCATCACCAGCAGCCAACAAATGGCACTCAGAGAGCCGGCCCCTTCCGGTGGGTGGAATCCAAGCAGCTGGTGCTTCCAGGACAAGAGCTTGTGGCTGTGGGAAGCAGAGGAGGCCAAGTGGGGATGAAAAAGGGTGGGGGGTAGGGAAGTGTATATCACAAATTACTGGTTGTTTTGTCTCCCGCTGGAAGCTCCGTGAAGCTGCTTTCTCGTACCCCGTTTGCTGGTCTCCGATAGGAGTCCAAGATGGCAGATCCGCGCTGCGTTAGCTGATAAGGGACCTCTGCATGAATCTCTCCTTGCTCTCCATTCTCTGTCAGTTTTCTCACTCCATTTGGTGCTTTGCTGAGTTCTTTATCTCTTCATTTGATGTTTTAGGTTTCAGGATTGTTGTTTTCTCTGTTCGGCTTGGTTTTTCGGATCTTTGCTGTGGAGGGACAGCGTGGTGCTTCTGCCTAGAGCACCATTTTGCCCTCTCATGGTGGTTTTGATTTGCATGTCTCTAATGGCTAGTGATTGCAAGCACTTCCTTCGTGTGTCTATTAGCTGCTTGAATGTCTTCTTTGGTGAAGCTTCTGTTCATTTCCTTTGCCCTTTTTTTAATTGGATTATTTGTCTTTTTGTTGTAGAGGTGTTGGATTTTCCTGTAGATTTTACAGATTAGACTTTTGTCAGATTTGTCATAGCCAAAATTTTTTTTCCCAGTCTGTAGGTTCTCTTTTCACTCTTTTGGTGAAGTCATTTGATGAACGTAAGTGTTTAATTTTTAGAAGATCCCAGTTATCTAGCTTATCTTCTGGAGTTTGTGCATTGTTAGTTATCGTTTGTATCCTGCTAATGCCATAGATTAGGGCCTCTAGAGTTGATCCTATTTTTTCTTCTATGATCTTATAGTTTTTGTTTTTATATTTAGGTCTTTAGTCCATTTTGAATTAGTTTTTGTGTATGGTGTGAGATATGGGTTCTACTTCATTTTTTGCAGATGGACATCCAGTTTTACCAGCACCATTTGTTAAAAATACTGTCTTCTCCATTTGATGGACTTTGGGCCCTTGTTGAAGATCAGGTGACTGTAGGTGAATGGATTTACATCTGTGTTCTCAATTCTGTTCCATTGGTCAATTATCTGTCGTTGTACCCATACCAGGCTATTTTGACTACCGCAGCTGTATAGTAGGTTCTGAGGTCAGGTAGTGCGAGTCCTCCTACTTTATTCTTCTTCTTCAGTAGTTCTTAACTTATCCAGGGCCTCTTTCCTTTCCATATAAAGTTAATGGTAAGTTTTTCCATCTCTTTAAAGAATAATGTTGGTATTTGGATTGGGATTGCATTGTATTTGTAGACTGCTTTTGGTTGATTTTCTTACTTCTGATAATTGGAAACTAAAAAGAATGAAGCATTTCCATGATATTTTTAGGAGGAATTGAAAATCCTCCCCAATTTTCACAGAATGCTAGCTAATAAATGTTGAATGAATGATAGAATAAGAAAATCACTATTCTGTAACTCCAAAGAAATAGTTGATGAAGGCGAGGATCATTAATTACTGCTAAAACCAGTAAGTGAAATGTTGTTGGGGAACCAGATAGTCCAAGTTATCAAAGTCTTATTCCACAGGCTGCTGGCTAATTGCAAAGGGAAAAGTCGACCTTACAGAGATGAGATCTGGCTGTGATCACCTTAATCAAGTGATCAAAGTCAGCAAACTAGGGCATTTTAGAGTGAAGAGAACTCAATTAGCAATATGTCAGGACTATAGGCATAAACAAGCAGGTCATTCCCAGGCAAGCGAGAATGTGAGGTCCTGCTAAGCTTATAGGAAATGAAGTGGCTAGAGGAACACACTGGGCAGCACGAAGAGGAAAGAATTTTCTAAAAAATCCAAATATGGGAAATTCTACAAGATATTTGGGAGACAGTTGGAGAAATTGTAATATGGTTTGTGTCCAATGCTATTAGGTCATTATTGTTAATGTTTTTAGGTATGATAATGATATTGTGGGAATGTAGGAAAAGATTCTTATTAGGATATTTTGAGAGGTGCGTGCTGATGTGTTTAAGGTGTCATGATGCCTAAAACTTACTTTCAAATGGTTCAAAATTTTAAAAAATGTTAGGAATTGTTGAAGCTGCGTGGCGAGTATATGGGTGTTCATTGTACCATTCTTTCAACCTTTTTTATACATTTGAAATGCTTAATAATAAGAGTTTAAAAAATGACAGGACTACAAATATCTTTAATATTTAAGCTTGTTCAGAGAGCTATCAGAGGGATTAGAACTCCCCGGTGCCTCAGGCCTCCATATTAATGCTGTCTCCATCAAGGGAGAGGGTTCTGAAGCAGGATTCTGCTCAGAAATTCCCTGGAAGAGTCTTGCTACCTCCCATATATTTCCCTAGTCTTGACTATTTTCTAATTTCTTGTGGCCTGTTAAAATCCCACTCACTTGCAAGGACCACTTCCTCCTGTTCCCATCTCCCAGTCTACCTGGGCCTCTGTTCCAACCTCCTCCATCTCTTGGTAATTTTTTTAACTTTTAGCCATATGCCAACTCTAATTTTTCTCATAAACGTATATCCTATTACTTCAATGAGATTACAAACATCCCAGTGAAAGGACTACATTCTACTTCTTTGGTCTTTCTCTACAGCAAACATAAAACTAGAATACTATACAACAATAAGTTGTACACCTGTAAAAAGTTGAATTGGCAAAAGTTGTGTGATATATATATAACAAGATTTTAAAAAATTAGCTGCTGAGACTGCTTATGTACAACCAAAAACCTCATAGGATTTGATTCCTTGGTTTGGAGGTTTGGGGTCATAGTTTCATGGAACATCCCAGTTAATTGGCCTAATAACATGTTTAGTGCTTCTGTTCTACCTTTTCTAGTTTGTTGCGTAGGGCCTGGGGTTTTGAAAGCTTGCAAGAGGCCATCCAAGACATGACAATTGGTCTCTATTTGCCTGCAGCAACAGAGCAAGAAGAGTCAGAAGTATAAGGAGTATATGGAATGTGTGGCTAATTGACTCCATGAACAACTGCCTCTTTTGCCATGAGACAAGAAGAACTGGATGGTGTCAAGCTACCATTACTGAACATTTTGATCAAAGATTCTATAGAAAAATCCTGGTCAAAAGGGGGAAAATGCAGGGCAGAATTTCAAATTCTCATGGACTGCAAATTTTCTGGAGCCATGGGGATTGGAAGAACCCCTGAAACTATTGCCCTGAGATAATCTTTAAACCTTTAACCAAAAGTATCCCCTGAAGTCTTCTTAAAAACAAACAACGGTCTAGCTTAACTAGTAGAAAATGTCTGCCTTGAGCACTATTCTGTTTTAAGAACTATCTATACGGGATCAAAGCGATAACAGCAATTCGAAACATTAGACAGGAAACTTAGGGGGCAGTGAGTTTATGTCAATGGGGGATGAACAGCTAAGAAAATGAGGGTGAGAATGGTTGCACAACTCCAAGAATGGAATCAATGCCACTGAATTGTACATGTAGAAACTGTTGAATTGATATGTGTTTTGCTGTGTGTATTCTCAACAACAATAAAAACTTCCTGAATTAAATCTGGCAGTTATTAAAAGACACCTGCAAGTAAATAAAGTAAAAACTAGGTGTGAGATGCAACTACAGTTCAAAATGAGGAACTGAATTGATGTTAAACCTCATTGAAATTCTAATTATTTACCTATGAAGGGATGGAAACTGTGCGGCCATGGAGACCTTGCTTTTCCATCTTTCTTCTTCCAGTTGAGCCTAGGCATGGATTCAGAGTCCTTCTCAACACATGTCCAAGAAGCCCCTACTAAACACTCAGAGCAGAAACTCCAGTGGAAACCTATTTGACATCACTACCTTAAGAGAGGATTAAAAATCAAATTTTTGCCTCTCCTAGAATTCACTCTTCATTAACTCCAGTCCTAGAGTCTCTTCCATTTTGTCTCTCTGATCCCACCTGCACATTTACCTACCTCCAAATTCTACATCTAGTCACTAGAGGTCCAAACAGATCCAAGGCCAGCCCAGGAGTTACCATTTCCTTCACTATCACTCCTGGAAACAGTCTCCTCTGGCTGACGGTATCACACTCCATCATACTATGGGACCCAAATTACCCAGGCTGCAAATGTGCCTTGAGATTGGATTATATTTCATAGCCCTGCATTCAATTTTAATTTTTCAGATCTGGAATAAGCCTTAGAGATAAGAGTTTGCCTTATTTAGCAAATAGAAATACAGGACACCAAGTTAAATTTAATTTCAGATAAACAATGAATGCCTTTTTAGTAAAAGTAAATCCCAATTGTTGCATAGTATCCTGTATTTTATCTGGCAACCCTAAGTTGAAGAAACCAAGGCACAGACAGTGAAGTGACTTGCAAAACCCTGTTTTACAGAAAGACTCTGAAACAGAAAAAAACAAGCGCAGAAAAAACTCATCTCTCCATCCCCCTAGACCATGTTTAATGTTCTTTTTTGCAAAGACAGCTAAGTCTACAGTCCAAAGTGGAGGGAAGATGTGTTGAATCAGAACTAGGAAGCAAATTGCTTATGAAAAAATTTTATACACACTTTCCCATTAATTGTTTATCCAAACAATTTGGGTCCCTAAGGTGAAATGGCTTAAGGAAGTTCTTGTATCCTTAATTCTAACCTCAGGTTATCTCAGTGGAAGAATTTGAATTCTCCCGTAAGAAATGGCAAATCAAGGATTGTCAGACCGGAAACATCAAACAGTGCACCCTGGCAGCCTTGGAGTTGGAATGAGAGAACCAAACTGATCACCATCATTCTCCCAGACCATGACTGCCTGTCTCGTGAGATTTCAACATTCTGCTTTTCTATAAATGAAAGGACCTTGGGTATAAAATGCAACAAAATTTATAGAAAGCCATTTTATATAAAAAAATGTTTATAAATATTCTGTAATATTACTATATAAAGAAATCTTTCATATCAATAAGTAAATGGCTAGTACCTCAATAGAAAAGGAGCAAAAAGCACAAAAGGTTAATTCACAAAAGAAGAGGTACAAATGACTGATAAGGATATAAAAAGCTCCTATCAAAGTAGTTAAGCTTTTAAAAAGTGATAATAATCAGGTTTGTAAAACAAACAAACAAAAAAGCAACCAGAAAACAGTTGCCATCAAGTTGATTCCAACTCAAAGAGACCCCTTATATGTCAGGATAGAACTGTGCTCCATAGTCTTGGCTGTGATCTTTCAGAAGCCGATCACCAGGTCTTTCTTCCCAGGTGCCGCTGGGTGGATTCAAACCACCAACCTTCTAGTTAATAGCTGAACACAACCATTTACACCATTTCTAGGCTTATCAAAGATCTTGTTAAATGGTCACTTTTGCTGCTGACTGGACTTTAAATTGATAGAAACTTCCTAGAAGGCAATTTGGCAATATGTAACAGGATTCTTAAAATGTTCACACACTTAAATCAAAAGCTTCAAATTTTAGAAACTTATCATAAGGTAGAATTATTTATAATAGTGCAGAATTAGAAACAATATAAACATCCAACAATAATGTAATAACTTTATAAATTATGATATATCCATAAAATGGAATGCTCCAAAGTCATTACAAACAGTGTTTCCAAATAATCTGTAATGAAATGAGAAAATCTTCATAATGCAATGGCAAATATATATATATACACATATATGACATGAAACTACTCATATAATGTGATCCAGCTTTTATAATTACACACATATATATGAAGTCACACTGACATATTGAGTGGTTATCTCTGGGTGATTATCATGTCCACTTTAAAAATGTTCCTAAATTCTTCACTGAATTTTTTTTTTGCTTTGACAAAAAGGGTAAAAAATTTTAAAGATATTATTGTACAGGTGAAATATTGCTACCTTATATTTCTTTGTTGTTGTTGCTGTTATTAGGTGTGGTTGAGCTGGCTCCAACTCATAGCAACCTTATGCATAACAAAACAAAGTGTTGCTGGCTCCTGTGCCATCCTCACAAACTTTCTTAGGGCTGCTCTAACAAATTCAACTTGGTGGCTTCAAACAACAGAAACTTATTCTCTCATATTTCTGGAGGCCAGGAGTTCAAAATGAAGGTGTCTGCAGGGCCATGTTCTTTCTGAAGGCACTAGCCATTATTTGAAAAGAATAAATTATATAAGCTTACAATTTGGCAAATTATTTTAAAAACAAAGGCAATAAATATTCAGAACTCATCTCTTCCTAATTATTTTAACACATTTTACTATTATCTATGTTTTGAGATTATTTATGTCCATTGTTTCTATCTCTATAGTGAAAATACTTTATGATAGTGTGCTACTGCACATCTCTTCCCAAGTCTATGTTCAGGAATGTTACATTGGAGCTTCAAATTGGCCGTGGTGGAAGTATTTACACCACAGGAATTGGCAAGTGCTAAAAATCAGGGCTTTTAAATTTTTTAAATTTTGAGAGCCAGCTATTGAATGTTCACCAGCACACTGCCATGCTGGCTGCTCCAGCCTCAGCTCCTCAGCTTCAAGTGAAGCAGAATGGAGACAGAGCCCTCAAAACCGGTGGGATTCATCCTGATTGGAAATATTTGGTCACACCTCCATCCCTGAACCAAATACCAAGGACAAGGAGAAAGTGATGCCCTATCCTCCATCCTGGAGCTGGGTCAGTCACTACCCCCACCCCCCAGGCCCACGTATTTGGGATGCCCTCACATGAAAATCAGAGGCTGTCACTGGAAGAAGGGAGACTGGTTACTGAGGAAACCTGAAAACAACCACCATATTTTGTAAAGCAGTGGCTTATACAGTCTCCACCTTCTCTAACCCACCTAAATGTCTCCTTCCTCCATTTATTTTGGACAAGAGGCAAGTGGTTCTGGACCAGTGAAGCTCCTGGTAAATGAGGAAGGAATGTCAGGCTCTGTTCTGAGATCTTTCCCCTACTATCTTCAATCTTCCTTCCTTGGTGGGATGATGCCCCCTCTATGTTCTCCCCTAGTTCCATTTTTTACTGCCCACGGCTTGATTTCAACTTAGAAAATCAAACCGTGTATTTTTGCATTATGTAGATTCCTCAGATATTTAAAAAATGCATTTAAATTAGTTTCTTCCTTTGGGGGTGGGGGTTTCCCTAATCAAGTGGAGGAGACAGAGCCATTGAAAACTTTATGGTGCAGAAAGAAACAGTTACAGAACAATGTGAAGTGTGCTTTCACAAAGGTATGTATAAGCTGTCCCGAGAGCTAGAGGAGGAGTTAGGAAAATGGGAAGTTCCCTGTGTGGCAAGAGGAACACAAAGGAGCTTGTCTATTCCAAGGAAACAGCATGAGCTACAAAACCACAAGGCTAGCCAGCTTCGTTTACTCCTCCTCTCTTTTTTCCAGCACTCTAGACATCTCAGGATAATTCCCCTTCCTCTCTTGTGTCCCTGTCCATTTTGAGCCCAAAATAGAACCCAAACATGGCAGAGTAAAAAAAAAAAAGCAGGTTTGGAGCACACTTGCATGGAGGACAAAAAAATACATAAGCCTTAAACTAAACATGCTAAGAGCGTGGGTCATTGGAATGACCCACAGTTACCTTGGAAACTTCCAGTTGCCTCTACCATCTCCTAGGAGGAAAGCTAGTCCTCTTCAAGCATAGGTATTCAAGACAAACAAGTTATTACTTAGTTAGCTTTCCTCTCTGGCTCAATTACTGTATCACCACAGAATTGTTTTCTATTTCCATTGCCAGGACAGACATTTCTGCACCAGTTTTTCAACCCTGAGGGCCAAAGCACCGTTTATAGCTTTGCTTCTATGGAAAACACGCTTTCAAGTTCCCAAATAACCAGCTTACAAATGAATGATTGAATATAATTTACTTTTAAGCAATGAGCTTCCTGTAATGCTTTGCACACTTCAGTGCTGAATTCTGATGTGTGTGTGTTAAACTGTCTAAATATGGGCACCAGGTGTTGCATTTTCAGATTGACCAAGTGTGACTTTTCCCCCCTCTTAAAGCAACACGATCGTTTTCTGTTTAAAAGAAACCGTGGCAAAAGAAATGACTGAAGCCAAAAAATAAAATAGCAATACTGAAGGTTTAGGGGGGAAAGGTATATTCTTGCACAGTATAAAAAAGGGGTTAATTTACTCTTGAATTTTATTATTATAGGTTAAGGCAAAACAACAAAGAGCCTCCAAGTACAGAGAAAGATAAGAGATCAAAGCCACCTGACAGCTTGGTTTTACTTTGAATCCAGCCATCCAAAGTGGTCCCCAAGATGAGGTTTCTAGTCTGCTTCAGAGCAAACCCAGACAAACAAACGTTTAAAAACCATACAGGGAAGATAGCACAAATCCCGTTCCCCTGATTAAGCAATGTATCAGTCAATGTGCACATCAGAAGGGGTGGCCACGCTGATTGCTTTTCTGCTTATATATTTGTTTTTGCATCGAAAGAAGACTACTGGGTTCAGTACTTGATTTATTTCACTCTCCCTCCCCTCGATTCCTCTCTGTTTCTTTTCTACACCCTTGACTGAGCCTCTTCCCTCAGTCTATTTCTCTCACTTCCTCTAACTAGAGGGGATGACGTGGTTAGAATTAATGCCCCTGAACCAAAGAAATTAATTCAACTGTAGTTCCCCCCCCCCACTTCAAAACCTTTTATTTGGTGTTGTTTATTCAAAATTCATACCCTTTGTATATATATTGGCATGATGAAGCATTTTTTCCTCCATGAGCAATGGCATGTGATTTCTACAAACCTGAATGGTATGTGGAGTCTCTGGGTGGTGCAAATGGTTAACACTCTCAGTTGCTAACTGAAAGGTTGGAAGTTAGAATCCACCCAGAGGCACTCAGAATAAAAGCTTTTTACTTCCAAACAATCAACCATTAAAAACGCTATGGAGCACAGTTCTACTCTGACACACATGGGGTTGCCATGAATCGGAATCCGCTCAACGGTGACGGGTACTGGTTGGATGGTACACATTTTTTTAAATAAAATACTGTTAACTATTAAAATAAACATTTTTTTACTTTGCTTGTGCTTTTGAACAAAAAGCGATATTTTAAAGTGGTCAGGACCAGATACATACTTTGCGGAGCCTTGTGCAAAATGAAAATGTAGGGCTCTTTGTTTAAAAATTATTTACAATTTCAAGATGATGATGTTGTTAAGCTGCCATTGAGTCAATTCTGACTCATAGCGACCCGATGTGACAGAGTAGAACTGCCCCACAGGATTTTCTAGGCTGTAATCTTTATCACCAGGCTTTCTCTTGCAGAGCCGCTGGGTGGTTTCCAATCGCCAGCCTTTAGGTTAGCAGCCAAGTGCTTAACCATTGCACCACCAGGGCATCTTAAGATGGTGATACCAAAACTCAAATCCATTATCACTGAGTCGATTCTGACTCATACTGATCCTATAGGACAGAGTAGAACTGCCCTGCAGATGGTGGATTCGAACTGCCAACCTTTTGGTTAGCAGCTGAGCTCTTAGCCACTATGTCACCAGATGAAACCAATGGTATTAAACCAAGTATGGTGCTCTTGAGCACAGAGTTCTGTATGACTGCACAGGTCATACACTCATGAAGATGGCCCTGCTGATGTGTTTTTATTAATGAGAGCACACACATAGACACATGCATAATTCTCCAGGATGGTATAGAATTAATGAAAAATTTATGTTGAAAATTTAATATGATGCCCCCCCAAAAGTGCAAACATCTTGTACACTTCCTTGCCAATACACTTCCTGAGAATTCACTTATTTACAGTAACTGACACAGAGAAAACATTGCTGTAACTCGTTACAGCACCTGGGCCAACTGATGAATGGGGTGTTTTGGATGACTTGTTTTCAAGTTTTTAGAACTCTTTAAATACACTCAAAATGTGCTAAATGTGGAAGGAATTTTGAAGTCGCCTTTGCCCTGAAGCTGGAAGCATTTGTGATAATACATGTGTAAGAGTTTTTCATTCTGGGAACCATGATCAACATTAGCCACCATGTAACTGATTAATGGACGAATTGATGGAAGGGCTGATAAAACCAGGTTTAAGGTGAGGGAAATCTGACAAACAGGTTTCTCTGGTTCCCATAAATTAATTCAGTGTCCCATTTTTCTTCATTAAGTGTTCCATAGCTGCAACTCAAATGGTGATTTCATTCTCTCTCAATTCTGTTTCTGTTGGTCCCACGGGCCTTATCTTTAAGACTGTCATCCAGTGTCCCCACCTCTTGTTCTCGTGGACACTCCACCTTTCCCTGGTGATAATGGAGTCACTGCCTATGTCCTTTCTTACGCACTTGTCAGAATATCAGTAGCATGCTCCTCTGCCTAGACCTCTGCTGGTTTCAACTTGGGGAAGAGTATTTGTCTGCCAGAAAGGGAGTAGGTATTTGTCTGAATTCCAGTTGCACCTATCTCCAGCAGGACTGGTTACGGACAGATTCTACTGCATCACCCAAGGGCAGACACAAGCCACCATCATGAGATTTACATGTTTTTTCTCAATTGCACGCCCAACTCCTGGTCTACTCTCACATGAGCATGAGGAATGCATGTGTGTGTGTGTGTGTGTGTGTGTGTGTGTGTGTGTGAGTATGTATGTGTGTGTTGGGCGCTGTCGAGTCGATTCCAACTCATAGCTACCCCATGTGACAGAGTACAGCTGCCCCATACAGTTTCCTAGGCTGTAGTCTTTACGGGAGCAAATCACCAGGTCTTCTCTCCAGTGGAGCTGCTGGTGGGTTCAAAGTGCCAACCTTTCGGTTAGCAGCCGAGTGCTTAGCATTGTACCACCAGGGCCCCTTGAGGAATGCATATTCTCTCATTTAATCTTTACAACCTTGTGAGGTAGGTATGAGTATCCCTGCTTCACAGATGAGGAAACTGGGGCTCATAGACTTTAAATAACAACTAATGAGAGGAAGGACTGTGATTCAACCACTGCATTACCTGACGCTTAACCATTATTGTCCTGATCACAAAATTTTGCTGTAAATTAAATAATCAAACAAAAATGTTTGACATTTTCTAGGAAATAATTACAGTCAATTCTTATTATTCACAGTAGTTATGTTCTATAAAATTGTTTCAAACACTGTATTAGGCAATATTGAACCATTGCTCCTCAGGGAAATACAGGGTTAGGTTCCTGCAAGCCTCTGGTCACAACATCTTTGACAACCAATCAATATATAACCTTGTTTAATGTGTGTTTCTGTTTAAAGGCACCCCATTTAATATATATTATTGATTCATTAACATCAAACTCACAGCCAGCGGCACTATAACTCATGCCTGAACGAAGCTTATCTAACACACATAGTTTCTCCATAAGGCACAACACAGCCTTCCTGTGCTTAGGAACACAAGACAGCACTTTAGCACTACGCTTGGGGGCCATTTAAAACAGCAAGACCAAAGGGCACAATAATGTGAACAATGTGCCATTAAATAGATCACAGAAATCACACCTGTTGACAGTCTGAGAGCTGAAGCAAGAAGGCAGAAAATTGCCTTGTTTGACCTCATCTGGGAGTAGGCATATTGGTTGAGTCAAGGTTTTTGCCACTCTACGCATGTCTGCGAATGACTGTGACAGTGTTTTGAGCATTGATTCTGGGATTGCAAATAAATTTTAGCAAGTAGGCAAATTCGCAAATACAAAATCTTTGAATAATGACGATAGACTGTATTTTTGTTGTTGTTCTTAGGTGCCATGGAGTTAGTTCCAACTCAGAGTGACCCAATGTACAACAGAACAGACCATATTTTTACAAGACTGCAAATAAGCTCGTTCCCTTTCCCCGTGGTTTTCCTAGTTTTCTCTCTGCCGAATCACTCTCCAGATGCTGATTCACCTCCCCGTTCTCTAAAGCTGAATGGATTATTATAATTTCCTAGGCCCCTCTTCCCTTCCTGCCACCACCGCCCCCTACTGTTCAGATGCTGTCAGAACAGAAAAAAAAAAATTTTTAAACCCAACAAACCCAGAATCCCACCAGCAAGGCAAAAAAATTAAGCATCTCCAAGAAGTTGGAAGGATTTCAAACAAGTTGATAAATTGAAAGATCTAGAATTGTGTTTTGTAAGTTAGCTGGCAACGCTGTAAAAATTCAAATAACAACTAATGTGTCTATAGTCCTTTATAGTTTATAAAGCTCTTTCACATGTACTAATGTACTTGAATGTCACAACATCTTATGACACAGATGCTGTTATTAGGTCCGTTTTACAGAGGAGAAAACTGAGGCACACAGCAGTTGAGTGACTTGCCCACAATTAGTCAACATGAGAAGCGAAGTCAGGTTTTATGACTTGGGAGTCGATGTTCTTTCCACACTCCCACACAGCTATTTGTTGAACTAAATTTTCAAATGAATGCACATTTGTTTCTTCTTTTTCTAAATGACAAGAGGCACAATTCAGAAAGAAGCCAAGAATCTCGTCTAAAGTTCTGCAGCTCAGTTTCCTGCTGCCAGATTTAGAAGTCACTGACCTTCCTATTCTTTCAAAACCCAAGTAGGTTTCAAATCAGTGGAGAAAATATGGGGATTATTTCATAAATGATGGTGAAATAAGTAGGAAGCTTTCTTGGAGAAAAGAAACTTTTGGATCCAAAACCTCACTTTGTACACAAAAATAAATTGTAGGTGAATCAAAGATTTAAGCGTGAAAATAAAACCATAAAAAAAGGGGGGGATTTCTCTACCTCCCACTCCCACCTCATTTGTAGAATCTCAGATTGGAGAAAGTTTCTAAGTATGGCATAAAACATAGAAGCCATTAAAGATTGATATGTTTGACTACATTAAATCAAATCTGCGTGCTTAAAAAAGCACCATGATTTACCAAGTCAAAAGGCAAAGAACAAATTGGGGGAAGTACTTGCAACCTATACATAGAAAAGAGGCTAATTTTTAAACATATAAACAAATTCCACAAGTCAATAAGAAAAAAAAATCCAATAGCAAAATAGGCAAAAGATATAAATGGGTGGTTTCTAGAACTACATGTAGCCCGTAAATAGACAAAAAGATGCCCAGCCTCACTCGTATTAAAGGAAATGCAAATGAAAACTCCACTGAGATGTTTTTTTCCACGCCAGATTTGCAAAGATCCTAAAGTTTGCTAACACGCTGTGTTGACAGAAGTATGAGAAAACAGGCCCATTCTTGAGTTGCTGGTGTGTAATTGGAGTATAAATTAGTACATCCTCAATGGAGAGCAGTTTGCAGAGTGGTAATATCTATAAAAATTTAAATGCCCATATGGAGAATTTAAAGAAGCCTTGGTGGCACAGTGGTTAAGCACTTGGCTGCTAATCAAAAGATCAGTGGTTTGAATCCACCAGCCACTCCATGGGAGAAAGATGTGGCAGTCTGCTTATGTAAAGATTACAGCCTTGGAAACCTATGGGGCAGTTCTACTATATCCTATAGGGTCACTATGAGTTGGAATCAACTCCATGGTAATGGGTTTTAAAGGGTTTACTAACCTAAATGTTGGCAATTTGAACCCACACAGTGGTACCATGGAAGAAAGGTCTGGCTATCTGCTTCTGTTAAGATTACAACCAAGAAAACCCTATGGAGCAGTTCTACTCTGTAACACATGGGGTCACCATAAGTTGGAATCAACTTAACAGCAACAGGTTTGGTTTTTTGGTTTATAAACTATTGTCTTCACAGTTTTAAAACATTGAATATAATTTTTTTTTGTTATTTTTAGAAAATGAACAGTTGCTTACAAACCTTCATGCAAAAGATTATTCTATTGCAAGTGAGTTTTTACCCCCCAAAATTATTCTATCCAAGAAAGATACATTCAAAATAAATTTCTCAAATTTGTTGCATGATGAGCTGAATTTGGTACCATATTCACCAGTGTGAGGCTGTTTCTGTGGAGCCGTTGAACCCCTTTTTCCTCCCAGGTGTTGATAAAAGATTTTTACTTCCTGGCAGGGAATAGAGAGGGTTTTGCCTACATCCCCAGCAAAGCCAGCTTCAAAGAAATGATGTGGCACAAACACTTGGGGGCCTGAGGTCTCTCTCCTCTTCTATGCATTAGACGTGTGTCATCAGCAGAATTCTCACTGGTCTCTGGATGGAAGCAGAAATGGTGTCCTTAAGCCTATAATTAGGGATTGTCATCTTTGCACAAGAACCTATGCTGGGCCCTTCAGGGTTTACAAAGAGGTACAGACCCTCTATGGTGCCGGGCTACCACCACTCACTGCTCTGACAGGGATCACAACAGAGGGTCCTGGACAGAGCTGGAGAAAAACGTAGAATAAAATTCTAACTCACAAAAAAAGACCAGACTTACTGGCCTGACAGAGATTGGGGAAACCCCACGAGTACGGCCCCTGGGCACCCTTTTAGCTCAGTAATGAAGTCACTCCCGAGGTTCACCCTTCAACCAAACATTAGACAGCCCCATAAAACAGAACGAGACTAATGGGCACACCAGCCCAGGGGCAAGGACTAGAAGGCAGGAGGGGACAGGAAAGCTGGTAATAGGGAACCCAAGGTCGAGCAGGGAGAGTGTTGACATGTCGTGGTGTTGTTAACCAATGTCATAAAACAATATGTGTACTGACTGTTTAATGAGAAACAATTTGTTCTGGAAAACTTCATCTAAAGTACAATAAAAAAAATTTTTTTTTAAAGTAAACGGAGGGAAAAAAAAAAAGAGATAAAGACCCTCTCCTTGCCACAGAGAAGGTTACGATCTATGTGGGAAGACAAGTCATACTGCGTACATAAAGAAAGGTAGTTAGGGCCAGAAGGCAATCTAAACAGAGTAAGTTTCAAAGCCGCGTTCTTAGGACGAGTTCCTGGGAAACTGGCTTGGAGATGGAGATTAGTGCACAGAAAGTTCCATGGGAATGCCTTTGGGGTCAGTGTCAGTGGGAGAGTGAAGACAGCAGACTAGGCAGTAGAGGGAGCAGGTGAAGTACAGTATGGTCACAATGTAAGCATCAGCCAATCCCACAGGATGCTCTGGAGCTAAGGGTAGCCCTTCAGGGTTATTGTCCCCTGAAACAAGAGGGTCCTGGCCTTCATAACACCCTCCCTTCGATTGACAAGTAATTGTATTTGGGTTTCCCCCAGGGAGCCTGATCTTATGCAGGTGACTGTCTTTGGCATTGAGCCATCAGCTTCCAACACTCTGAGCAGCAGGGGAAATTGAGAACCTCAGTTCTGAAGGGGTGCTTTGGGGAGCACACCACAGCATCCACTATAGGGGGATAGTGGTGACCTCAGTGATAAATATTTGTAGCAGGGGGTTGCGGGGAGGTCCATTACTAAGGGACTGGGAGTAATCGGGAGTTTGAAGCGTATTATTATTATTACAGTGAAACCTGTGAAAGCCGGAACTAGGCGAAACTACCTTGTTTTTCTGAGTCTTGCAAGTTTTCTACCTTTAACCGGGTACAGTCTTACCACTTTCCTATCACTCATTTTAGTGGAAAATATCTGAGTTTTCCTTCCCTGACAGGTTTCTGCCTTACACAGGTTCTGGATTCCAAGGTTTAACTCTATTATCCTTCGTTTGCTATTCATTTTGTTCTGACCTCAGACTATCTCAAAGCCTTAGAGTTCCAAATACTACTCTACCGTATAAAATTTCCCCTATAAAATGCAGTAAAGAAAAACTTCAAATTTCAACTGACTCATCTCAAACCATAAAAGTCAGACACATTTCAAGTTTGATTTAATTCTATATATTTTACAATTTTAGTTATGTTCCTATTTCTTTCTAATTAATTCATTGTCTAAATGATTGTGAAGTTCTTTTATGATTTTTTTTTTACCTCTTTGGTCTATAACATTTATCCTCTGGTCTCCATTTCTACTGCCATTAGCTTCTTACAGGTATTTGCTCAAATGTCACCTTCTAGTTAGGGCTTCTCTGATCATCTTCATGAAAATCGTCACCCAACCCCACCCTGGCACACCCTATTCCCCTTGTTTGCTTTATCTCTCCCCATAGCACTCATCACCCTCTGACCTACTATAAACCAAAACCAAACCCACTGCTGTTGAGTTGATTTCGACTCATAGGGACCCTATAGGACAGAGTAGAACTGCCCCATAGAGCTTCCAAGGCTGTAATCTTTACAGAAGCAGACTGCCACATCTTTTTCCCACGGAGCAGCTGGTGAATTTGAACTGCTGACCTTTCGGTTAGCAGCCGAGCACTTAAACATGGAGCCACCGGGGCTCCCCTAACCTACTATAGTTTATTTATTTGTGTATAGTTAATTATAGTAAACTATAAGGAGTCCCTGGGTGGAGCAAACGTTTAAGTGCCCAGCCACTAACCGAAAGGTTGGCTGTTCAAATTCACCCAGAAGCACCTTGGAAGGAAGACCCAGCGCTCTACTTCCTAAAAGGTCACAGCCATTGAAAACCCCGTGGAGCAGAGTTCTCCTCTGACACACCTGGGGTTGCCTTGAGTTGGAATCGACTCGATGGCAACAGGTTTATAATAAACTACAGTTTATGTATTTATTTCCCTCTGATAGAAATTAAATTCCATGAGGGCAGAGGTTTTTGTCTGTTTTATTTACTCTGTATTCCCATTGCCTAGAATAGTGCATAACACATAGTAGGCACGCAATAAATATTTGTTGAATGAAAGAATGAATAGCCCCAGTTTAGGCTTCCATAAGCTCTCTCCTGGATGATTACTGCTGGGATCATTGCCTCAGGTCTCCACATCTCTAAGATCTCCCCTTTCAAGACGGTTGTACACATCTCTGCTAGACTGACCTTCTGCAGCTTTGGAGTATGCACATCCTCAGCAAGACAAGGAATGGAACCAAGGGCACAGGAGCTAAGGAAAGGTGATGAGGACTAATTAAGGTTAGATCTTTTATAAAAATCTTCATAAGCATATTCGGTTGCACCCTGGACTCTCCCAAAGAATGAGAACAAGAACATCCCTTGTTTGAGGAGAAGAGTTCGAGATAACTGAGTAAGTTTCTAATTCCAATGCCTCACACAAATGTGACAATAAACTTGTAAGATCAGAGATGAGTTTTGCTCAGGATGATGTAATTGCTGGATAAAGATGAACATTTTGGGAAATATTTTATCACTGTAATGTATTTGGAAATAAAAATCAGCTCCTAACCAAGAAATAAATAAAGACTAGAAGTCACAAATAAACTTCTTTTCTATCCATTTCCTTCTTGAAGCTATCACTTCTCATCCTGTGGATGAAGGTGAAACCCAAAGCTGTCATTAAAATGTACAATTTTCTTGTATTTATCAGCACCAAGGATACATAGCTCATTGTCAAGAAGCACATTTCCCAAGAATTTGTCATTCAAGAAACTCTACAGTATTTCCCCAGGAGACAGTTCTAAGTTCCAGAAGACACTTGCCGCCAAGAGCCAAACACAGCTGTTCAGGCACAAAGGAAGCTGGTGCTCGGTAAAAACCAAACCAAAACAAAACCGTGCCTGCTCATTCGAGGATGGCAAAGTTCCCAGATCTACAGCTTGTTATAAAAGAAAATAAAACTGCCAGATGCAGAAGTTTTTTCTCTCAAACTGACTTCTTCTAATGCACATAAACAGAACAACAACAGGATTCATGAGCATAAAAATAATGTTTGTTAATGGAAAATCTGCAACCCTCACCCTTCTTTCCTGCTCCATACACTTGTATTCAATAAAGGCCTCTAAGAATGATCATAGGGATTTCAATTGCTACCCAAAATGAGGAAGAAAAATAAAATCAGTATTAAACAAAGAAGAGCAGCAACTGTGTATAAAACCGATAGCCAAAGATGAGCTGTGTTCTCTGGTTTTATAGCTATCATCACTTAACCAAGTCATGAACACTGGTTTTATCTGCCAGCATATGGGAGAGGCAGGGCAAAGGGGAGGACAGAACAGTGACTGAAAGCCTGCAGTGGGTCAGGTGGGTTGTTTTCATGTTATCTCATTTATTGATTGCAATGCCATGAAGTTGGCACCATGACTGCCATGTTACATATAGGAAGCTGAGACTCCCACAGGGTAAGTGACTTGCTGAAGGTCACACACCTGGTGAGTGGCAAGCGGTTACCAGGCCTGTGTAACTCCAAAGCCACAAAATTCCTATCTGTAATCAACAGCGTGCTAAAAGTGTTTTACAAAATAAACTACAAGCAAATTGGGAAACACTGGGCTAAACAGAGTTGAACAGGTTTCTTTACTGCAAGACATCTGGAAGCCTTTAATGTTCTAATATACATTATAAATCTTTATGAGGAGTATAGGGTTTGTCTAGTTTCCCTAAACTTAATTCACCACAGAGCTTTTTCTTTCGCATGGAATACCTCATAGGACTGGTGTTACCAGAATGCCATTTTGGGAATCATTGCAGAATACCCATCAAGTCTCACTGAGATTCTGGATCTGTTCTTAAGTGGGCCTGACACCACTTTTGAAGGCATCTAGGGAAAGCAAATGGCCAAGTGGGAAGTACTCTGTAGAAAACACCTACACAACGTGTGAGAACACAGGGGAAAAGCAGAGAAGGGAAAGGGGAACAAGGGGAAGGGGAGCTAGGTCTGGGTAATTATAATAATTAAAAAAAAAACTCGCTATTGAGTCGATTCCAACTCACAGCGACCCTATGGGCCACAGTAGAACTGCCCCATAGCGTTTCAAAGGAGGGCCTGGTGGATTTTGAACTGCCAGCCTTTTGGTTAGCAGTCGAACTCTTAACCACTACACCACCAGGGTTTCCAGGGTAATTATAACAGTAGTGATTAATAGTTCTGATCACTTGTTGTATGCCAGTACTCTTTTAAGTGCTTATTTAGTCCTCTTAAGCACCTATGATACAGATATCACTATAATCTTATTGCACAGATGAGGAAATTGACGCACAGAGAGGTTTGATAACTTGCCCAGATAGCTCATAAATGTCTGGCAGTTCACGACATAACCAATCAATGCAAGAGAGGACACTGAGAGGAATGGCGAAATAAAGGACAAGTACAGTAACTACTATAGTAGTTACAGACAATCCTGCAATAATAGTATTAACAGACAATAATTTACAAATGGATACATAGATAAATATACATGCCAAGAGGTGAGGGAGGGTGACAGGGAGCACATGCACTGGCAGACACAGGTTTGGTGGTGGAAATTTCTAAAAACATGACTATAGGTGCTCCTTATGTATTAATAAAAACAATAGAGCACGTAAGTGACACACTCAGGGAAACCTCTTAGACATAACTAAACATCTAGTGGGATGAGGTTCCCAGGCTCAAAGGCAAAGGACCATAGACTTGGGGAACATCTACATCAACTGACACAACATAGTTCTTAAAGACAATGTTCTACATCCTACTTTGGTGAGTAGCATCAGGGGTCTTAAAATCTTGCAAGTGGCCATCTAAGATACAGCTAGTGGTCTCTTCCAGTCCGGGGCAAAGAAAAGTGAAAGAAACCAAAGACTCAAGGGAGCGATTATTCTAAAGGACTAATGCATCACATGAATCACAGCCTCCACAACCCTGACAGCAAAAGAACTAGATGGTGCCTGGCTACCACTACCGATCTCTCTGACTGGATTACAATGGAGGATCCTAGGCAGAGTGAGAGAAAAATGTAAAACAAAAGATCAAATTCACAAAAAAGACCAGACTAACTGGTCTGACAGAGAATGGAGGAACCCCTGAGACTATGGCCCTATGACACTCTTCTGACCTGGAACTGAAGCTGTTCCCAGAGACCACCTTCTAGCTAAACAATGGACAAGTACATAAAGTAAACAATGGCACCCAAGAGGAACGTGTTCGTTAGAACAATCAATTATAAGAGATCAAGAGGGTAATATTTGCCCAAAAGCAAAGATGAGAAGGCAGGAAGGAGTAGAAAATCAGGAAGAAAGGAAACCCAGGGCGGAATAGGAGAGTGCTGACACATCGTGGGGAAAGAAGCCAAGGCCATGAAACACTTTATGTACAACTATTGATGGGAATCTAATTTGCTCTGTAAACTTTTGCCTAATGTATATTTAAAAAAAAGGAAAAAAAGTATACTTGAAATATCTATTTTTAAGTGTCTATTTTGATCAGTTTTGATTAATGTATACATCCATGTAACCCTCTGTGTACCCATTGCCACAATCAAAATATAAAACCTTTCTATCACCTCATAATGGTTCCTTGAAACTCTTTTCAGTCATTTCTCTCTGCTTCACCCAGAGATCCAGCCCTCGACAACCACTGATGCGCTTACTCTCACTATAAATTAGATTTCTCTTTTCTACAATTTCTAAAAATTTTAATATACAGAAACATGGAGTATGTACTCTTTTATATCTCGCTTATTTTGCTCAGCATAATGCCTAGATTGTAGTTCATTCCTATTTACTGCTGAGTAGCATTCCATTGTGTAGATATACCACATTTGGTTTACACATGTACCTGTTGATGGACATTAGACTGGGAAGGGAAAGGAAGGGCCTAAAACATGAGGTCAAGCTAACTTCTCCCAGAATTGTTCTACAAAATTTCCTTTCTATGTCATTTTAAATGGCTACTTGGCATTCTGTTGTACGGATATATTATTATTTACCAGTCTCCCACTGTTGAGTGTTTGGTTATTTTTAAATTTTCAAAATTATAAATAATGCTATAATGGAAAAAAAATGTCTGGCTGTTGAATTCAGGTAGTCTGAGTCCTTAACAACTGCATTATACTTGCTGATACTGAAGAGATATCTAGTTGAGGACGTGTGGGGTGGAGAAAGGCAGTCATGACAGAAGATTCATATCATAGTTACCCAAATGACTCAAAAGTTTAACAATAATAATAATAATAGCACTTAATTATAATAATAATAGTAACATTAACCTACATTTTAATTCTCATTTATTCTACAAACATTTACTGGTGCTTTTGTACTAGGAGGAGCCCTGGTGGCTCAGTGGTTAAAGCTCTCAGCTGCTAACCGAAAGGTTGGAGATTTGAATTCACCAGCCGCTCCATGGGAGAAAGATGTGGCAGTCTGCTTCCATAAAGATTTATCGCCTTCTCCCAACAAAAAAAGTCCTGGACCAGATGGCTTCACTGGGGAATTCTACCAAACGTTTAGAGAAGAAATGACACTAATACGTTTAAACTCTTCCAAAAGATAGAGAAGGCAGGAATACTCTGTAATTCATTCTAGGAAGCAAACATAACCCTGATACCCAAACCAGACAAAGATACCACAAGAAAAGAAAACTACAAGCCAACATCTCTTATGAATATAGATGTAAAAATCCTCATCAAAATACTAGCAAACAGAATCCAACAGCATGTTAAAAGAGTCATACATCCTGACCAAGTGGGATTTATTCCAGGGATGCAAGGAGGGTTCAACATAAGAAAATCAATCAATATAATATGCCACATCAATAGAACAAAGGAAAAGAAACACATGATCATCTCTATGGGTGTAGAAAAAGTATTTGATACAACCCAGCACCATTTCTTGATGAAAACCCTAAAGAAGATTGGAATAGAAGGGAAATTCTACAATATGATTCAGGGCACATATGAAAAGCCAACAGCCAACATTACACTTAATGGAGAGAAAGACTGAGAGCTTTCCCCTTGAAATTGGGAACAAAACAAGGGTGCTTGCTCTCACCACTTCTATTCAATATTGTATTAGAAGTCCTAGCCAGGGCAGTAAGATAAGAAAAAAAAAAAGGGTATCAATATTGGAGAAGAAGAAGTAAAATTATGTCTATTCACAGATGATATGATCCTATATATAGAAAATCCCAAAGAGTCCACAAGAAAACTTCTAGAGATAACAGAGGAATTTAGCAAAGTTGCAGGATACAAGATCAACCAAAAAATCAGTTGGGTTTCCATACACCAGCAATGAGAAATCTGAAAGGGAAATTAGGGAAACAATTCCATTTATAATAGCATCTAAGAGAATAAAACACCTAGGAATAAATCTAACCAGGGATGTGAAGGATTTGTACAATGAAAACTATAAAACACTGCTGGAAGAGATTAAAGAAGAACTTAAATAAATGGAAAGATGTTCCATGTTCATGGATTGAAAGACTTAATATTGCTAAGATGTCAATACTACCCAAAGCAATCTATAGATTCAGTGAAATCCTGATCAAAATTCCAACAGCCTTCTTTACAGAAATAGAAAAAACAATCTTCAACTTTATATGGAATGGCAAGAGACCCTGAATAGCTAAAATAATGTTGGAAGATAAGAACAAAGTAGTAGGACTCACACTTCCTGATTTTAAAACATACTACACAGTTACAGTAATCAAAACAACCTGATACTGGTATAACAATAGACACATAGGCCTATGAGTTGGAATCAACTCAATGGCAACAGGTTTGGTTTTGGTTTTCATAGACCTATGGAATAGAATTGAGAATCCGGAAGTAAACCCACTCATCTGTTGTCAACTGATTTTTGACAAAGGTGACAGGTCCATTCAATGAGGAAAGAAGAGTCTCTTCAATAAATGGTGCTGGGAAAACTGGATTTCCACACGCAGAAAAATGAAACAGGACCCATGCCTCATACACACACAAAAACAAATTCAAAATGGATTAAGGACCTAAATGTTCAAACCAAAACCATGAAATTCTTAGAAGAACAAGTAGGAACAATGTGTCAGGTCTAGCTTTCAACTATTGATTATCTAATATAATAACAAAAGCACAAACAGCAAAAGACAAAATAAATAAATGGGACCTCATAAAAATTAAAAACTTCTGCTCATCAAAAGACTTTACCAAAAAAGTGAAAAGACAAACTACCCACTGGGAGAATATCTTCAGAAGCCATATATCTGACAAGAATTTAATAACCAAAATACATATAAAACTTTGACAATTTAACAACAAAAAGACAAATAACCCAATCATAAAACGGGCAAAGAACTTGAATAGAGATTTCACCAAAGAGGATATTCAAATGACCACCAAACACATAAAAAGATGCTCAACATCATTAGCCATCAGAGACCTGCAAATCAAAACTACAATGAGATACCATTTCACTCCCACTAGGATGGCTAAGATAAAAAAAAAAAAAACAGAAAATAACAAATGTTGGCGAGGATGTGGGGAAATTAGAACACTTATCCATTGCTGGTGGGAATGCAAAATGGTACACCATTGCAGAAAACAGTGTGGCGGTTCCTCAAAAAACTAAAAATAGAACTACCACATAACCCAGCAATTCCACTTCTAGATACATACACAAAGATTTGAAAGCAGAGACTCAAAAAGAGATTTGTACACCAATGTTCATTGCAGCGCTATGCACAGTAGCTAAAAGGTGGAAACAACCTAAATGCCCATCAACAGATGAATGGATAAACAAAATGTGGTACTTACATACAACGGAATACTACTCAGCTGGTAGCAAAAATAAAGTCTTGATACATGCTACAGTATGAATGGAGCTTGAAGACATTATGCTGAGTAAAATAAGTTAATCACAAAGGGACAAATATTGTATGACATCACTTATGTAAAAAAGACAAGAAAAGGCAAATGTATAGAGACCAAAGTTTAATAGTGGTTATCACCAGTGGGAGGGAGGGGGAAAAGGAGGGTTAACAGTGATGGAAAAATTGCATTGATTAAGGGTAGGGTTGCACAGCCGATGATTGTAATTGCTGTCAATAAGTTGTACACTGGTAAAAAGTTGAATTGGCAAAAGTAGTGTAATAGGTATATTTACAACGATGACAAAAAAAGAGTAGCTGCTGAGGCTATGTATGTACAACCAATCACCTCATGGGATTTGGTTCCTTAGTTTGGAGGTTTCGGGTCATGGTTTCATGGGACATCCCAGTAATTGGCCTTACAGCATGTTTAGTGTGTCTGTTCTACCTCCTAGTTCGTTGCGTAGCACTTGGGGTCTTAAAAGCTTGCAAGCGGCCATCCAAGCCATAACAATTGGTTTCTATTCACCTGGAACAACAAAGGAAGAAGACGAGTCAGGAATAGGAGGAAGATATGGAATGTGTGGTTAACTGCCTCCATGAACAACTGCCTCCTTTGCCATGAGACCAGAAGAACTGGATGGTGCCTGGCCACCACTACTGAACATTTTGATCAAAGATTCCATAGAAGAATCCTGATCAAAAGGGGGAAAATATAGAACAGAATTTAAAATTCTAATGGACTCTAGACATAATTTAAAATTCTCATGGACTCTAGACTTTCTGGAGCTATGGAAGCTGAATGAATCCCTGAAACTATTGCCCTGAGATAATCTTTAAACCTCAAACCAAAAGCATGCCCTGAAGTCATCTTAAAACCTAATAATAGTTTAGCTTAACTAGTGAAAAAGGTCTGCCTTGAGCATTATGCTCTTTTAGGAGCTATCTAATGGGATCAAATTGACAGCAATTTGAAAGATTAGATAGGAACTTAGGAGGCAGTGAGTTTATGTTAATGAGGGATGAACAGCTCAGAAAATGAGAGTGAGAATGGTTTCACAACTCGAAGAACGCAATAAATGGCTCTGAACTGTACATGTAGAAACTGCTGAGTTGGTGTATGTTTTGCTGTGTATATTTTCCACAACAACAATAAAATAAATAAAATTTAGAAAAAAAATGTGGTCTGTGGACCAAAACTGGAGCATGAACTGTTTGTTACCGGTGACATGAGTACAGAGATTGAGAGTAAGCATTTAGAAATTTTTATGGCTATTTGAAATAGTCATTTTATGTATGTTCAATTTAATAATTAAAAATAAGTCTTATATTCTATGAAAAAAAATTTACAGCCTTGGAAATCCTATGGAACAGTTCTACTTTGTCCTATAGGGTCACTATGAGTCAGAATCTACTCTAGGGCAGTGGCTTTGGTTTGGTTTGGCTGTATCAGGCAATGTGCTAGGTTCTGGGAATTCAATTCTGAATAAGAACTAAATTGTTCCTGCCCCAATAGGACTCACAGTCTAATAAGGGGGTACATAGATGGAATGGATCATTATAACACAGAATGACATCTGCTTTTATTGGTAAGGATATGCAGAACACTGGGGGAACAAGGAAGGCACCTGACCTAAACGTAGGATAGCCCTTTGACACTATGTTAAGTACTTCCCCCTCTATATGATGCTTGAAAGGAGAGTCAGTTAGGTGTTTCAGGGAGACCAGACCTTCTTGTTCCTTCTACCATTTAGGTGACATGCTGATTCTTCCTTAGGCCAGACCCTGGGAATGAACACAACCACCGCAAACTCTTGGTAGAACCCTCTGCTTGCTCCATGCTGTGCAGCCACGTCTGACAAGACTTCAGTAACGAAACCCCTAACAGTGACGGCCAGCATGGACTCTCATTCCCAAATTTTGGTCTCTAGCAAGCAATCATGGAATACCGTATCTCAGAGCTGCACTACAAGTCCTTACCAGATGTTCGAATCCCTTCTATAAAATTTTCAACAAACGGTTGTCCAACCTCTATCTGAACACTTTTCATGACCTGTAATATACTACCATACAAAGTGGCCCTCTCTATATTTTAGAAAGCTCTAGTTACTAAAATTTTCTCACTTTCAGAAAGCTACAATCTATTACTCTATAACTTCCACCTGAAGGTTTATGATTTTGTTCTCTTGAGCAACACGGAGAACTTTGCTAATGTTTGCTAACAGCTCCCACTCTTCCCCTGAGGGGCTCATGTGCATTTGGAGGTAGCCAAAGGTCCCAAATAACAAGGCAGAGTGGGCAAGCAGCGCTCAGATTGTTACGGTGAAAGATATGTGTTGAAAAGTCTTCTCGGTGGTTACGAGCACAGATTTTAGAATCAGACCGATCTGAGTTCAAGTCCCAGCTCAACAATTTACTAGCTGTGATCATTTACAAGCTCTGTGACCTTGAGTGAGTGTTTAATCAAATGAGGATGACGTCACCTACCTGCCAGTGGTGCTGTGGAGATCCCATTAGTCAGGCTCGTAGGCACTTGGCTTGGTGTTGGCCACATAGCACATTCTTGGGAAATGAGATCCATGAAGTGTGTGGGTGAAAGGCACGTATTTGATTTTGCATATAAACCTATGAAAATGTCTCTTTATGGCAGTGATTCTTATCTAAAGGTCATCCCACCCCTTCCCAATTCTATTTTAAGGTTATATTACAGATTGTTTCCTGGGCAACCTTGTTGTTAGGTGACATTGAGTTGATTTTGACTCATAGCAACTCCATGTGACAGAGTAGAACCGCCCCATAGTGTTTTCTGGACTGCAGTCTTTACGGGAGCAGGTCACCAGGTCTTTCCCACAGAGCCGCTGGGTGTGTTTGAACGGCCAACTTTTTGGTTAACATCTAAGTGCTTAACTGTTGCACCACCAGGGCTGCTTTCGGCAACCTTAGTCCACTGACTAGGAAAAAGAAAAAAACAAAAGAACTGAGATATATAAGGTTTGGAGTCAGAAGACCTAGACTCAAACCCTGATTCAGTCCCTTTTCTATTGATCTGGAGCCTTGGTGTTAAATTGCCTGAGCCTTGGTTTCCTCACCTAGTAAAATGCACCAACATGGAGAAAATAGGGTAAATGCCCACCATGAAGCACTACGGAGCAGTCAGAATCAGCAGATTAGAATACGAGCAGTGTGAATGGATCTGAAAAACAGTTCTGAGCAAAAAAAAAAGTGAGCAGCAGAATGAGAACTCTAAGAATGCCATTTATGTACAATAAAAAACACACACAATCTATAACACCCATGCAAACTATAGAAATCAAACATATTGCAGTGATCATCTATAGGAGGAAGAGAGTACAACTGAGGTAGGAAGTTAAAAGGGATAAATAGAACAACAGAGGGGCCGCAATGAATTAAAAAATAAATAAGCCAAAAATAACGGGAACAATGATATTCCCCTACCTTCCTCATAAGGTTATTCTGAGGATCTGATGAGATTACGCAATATGCAAGAAGATAATTTACTGCTTTCATTATAATCTTCATATCGGACAAAGGAACGGAACAGAGTTTAATAGAAATTCCCCCATTGCTCTTCAGCAGGAAGCCCTTGCCAGGCCAGCGCCCATGAAGCCTTGCCCTGGCTTCAGAGTCTGCTGGTGAGATGACTTCAAGCTCTTCATGAAGGAGGGTGGCAGGCTCTGCTCTCACTTTGGGAGACGCCACTTGCTGGCAGAGCCAGAAGCAGCAGCAGCCTCTTTCCATGGATCCACAGCAAATGGCCCATACGGGCCCTCGGAAGAAGAGAGCCAGACAGATGGGCGCATCGATGGCTGCCACTCCTCAGGACATCAAGTTTCAGGATTTGGTCCTCTTCATTTTGGAGAAGAAAATGGGAACCACCCGCAGGGGCTTCCTAATGGAGTTGGCCAGAAGGAAAGGGTTCAGGGTTGAAAACGAGCTCAGGTAGGACATCACTGATTTCGTTTTGTAAATAAGCAGGGACTTTGTGAACAGGTCTTTTGGAACCCAAGACAGATGTGCTTTCTTCCACATATGGAAGAGGTGATGGTCCCACTGGGAGAACAACAGACCTGGAATCAGAAGGAAATCTTGAGACAATTAAGGGGAAAGAGAGGGAACACTGAACACAATTATATTGCAACTGGTTGGCACCAAGTGATAAGATAGTTATTTTGTTTGTTTTTACCTTTCACTATTGTGAGATAAGGTATCTAGGTGTGACATAAGGCATCTAATAAGCAGAAAACAATTTGGAAACTGTAATATTAAAGCCACTCAATTTCATTCTTGACCAAATTGAACAAAACACCACTGAGTTTAGTTTTAAAAAAAAATTGGCTACTTTGAGACAGAGAGAATGGTTTGGTTGTTTGGCTCCTACTAAAACATCCGGCTGTGCTGAGCTGACCAATGTTTGTGATGGGCTAGGGTTAGTGACTGTAGCTGCCTTACCACAGGCACCCAAGTGTGGTTTTGATCATGATTTCATGGGATTTGTAGGCAGGGATGTTAGTTAAAGATTTAGGGGAGCTCTGTCCAGGGGTGGTAGACACCACGGTGATTGTGGTAAGATCGGAGCCAGGCTAGTTGGCAATTGAAGCAATCATTTTGGCCACCTAGACTGTTCTCTCATAAACCCACATACTACTCCCGGCAATCTTTGTTGTTTTTCTAACCATTTATAAGCTGGCGTATAATATATGGAAGAGAAAACCAAACACAATCCAGCAACAAGTAGTATTAGAACTTTGACATAAATGGTGGTTCCAAACCAAACTGCCAGGGTGCTTGCAAGTGAAGAAGAATAATGATTAATGCTCTTGTCTGGCTTGGGATGTCCAAGGAATTGATCGACCATGAGTTTTTCAGGAAAAACTCTAAGAACGATATGTGAAAATAAATTTTTATTTTAAAAATAGTCATTGGTATTTGAAAATAAAAATTGACCAGTGTTTCCTGACAAAAGAATGTCAGCTTCAAAGTGTTGGGGAGACATATTTCAAAAATCAATCATTAGAGATGATCATTTTCACTAACATTCATGGAAAAAAATCAATGCCGCAGAAATATTTTATTTTCTACTAAAATGCTCAATTCAGAAATGTCTGAGTTTCCCGTCGTCTTTCTTCCATCTGATTTCTCTTTACATCAACTCCTTTTCCCCTTCTCTGCTTTTGTTATTTAAATCCCCTACAGCCACACTTAATCTCAATCTCATTTTGGTCTTAACATCTTCTCCACAATATCCTAGATTTCATCTAGTTGTTAAATCGGCCTCATTTTACAGACTTACGTAAAATGTTAGAGCTAGGGGGAAAAATTACGTATAAGGGCAAAAATACAGCCCTTCACAAATCAGTAAAAACCAAACCCGTTGCCATCCAGTCTTACTCAAGGCAACCTCTTAAGTTACAGAGTAGAACTGCTCCAGAGTGTTGTCTTGCCTATAATCTTTAGGCAAACAGATGGCCAGGCCTTTCTCCAGCAGTACTGCTGAGTGGGTTTGAACCACCAACCTTTAGGTTAGTAGTCAAGTGCAAACTGTTTGTGCCACCCAAAGCCCTCAAAAAAAAAAAAAAAAACAATAAAGAGGCAAAAAAAGAAAGAAAAAAAAAGCCCAAGAAATTAAACTCCTTAGCAAATATGGATCTGCTGTTTATGGTAAAGAAATTTGGCAAGGGGTGGTGGGCAGGAGGGCAAGAGCCAGATGATCCTAAGGTACCACTTACGTGGAAAGCTCTCTGTTTAAGCGTCCAAACTTTCAGCAAGGGCCCACTGATTTAGTTACAAACACAGTTATGAACGTGTCCATGGTGGCTGAGGCAAGCACTCAGGTAGACAGCGGGAGGTAAGTTTCCTCCGTTGGCAGGAGAACGGAGAGGCAGCTCTGTGCCCCAGGTGACTGCTGCTCAGGACGAGCCCAGCTGTTCACGACAAAGGAAACTGGTACACGGCGAGCAAACTGCTGCTGTGCGTGTGATGGTGGCAAAGTTCCCCAGCTGGCAGCTTGGAAGACACATTACATAAAAACGTGTTCTATAGCGCATACTAAACCACAGGAAGTAGAAGTCCTAGCTCTCAAACAGAATTTCTGTACATAGATAACAGGCTGTAATTGGAGAGGAAAACAGAAATTATTATAGGGGGTAATCTCTAGATAAATCCAGAGACCTCAAATATGGATTCTGCCCCTTTCCAGCCGGATGATAAGGGGCAAGGCCCCCCTCTCTCCTGTCTGAGCTTAGCTTCCTGATTAATGCTCTGTCTGCTGTGATCACCAAATGAGACTATGGATGTCAGTGTGCTCTGGTAAATTAAAACAGTCATATCAATGTAAAGTGGGATGATTTTCTTCTTGCTTAGCTGAATCCATTGACCCACACAGCAAATCCCTGTAGGGAAGGTTGTCTTTCCATACCATGAACTAGGTCAAATATATAAACAAAGAAACAAAGACAGGAAAGAAACTCATCAAAATGTTTAAAGTGGTTCTTCTGGGGGAGTAGTAGTGAGAGATGATGGCTGTTTTCCAAATTTTTTACAATACCTGCATATTTTAAAAGGAAAAATAATTTTTAAAAGCTGATGTATAAGAGTCAAAGAAAGAGGAGCTAAGAAAAATAAAAATAAAAACAATATGCTCTGAAAATAGGTGGCAATCTCCATAGTTTCTGGCACATTCTTTGGCTGTCAGGAGGAGTAAATTTTAGAAAAAAACGGATTGCTGTTTTACGCAGGCCCAAACAGAGGCCCATCTTTACAGGTACTGGTAACAGTGTGGGATAAAACCAAATAAACCCACTTCAATTTTTCTGTCAGGGGTTCTGAAACAGATCAGTTGCAGGAGGGTTTTTTCCAACTGTAAGGAGCCCTGGTAGCACAGTGGTTAAGTGCTCAGCTGCTAACTGAAAAGTCGACTGTTCAAACCCACCAGCTGCTATGCGGGAGAAAGATGTGGCAGTCTGCTTCTGTAAAGATTACAGGGTTGAAAACAGAGATGGATTACCCAATAAGCAAGGTACGCACATAATCTTTGATGTGGTGAAGAAGAGATGAAATTGAGCACTACAGATTAGTGAGTAAGCACAAGTTAGCCTGTGTGTACCTTGCTTATTGGGTAATCCGTCCTTGCTGAAAACCCTATGGGGCAGTTATACTCTGTTCTATAGGGTCATTATGCATCAGAATCTACTCTACAGCAACGGGAGGGGAAGGATGGGAAGGGAAAAAACACTAACTAGATAAGGTGAAGGGTAAGACAGCACACAATACTGGAGGAAGTCAGCACAGCTTGACCAAGGCAAGGTCATGGAAGCTTCAGAGACATATCCAAACTCCCTGAGGGACCAAATTACTGGGCTGAGGGCTGTCAGGCCAGTAAGTCTGGTATTTTGTGTGTTAGAATTTTGTTCTACATTTTTCTCCGGCTATGTCTGGGACCCTCTATTGTGATCCCTGTCAGAGCAGTCACTAGTGGTAGCTGGGCACTGTCTAGTTGTGCTGAACTCAGTCTGGTGGAGGCTGCGGTAGTTGTGGTCCATTAGTCCTTTGGACAAATCTTTCCCTTGTGTCTTTGGTTTTCTTCATTCTCCCTTGCTCTCGATGGGGTGAGACCAGTGGAGTATCTTAGATGGCTGCTTACAAGCTTTTAAGACCCCAGATACTACTCACCAAAGTAGAATGTAGAACATTTTCTTTATAAACTATGTTATGCCAGTTGAGTTAGATGTTCCCTGACACCATGGTCCCCACAGCCCTCAGCCCAGTAATTCAGTCTCTCAGGGAGTTTGGACATGTCTATGGAGCTTCCTTGACCTTGCTTTGGACAAGTTGTGCTGGCTTCCCCAGTATTGTGTACTGTCTTACCCTTCACCAAAGTTACCACTTATCTATTGTCTATTTAGTGTTTTTCCATCCCCACCTTTCCCCTCCCTCGTAACTATCAAAGTTTCTTTCTTTTTGTGTGTAAACCTTTTCATGAGTTTTTATAGCAGTGGTCTCATACAATATTTGTCCTTTTGTAATTGACTTATTTCACTCAGCCTAATGCCCTCCAGATTCATCCATGTTGTGAGATGCTTCACAGATTTGTCATTGTTCTTTATCATTGCATAATACTCCATTGTCTGTATATACCGTAGTTTGGTTATGCATTCATCTGTTGATGGGCACCTAGGTTGTTTCTATATTTTTGCTATTGTGAGCAATGCTGCAATGAACATTGGTGTGCATATGCCTATTTGTGTGACCACTCTTACTTCTCTAGGATATATTCATAGGAGTGGGATTGCTGAGTCATAGGGTATTTGTATTTCTAGCTTTCTGAGGAAGAGCCATATTATTTTCCAAAATGGTTGTATCATTTTGCATTCCCTTCAGCAGTGCATAAGAGTTCCCATCTCCCCACAGCCCCTCCAACATTTGTTATTTCCAGTGTTTTTGATTCGTGCCAGTAATGCCGGGGTGAGATGGTATCTCATTGTGGTTTGATTTGCATTTCTCTAATGGCTAGTGATTGACAGCATTTCCTCATGTGTCTGTTAGTCGCTTGAATGTTTTCTCTGGCAAGTGTCTATTCATTTCCTTTGCCCATTTTTTAATTGGATTGTCTTTTTGTTGTAGAGGTGTTGGATTTTCCTGTAGGTTTCAGAGATTAGACTTTTGTCAGATTTGTCATAGCCAAAAATTTTTTCCCAGTCTGTAAGTTCTCTTTTTACTGTTTTGGTGAAGTCTTTTGATGAGCATAAGTGTTTAATTTTTAGAAGATCTCATTTATCTAGCTTATCTTCTGGAGATTGTGTGTTGTTAGTTATGGTTTCCATCCTGTCAATGCTGTGTATTAGGGCCTCTAGTGTTGATCCTATTTTTTCTTCTATGATCTTTATAGTTTTTGGTTCTATATTTAGGTCTTTGATCCATTTTGAATTAGTTTTTGTGTATGGTGTGAGGTATCGGTCTTGTTTCATTTTTTTTATAGATAGACATCCAGTTTTGCCAGCACCACTTGTTAAAAAAACTGTCTTTTCCCCATTTAATGGACTTTGGGCCTTTGTCAAAGATCACGTGGCCATAGGTAGATGAATTTACCTTCAGGTTTTTGATTCTGTTCTATTGGTCATTGTGTCTGTCGTTATACCATTACCAGGCTGTTTTGACTACCGTAGCTGTATAGTAGGTTCTGAGGTCAGGTATTGCAAGTCCTCCTACTTTATTCCTCTTCTTCAATAATGCTTTACTTATCTGGGGCCTCTACCCTTTCCATATAAAGTTAATGATTAGTCTTTCCATGTCTTTAAAGAACACTGTTGGTATTTCGATCAGGGTTGCATAGTATTTGTAGATTGCTTTGGATAGAATTTCATTTTCACAATGTTGAGTCTACCTATCCATGAGCATGGTAAGTTTTTCCATTTGTGTAGATCTCTTTTGGTTTCTTCAAGTAGTGTTTTGTAGTTTTCTTTGCCAATACCAGGCTATTTTGACAATCGTGGCTGTATAGACTGCTCTGAGGTCAGGTAGTGGGAGGCCTCCTACTTTGTTATTTTTAATAACGCTTTAGTTATCCAGGGCCTCTTCCTTTTCCATATAAAGTTAATGATAAGTTTTGCCATCTTGTTAAAGAATACTGGTGGTATTTGGATCAGAGTTACAAAGATAAAAGCAGGTGACCACCCATGAGGATGGGGGACGTCAGATTGGGGAGCAGTCTGTCTCCGGGAACAGAAGAATGACTGCCTCTTTCTTTGTGGAGGCTTTTTCTAATTATACTGCACAGCAGGGGAAACTGTTAAAAGAAAGGCTGGAAGAAAAGGAAAACTGGTATCTGAGAGGAAAATAAAAATCTCAGAACTGAGATTTGCGAGTTACTTCCATAATCCAGGGTCTTCTGGACATTTAAGGGCCACATTCTCAATTCCTGTAATATCTTTTACCACATGGTGATAAAAATGGTTAATGTACTCTGCTGCTAATTGAAAGGTTGGAGGTTTCAGTCCACCCAGAAGCACCTTGGAAGAAAGGCCTGGCAACTTACTTCAGAAACATCAGCCACTGAAAATCCTGTGGAGCACAGGTCCATTCTGATACACGTGGGGTTGCCATGAGCCTGAGTCAATGCTACAGCGACTGTTTTTTATTATGTTCTTAATATTTTTCTTTTAATTGCTCCTAAATGGAATCATTAAAAAAATTTAGGCTTGTCTTAAACAATAATATCCATAAAACCAGGAGTCTGATGTGCTTAATTTTTAAATATAGATATAAACACATATTTTTTAACTGTTCAGCTGTGTTTTTCCTAAAATTATGTCATGTGCCTCCAGTGAGTACTACGTTGGCAAATAGAGCCCAAAGACCAGCATAGGGAGCAATCTAAGCTGTGGCTGTGAAACAGGAGATTTTTATCTAGAGTAGTTTTTCTTAAAGTGGAGCTGGTGAGGCGGTTTTAAAATATAGTGACTCTCATGGAGCAGCAGGGACTATTTCCCTTCCCTTGCATATGAGAGGGCTCGTGACTGCTTCCGCGAATAGCGTATAGTGGCAGTGACCCTATGTGACTTTTGAGGCGGGCTCATAAAAGATCATAAACCTTCTGCCTTGTTCCCTGGAACACTCTTGAATCCCAGAGCCTACCTGTAAGAAGTTCAAGTGCTCTCCTAGGGAGGTCATGTAAAGCTGCTTGGGTCAATAGTTCCACGTGAGCCCAGCCTTCCAACGGTTCCCGCCGAGGTGCCAGACTGTGAGGGAAGCCATCTTGGGCCCTCCAGACCAGCACGCACACTGGGTGAATTTTTCTGAGTGACCTCTGTCAGCTCCATATGGAAGAAAAGAACTATATTCACCCAGCTAAGCCTTCTGAATTCCTGACCCACAAAATTGTGAGATATAATAAAATTCTTGCCTTTTAAACCACAGAATTCCGGGATAGTTTGCTATGCAGCAATAGATAACTTGAACAGACTGACTCCATCAGCATCACCAAGGGAACTTGTTAAAATGTATATTCCTGGGCCTCAGCTGAGCTTTACTGAATCTGAATCTCTGGTAATAGAGCCCAGGAATCTGAATTCTAACCCAGCTTCCTGGGTGTCTCTGGTAGATGCTAAGGTTTGAGAAACGCTCCTTGGGAACTATCACTTAATCCATTCATTTGTTCATTCAACCATCTACTGACCCCCTGCTATAAGCTTGGCCAGGTGCTGGGCACGGAGGCTGACTAGGGCCCAGAGATAATTATAACACCACCTCTGCCCTCAGGGACCCCAAGGGCCAGCCAAGCACACTGAAGGTGAAGACTCTAAATCTTTTTCTCTGGGGGAAGCTGGGGGACAAACGCTAATATACAATGGCTGTAACTGTCTCAAGGCCTCCTGCATTTAGTCCAAAACAGTATTAACTGGTTATGGCTAAGAAACTAGATGTACTTACTTAAATCGTTAGTTTTTCAGACTCGATCATCTCAGCAGCACTTTGAGGTCTTTAAGAGGTTGGAGGTGGCTGCGGGAGGGTTTATGTTACCTTTTAGAAGAAAGAAGCCCAGGCCTCTGTGGGCAGGGCAGAAACTACCTCAGCCCATGCCCAGATTTATTTGCCCTTTAATGTAACATTCATGTTTATTTTTTTCTCTAAGTAGGAAAGTGATGATAGATAGTTCATGATAGAAAATGGGAAGGTATAGAAAACATTTAAATAGATATAGAAAGTATTTAAAACAAACAAACGAAACCTCATCCAGGAGTCTAACCACAGTCTACTAGAACGGTTAAGAGATTGCTTCAGTCAGGCACACCTGGGTTTGGATCCTGGCTTCATGTAACCTCTCTAAGCCTTGGTTTTCTCATCTGAAATTATATCAGCCACCTCATGAGGCTGTTATGAAGATTAAAAACATGGAATGTACATACATGCGTGTATATCTGTGTGTGTATAGTTATTATTTTTGCTAATACTCTGGAGTATTTCTTTCTAGTCTTTTTCCTTTGTATATGCCTATATTTTATTGCTTTCTTGACTGTTTTACAGCAGCTACTCCTCCACTTTGCCAGCATTCAGGATGTCTCTGCCAGAAGGTTGGACTATGTCCAGGGGAATCCTAGGTGAAGAGGGGGTGTGGAGGGGGGTGACAGTGGTAAGAGTCTGGGGTGAAGGGTCTGAATATAGAAGATGAGCCCCAGGGCTCCTCCTCAATCACCATTCCTCCACCCATATCCCTCTGACATGCAGGCAAAACCCTGGCCTTAGAGAGCCTGGCAGCCTCCCTATGGCTTCTCCTCCCTGTGTGTGGCTATGGCAACTCTTCTTTCAGTTTTCTGGGCCAATTCTTCATGTCCTACAGTCTTATTTTGGCTCATATGCTATGGGACATTATAATTAAAAAAAAATTTCCTTCAAGTCCATTCTGACTCATAGAAACCCTATAGGACAGAGTAGAACTGCCCTATAGGGTTTCCAAGGCTGTAAATCTTTATGGAAGTAGACTGTTACATCTTTCTGCTGTGGAGTAGCTGGTGGGTTTGAAATGCCAACCTTTTGGTTAGAAGCCAAGCACTTTTAACCACTGTTCCGCTAGGGCTCCTAGGGGATATAAAAGAGCAAGACATAAATTCTATGTGGCAGCAGTGGTGGTGTGTCTAATAGCATTAAATAGAAAATGTTATTCCATCTATACATCTGCCCTTTGGAAGGAATCTTTTTAAAAGTTTTACTGTGACACACGTCCAGATGTCACCCCTTCTGCGATAAAGAGGGCAGTGGGCAGCTCCCTCTGTTGCCACTGAGCAAGCACACAGACACAGAGGGGTAGCTGAGCGTGGTCAAGCACACAGGCTTTGGATTAAAGCAGACCCAGGATGAAATCCCTGGGATAACATCCCTGAGACTCTCTTTCCTTATTTTTAAGTGGGGACAACACCTACCTCATAGTGTTATTGAATTAAACAAGGTAACATATGAAATCCACTTTGCACATTTCATTATCATTGTCTTCTGAACCCGCCCTTTGAAATCTTCTGTTCAGCTCTTTTACTTCATCATTTCTTCTGTTCACTTTAGCTACTCTGCAGTCAAGGGCAAGTTTCAGAGTCTCTTCTGACATCCACTTTGGTCTGGGCCAGAACAGAGATCATTCTCTAAATAGTGTTGTTGTTGTTAGGTGTCATTGAGTCAGTTCCGACTCATAACAACCCTCTGTACAACAGAACAAAACGCTGCCAGTCCTGTGCCATCCTCACCATCATTACCATATCTGAGCGTGTTGTTGCAGCCACTGTGTCAATCCATCTCATTGAGGGTCTTCCTCTCTTTCACTGACCCTCTACCAAGCATGATGTCCTTTTCCTGATAACATGTCCAAAGTATGTGAGATGAAGTCTCACCATCCTCGCTTCTAAGGAGTGTTCTCCCTGTACTTCTACCAAAACAGATTTGTTCATTCTTCCGGCAGTTCATAGTATATCCAGTATTCTTCACCAACGCCGTAATTCAAATGCACCAATTCTTCTTCAGTCTTCCTTATTCATTATTTAGTTTTCGCATGCCTATGAGGCAATTGGTGAAGGGTCAGTTTTATTTTTAATTTGTTGCATACCAATGCTTTTACAAAAAAACAAAACAATAAAATATAGTGGCAATGTCAAATTACTATTAAAGTTTCTAAATGCTGACCTTCACTTTCTGTACTTACCTTGTTGGGAACCTGTGACAAGCAGTACCAAACCTTGAGTAGCATTGTGTGACTGGCTTAAGAACCGTAGTTTCCTTGATTTTTGTTTTTGTAGGTACCAGGTTTTGCCGTTGTTGTTTTGTTTTTGTTTGACAGCTGCTTAATGAGGAGGAACTGGGTAGGCCATGTGTTTCTAGAAATTTATCCATTTCCTCTAGGTTTTCAAATTTGTTGGAGTATAGTTTTTCATAATATTCTGTTATAATCCTTTTTATTTCAGTTGG
>NW_004443943.1:23106844-23143163 GCF_000243295.1 Trichechus manatus latirostris
CTGTATTTTCTATGAATTTGTCTATTTTTTCCTCATGTTTGTCAGCTTGTTGCCTCAGCTCTTGGAGAATTCTGAGTATTAGAGATTTGAATTCCCTATCAGGTAGTTCTAGTGCATTTTATTCCACTGAAAAGTCATCTGGTGTTTTATTTTTGACACCTACTGGAACCATCCTGTCCTGTTTTTGTAAATGTTTTGATATGGTCTGCTGTCTTCGGGGCATTCAGTAGTTATTTTTCTAGTTTATTGATTGTAGATTTGTTTGTTTCATCCCTTTTTTAAAAAAAAAATTTGACTATGTCTGAGCAGGTGGACTGTGTGTTCTTTGTTGTCTGCTCGTCTGTGGGCACAATACTTTTTGCCTCCTTCTCTAATTGGCAGGGTAAGTCACTCTGATATGGTACCGCAGGGCAGGTCTAGCTGAAGAGGAGTTACTGAGACGGCTTGTTTGTGGCACTTACTACAACCACCAGGGTGAGTAGGTAATCAGTGCAGGGCAGGTTCCAGTAGGCTGTGCCCGTGCTGCTTGGTGGTGTGATGTGAAGTGCACAGTGAAGGTAGGCAGGATGTAGTGGGGAGATTGTTATGTGTGGAGCTAAGATGGATGTGGGAGAGAGGAGAGAGGAACAGGAGCCAAAAACATGCAAACAAACAAAAAAGTATTCTAGGGGAGCTTGCCATTGGATTGGAGAGATGAGAGACTATGAAATGGAGAAAAACAGAAGGGGGAAGAGGAAGAAAAGAAAAGAAAAGAATGAATAAATAAAAATCGGAAAGGTTAAAGAAGAGCAAAGTTCCCAGGGATCCCACTGGTGCAGCTATGAGGTCTGCAGAAGTCGCTCTCAGGTGTTGCAGTACAGCCTGGTTAGAAGGCGTAGAGGTATACGACGCCAGGTATTCAGGGAACAGAAAGAGAAGGAAGATATAGAGAGACGAGAAACTGAGTAATGAAGAAAGACAAAAAGGGAAAAAGAGGGAAAAGAGAACAAAACAAATTTAAAAAAAGAACAAGAAAATCCCCCCAAAAAAACAGAAAAAAAAAAAAAAAACCAATGAGAAAAGAAATGTCCTCAGGGATCCCTCTGGACGTCTGTGCAAGCCGAGGGAGTAGTCTCCTTTCCAAGCAGCACTGCCTGGCCAGAAAGGGCTCCCAACTCAAGAAAAGGAAAAGAAAACAAACAAACTATTCAAAACAAACAAATGAACAAAAGCCCTGGGATCCCACCAGCGTGGCAGCCCAGACTGGGAAGCAGCTCCACACTTGAACAGAGCTCCACAGCTCCTCAGGAAGAAGCAAAGATGGCGCATGGAGCCTGGTATTTGAGCGAAAGGAGGGGGAGGTGGTGAGAGGTAAGGAAGAAATGAAAAGAAGTAGAAAAAAAAGCAACACCAGCAGCCAACAAATGGCACTCAGAGCGCCAGCTAGTGAGGACTGGTGGAATCCAAGCAGCCAGTGTTTCTCGGACAAGAGACTGTGTCCGCAGGAAGCAGAGGGGGCCAAGTGGGGGTGAAGAACAGTAGGGAATGGGAAAGCGTATATCACAAATTACCGGAGCTCTGCAGCCCCTCAGGAAGAAGCAAAGATGGTGCACAGAGCCAGGTATTTGAGCGTAAGGAGGTGGAGGTGGTGAGAGGTAAGGAAGAAATCAAAAGAAGTGGGGAAAGAGCAACACCAGCAGCCAACAAATGGCACTCGGAGAGCCGGCCCGTTCGGGTGTGTGGAATCCAGGCAGCCAGTGTTTCCCGGACAAGAGACTGTGGCCGCGGGAAGCAGAGGAGGCCGAGTGGGGGTGAAGAAGGGTGAGGGGTGGGAAAGCATATATCGCAAATTACCGGTTGTTTTGTCTCCCTCCGATAGGAGTCCAAGATGGTGGATCCGTGCTGCGTTAGCTGGTAGGAGACCTCTGCATGAATCTCTCCTCACTCTCCATTCTCTGTCAGTTTTCTCACTCCATTTGGTACTTGGCTGAGTTCTTTATCTCTTCATTTGATGTTTTAGGGTTTCAGGATTGTTGTTTTCTCTGTTCAGCTTAGTTTTTCAGATCTTTGCTGTGGACGGACAGCGTGGTGCTTCTGCCTAGAGTGCCATTTTGCCGGAAGAACACTATTAATTCTTGTGTTGTCTTCTTAAAGTCTTGCCATAAACAACCCCTTTTGGTGACCCATGTGTTTCAGAGTAGAACTGCTCCATAGGGTTTTCTTGGCTGTAATCTTTACAGAAGTAGATCTGCAGGCCTTTCTCCTGTGGAGTCACTAGATGGATTTGAACCACCAACCTTTCAGTTAGCAGCTGGGAAAGCAGTTATTCATGTTCTCTTAACCCTTGAAAAATGTGGTTTTATCACCACATGTTTCTACTTGGACGTACTGCACATCTTGCTAGCTTTTCCACTGGATGGTCTCAGCTCTGACCTCCAGCCCGGACCTTTCTCCTAGATCCAGCCTCAGATCCCCAACTGCCAGTTGAATATTTTCATCTGGATCTCCTGCCAACCTCGGCATGCCTGAAAGAAACTTCAATTCTACTACCCTATCCCTTCCCCTGGAGTCCTTGGATGGTGCAAATGGTTAACAGGCTCATCTGCTAACAGAAAGTTTGGCAGTTCAAGTCTACCCAAAGGTGCCATGGAAGAAAGGCCTGGCAAGCTACTTCCAAAAAATTGAGCCATTGAAAACTCTGGAGCACAGCTTTACTCTGACATACATGGGCTCACCATGAATCAGAACTGACTGAACAGCAACTGGCACTCCTTTACGCAAATAAATCAATATCTTAAATCCCTATTTCTGCCAGATGCAATGATAGATATGCTGGAGTGATATTTGACTCTATGCTCCACCCCTTATAGGAGAACTGATGCCATATGTCCATCATATTTCCCCTTTGCATTCCTTTCTAGTTCCACAGGAACCAGACTGGGGTAAAATTATCTCATACTTGGACCATTATTTCATCCTCTTAACCTGCTCTCCTATTCCCCACCCCCAACCCATAGTTCTCCCCTCCAAATCAGCAAATGCACTAGATTAATCTTTTTAAATAATACTTTAATGTGATCACTGTTCCGCTCACAAAAGCCTTCACTGTCTCCACAATGCCCAGAAAATAAGATCCAACCTCCTCAACGAGGCTTCTAAGATCCTCTGTAATATCTTTGTACCTACCAACTCAGCCTCATTTACTATTTACAACTATTTTACAACTATTTTGCAACATTAGCTGTTCAACCCAGGCTATTCTCTTTGCCGTCCTCTAAACATACTATCTTCACTCGGGCTGCTGAACTTTTTCTTCCAGTAGGACCCAAAGTTCTGCCTTCCAGGTACCTTATTCTTATCCATCTATTATGGATTGAATTGTGTCCCCAAAAAAGATATGTTGAAGCCCTAACCACTGCACCAGTGAATGTGACCTTGTTTGGGGAAATAGGGTTTTTCTTTGCAGATGTTATTAGTTAACAAGGTCTTACTGGAGTAGAATGGGACCTAATCCTAATCCTATGTTTTATAAAGAGGAGAACAGATATGGAAACAGAGTCACACAGGGGGAACACACCATGTGAGGATCCATCTATAAGCCAAGGAATGCCAAGAAATGCCTGGGCTACAGAAGCTGACATAAGGAAGGATCTTTCCCTAGAGCTGACAGAGAGAGAAACAGAGAGAGCACAAGTGCATATACAGGCATGAGAACACCCTGCTGATGCCCTGAATTTAAACTTGTAGCTTCCAGAGCTAAAATAGAGGGTCAGCGAAAAAGAGGAAGACTCCCAACGAAGACAGATTGACACAGTGGCTGCAACATGGGTTCAAACATAGTAACAATTTTCATTCTGTTATACACAGGATCTCTATGAGTCAGAACTGACTTGTTAGGCAGCCCTAAGAATCTAAGACACCATCCACCAAGACCAGACAAAAGTTCCAGCTCGACCACGAAGCCCTCTGCCTCTCCCAGCTCACACCAGCTCTTTTCCTTCCCTGAACACCATCTGCAGATCTTGTTTACATCATGTCTTGGCATGGCTCACATCATTAACCATGTATTTCAAGTAAGATACCAATGCCCAGAACCGTTCTTTTTCTTCCTTGGATCCCAGCCACCCCCGCCCCCGCCCCCACCACCACCACCTTTGCACAGAACCAAGGGCAAAAAAAACCCTGATGAATCACAGTCAATCAGAAAATGGGGGAGAAAGAGGAAGTCAAGGAAGGGGAAGAGAAATAATTCTATCTTTTCTCTTGGATGTGTGGGTGTGCTGTTTGCTTTTGCTATTTCCTGGATTTATAGCCTCTTCATACTGAAAGGGCCTGAAAAATCATTGGCTCTAATCTTATTTTATAGAGAAGGAAAATGTCCCATCAGTGGCCTCTCCTCCATAAAACCCCGCTGGATAGGCTCCTCTACCGGGAAGCCTCCTCTGAATTACCCACACAGCTGGGCCCCTCCATTACTATTCCCCCACAGTTTCTGAGAGATACCAGGGCAGCCTGAAGTGGCTTCATCTTCCTCATCACTGGCACCTGCACCACTTCATTGCCCCAATTCCATCTGCTCAGGTAGCCACACGCTGTCTATACATGCTATCTTCACACATCTGGACCAACAAATGTTCCCCTGGGCACTACTTCAAAATTGATAATTAGTTGGCCACCATCTTCTGGGGCTGGGCCAATGGGCCTGCCCTTCCATTTCTTGTTAAACGTTCTTCCACAGTTCACATGGAACTATTCAGGTTAGCCTGTGTAACATAAAAAAAAGAGCCCTAGACTAGACATCACACTTTTTAGGTTGTATTTCCACCCAGGCTAATTTCTAGCTGGTGTGATTTACCTCTCTGAGGTCTCAGTTTCCTCCTCTGATAAATGGGGACAATATGATGCTGACATTAGAGGTCTGTTAAAAACTAGAAATAGCATACTTAACCCAGAAAAGATAATCAAAAGGGTTAATGTTATTTACCAACTGTGTGACCTTTAGGATGTCACTAAACCTCTTCGTTCCTCAGTTTCCTCATTTTTTGAAGTAGAAATAATATAACACTTGAAGAGCTATGTGAGCATTAAATAAGATGATGTACGTACTGTACTTGGATGGTGCCTAAATCATGGTAAGTGCTCAGTTGTTGGTAAGGAAAAGATCCCTGCCCATCTTACATCACAGGGTTGTGCTCCAAACTAAATGTAAAGCAATATTTCCCAAAAGTCGCAGATCAATTTAGTGGAATGCTTCAAGCAAATCTATATCTATACCTATCTCTATTTTGGGTCATGATATAAAGTGTTATTTCTAACTGTGAGGCACAATTAAATAAGTTTGAAAGACACTGGATGAAAGCCCTCTACAAATAAAAATAAAATAGCCCACGAAAACCACACGTAGACGGCTAAATCAGAAACCAGAACCAGTTGTCACTGAGTTGATTCCGACTCATGGTGATCCCATGTTTGTCCGAGTAGACATGTGCTCCATAGAATTTTCAATGGCTGATTTTTTGGAAGTAGATTGCCAGGCTTTTCTTCCCAGGCACCTCTTGGTGGACTCGAACCTCCAACCTTTTGGTTGGCAGCTGAGCACATTAACCATTTGTACCACCTAGGGGCTATTTCTGTTGTTGTTGTTGTTCTCATTTATTCGTCACAACAATTCTGTGGAATAGGAACTTTAGTTTTCTTTTTTTTAATTGTATTTTAAATGCAGGTTTATAGAGCAAACTAGTTTCTCATTAAACAACTAATATGCATAATGTTTTGTGATATTGGTTACCAACCCCATGACATGTCAACATTCTCCCCTCTCAACCTTGGGTTCCCTATTACCAGCTTTCCTGTCCCCTCCTGCCTTCGCATCCTTCCCCTGAGCTGGTGTGCCTATTTAATCTTGTTTTGTTTTATGGGCCTATCTAATCTTTGGCTGAAGCGTGAACCTTAGGAGTGACTTCATTACTGAGCTATAAGGGTGTCTGGGGGCCATACTCTCAGGGTTTTTCCAGTCTCTGTCAGAACAGTAAGTCTAGTCTTTTTTTTTTTTTTTGGTGAGTTAGAATTTTGTTCTACATCTTTCTCCAGCTCTGTCTGGGAACCTAGGGGCTGTTTTAAGAACAATGTCATCTTCCATCGTCTCTGGAACTTGGTTTTGCCTTGACACTGCAGTCTTGCTAATGCTTCCTTAATTCGTCTTACATCTAACTTGGAACAAAGCCCACTTGTTCTGCACTAATTACAGTAAAGAGAAAGGACTCCCTTGAATGTAGGCCTAAATTCATCAAGCCCATGCCAAGGTCTACTGTGTGTCTTTCTGCATCAAATGGAACATTCTGAACACCTTGAGGAAAAAGGAGTTGTTTCTGATTTTGAAAGCCCTTTCAGCTGGTAACTTTGTCTTGCACTTTGCAGTGATTCCGTCACCCACATTGTGGCAGAAAACAACTCTGCTTCTGATGTTCTGGACTGGCTTCAGGTACAGAAAATAAAAGCCAGCTCACAGCTAGAACTCCTCGATGTCTCCTGGCTGATAGAATGCATAGGAGCAGGAAAACCAGTGGAGATAACAGGAAAACACCAGCTTGTTGTAAGTGTCATGGTTGTGATTGTCATTGCCCTTTGCTTGGTGGTTAAGAACACTGGCTTTAGAATCACACCAGTAGAAACCAACCGCCTCTGAATCGATTCTGACTCACGGTGACCCTATGTGTGTCAGAGTAGAACCGTGCTCCACAAGGTTTTCAATGGTTGATTTTTTGGAATTAGATTGCCAGGGCTTCCTTCTGAAGTGCCTTTATGTGGACCTCAAACCTCCAACCCTTTGGTTAGTAGCTGAGAGCATTAATTGTTGGCACCATCCAGGGACTCCCAGAATCACACAGACCTGGGTTAAACCCCAGATTCTCTGCTCAATCTCAGTGTGACCTCGGGCTAATCACTTAGTTTTTCTGAGCTTCAGTTTTCTCTTCTGTATTATGAGATAACAATAGTGCCTACTGCCTAAGACAGCTATGAGAATTAGAAAGACACACCTGTAAAGCATTTAACACTGTGCCTAGTATACAGAAGGCGCTGAGTAATGGTGGCTATAAGGTTTACACACAAGTATTTCAAAATACCCAAGTTTTGATGTTCTGGCAGCAGGAAAAGAAGATTCCTATTTCTTTTTCTTATTACGATAATTCAGAAAGAAAAAAAAAGAATATTAATCTCTTAATTCTAAATCCTTGACCTATAGTGCTGGAACCTCAGGAAGGAAGAGGGTTCGGACCGTAACTATATAAATTCACAGAAAATAAAAATGATATTTAATTGATGGCTCTCTTTCACGTTTTTATTTCTGATTGCAAAAATAATACACGTTAGTTATAGCAAATTCACACATTTAGTGATATAAATAACATAACATTTGAGTGTCCCCGTAATTTTATTCTCCTTCCAAAGACAACTGCCATCATTGCCTCCAATATTTTTCTTTATCCATATCTGTTGTTATTAATAATTATTATTTAAAAATGAGTGCTTATGCATTTGTTTAGGTGACAGAAGACTATTCAGCCAGCCTCAGTCCAAGTCCTCAGAAGACTCCGCCACCTGCCGTAAAGATCTCACAATATGCGTGTCAGAGAAGAACCACTTTAAACAACCATAACCACATATTCACGGTAATGGGACTTTGCAGCAACACCCAGAGCAAATGAATGGCTTGCAGCTTCTTTCTATTTATCTACAAATTAAATTAAATTAAATTTGGGGAAGTTTTCCCCACACACACTCACCCACGCACCTATCCTGATCTCTGGTGCTCCTTGCTGTCAAGAATAGGTCCCCTTCTTTCATGGAAATGGAGAAATACATTTGGATTATATTCTTTTTTTAATTTTATTATATTTTAATGTGTTTTTGGTGAATTTTTACACAGCAAATCAGGTTCCCATTTAATAATTTTTATAAACATTATTCAGTGACATTAGTTACATTTTTTACAATGTCTCCACTTTCTCGTTATTTCCACTCTGGTTGTTCCATTTCTATAAATCTAGCTTCCCTGCCTGCCCCCTTTACTTTCTCGTCTTTGCTTTAGGGTAAATGTTGACCGTTTGGTCTCATATAGATAATTTGTGAAAGAAGCACAGTACTCACAGGTGATATTGTTTATTTATGCACCAATCTGTTATTTAGTTGAAAGGTGACCTCCGGGTGTGGTTTCAGTACGTAGTTCAAAGCGTATCTTACGGCGATAGTCTCAGGGTTCCTCTAGTCTCTACCGATCTAGTTTAAATCTGATCTTTCTTAAGAATTTGAGTTTTGTTTTACATTTTTCTCCCTTTCTATCCAGGACCACCTATTGTGTCCCTGGTCTGGATTATATTCTTTAGAGACAGTAAATTACTATTAATATTGATTGAGCATTGGTAATGGGTACAACACTTCTCAAAGGCAAATATTCTGGAAAACCAAATACTCTTATTAGTCCAATACGTGTTGTTGTTGTTAGGTGTTGCTGACTCTATTCTGACACACAGTGACCCCATGTCCAACAAAACAAAACACTGCCTGGTCCTGCGCTATCTCACAAATAGTTGCTATGCTTGAGCCCATTTAGCCACTGTGTCAATCCTTCTCGTTGAGGGTCTTCCTCTTTTTTGATGACCATCTACTTTACCAAGCATGATGTCCTTCTCCAGGGACTGGTCCCTCCTGATAACATGTCCAAAGTACTTGAGACGAAGTCTCACCATCCTTGCTTCTAAGGAGCATGCTGGCTGTAATTGTTCCAAGACAGATTTGTTTGTTCTTCTGGCAGTCCGTGGTACATTCAATATTCTTGGCCAACATAATTCAAAGGCATCAATTCTTCTTTGGTCTTCCTTAGGTTAAGCACATAGTAAGAGCAAATTACGTAAAAGTAGCAATAATGCATAGGCAGCCTTTTTTGGGAAACCGAAAAACAGAGAAGAGTCAGCAGACCTGAACTCTAACCTCAGCCTAATAAACTAGATCAGGCAAGTCAGTCTTGCTCTCTCAGCCTCAGTTTCTTCATCTCTTCAATAAGAAATTAGCTTGTTGCAGTTAGGTTCTGTGGAGTCATTTTCAACTCATAGTGATCCCATCTGACAGACTAGAACTGCCCTATAGGGTTTTCTTATACATCGCCAGCAAGAACTTTGTCCCAGAAAGCCATTGGGTGGGTTTGAACCACCAACCTTCCAGTTAGCAGCTGAGCACTTAACTGTTACACCACCAGCTAGATCCTCTCTAAAGCCTTATCCACCTGTGAAGTTTGGCAACTCTGTTTAAATGACCCTAATAAGCCCACAACTGCTTGTCTTCTAGCCTAGAGTCAATAGTCAGCAGGATAAAACATACAGTGGTTTAAGCCCTCAGCAGCTAAAGGAAAGATCAACAGTTCAAACCCCCTAAGGGCCACTTGGAGGGAAAAAGATGTGGCAGTCTGCTCCAGTAAACATTACAGCTTTGGAAACGCTCTGAGAGAGTTCTGCTCTGCCCTGTGGGGTCCCTACCAGTCGGAATCGACTTGACAGCACCAGGTTTTTTGCACTAAATGCAAAGCTTCTCATTTCTAGACTTCCAGCCCCACTTCTGCAAGGAAACTACAGCTATTAGGCATGATCAGCTTGAAGTCACACAAGTGCGGTTACTTTCCCCTTTGCTGGAAATGTAAACATGCCCCACCTTAAATAACCCTGGCCTTGGGACATTTGACCTAAGATTATATCCATTCACTCAGCAAGCCCATGTTAAGTGCTGTGTTTTGTGCATTTGCTAAGAGATAGGGATGTCTAGTCATTAAGACAGAATTCTAGCCACAGAGTGGTGGGGAAGACAGCAAGCAAGTATTGAGTTTTAGGGTGTGGTGAGTACAAGATCACTTTTTGATATTCTTAAATATCTGTTATTGTTGTGTGCAGTCAACGGATTCTCACTGTTAGCAACACATTGTGACAGAGTAGAACTGCCCCAGAGGGTTTCCCAAGTTGTAATCTTTACGGGAGTCACCAAGTCTTTTCTCTCACAAAGAGGCTGGTGGGTTCGAACTGTGGACCTTTCGGTTAGCAGCAGATCGCTTAACCAGAGTGTCACCAGGACCCCTTCTGGAATATCTAATGGCAGCAAACTCTAACTCTGGCGCCTGTTTTTCCAGTTCAACTCCACCTGAACCAGCAAACATTAACTAGGTGGCCCTTTGCTCCAGACACAAAGCCATGGGCGACCCAGTCCTGACCTTTAAGGAGACAGTCTGGCAGCACCAATACTTAAAGGAGAGCAAGAAGGCATTTATGAGTGAGTCCTGACTTGGGAGATGATAGAAAATAGACCATATTTTGCTCACTTGATTTTATTCCTCAGGATGCCTTTGAGATACTGGCTGAAAATTGTGAGTTTAGAGAAAATGAAGGGTCTTATGTGGTATTTATGAGAGCGGCTTCTGTGCTGAAATCTCTTCCGTTCACAATTATCAGTATGAAGGACACAGAAGGAATTCCCTGCCTGGTGGACAGGACAAAGTGTGTCATAGAGGTAAGGGTGAAATGTGATTTGTCCCACCTCCTATGATTTCTTTCATAAGCTAAAATTGATACTGAGAGAGAGAGGGAGAGATGCATCTAATAGATTTTCCCATCAACTACTTAGATGCGGTATTCGTGACTTCTTTTCCTTTATCTAGACATGCGTATGTATGGGTAGAGATAGAGATATAGAGATATGTGTGTGAGTGCACATATTTGTATAATCCACACCTAGTATGATCACAGATAGAGTCTGTGGGGTCAGTTAGTGGAAAAAGAACTCTCACATATTATTACTAATCACGATGAAAGACCCAAATGACCTAAAATCTCAACAGATGGGGAACAGTCTGACGTCAAACAGTCTGTGCATAGGGCCCTAGCTCCACTCAGGGGACGTCACCCTCCAGAACAGTGACAGATATGACATGCTGTGGAGCTGCTGTTTAAAGATCCCCTCAGCAAGGCCTATCCAATAGTAAGTTTCCGGATAGTCAACTAAAAGGTAAATTATTCAAGGAAAACCGTTCCAACTCTACTTAGAAGGGGGTGGCTCTGAGCTAGCCATTATAAGCGCTTGAACTTGGATTAGCTTCCTGGTGGGTCCAAAATTATCCTGCTCAAATAAAAAGCCCTCTTGTTTTAGCAAGTTCATATCCATTGAAAAGAAAATTATCACAAATATTTAAACATACAATCGTCAGTGATTATTTTGGCTTGGTATTCTGTAGATTTGGACCCAATTCCTACAGCATCTTTGTCCCCGAGCATTGTAAAAGGGTACTTAGATATATGAAGCTTGAATTTTCAGAATTAGATGGAAACGTCTTGTGTTCTCTGAATGGCTAGAAAAACATCCTGCTTGAATGGGGGTGTGTTTCATGAAAAATCAAGCTACCAGATCTGTGAATTTGAGAGTCTCAGACTGATTGTCTACCATCACTAATTTAAAATATTTTTCAACTATCCACAAAGGATATTATTGAAGATGGAGAAAGTTCTGAAGTTAAAGCTGTGCTAAATGATGAACGATATAAATGCTTCAAAGTAAGTGATTTTAGTATATTTATCTAAGATGGCTTTTCAGTTCATCATATAACTTATTCCGGGTGGTCTAGGCAGCAGGTGGCTAAATGAATATGGGTGCCCTAGCTTATTGCCATGCTACCTGGAGATACAAATCATCTTACTTTCCAGGAGTCTGTTACCCTTGGGTACAAATATCATGGAGACACAAGGACCATGGGGACAGGCCAAGCCTGCTCATAAAAAGCAAACCTGTGTCTGGAAAGCTCTTCACTGCATCCTCTTCTACTTGAAGCCGGATTTGTTACCTCCCAATTTTCCCTACCTTAGAGTTGCAGGTGGCAGCAACCTCTGCAAAGCCCTCCCACACGCCCAGCTCATTCCTTCAACCAAGACAGCTTTTGGCTTCTGAGCCCCATCCCGCAACCCTGAGCCTTGGATCAGAAGTGTTATGCATAAGCCTAAAATATGGTCATGGGTAGGCGCCCAGGCTTGGAGTACAGACAGACCAAGGTTAGAGTCCAGGTTCTGTTACTTGTGGAGCCCTGGTGGTGTAGTGGTTAAGAGCTTGACTGCTAACCAAAAGGTTGGCAGTTTGAATCCACCAACAGCTCCTGGGAAACCCTATGGGGCAGTTCTACTCTGTCCTATAGGGTCACTTTGAGTTGGAATCAACTTGATGGCAAAGAGTTTGGTTTTTTTTTTGGTCTGTCAGTTGCCAGCTATATGATGATGGAGAACTTATATTACATGAGCTTTCCTCTGTAACATGTGAGAGTAAATATGCATAGCACGCTTGTGTGTAAGAGACTCTTGCAAAGGGATGTGCCCAGCAGGGATAGCTGTCATCACTTATTGACAATACAGGCAATCCCACGATCAGATTATGCCAGAACCTGCTTCCTCAACTGTTTCATTTAGTAATGCTATGTGTCAGGAAAGGACCTTGAAACAAAATTGTCTCCAATAAATTACTATCACCCATCTACACGTCCTATTCAGGAGAAATTGGGTCAGAGGTTTACTTACGCACTTTCTGAACTGCTTGAGACCTTAAAATGTACCACTTCATTGACATAATGATTATTTTAGAAACTAATGGCATATCTTTTCCTCCATTTTAGCTCTTCACTTCTGTATTTGGAGTGGGATTAAAGACATCTGAGAAATGGTTCAGGATGGGTTTCAAAACTCTGAGTAAAATAAGGACAGACAAAACCCTGAAATTTACACAAATGCAGGAAGCAGGTAAATTGTCTTTCCTGAAAAATCTCATGTGGTTACTATGGGCTGGCCAGGTTGTGGCAGAGATCTGAAAAGTCACCTGTACTTTCACTCAAATCTGGGTGAGCTGGGATACCTCTTTTGCTTTCTTTGATGCTTGTGGTTAAAAGCATAAGCTTTCAGAATCTGGCAGACCTGGATTCAAGTCCAGCCTCCAGCACTTTCTAGTAGTGTGACTGTGAGCAAGTTAAAGTCTTTGAGCCTTAGTTTCCTCATCTATGAAAGGGAGATTATATTGAGGAATAAATCAGATACTGTAGGCAAATTCCTTAGTACCATGCCTGCACAGAGCAAAGGTGCTCTGGTGGGTGGTGATGTCATTACTCCTTTATCCAGATGCCATATTAGGTTGTGCTGCTGATCTGGTTCTTAGTGAATGATTCTTCTAGATGTTTGGTCCCAGCTGTCTCCTTTGGTAAGAGACATGGGTGTGAGTCAAGGACAGAAAGTCAGCATGGAGGACTGAAGAATAAAGAATACTCGAACAAACTAGAGTTGTTGCTTGGCACAAATGTCAATATGCTTTAGAGACTGTAGAACACCAGGAAAATATAAAGTGAATGCTGAAATCTAGGCATGGGGTTGGCCTACCTGACCAGGACTTTTTAGCCTGAGAAGAGAAGCCTGTGCTCACCCACCTGAAGCTCTGGAGGACCCCTTAGAGTTGAAGGTCATTTCTATTTTTTCAGGGTCCTAGTATATTTTTTTAAAATGAAGATGTACACCAATGTTCGTTACAGTATTATTCACAATAGCCAAAGGTAAAAATAATCTGTCTTAGGTTGGGTTCTCTAGAGGAGCAAAACCAGTGAAATGTATATATGTAAATACAGAGCGAGAGATTTAGTTCAAGGAGATGGCTCATGTAGTTGTGGAGGCTGGCAAGTCCCAAAATCCATGAGTCAGGCATCAGGCTGGAGGCTTTTCCTGACTCACATGGTTGTAAGGGCTGATGAACCCAAAATTGACAGGTCAGATGGCAGGCTGCTGGCTCACTTCCCAAGAACCAAAGGTCAGATGATGGCAAGTCAGATGAAGGATTCAGAGAGAGCTTTGCCAGAACATCCATATATTCTGGATGCGGGCCACATTCCCAAGGAAACTGATTGGCTTTCAACTGATTGGCCTTTTAACTGATTGGCTGCTCATATCAGATCACAAAATGGAGGATGATTACATAATATCTGCCAAACCACTGAGAATCATGGCCTAGGCAAGTTGACACATAACCTTAACCATCACACAAACCAAATGTCCATCAACACATGAATAGATAAACAAAATATGATATGTCCATACAATTCAATATTGTTGTTGTTGCTCAGTGCTCTCGAGTGGATTCTAAAGCATAGTGACCCCACATGACAGAGTAGAACTGCCCCACAGAGTTTTCTTGACAGTAATCTTTATGGAAGCAGATTGCCGGGTCTTTTTCCCACTGAGCTGCTGGATGGGTTTGAACCACCAACCTTTCAGTTAGCAACCAAGTAGTTAACCATTGTGCCATCGGGACTCCTTAATGGAATATTACTCAGTCATAAAAAAGAATGAAGTTCTGATACATGCTATGACATAGATTATGATGTTAAGTGAAATGATCCATTGTGAGTAATGCTGCTGTGAACTCTGGTGTACATAAATGGTTGCTTTACAATACAATTGTAATTCAAAAGAGAATTGCAGTCACAGTCCTGAGAACTATGGCTTCTGGAGTTACAGGAATTGATAAAGTCACCAAACTTTTTAATGATATGAAAATAAGGGAATCTCCTACAAGAGGAAACCAGAAAGAAAGAAAACAGCTATTTGCTGTTTAAATGATCCCCAAATCAAGCAACTATAGAGGAAGCAAATCAACTTGGTGAGTCACATCAGTGATATTATAGAAGACCCCTACTCATCTTTTGTAAAGATGCTAACCTGTGAAAGATTGTTAATAAGCTTCATACTGTGCCACATAGGAAACAAAAGAGTATAAGAAAAAAAGACCCAGTGTTTACATTATGGGCTCTGAAACTGCACAATTAATAAGCATGACTTATACTAACTTTAGAGATGCCATTAAAAATAGATTTACATAAGTATTAAATGTAAGTATCAAGTAAATGGTTTAGAATCAGAGTAAGGACTCTCAATACTTAGAAATTGGGAGGCAGTATAGTGTTTCGCTTAGATGAAAACCCTTATTAGATGACATCAGGTGCTCTCAGGATCTAAGGAGCTCCCACTTCCCCAGCTTTGTAAACTGGATTTTTCCCATCCTACTGTGCTCTCCCAACCCAGTGAATGAAGTAGGTGTCATTCATGTAAGCAGTCAGTGATTGCTACCAGACCTTTTAATGGGGTTAGTTTTATGTAGAACTCAAGGGATATTTTCCCATCTGTGATGGTTAATGTTGTGTGTCTGCTTGGCTGGGCCTTGATTCTCAGTGGTTTGGCAGTTATGTAATGATGTAATTTGGCAGTTATGTGATGATATAGTCATCCTCCATGATGTGATCTGATGTTATCAGCCAATCAGTTGTAAGGGGAGTTTCCTCAGGGGTGTGGCCTGCATCCAATAGATATATATGGACGTTCTGGCAAAGCTTGCTTGCTTGCTGTGGATCCTGCATCTGGCTCATCATCATCTGACCTCCAGTTCTTTGGATTTGAGTAAGTGTCCTGCTGTACTGCTTGCTGACCTTGGGACTCTTTAGCCTCTACAGCCCATGAGCCAGTAGCCTGCTGTCTGACCTGCCATTCTTGGGTTTGTCAGTCTCTGCAGCCACATGAGTCAGGAGAAGCCTCCAGCCTGACACCTGACCCATGGACTTGGGACTTGCCAGCCTTTACAACTGTGTAATCCATTTCCTTGAGACAAATCACTCTCTCTATATATACGTACGCTTTACTGGTTTTGCTTCTCTAGAGAACCCAACCTAAGACACCATCATACTTATTATAGTCCAAAAAACTGGCTGTATGCATCCGTTGTAGCAGGACTACAATTAATGGAATTGTCAATGGGAATAGCTTAGAATACAGCAAAAGGTAAGCTAATTGAACACATTGGAAGTATGATCCACAGACTGGATGGAAAAGTTGATTCAGTATGACTTATAATTGCGCTGGATTGTAGCTTCATGAGGCTTGAGCATTGATCATGCCATATTGGTCTTGAAAAGTCAATTTTTGATATATAGCAGCATACATATAACATTATGCAGTGTGATAAGTTTCTCATAAAAAGTTAAACCCCCATACCAAAAAAGAATGCCAATTAAGTTGTTTTCACGGTGTCAACAAATTATTATAGGACCTCTCTATTCATTTCTGATATCTTCTTAAAGAAATAGTTGACAACCATGCCTTTTGTTTCTATAACTACACATACATCACTGAATATGTTTGATTGCTGCCAAATGAGTTGCACTTTGAATATCAGTCATGATGGCAATTTTTATGTAAAAAGAGCTTAACGAAACATTGCTTTTTATATCAAAATTTCAGCATTACAAAAATGGTCATGTTGCAATAAAAATTGATTTATACAAGAAAAAGAAAGTAGAAAGTTTTAGGATTTATAAAAAGAAAAAAGGTGTTCTACAAGTCTTGTGGTTTGGTATTGGACACAAGTTTATAGATGTATGAACATCTTCTCTTGGTCTTGCCAACACATTTCTGCAACTATCCTAACTTAGAGATGGCATGGGAACTTTGAATTTGAAAACTTGTGAACATGGTGTTCAAGCCAAAGGGCTTCCCTGTCCCCTGAATCCCCTCGCTCCCAGGATCCTGGTGGTAGGAGAGGAAGGACCAATAGATTTGCTCTGTGTCATTCCGGAGACCTGAACCAGGGTCAGTGATGGATGCAACTCTGAGGAAGTAGACTTAAGCTCCTCAAAAGAAAGAACTGCCCAAACAGAGTTTACAATTAGGAAATGGGCTGCCTCCAGAGATATCAGAGTCCCCATTTGTTAGAAAGATTTAAGCAGAGTTTGAATGACACTTTCTTGGGGATCCTAGCTAAGAGCAGTGGCTCATATTGAAGGATAGGGCCCTGTGACTCTTCCTTGAAAATCCTAAACTGTCCCTAAGGCCCTATGAATGTCCCCACATCCCTGCTCACCTCTCTTCCAATTCTTCATCCCAATTCTTGGAGATATGACCCCCCCCCATCTCCTTTCCTCTCACCTCCAACACACCCTCCATAGGTCTGTGGGAATAGCCAAGTCATTAGCTCTTCATCATAATGACTCTGTCCCAGTTTTCATTTATCTGTGGTGGTCAGACAATGAAGCACCAAGGCAAGCCACCTAAGATGTTGTCTCCCTCAACTCAGACACAAATCCTCTTCCTATTCTTGACTTTAATTTTTAAATTGATTCATTGCCTTCCAACTTTAAGCCTTCCCATCCCAAATCCTTATGCATTATCTTTTTTAAATGATAGGAAAACAGTTTATTGATCAAGAAGTCTGGTTCTACAGTTGGGAAATCAGATTTGAACCATTTGGTTTCCAGAGGGATATAAAATATTGCCTCCTTCTTAATCAGGAATATTGTAAGCCCCTCTGTCAAAAAGCAAAGAATCATTGTTACTGTGAAAAATTCATGAACCAAATGGACAGCATGGATTATTCTGTCTCTATGGAAACAAAGTTCGATGTTAATGCCTGTGATCATGTTAGCTCTATTTGGAGGGCAGAATTTCCAGCCAATGAGGGCTGGTTATTTAACTCTTTCCACTGACCTGTCAAATGGCCTCTCAGGATTCCTCTACTATGAAGACCTTGTCAGCTGTGTGACCAAGGCTGAAGCAGATGCGGTCAGCGTGCTGGTTCAAGAGGCAGTGTGGGCGTTTCTGCCGAATGCCTTTGTCACCATGACAGGAGGGTTCCGGAGGTAAATAACGAAGACTACTTTTGCCTCTCCTGCTTTAACTGCTTCAGTGGGTCCAGTCTCCTACTGGCTTTTGACCATTGCACAAAAGGCGTTTTGTGATCTGGCACGGACCTCTTTCTGCAGCCTTGTTTCCTGCTCCTCCATTCTCATTTCAGCAACCACAAAGGACTTGTCATTCCCCCACACACCAGGCTGTTTCTTGCCCCTTTGACTTTGCTTACTCAAGCCCTTCTGGTTGTACTGCCTTTCCTCAAATTTTCCCCTGGCTAGCTTCTCACCCTCTATGACTCAATTCAAATATCACCTCCTCCAGAAAGCCTTTCTTGACTTTCTCGTCCTCTATGGTGGGTCAAGCACCCCTCCTGCATGCTCCCTTGACCCCTGTCAATCACTTGTTACACATCATGATGGATATCTGTTGTACGTGTGTTTTACCTACTAAGGTTTTAGAGCTTAGTGCTCAGTGCAAGTCAGCTTAGTGCTTGGTGCGTGGCACAAAGAAGATGCTCAAGAAATGTTGGTTGAGTCAATGAATGAATGAATGAGCTCCTAGCAGAGATAATGTGTAGTTGTTGGATATTAAAATTTCCGATTCACAAAGGGATTCCCTCCTTCCCACCTCCTCCTCCAACTCTCCCTCTGACCCTCTTACCGGGTGGCTGAGTGGCTGTTGGCTGTCCGGCAAGCCAGGTTTGAGGTAAGGCAGGAAGTGGGAGGAGAAGATGGAATCTAAGAAAATGCCCTTAATCTATGTCATCATTTCAAGAGGTCAGCTTTGGATGTCATAGTTCTTAGCTTGCTTTTTGTCATACTTCTCTCTCTCTCAATCTCTCTCTCTCTGTGTGTGTGTGCGTGTGTGTGTGTGTGTGTGTGTAGAAGGAATAATCTTCTTTGTCATTTTTTGCCCTCATATATATAATTGTATATGTAGTATATAGGATTTTTTCCTGTGTTATAAGTTAATTTTGCAAGGAATAGAGTTATTTAGTTTAAAATAAGAACAGGATAATTTTTTAAAATTTTGTGTTGTAAACCTTAAGCATAGGGCATAGAAACACAGGTGCTTTTTAAAAATTCAGAGCTAAAAATCTAATGTATTTCCATCTTATAACTATTTTGTAATCAGGGGTAAGAAGATTGGGCATGATGTCGATTTTTTAATTACCAGCCCGGGATCAACAGAGGAGGAAGAGCAACAACTTTTACATAAAGTGGTAAACTTGTGGAAAAGGGAGGTAAGAAGAAAGATAAAAAAAAAATAGATGCTTAGACACGCACACATTATATGAACACTGTTGAAGTGTGCACACTATTTACTTCCTAATTGTGTAATGACATCTAATCAATTCATAATTATTTGCAACAGTTTATACAATGTCACATGACAAGCAATGAGACTTATCTGCTTCAGTCCAGGTACATGTTATAAATATGTGTCTTGTTTATTTATACTTACCCTCTTACCAAAGTGGTCTGGGCCGCTATGCATCTGTGTTTGACATGCAAAAGCATTAAAGCACTCAAATGCTGCAAAATGCATGATAACACACCCCAATAACTAAAATTATTTGGGGATTATTTGCTCTTGCAGTTACCACTCAGGTTTAGGAGTTAATTGCATGTTTCTGCTTCTCTCTACCCCACATCTGCCCAATGCCCTGAAGACATCTCACCCTCGGGTAGATAAATTGGATGATAACAAGCATTGCTGGGCATATCTTAGAATGACAGCTAACTTTCTGACTAGGCAACGTAAAATGCAACATGAGTCTCTAATCTTATTCCACTCTCTCTCCAAGGCAAGCAGAGTAACAATCTCTCATGAGAAAAAAACATCCCAAAATGTTACTTAGAGAGAGCAAGTCATCTGCCCAGAAGTGGGGCAGTGCCTCCAGCCACGACTCTTTGTGCCAATTAAACCCGCTCATCAGTATAATATAAAGGGACACTAATTCAAAGCAAATTCACAGAAACAGCTTGGCTTTTTGTTTTGGGTTGGTTGGCTGGCTTTAAAGTGGGTGTGGGAAGGAGCTGGGCCCTGGTGTGAGATTCAGAAGACGGGTTCCTTTGCAGCTTTGCCATTAGATGGCTTTGAGTTAGCCCCTCTAATTGCTAACTCGTGCAAAGAGAGGATAATACAACCACTTCCTTCCCTAATGATGCTAGGTGGGCCCAACGCAAGGACAAAAACATACCCACTTCTGCTCATATGTGTAAAGATTTCACTAAGAGCTTTTGCTAGGAGCTCCATGTTGAATCGCAAACGCTCTCCATGGGAGACCCATGCTGATGTCTTCCTGTTTATTTTTAGGGACTGCTTTTATACAGTGACCTTATTGAGTCCACATTTGAAAAGCTCAAGAAGCCTAGCAGCAAGGTGGATGCTTTAGATCATTTCCAGAAATGCTTTCTGATTTTAAAATTGCATCATCAGAAGGTGGACAGTGGCAAGTCCAGCCAGCTGCAAGGAAAGACCTGGAAGGCCATCCGTGTGGACCTGGTCATGTGCCCCTATGAGTGCCACGCCTTTGCCCTGCTGGGCTGGACCGGCTCCCGGGTAAGCGCTAGACAGATCAATCAGACACGTTAGCTTTCTGAAAGACATCAGTTGTGTCTACCTGAGCCCAGGGGAGAGACAATGGCAGTGAGGCCAGGGTGACAGGGAAAGGGGCAGTGCCCAGAAACCCCTAAATCAAGGCATGCCCCCACGTATGGTCAGGTGAGGCAGATTAGCCTGGAACAGTGATTCTCAGGCGTGGTGTCCACACCTGCAGCATCAGCCTCACCTGGGAACAGGTTAGAAATGGAAATCCTTGGGCATCCCTCAGACCTACTGAATCTGAACTCTTGTGGGTGGAGCCCACCAGTCTGTGTTTGCAAAAGCCCTCCCAGGGTGATTCTGATGCAGCTTAAGTGTAAAAACCACCAGTACAGAAACTAGCAGGGTAGTTAAGAGCACAGGTTTGGCTCAGTCCAGACCTGGTTACAAGTCCCTGCTGTGCCTCTTACCAGCTGGGTGATCTTGGACACACACCCCATGCCCTTTAAGACTGTTTTCCCATCAGGAAAGAGAGAGCAATAACCGTAGCTCCCTCCCTGGGTTGCCAGGGTTACGTGAGACAACCTTGGCAAGGGTCTCAGCACCACATGAGGCCCGCGGTCAGTGCTGGATAAACGGTAGCTCTGACCACTAACCAGTGGCCATGTTATATTCTAAGTACACAGAACATAACTAGCACATAGTAGGCATTCAATAAATATTTGCTGAATGAATATTACTATTCTGCAAATAAAGGACATTATCATCATCTCGAATGGTCTGCAGGAAAATGCTCCTGAGGAATCCAGAACTATGTCCCTCATCCCACAGGGGTCTGAGGAGCCAAGGGCAGCCCCTCACTGTCCCCATTCATCTCCTGCATGACCCTCTCTTCATACACAGTGTGAGCAGCCATCACCCTGCTAAGTGCTGGGGGAGGGGAGGAGGGTGGCCCAGGGCTCTGGGGCTGGGGTGGAGTACTAAGAAATACCCCAAACTTTCATAGACCTGTAGCTACTGCACCCAGAATCTGCTTCTCCCTGATTCTACCACAACCCTGGCTTCCTCTCTTCCCTATTATAAAAGACTTCTAGTTGGAAAGTCTATCTTCTCACACACCCAGGTGGTAGACAAGGGCAGTTCTCAGTCAGCTTTCCGTATACGCCTAAACCTGTGGCGGTGGAGTCAATCCCGATTCATAGTGACCCTATAGGACAGAGTAGAATTGCCCCATAGGGTTTCTAAGGCTGTAATCTTTACGGAAGCTGACTGCCATATCTTTCTCCTGCAGAGCGGCCGGTGGGTTCAAACCCTCCACTCTCTGATTAGCAGCCAAGCTCTTAAACACTGCACCACTAAGCCTTCTTCCATATAGGCCTGTTGTTGTTGCTGTTAGGTACCACCAAGTTGGTTCCGACTCACAGCAACCCTATGTACAACAGAACGAAACACTGCCTTGTCCTGCGCCATGCCTACAATCATTGTTATACTTGAGCCCATTGTTGCAGCCCCTGTGTCAATCCATCACCTTGTGGGTCTTCCTCTTTTTCGCTGACCCTCTACTTTACCAAGCATGATGTCCTTCTCCAGGCACTGGTCCCTCCTGATAACATGTCCAAAGTACGTAAGAAAAGTCTCACCATCCTCCCTTCTAAGAAGCATCCTGGCTGTACTTGTTCCAAGACAAATTTGTTCTTCTGGCAGTCCATGGTATACTAAATATTCTTCACCAACACCATAATTCAAATGCACCAATTCTTCTTTGGTCTTCCTTATTCATTGTCCAGCTTTTGTATGCATATGAGGCTATTGATAATACCATGGCTTGGGTCAGATGCACCTTATTCCTCAAAGTGATATCTTTGCTTTTTTAACACTTTAAAGTAGTCTTTTGCAGCAGATTTGCCCAATGCAATATGTTATTTAATTTCTTAACTGCTGCTTCCATGGACATTAATTGTGAATCTAAGTAAAATGAAACCCTGTTATTGGTCCAGTTGTGAGGATTTTTGTTTTCTCTATGTTGAGGTGTAATCCATACTGAATGCTGTGGTCTTTGATCTTCATCAGTAAGTGCTTCAAGTCCTCTTTCAGCAAGCAAGGTTGTGTCATCTGCATATCACAGGTTGTTAATGAATCTTGCTCCAATCCTGATGCCGTATAGTCCAGCTTCTCAGATTATTTGCTCAGCATACAGATTGAATAAGTATGGTGAAAGGATATAACCCTGATGCACACCTTTCCTGATTTTAAACTATGCAGTATCCTCTTGTTTTGTTGGAACTACTGTCTCTTGGTCTATGAACAGGTTCGGCATGAGCACATTAAGTGTTCTGGAATTCCCATTCTTCTCAACGTTGTCCATAATTTGCTATGATCCACACAGTCGAATGCCTTTACGTAGTCAGCAAAACACAGGTAAACATCTTTCTGGTATTCTCTGCTTTCAGCCAAGATCCATCTGACGTTAGCAATGATATGCCTCATTCCACATCCTCTTCCGAAGACTAGAATAGGCCTAGAATAGGAAATTATTCTTTGCCACTAAAAAACAACAAAAAACCCTCTGCCGTTGAATCAATTCTGACTCATAGCAACCCTATAGGACAGAGCAGAACTGCCCGCTAGGGTTTCCAAGACTAATTTTTAAGGAGGCAGGTGAGTTGGAACCGCCCATTTCGCTGACCTTTCGGTAGCAGCCAAGCGCTTAACCACCGAGCAACAGGCGATCCTCTCACCTCCGCTAGAGGGCGCAATGATCGCATGGCTTTCTCCTTAATTACTCAGAGAAAGAACAAAATTTCTAGATTTCCGCTTCTCGAGGAAATTACGTAGCTTGAACGGCAACTCTATTAATTGTCCCCCCTTTTCCGAAATATTTCTGTCCTCTGTTTTAGGCTTCAGGCTTTTCTGCCTGCAGCCTCAGAGCCTACCAGGATCGTGGGAGATGCCCCTATGAGAGCACGCCGCTCAGCTCATCAGCTTTACAGAATCTTGGTATGAGAGGATGTTAGAGCTGGAAAGGAACGGACCGTAGCCGTTGACCACCCATCTTCTCATCTGACCAACCATGATTCAGAGAGTCTGGTGACTTGCCGAGGCTGGACTCTCGGTCCCCTGACTCTTTATGCTCTTTTAACAATAATGATATTTTTTTTTTTAAAAAAAGCTATTATCTATTCGACATTTGCTCTGGATCAAGTATTGATCTGGAAACGTTGGGTATTATCTTTTTAAAATAATCCTCACAATATGCATTCATTCAACAAATATATGCCATTATTCGAGGTGAGAGGGGTTTATGGTTTTCAACAAAACATCCTTTCCTGTTCTCACGAAGCTTACATTCTAGTGTGCGCATGCGCGGAGGGAGGGCCTTGGTTGTAGAGACAGAAAACAGAGTAATTCCAGAAAGTGGTGAGTATCCTGAGAAGTGGCTAGCAGTGTCTGGGGGCTCTTTAGAAGAGAGCAGTCTGACCTTTGAGCAGAAACGAAAATGAAGAAAGAGCATCATTCCCAGTCGGGGGAGGAGAACATTCCAGCCAGAGGGGCCAGTAAGAGTGAAGGCTGGAGGCTGGAGCATGTTGGCAAATCTGAGGGTCTCAAAGGCCTGAATGACTACAGGGGGATAGAGAAGAAGGTGAGGTTGGAGAAGTAGGTCGGACCAGATCGGTTAGGGCTCTGTAGGCGGTTTTTGGATTTTCTTCCAAGAGTGATGGGCCTGTCTGGACAGTTTTAAGCATGGCGGCAGTATGACCTGTATTGCCTTTGTAAAAGGATTGCACTGGTTACTGTTTGAGGATGGACTGGGGGAGGCGGAAAGGCAGGGGTAGAAGCGGAGAGACAGCTTGGAGGCTATGGCAGTAGTAGACCTACAGGGGGGCCCGCCGAGCAGGAAGAAGTACTCCGCTTAGGGACTTGTTCTGGAAGTGGAGCTGACACGACATGCTGATGGATTAAATGTAGGGAGTGAGGAGAGAGGGGATCCAGAATGCCTTCTCTAAGAGACTGTTAAACTTCCTTGATAAATGGGGAAGCCAAAGTGCCTCAGGCAGCCACAGTAGTGTCAGGACTGGAAACCAGGTCTGTCAGTTGTCCAACCACTGAAGAGCGGGGGCAGTCGGCTTGCAGTTGGACCTGGGGAAGCTCCCCAAAAGGAGAGAGCTGGTAGAGCCTGGGTAGTGGGCATGGTGGAGAACGATCACGGATCTGCAACAGAGGCAAGTGTAAAAACGCCTGTAGACCACCCTCACCCCAGCTCCCACCCCACCTTTGCCTCGGTGGGCTGGACTTCACACCAAGTAGGCATGCAAGTTCCCAGCTGGCCAAAAGAGGAGCTGAGAAACACGAGGACACATGGAGGACCTCTTTTCTTACCTTGGCAAGTCTCTCTTCGACCTCCGAGCTGATATCCGAACCAGTTATGAAGGAGCTTGGCCCACTGTGCAGGTCAGAGGCAGAGAGAGCGTGTGCCGTGATGGGCATTTGGCCATCCCGAAGAGCAAAAGCCCAACCGCGTGACCGAATGGAGGAGAGTCTTCCTGTGTGCTCATGTGTTGGGGAACATGTAAGTGCTGAAGGAAGCCCCCCGAGTGTGTCTTATGATTCAAAAGCTGAAGCCCTTGGCTCAGCAGTAAAACCTAATTAAAAGGACCTGTGCTGGGAGACTTACTGTGTCTGCCAGAAGTAAGTGTGGCCCGAATTAAAGGGAGACTCTTCCTACTCCGAAAAGGGAAGTTTCTACCAGGGTTCTAAGACATGGCTTCAGCCAAGAGCCTGAGAGGGCCAAGGAACTCATTCCTTTCTTTTATCCATAGCCCTGCCCCCAATAGCTGGCTGACCCAGGGATTGACGTGGACAAAAGCCAGAGAATAATCAAAAAAAAAAAAAAAGGATTCCAATGAAATGTATTACCAGATGCAGGTTGAGGGGCTCCATTTGGTAAGGTTTAAGAATGATGACCCCTAGATTACTAGGGAGAATTTTTAAAGCAAAAAAAAAAAAAAAAATAGAGACCATAAGTGAGAGAAAAGACTAGGCAAAGTAAAGATTGAACTTTCTTGTACCTTGTCTATCTCATATATGACTCTTTGCCCCTTTGGGGATGTGAAAACCTTCATTCACTCAGCAAAGATTTGTTGAACACTTACTCTGCCCCTGGCATTGTGCAAGGAGTGGGTATAGAGGAAAGCAAGCAAACATGAGCTCTGTCATCATAGAGCTTTGCCCTGGGGGATAATATCACTTTGTGAATGTTTAGTGGAGATAGATATTTACTGTAGTGATTTAGCTTTCATTAAACACGCAATAAGGAGCCCTGGTGGCACAGTGGTTAAGTACTTGGCTACTAACCAAAAGGTCAGTGGTTCGAACCCAACAGCAGCTTCGTGGAAGAAAAGACCTGGCGATCTGTGCCCTTTGGGGCAGTTCTACTCTGTCCTATAGGGTTGCTATGAGTTGGAATCAACTCAATGGCACAGAACAACAACACAAACACACAATTAATACTGAAGACATTCTGACTTGATAGTAATTTATTTTAATTATCTCTTGTCTAGCAATTTGAGAGGGACATCCGGCGCTACGCCACGCACGAGCGGAAGATGATACTGGACAACCATGCTCTATATGACAAGACCAAGGTAGAGTTTTCTCCCTGAGATGGGCTACTTTGACTCTCATCCCCAAGGCTAGCTCCCTGAGCACTTTCCTGAACTGATTTTAGTATCCAGGTACAGTTTCCTTTGCCATGAGTTTCCTGTTCCCACAGATTACTGTTGAGGGCATCTGGAAAGATTCCAGCAGGCCCACAGTCCCCAGCTGGCCCAAAATGCACCTCAGGGACTTTTGGCTTAAAGATGATGAGCAAGCTGGGCCTCCAGACCCATTCTAGCAGTGGACTGCTATTGTGTTTATATGTCCTTAGTGTTTACAATGAGCAACTCCAGAGAAAACCAAAGATCCCCCTAAATCACAAATACCACTCTAGTACCCCTTAAAGGCAGTGGGCAATAACATCCTGAGTGATCACTTCGGTCATTAATGACAGTCTGCTGCAAGAATAGAGAGCAAAAGAACTTCCCTGAGATGGAGATGGTTAGTCACTTGTTAAGTGACTCATTTGACATGCTAGCCTTGCAGAGGTCATGATCCAAGTTCATGCCTCAGCAAAATGATAAATCACTGTATGAATTATGAAGAGTTAAGTATTCCAGTGTTAAATCCACAAGTGCCAAGGACCAACTGTTCTTACAGTGGTCAAAGACACTAAACTAGGTTTCAAGGGGAAAACAGACACACAAGAACTAGAAGCAATGGTACTTGACCTCTAGGAGCTAATAGTCTAAATAACTTTGACCAAAAGAGAGAATTTAGCTTATATAACTGCAGCATCCAGTGGTAACAGTGGCTTCAGGTAGGGCTGTATCCAGGTGCTGAGGTAGACTTTCCTCAGCATTGGTTTCCTGATCAGACAGGGTTTTCTCATGAGTTTCATCCTTCTAGTTTAGCTATTCCAAAAGAGAGGAAGAGCTTCTTTGCTAATAGTTCCAGTAAGAATCCTAGCTGATGTTCATTGACCAGGCCTGGGTCATTTGCCTGTCCTTGGAGCTCAGGGTGGGGTGTTCTTCACCTGAACCTCATGGACTGAGAGTAAGTAGGGGTGATTTCCCAAAGAAAACTTGAGGTGCTGCTGCCAGTAGGGGGCCATGGATGCTGGCAGGAAAGACTCCAATGTTGAGCGTGTGAGTGGTGGTAGGTAGATTCATATAACACAATTTAGGAACACCTACAAATTAACATATAATAAATAGTTCAGTGTAAGCAAGTGTCTATATAAGTGTGCTATACACAAGAAGGAATGGAGGAGAAGTGGTGCTAGGTCTTAAAGAGATTATGGGGTGGAAGGCGGGGCAAGGGCAGGAGTGGAAGACTGGGAGGAGAACCCAACACATAGAAATATTCTATAATTACCAATAGCAGCAGTTTATAATTCTAGCTGCACATTGTAATTACCCAGTGAGCTTTTAAGTAGATTGATGCCAAGATCTCTTGCCCTGCGATTCTGATTTCTTTGAACTGGAGTATGGCCCAAGCGTTAGTTATACAATCTCCTTCAGGTGGGTGTAATGAACAGCTGTGGTTAAGAATTACAGACCCATAGAAAAAAATCCAAAAGCCTTTTGCTGAATGTGTAAAGATGTCATGATTTTATCTTAACTCATTTGGTACTGTATTTTTGGATGGGAAAATATAAAAATTACAGAATTTAGTTAAGATGACTTTTTATACTCAGAAACAGAAAATTATATTTTGGCAATAATTCATTCTGACAAGACAGTTTTACAAGTAGTAATTTTACTGTGTCAGCACTAAGATGCTTCACAAAAATATCTGAATGTACACATTTCTTATTGTTATGTTTCCAGAGGGTATTTCTTAAAGCAGACAGTGAAGAAGAAATTTTTGCACATCTGGGACTGGATTACATTGAACCATGGGAAAGAAATGCCTAGAAAAGAGTTCTGGACTTTTTTTCTGTTTTGGGGTTTTTTGCTACATTTTGTTATATTATAAGATCAAGTTAAATAACTATGCTTCATATTACAGTAAAAAGCTTCCTTAGGAAAGTTAAGGATTCTTCAAGTCTTAATGAAATGCAGATTGCTACTAGAAATGAATTGTTTTGGAAACATGATAAAGCACCATCTAGTAATAAGTTTTGCTCTAATAGATCACTTGTATGACTGCTGCTTAGAATTCACATTGCATTTTTCCATAGAAACAGTATTATAATTGGTGGTCATTTCCAAGGAAGCTCATCAAAACCCACCTTGCCCACAGTGTAACTGAAGTACTGTATACCTCATTAAAAATAGGAAGAAACAAGATGGTAGAGTCTTCTTTTATTCACTTAAATATTATAAAAATACTTTTAAACAAAAATGTAACAAAGTGAAATAAGAAAAAGTTTAAGATTTATCTTGAGGGTAAAACAGTTTTAATTAGAAGATACAGAGATTCCAAAGGGATTCTGGGTCCCTTCTGGAAGAGAACGGCTGACTCTTGGCTCTGGCTCAACTAAGTTCAAAGCCTGTTCCTCCCCCATCACCATGGAGCTGTGTCACTACGTGTCCCAGCACAAGGACACATAAGGGAATATGCCTACTGCTTTCACTTGGAAGGAAGCAGAATTTCCTAAAGCACCAAAGGAACATCTTTCTCTTTTTTCCGTCTTGGAGTCTCTCTATCGTTCTTAGTGGTCCGGTCTCTCTCAGGAAGGTGATCTGTTTTTGGTCTCTTCATCTTAAGGCACCCAAGGTATGGGAGACACCTCTGGCTGAGGCAAGCTTTGGAGTGCCCAGGCTCCAGATCAATTCTGGCATCCCAGTTTCTCCAGGTGGGCGTAGACCCTATGACTTGATGGGACTTAAAAAGCCATCTGTTGCAGCTATTCTGTATCCTCAACCTGCTGAGGAGCTGGGAGGATCCGTGACCCTTCTCCCTTCCTTCCTGCCTCCTCAGAGAGGAACATATTGGGAGATCTAGGACCCCATACAGAGACTTGATGTCCCACGGAAATTCCTTCCTTTCCTAGTGTTGCAACCGGGAGATGGGACATGTGTCAGTTAGTTTTGCCAAAAATGATACATAACAAACCATCCCAACACTCTGTGGCCTAAGACAACACAGGTCTCCATGTGGGCTGGGAGTCGGCTGATCTAGGTGGGGCTCTGCTCCCCATGTCCCTCATCCTTACGTCCCTGGGACCGGTGGGCTAACCTGGGCATATTCTTCCCACAATGGCAGCAGAGACATAAGAGCAAACAAGCCCAAGTGTGCACGTACTTTTCAAGACTCGTTCCATGTCTGTTAATATTCCAGTGACCAAAGTACATCACATGCTTAAGCATCAAGGGATGGGGAATTATGCCCTGTCCACAATGAGAGGACATTGCCAAGTTTTATGTCAAAGGGCATGGGTGCAGGGAGGGGTGAAGAACTGGGGTCATTAATGTAAGCTACTTCAGGGAGTCAAGTGTTTAGTCTCTTTTCATTCTTCTCTCTTCCCATTAACTGTCTCACTTAATCCTGGTAAATCTTGGAGAAGTGCCATCCTGGTAAATCTGAGGAGAGAGTGTTTCTGCTCAGAAGGAGCATTGAGCTTTGAAGGCAAAGATGGTGGAAGGCTTAAAGGCGAAGAGGCAGGGAGCTGGTTACGGAGGAGAACCTGCCCCAGTGTCTGGGTTTTAAGAAGAAGAAAGACCTTGAGGTGACATTCTATTGCCAAGTCAAGCTCATCAGGACATATAAGGGGCCACCACACCCCTCAGCAACACATCACAACTACGTTGACTATCTGCTGCAAGTATTCTGCTGTGGGTCTCACGGGCATTGTCGTGTTTAATCAGCCCAATATCCCTGAAGTGAGTAGGACACCTGCTTTACAAATGAGAGAAAGCTGAGGTGTTCCCTGCCCAAGGTCAAGCTAATATGCAGCAAAGCTGGAATTTGAGCCCAGGTCCAGGGCTGTCTGAATCCAAAGCCAATGCTCATTCCCACTGAGCAGGAAGGTTCAGGGGTGGGCATTTAGCTGTGTTCACTCAGTCATTCAACAGACATATTTACAGGTTTGCCTGAGACAGTTCCAGGTTATAGCTGCTGTCCCTACATGATACCACACACCTTCTGTCTTAAAAGTTTCTGGTTTGGATGATAAATTATATGATTACCCTATTTATTGAGCCCCTACTGTGGCACTGAGGATTCAGAGATGAACAAAACATGACAGCTTCTCTTGCTTGGTACCTCTTGGGAATTAAAGGCCAGGGGGAGTATTGTAGACCCACCTGAGGAGAGGAAACCTCCAACTGACCTCCCCTGAGACAAGAAGTCACAACATTCTGGGTGGCTGGAATGAAGCCTGAGATGCCCTATGAGACCAGCCTGGAGCCAGCCTGGCTGAGCCCTGGCACACAGGGGGGCCTGAGATGACCTCTGATATGCTCCCCCGTATCCAGGGACATAACTACAAACTCTATCCTCAAGTTGACTGAGGAGTCAGCAAGAGGCTCAGGAGACGGAGGGGAGAGGAGGACAAATCCTAGACCTGGGGCAGTTAGAGCTTAATGTCCAAAATCCAAGCCTCTTTTTATTATTTCAGTCTCTCTTAGAGGAGAGGTCTGGAAAACAAGGAAAGAAAATGAACAACAAAATGCAATGCCAGAGAATAATGGCTGGGCAGCAGCACAGTAGGAGTGCTGTCTTATGGCAGGAGATTAATGGCCCAGCTAGGTAAGGATAATACAGCCTTAGAAACTCTGGGGGTGAGGTGGGGATTCCCGTGGACTGGGGCGGAGGGGGGTGTTTGGGGCTGGGTAGGTGACTTCACAGAGGAGGAGGGCATCGACCAGGTTTTAAACAAAGGTATGATTCAGCTCCCTACAAGGCGGGGTGGAGAAGGCAGGGGGTAGGGTTATGGATTCAAGCCTAGAGGCCAGGAAAGGAATGCTGCATTCTACGGACAGGAGAGAGGACAGATGAACCAGAGCTTTTGATTTTGGAATGAACATCCAGAAATGACCTTCCCAAGCCTTCTTTCAAACTTAAACCTTGAAAGAGATAAAAAGAAGTGTTTGTGATGTATGATGGGGTCAAGAACTGACAGCCCTGGTCCAAGTCCAGCCCATAGATGTGTTTTTTTGGGGCTACATGATGTTTCAGGAATTTTTTTAAATTAGTAGTTGTTATGGATTGGATAAGGAGCCCTGGTGGTGCAGTGGTTAAGAGCTCAGCTGCTAACCAAAAGGTCAGTGGTTCAAACCCACCAGCTCCTCCGTGGGAGAAAGATGTGGCAGCCTGCTTCCATAAAGATTACAGCCTTGGAAACCCTCTGGGGCAGTCCTACTCCGTCCTATATGGTCACTATGAGTTGGAATCGACTCGACGGCAACGGTATGGATTGAACTGTACCCCTCCAAAATATGCGTTGGAATCCTAGCCCCTATACCTGGGCGTAATCTTATGTGGAAATAGGTTTTTCATTCATATGTTAATTAGATCATACCTGAGTAGGGTGAGTTCTAAATCTAATCACTTCTGAGTTATAAAAAGAGCAGATTAGACCCAGAGACTGCCCCCCACCCCTCACACACACACATATATGGGAGTGGTGGGGATAGAAGCCATATGAGAATTGTCTACCAGCCAAAGAACAAAGGAACACCCAGGACTACCTACAAGAAAAGAATCGACATGGCTGAGACCCTGATTTGGACTTTTAGCCTCCAAAACTGTGACAAAATAAATTTTGCTTTAAAGCCAGCCACTTGTTGTATTTCTGTTACAGCAGCACTAGGACACTAAGACAGTGGACAATACTTAAAACTTGATAGCTTGCACACTTTTAAGAAACAGGATTTATGGCTTTTCTTGGAAAACAAAAGGCATGGCAGCAATCAGCCCACAGTCCCACTTGGAGTCTGTTGGCTACAGTGGAGCAGCACTGCCCCCTGTAGGCGGGGCATGTGTTTTCCAGTTCAGCCCGATACCCCTGTCCCTACCCTACTTGCTTTCCCATGTACGGTGTCTCACCAGCCCCTTTAGGCTTTTGTGTTTGTGATCCCCGAAGCAGCATGTAGAGCCTAGGACTGGTGCCAGATGCTGTGGCCCCATCACCCACACAATGTGCGGCTGCAGCAAGTCATGCGCCCGCTCGGGGCTCATCTCTCACTTGTCGAATCAGGAAGTCAGCCTAAAAGGTCAAAAATCCCCTTCCAATGATGGCACAAGAGCTACTTTCCCTATTTGGTAGTAAATATTCCTGAATTATCCCTCAGGGATGACAGATACTAACAGGAATGCCACCACTCCCCAACCCATGAGACACTGACAATCTGCCAAACCCAGACCTCTCTGTACATAAGAGACAGGAAGGCTCTTCCAGTTCATCAGATGAAAATATCTTGCCCATCCTAAAACAAAAAGACAGTTCAGGGTGAAAACAGTAACACACTGGACAGGGCTTTAGGTATAAGCACCTATGTCATGTCTTGAGTTGATGACTAAGGAAAGCTGGGGGTAAGGAGGGTGGGTAGGCAGCAGCCACCCTCACTGAGAAAGGCCTCGTGGTCTACCATAAATGGCAAATCATACATGCCTTGAATCCCCAAATCCACAAAGTGTTCTCCTAATCCCTTTCCTCTGCCCCAGGGTCTCTCAAGTGTGATATTCAAGATAATTTTAGGTAGTATGTAGGTCAATATTTTTATACCAATATAACCAATAAATAATTATTAAGTGCCTACTATGTAACAGTCATTTTTCTAGGCCCTGGGCATAGAGCAGCAAACAAAACAGTCAAAAATGTCTGCTCACATGATTATATGTATGAAGTTAATAATCTAGAAAGGAAATCTGTTGCCATTGAACAAAAGAAAGGCCTGGAGAACCTGCTTCCCTTAAGATTACAGCCAAGGAAGGCAAGGCCCAGATGGCAGAGTAGCCAGCTGCTTCCGGTGGTCCTTCTTACAACAAAGACCTGAAAAAACAAGTGAATTGGTTATATATGACAATCTAGGAGCCCTGAACATCAAAGGCAAAGTTGAGGAATCGGACTGAGTAGCAGGGGGAGGGAGAGACGGTTTGGAAGCAGCAAGGAGTTGCCAGACCTGACCCAGTGGGAGCTGGAACCCTTCAGCCCGGATCAAGGGTGAGCAGTAAGACAGGCAAGCAACAGCACTCAGGTGGTGTTTTCCACATCAGGAGAGACGCAGCAGCACAGAGTCTTCTCAGCCGTCCAGAACCAGTAAGAAGCAGCCCTCAATCAGTGAAACGTAAGCATTTGCATCTGCCCTACTGTACGGATCAAAAACACCCCCTTTAGGGAAAATCCTCTCTCCCATTTACCTCCCTGCTGCCTGCTCTGCACTGGGTTCAGGATGGCTTCCGTGATTGCCAAGTCCCCTGGGCTGGAAGTAGAACCCATCATGCACCCTGAGCCATTCTCCTGGCCTTGGAGAGGGAACAAATTAACAAACAGGGGGAAAAAATAATCTTCCGGCTCCCTTAAGCCAGGAACTCAGGGTAGCCACAGCTCCTTTGCCTAGGCACAGGCATAAGGGATCCACGGACTTTGAGTGCCTTTCCCCCTGCATAGACTTGTGTGGGCCCATTTCAACAGCATAGGCCCTCATTACTGCAGTACAACAGGGTATATACCTGAAGTCTAACTTCAACTGTTTCAGCTGTGATGTGGCAGGTTCGTGACATTTGACACTGCTCTGCCCATTAAGCAGGGTCTTCACCTACCCACATCAGGGGCCTGAGGACTGGTGGCTCCACCCACGCCACCTAGCGACCTACAATAGGGGTCCAAGAATAAGAGATGCCCCTCCCCCCAGTCTTTACAGCCAACAGCATTTGGTGCTCATAGTCCAGCTGCAAAACCCACCCACCCACACGCTGTAGGAAACAGGGACACACTTTCCTCCTGGACACTAGGGGGCGGCTATCAGACCCCTGCCTTGCTCAGCCAGATGTCTGTGTGTCCCCCTGCTGCAGTCAGATGTCTGTGCCTACACAAATCACCCATGCCTGTCTAGGACTGTAGGTGAGAGCCTGCACCACACACTTGGTGGCTGACTACCTGGACACCTGCGCTGAATCCATACAGGAAGAGAGGGTGGACTCCTGGGCTCACATAGTTAGTGGCAGTTCTGGCCACCTGGTGGCAAGACATTGGAGCTTCAGGGGCACCAGAGATAGGGCTAGCTCACAGGAACAGCCTATTTGGGCATAGCAAAACAAAACAAGAAGCTAGGACACAGTAAGCAAACATAAAATAAATTAATAACTTATTGATGGCTGGGAGACAACAGTCGATATCAAATCACATAGAGTCAGACCATAATGGCTTCAGCAAGCTCCCAAAATAAAGAATCTAGAAATTTTCCAGAGGCAGAAAATTCTTGGAATTACCGGAGGCAGAATACAAGAAATTAATATACAGAACTCTTCAAAACATCAGGAAGGAAATTAGGTAAACTACGGAAAACACAATAGAGGAACTTAAAAAGATTAGAGAAGACCATAATGACAAATTTAACAGGCTGCAAGAATCCATAGAGAAACAGCGATCAGAAATCCAGAAGATTAACAATAAAATTTCAGAATTAGACAACTCAATTAAAAGTCATGGGAGCAGAATAGAGGCAATGGAAGTCAGAATTAGTGAGACTGAAGATAAAGCACTTGACACCAACTTATTTGAGGAAAAATCAGATAAAAGGATTTTTAAAAATGAAGAAACCCTAAGAACTACATGGGATTCTAACAAGAGGAACAACTTATAAGTAATTGGAGTACCAGAACAGGGGAGGATAACAGAAAATACGGACAGAATTGTTGAAAATTTGTTGGCAGAAAACTTCCCTGATATAGTGAAAGATGAGAAGATAGCTATCCAAGATGCTCATCGAACCCCACACAAGGTAGATCCCCAGAGAAAGTCACCAAGACATATTATAATCACACTTGCCAAAACCAAAGATAAAGAGAGAATTTTAAGAGCGGCTAGAGATAAACAAAAAGTCATCTACAAAGGAGAGTCAATAAGAATAAGCTCAGACTACTCAGCAGAAACCATACAGGCAAGAAGGCAATGGGATGACATATATAAAGCCTTGAAGGAAAAAAAAAATAGCCAGCCAAGAGTTCTATATCCAGCAAAACTGTCTCTCAAATATGATGGTGAAATTAGAGCATTTCCAGATAAAGAGAAGTTTAGGGAATTTGCAAGAACCAAAACAAAATTACAAGAAATACTAAAAGGAGTCCTCCGGTTAGAAAATCAGTAACATCAGATAACAACCCAAGACTAGAACACAGGACAAAGCAACCAGGTATTAACCCAGATAGGGAAGTCACAAAAATAAATCAAAGCTGAAACACTGAATATAGGGAAATAGAGATGTCAGTATGTAAAAGATGACAACATTATAACAAAATACAGGGACTAAAAAACGTAGACACAGATTTTTCAAATGGAGAGGAAGTCAAGGCGATAAAAAGAAATAAAAGACTAGTATAAACTTAGAAAAATAGGGGTAAATAGTAAGGTAACCACAAAGGAAACTAACAATCCTACATGTCAAAATAAAAACCAAGAAAAATATAAAGACTCGGCACATACAAAATCAACAACAATGAAAATGATGAAAAGAAAATACATACAGAAAAATGACTCAGCACAGACAATTAACTGGAACAAAGAAACTGTCAACAACACACAAAAAAACACATCAAAATGACAGCACTAAACTCATACCTATCAATAATTATGCTGAATTTAAATGGACTAAATGCACCAATAAAGAGACAGAGACTGACAGATTGGATAAAAAAAAAAAGAGCTGTCTATATGCTGCCTCCAAGTGACACACCTTGGACTTAAAGACACAAACTAAAACTCAAAGGATGGAAAAAAATATATCAAGCAAACAACACTTAAAAAAAGAGCAGGAGTGGCAATATTAACCTCTGACAAAATAGACTTTAAAGTAAAATCCACAACAAAGGATAAGGAAGGACACTATATAATAATTAAAGGGTCAATACACCAGGACATAACTATAATAAATACTCATTCACCTAAAGACAGGCTCCAAAATATATAAAACAAACTCTAACAGCATTGAAAAGAGAGATAGACAGCTCCACAATAGTAGCAGGAGACTTCAACACACCACTCTCGGTGAAGGACAGAACATCCAGAAAGAAGTTCAGCAAAGACACGGAAGAGCTAAATGCTACAATCAACCAACTTGATCTCATAGACATATACTGAATGCTCCACCTAACAGCAGCCAAGTATACTTTCGTTTCCAACGCACATGGAACATTCTCCAGAATAGATCACATATTAGGCCATAAAGCAAGCCTTAACAAAATCCAAAGCGTTGAAATATTACAAAGCATCTTTTCTGACTATAAAGCCATAAAAGTAGAAATCAATAACAGAAAAAGCAAGGAAAAAAAAAATCAAACACATGGAAACTGAACAACACCTT
>NW_004443943.1:23143705-23190612 GCF_000243295.1 Trichechus manatus latirostris
CACTATTACTAAAGGTATTTCAGAGCATAGAAAAGGATGGAATACTCCCAAACTCATTCTATGAAGCCAGCATAACCCTGATACCAAAATCAGGTAAAGCCACCACAAAAAAAGAAAATTACAGACCAATATCCCTCATGAACATTGAACTTTATCACTTAATTTACTAATTCTTCACACGTTGTTTTAGACATATACAATGGGTTGCCCTTTCCTGTGTTACCCTATTCTGAGACGTGACCTGATAAAAAAAGATCACACTGAGCAACAAGTTCAAGTAAACCCCCAGAATTTCCATTTTTGGGAACCCAAGCACTTCATTTCTTCCTTGTTCACTTTGTCCATATTCAGCAATTGTTATAATGACAGCAAAAAATGCATTGCAAAATGGCTTTCCACTACTGACATTCTTCATTAATTTATGTTTCCAGTTCATGAGTTAAACCAAAACTATGTCTTCGGTTTAAATATAACAACATACAACCTCTGTGAATTGAACTGTTCTCATGTTTATCAATCATAATTGAGTTGTGCCAATCGCTAAATCCATCCGTAGCAAATCGAGACTTAAATGATTCAGGGCTAAACAGTAGCCACTCCCTCTTATAATTTTCACCTTTAACTTTGCATCCTAGAAATATATTCTACCTACAGAACCTTGTTTGTTTATCCACCACAAATTTTCAAATGGCCCATTTGATGTTGACAACTATTTGGCCCTCTTTAGATTCCAGTAATTTACATCATTAGAAGAAAAATTATTACACAAAACAGGATCTGCATTTCTGTTATTTATGGGGTCTGCAGATGTGACTGTTTCAGATTCTAAAATAGTTTCACTTTTCTACACCATTATTAATTTTTTTTTTACTACAGCAAGGGATGGATGCAGAATTTGGAATAAATTCTGTTATAGTTATATTGCTGTTAGTAATTTCAGCACTAGCAGTACTAGTACAATGATTTGCACCCATTAAACTGGAGCATTCAATAGAAGAAGTCTCTTCGGAAGTTAATTTTGGAATTGTCTTTAGGGATTCACAAATCCTTCTCTTTTTATCTTCTGTGAGCTTTCATTTTTGCACTCTTCTTAGTTATTGCCATTTCATTTTACCTGGATATAAAATTATGTTGCTTTTTAAATTTGGTTCTACCATAGCAAATAAATTTGAATAATTGAAAATAAAATTTATTTAAAAAGTAAAACCTACCAAATAAAATTTACATTTGAATTTGGACATTCACAAAATATTACATGTGAAAACTAGTAAGTAAAAAAATTGATTTGGAACATGTAATTTTGTTATTCAGGTCTGAGATAGTCAAAAGAAATAGTACTTACAAGGCAGCCGGAAATAATTTCATTCATTTGTCGTACAGTGTTGGTGGACAGACTCTTTGCAGATCTCTGTAAGTGTTTTTTGTCTTGAAATAACACTTAAAAACTTTCGCACTCACTTTCTGTCCTTTGATGCTGCATCTTCACAGTTCATTGGACTACTGCTGATACCCAATGGGGGCAAGAGCAATCACAAAGAGCCATGTACAAATACAAAGGTATGCTCAATCTGAAGATACATTTTGGTTTGCTTTGCCCAGGACAGAACCAGATATGTCCTGAGTCATGTGATTATAGTGCTGCTGGTGCGTTCTTATGTGGGTGTTGAGAGAGAACTGAATGTGAGATTATACCCGATCGGTTCAAAATGAAAAGGAAAATATAATTGCTCTCATACACAAAATTTATAAAATGTACATTTTATTTCCTTGTGGAATTATTCAACTCCCATATTCAGAGATATGTACATAATTGATGTAACAAAGCACAACTTCTCGACGAGCAAGTTTGTTTTGTGAGTCATAACAATATCAATTTCTTAAAAGAAAGTCAGTCTGAAGGGAAATGGAAAATAAAATACATTTATGTAATTTTTATTATCTAAATATTCATTAAATTTATTTCCTTGAGGAATTGTTCAATTTCCTTACATGGAGATATGTAAATATTCTGATAAATTATAAATGTAATGTTAAATGTCCTTTATTGCTTTCTTGAAAGAAGAATTTAGAGACACACTCATTGTTGCAAAACAGAAACATATTTTCCATGATAAATAAATATTGAATTTTGCATCCTCTTAATGTGCCTAGTACCTCATTTATTAGCATATATAGAGTAATATCAAGCACTGTGTCCCACGCAACAGACAATAAAAAATGAAACTCCCTTGGTACATAAAATAAAACTTTACATGTTAGGTAAATATTAATATTTCCAGTATCTTTTGGATGTTTGCTATGTTAGTATTATATTAATTTATTACCCATGTTAGTATTATATTAAATGTATGCTAGATTGTGTCCATGTGTATGCCAAACATATTTTAAAGTTAAAGTCACAAATATTATTGTTTACAAAACTTAGGACATAACTCTGTATGTAAATGCTATACAGTTAAAAAGTAACTTGATTGAATTCATTGCAATGGTCGACTTATTTGAGTTCCCTCGCTTTTGCGCATCACCTGGGACTGGAGTTCCCATTGGTTGTTTACCAGAATATGCATAAAAGCATACCCTTGTGTTTGTATCATGGCAAAGAGCACTGCTGGCCCTCCTGGCTGGAGTTGCTATGTCAGTAGACGTGGATGTACAAGATGGTTCTCTCAAAATGGATCAGAGAGCTGTTATATATTAATATAACCCATCCTTGCCCAGTAACCACTCATGTTGGATCCGGTTGCGTATTGGGTGAATGTAGCAAGAGTTAGACTCAACAGTCCACCTCCACTTCTTGTTTATTAGAAAGAAATACTATACTCCCAAGAGATCCACAGAGATAAGAAGTTTCAATTACATGGGAGAGGACCTTAGGAGACAGGTGTCAATGAAGGTGTTGAAGTGGTAGGGGCCTTGTAGCTTAAATAACCTGGCACGTGGGCACCTTCATGACCCTGCATGAACTTTATTGTGGCCAACACATTCTCATGCACTGGAGCTGGTTTCAATTTCATTTAGTGCCCCGTCAGTTCCCTTCCTGTGCAGTACTCACTTTTCCTTCTGTCCTGTCTGCTTGGCATCTGTGGGTCTTTGCTTTGGACAACTGGTGCCCCGGTTTTGTTGATGCCCTAAGCACATGCTTACCTTTATTATTGGGTAATCCATCTCTGCTCCTTATCAGTTAGGCTCCTGTTGCCTCGAGTCAATTCCGACTCATACTAGCTAATGGAACTCAGCCTTCCTGGGTGCCTCCTACTTTGGGAACAGAGTGCTCTCTGGTGGCAAACAGAACCTTTGGCAGCAAGTACAACATGATCATTGTGGCCCAAAGAAGTCCAAAGATGTTGGCAGGGCCTTAGAGACCTTCTAGTCCAACCCTCCCGTTCTACAGATGAGAATCTAAGGCCCAGAGAGGGGCGGTGGCCCGCCCAGTGTCACAGAGCAAGTTAATGCCAAAGTTTTTGCTGATTTGGTAAAGGTAATGTACACAGGCTGTGTTTCCCTAATTACTAGCTGTGTGACCTTGGACAAATTACCTAACCTCTCTGACCCTCATTTACTTCCTCTGTAAAATCAAGATGGCAATGGTTCACATGCTACAACATGGATGAACCTTCCTTGAAAGTATTATGCTAAGTGAAATAAGTCAGACACGAAAGAATAAATGTTATATGATACCACTCGTATGAAATATCTAGAACAGGAAAACGCATAGAGACAGAAAATAGGTTAGTGGTTACCAAGGGCTAGAGGTGATGAAAAAGTTTTGGAAAAAAAGCGGTGATGGTTGCACAACCTTGTAAATATAATGCCACTGAAAGGTACACTTAAAATGGCAAATTTTATGTTATATATATTTCACTACAATCAAAAATAAAGATGATAATGTTTCTCCCTCTGTGTCTGCTGGAGGATTAAATGAGGCAAAGCCTGTAAAGTGCTTGATTTGCGATCTTTTGAATTGGGAGGATCAAGGGACAAGTTAATAATTACCCTGGGAAAAGGACATTTAAGCACGCTGTCAGTACTTTACTTGCAGGTTCCTCCACCGGTATGTCCCAAGCCCCTAAAACTGGAACAGGAGGTGGCAAAGATTAGGACTAGTGTCCTGGCTCTTGGACACTGCCCAGACTCAACCATGTCTGGACTTGGCTGGAAACAGCTTTATCAGCCGAAGTTCTCCAGACACCAAGTCACAAGCAATGGGAGGCAGAGGCCTGCTCACATGACTCTTGAGCCTCTGTGGAGGCCAAGGGCTATTTTATGGGGACTTTTGGGCACTCACTGATCATTATCCCTTAGGGACAGATGGGAGCCACAGTAGGAGCCACGTTTATTTCTTTTGGTGCATTTTTTATCAACCAATTCATACTACACTAAGCATTTCAAATTCTTCCCGCTCTCATAACAACACAGATTCTTTTCCCAATTATCAATTAAACTCATTATTCTTAACTCTTTGTTTCTCGTAAACTTAAACCATCTCTCAAAACAATTTACTTTACAATATCCAGGACCAATAATATTACCTTCCTAGAAAATCAATTGTTTGCGAAACGCAAATTTTATCTATCTATCTATTTTCTATTTATTCACTTATTCGTTCATTCATCTGTGGTTTGATCAAGGGCAGGCAACCCCTTTAACGTATTTTCCAATATTGTCCCAGAAGAATGTTTAACAGAATGTTGGCAAAGAGTGAATGCCTAAAAAAACAAAAACAAAAAAACCCATTGTGGTCGAATTGATTCCGACTCATAGCAACACTATAGGACAGAGTAGAACTGCCCCATAGGGTTTCCAAGACTAAATCTTTATGGAAGCAGACTGCCACATATCTCCCTTAAGTTTCATTTAAATCCCAAATTACACCAGGCAGGCCTCAGCCAATACTCCCATGCAAGCCAGGTCTGATGGCTTTTTTTGAGAAAATGGGTGTGAAATAAGACAAGAAGGCAAGACACTCAGAAACAAGTCCTTTTCCCAAAATCACAAAGAAAAGCAAATTCTCACTGGGGTCAGGAATAAGACCCAAGGGCTACTTCTGGATGTACAACAACCTCACCTGGTGCTTCACTGCTTATTTAACCAAAGATCGAAACATTGGAAGAAACTTTATCAAATCTATCTCCTAAAGAGACAAATCAATCTAAAAGTTTTCCAGATCTACAAATGAAATTTCTACTGGTTAAGCAGCAGCTCAGCATTCCTCCTCGCTCCAAGCACAAATCCCTGGGTTTTCAGCTGTTTCAGCTTCACTTCTTAACTAGGCTGCATCATTCTAGGCTCAGCCTGGGTATAAGCCACCACAACCCCCGTCTTCTCTCCATTTCTACAGGAGGACGACGGTAAGTGTCACCCATGGGCTCCTCACTTCTTGCTACAGTCTTCACGTATATGTGGCCTTCTTCTGTCGCCATTATATTATCATGTGTGGGTGACCGTCGAGGATTCTTGTGAAAAAAAAAAAAAGTGTTAGTTTTTAAAAATGCAGCAGAGACTTCTGCTTCCATCCGAGATGGAATAACAGCAACCAGACAAAATATAAAACAATGGTTTTCAAGACACAGGAATTCAAGCAAGGAAGGCAAGTGATCCTTGAGAGACAAAAAATAAATGAGGAGAGGCTTACAATTGCCTTGGGAGAATTTTCAGGCAGCAGTGTATGGATGGGGAACCCAAGCAGAACCAACAGATTCCCTGAGTTGAGGAGATGGAGCTGAGAGTCTGTTAAGACCAAAAGAGCTAAAGTTCACAGGGTAAAGCAGTAGAGAGGAGGTAGCTGGACATAGAGAAAACTCCAAACACACATGCATCGAGGAGATTACCTGAGATGGAGCTAGTCACCTGGTAAGGGATATTCCCTTACTTGGTAATAATCTTTGCTCAGAAATCTACTTTGTCTGATATTAATATAGCTACTCAAGCTTTATTTTGTTTAATGTTACCATAGTATCTCTTTTTCCATCCTTTTACTTTTAATCTATTTGTGTCTTTATGTTCACAGTGAGTTTTTTATAGGCAGCTTTTTTATCCAATCTGACAATTTCTGCCTTTTAATTGAGGTACTTGGGCCATTTACATTTAATATGATTATTGATATTTGTAGTTATTGACTCGTGAAGACCCCAAGTGTGCAGAATAGAACTGCTCAGGGCTTCAAGGCTGTGACCTTTTGGAAGCAGATCGCCAGACCTATCTCCTAAAGTGCCTCTGGATGTGTTTGAACTGCTAACCTTTTGGCTAGTAGTTAAATGCTTAATCATGTGCACCACCCAAGGACTCCTGATCATTGATATGGTGGGGTTTAAATATAACATCTTGCCATTTGTTATCTATTCCATCTGATATCGTTACTTTTTAAATCTTTTATTTATTTATTTGTCTTCTTTTGTGCCTCAACTTTTCTCACCTCTTTGTTCTTCTACATAGGTTTTAGAAGGATCTTATTAAATTACATGAAAAAAATCCATTGGGATTTATATTGGAATTACATTTATTATATAGATCAATTTGGAGTTGTTTGACATCTTTATATTATTGAGTCTTCTATCCAGGAGTATAGTGTATAATTGCTATTATTTAGGTCTTATTTAATCTCTTTTACTAAAGTTTTATTTTTCTCCATAAAGGGATTACATATTTTTGTTAGATTCTTTTCATCACCACTGTGTATCTATTTTATTGCCATTGAAAAATGGTATTTTTTTAGAATTAATTTTTCTAATTGATTGTTGTTGATATTTAGAAATACAAATTACTTTTATGTATTGATTTTGTATTCAGTAAACTTGTTAAAATCTCTTGTTAATTCTAATAATTTATCTGTAGATTACTTGGCTTTTCTTCATAGACATCATGTCATCTTCATATAATAACAGTATTTTTTCTTCCTTTCCAGTCTTATACTTTCTATTTCTTTTTAGTATCCTATTGTGTTGACTTGACTAGAAGCTTAAGTACAATGTTGAATAGAAGTGTTATAAGTGAGCATCCTTGTTTTGTTTCTGATCTTAAAAGAGAGTGCTTTCAATATTTTACCCTTGATATGATATTTGCTGTAGTTTTGGGGTTTTTTTCCCAAAGATATCCTCTATCAAGTTAAGGATGTTCTTGTGCTATTTTTGGTTTGCTAAGAGTTCACATCACATATGGCTTTTGAAATTTTTTTTAACTCTCTTCTATTAACATGGTCACATAATTTTTCTGTTTTAGATCATCAGTGAAATAAATTGCATTAATTGATTTTCCAATATTAAATCCTGTTCAGTCAATAAAAATCCACTGAGAACCTTCTTTGTGCTTGAACTTCCCTTGGTGAAGTTCACACATGTGGTCCACATATGTTCAGAGAATACTTTCCCTGTAAATGAAAGGCTTTAAAACTCTTACCTTGTTTACTGTGTAAATGATATTTAGAGATTATAACCAAGAGTTCTTACCTCAGATATCTTGGGATTGTCAAAGATGTCTGAAATTTCACATGGTTTCTCATGTTCCTAAATTGGTATCCAAACAAAGAAGAAGAAATGAAGAGTCACAACATTTGACCACGACCATAATTAAAATCAGTGGTTCTTAAATGTGGATGCCTATTAGAATCATCAGGGAGCTTTAAAAACAAAACAAAGCAAGCAAACAAACAGATTATAACTCCTCCCCACCCCTGTCAAAAACAAAAACAAGAAACCAATGTGAGTTACTCTGAAAATAATCCAAAATTGAAAGTGTGAAGGAGTGGGTGGGAGTAGAGATGAAACAATTTTGGCCATGAGTTGATAGTTGGCTTCATTATGCGATTCTCTCTACTTTTGTATATATTTAAAATTATCCATAATAAAAACTTTTATAGAAGACCAATGCACAGCTCTATCATCCAGAGATTCTGATTTAATTGGCTTTGGCTACTGGCTTTTTTTTTTTTTTTAAGCCTTCTGGATTCTAAAGCATACTGAGGAGTTGAGATATCTTACTTAAATAATACCACCAACAACCACAATACTTCTTAATGTTTTTAAAGTGTACAGCTTGTCAAACATCTTTACATTCATGATCTCATTTCCTCCTTCCAACTTTGCCTACCTTGTAAAATAGAGAAGGCAATTTTTATGACTTTTTTTGGTGTTGAACTAACTGAGACTCAGAAAAGTTTAAGTCACTAGTCCAGGATCATGTAACCCATAAAGTAGCAGAGCTGAGAATAGATCCTAGGTTTTCCATCTCCCCATTAATACTTACAGTATGAGAACAACCATGAATGTTCATAAACAGTGAATAAAATTAGAATACAGAGTCCACATGACACATTTTTATCATAACCACAGAACCTCAATGGATATTTCTCTCTGTGGCCTTTGAACTCTGGGCATGGGCCTCAGAGTAAGCTGGTATTTAGGGGATGGGTAGCTTCTCTTGTGACATGTGTGTTCAGATGTGGACAAAGGGCAGAAATAAATAGGGTCATATACTTCTGGACACATCCCTACCATAGATACCTGAGCACCTTTTTGTTCCCTGTCTTTCTGAAGATTGTCTCCAACCTCTCTGTGAAGTTTGTGCCCTTCTCTTTCCCATATTTAGAAAAGACTGTATAGACATGAGTTTGCCATGGCAACAAACATCCTTTTCCACTGCTACTCTTTGCCACTTTCCTTCTTGCTACAGATTTCTTCAAGTGCCCTGAAGGTTGTGCTGACAAATATCTCTGCCTAGTGTGTAATATCTTGAGTCTAAGATAGAAACCTAGGCACAGAAACTGCTACCATCTTGTCCTCAGGAAACAGACATGGGTCCTGGATTCTGGCACTCTTAGTCCAGAAGTCAGTTCACTGAAATATTGATTTCTGCTAACACAGTCAGAACCAAAGAAGCTGGCAGTTACCTCAACTGAGTCATTACTTCTTCTTCTCCGTTGAATCAAGGTCAATAAGAAAGCCACTAGCAAGGCTGTGGCCACCAGGGATGGGATACCTGCTGCCAACCCAACAGAAGGCCCACAGTCCTGAGAAGAGAGAGAAACATACAGTCAGGGGATGCCCAGGCCCTCCAGGAATAAAGGAAAAGTTTGATAGATTAAAAATAAAACAAAACAAAAAACCTGTGTGGACACTAAATGTCATATACAAAATCAAAAGCATAATGGAATACTGTGAAAAAATGTTTGCAACATATGTGACAAATGACTTATTTCATAGTTTAAAATGGTGATAATTCAATAGAAGAATGGGTAAGGGATATGGCTGGCTATTCCTAGGAACAGAAACACAAATGTCTGATCAACATGAGAAAAGCTGCTAAGCCTCCCTGCTGATATACAATTCAAAGCAACATTAGATATCATTTCACCTATCAGTTTAGCATACAGGAAAAGGTTTTATAATACCCCACACCATTTTGATGTGAATTCTTTGGATTTATTTACACAATTTATTAACTAGTTAATTTTCAAATTCCTGCTTGGTTCTGCTCTGAGTGGAAATAGCCATCCTTGTAGCCACATACGTTTTCAGACTACCTGGAAATAGCAAAGATAATCTGCAGAATGCCTATAAATCTACAATTCTCATTTAATTCTGGAGTCTTTTTCACTTTGGTGGGGGGTGATATTATGGAAGAATAACATATATACCGAAAAGTATACAAATTATAATTATATCCTTATGACTTGGTGACATTTTAGATGATGAACACACCTCTGTAACCAGCACCCAGATCAAGACACAGAACACTGCCAGCACCCCAGGGGCCCCATCGTGCTCCCTTCCAGTCACCACAAGTGCGACCTCTATCCTGATTTCTATCACTATGTATTAGTTTTGTCTGTTTTTGAACTTGATGTTGGTACAAATATAAAGTATATACTTTTTTGTGTCTGGCTCTTCTGCTCAACTTCGTGAAATTCATTGGTGTTTTTGAGTGTTCTCTACATTTTTTAAATCTCTTTTTCTTGTTGTGATAAAATACATATAACATAAAATCTGCCATTTTAACCATTTTAAAATGTACAATTCAGTGGCATTAATCATATTCACAATGTTGTATAACCATCACTACTATTTCCAAGTTTTTTATCACCCCAAACTCAATACCCCTTAGGCAATAACTGTACATTTCACCCTCTCCCCAGCCCCTAGTAACCACTAACAACCATTTGTCTCTATGCTTTTGACTATTCTAGAAATTTCATATAAGTGGGGTCAATCAATATTTACCCTTTTGTGTCTGACTTATTTCACTCAACATAATGTTTTCATGGTTCATCTGTGTCTTAGCATGTATCAGAACTTCATTTCTCCTTATGGCTGAATAATATGCCATTGTATGGATATACCACATTTAGTTTATCCATCCTTCTGTTGATGAACACTTGAGTTGTTTCCACCCTTTGGCTATTGTGAGTAATGCTGCTATGAACACTGGTATGCATGTATCTGTTTGAGTTCTTGTGTTCAATGCCTTTGGGTATATACCTAGGGATGGAATTGCTGGTCATATGAAGCCCTGGCAGTGCAGTGGTTAAGAGCTCGGCTGCTAATCAAAAGGTCAGTAGCTCGAATCCACCAGCCGCTCCTTGGAAACCCCATGGAGCAGTTCTACTCTGTCCTACAGGGTCACTGTGAGTTGGAATCGACTTGACAGCAATGGGTGTGGTTTTTTCTTTATGGTAATTCTATATTTAACTTTTTGAAGAAACTTCAAACTCTCCTTCACTTTTGAAGTGAGTTATTGAGCCAGGTCCTATTGCCAGGAACATACCAAATTTTCTCTAATGCTCAGAACAAATGCATGATATGGCTAGAGAGTTATTATCCCCAAATTATAAATGACTAAACCATGGTTCTATAATTTAAGCGATATACTTACTGCTTCTTTCCCACCTGTAACAACTGGGGAGGGAGTCTGTAGAAAAAGAACATGCATCTTAAGAAAACAAAATCTATAGACTATATGTTTTACAAGATACTCTGTCCAAAGTTCAGCTCTACTGTCTCAAGTTCACCCCTTTGCTGAGCTTTATGTTAAAAAAAAAAATTGCCAAATAGAACCTTACTTCCTTGCTTCCCAGGTGAGAACTGGAATGAAATTTGAATAGAAGGATATAGAATTCAGAAATTCAGATATTGTCTTCATTATTCACCCTTGGGTTTGCCATAACACAGTTTGCAACCCCAAAAGACTTTCTCCTGCCTCTAGTCCCCATCCTCCTAGCACTTTTGAGCTTATTGGTCCCTGTTGCTCAGAAGGGAAACAAATGTAAATACTGGTGGAAGCAAGGCTCTTAGAGGAAGCCTTATTTGTTTTCAAACGTGTAATGAAGCAACTGGTTCCGGGGGTATCTGAGGTTGTAAACTATCTGAGCTGCTGGTGATAATCCCGCAATGAATGGCTCACATTTCCACTCAAGGAGTAGCCTTTGACTTCACCCATTTATGAGATATTTTAGGTGAGAGTCTTGCCTTGAGCCATAAATCTCAAGGAACAAAGTTCTACATTAGCAATTAACTCATGGAAATTACACTAAGTGGCAGAGTGTGCGGTTAAGAGAGCAGGCCCTGGGCCCATTCAGTTCATCCTCTGAATAACCATATAACTAACTGATTAGAAAAATCTGAGAGAGTCAAATCCACTGAATAACTGGACCAGGAAATTGTCTAGCACAATCATAGTGGCACTACTGGTCAGAAAACAGCCCTGGGTGTTGTGTTATCTCTACACACAGGTGAGCAGAAGACGAAGATCAAGTGTGGATTGAAACTGTACACCACGTACAACTGAAAGTCTCCATTTTGACTTGCAACTAAGTGCCATAATCAAGAATCATAAAATGCCCTTTTTTTTTTTTTTTTTTTTTTTGGTTAATCTAATGATCTCTCTTCTAGACTAAGGAAATAATCTTAAATGCAGGCCAGGATTTATGTATAATGATGTTTACCACAAACTTATTTCTAATTGTAGTTAATCAACTGAAGGAATAACCCACTTGGAGCTGTATCATATGACCATCCTCTATTACATTTATAAAGACTGATATATAATGGAAATTATATGTAGAGTAAAATTTCCAAAGACCAAAAAAAGTTAAAATTTATGTAAAGTCAAAAAGGACTGGAATAGGCTATACCAAAATGTTTTCTGAAGATGGAAATTTAGGTGCTTTTTCTACTATTTTCCTCATTTCCCATAATGTGTACTTATAATTTTTATAATTAAAAAAAATTCAGCACCCTCAACTATTGATAAATGATTTTGAAAAACTGTACCACTTAGCATTGTACATGAAGTTTATGGCATGGAGTTCTAGAAGTCCAGCGTAAATTCTGCATTGGCCTTCCCTAACTTGTCTGGTGTATGGGGACTGATGTACTTACCGTGTTAGCCGGCAGGGTGAAGTTTAGGGAAAAACTCTGGAAGAGAGAAGGAAACATTAAAGCTCCCAGGAATGGTCAGCCTGGCTTGTGACCCCTCCCTCAAACTTCACTGACCCTGGCTGGCTGTTAGAGGACTTATTGATCTTGAAAGCTCAGCCGGCCCCAATCTCCATTACCAATCTTGGCCCCAAAGTTTTGGGGTTTGGGACAAGGGACAGAGGAGCCTGAAGTAATGAGTAATGAGTTCCTCCTTTAGCAGCCTTTTCTCCTCCCCAAGTCCTCAGACAGGGACAGATTAAAGGGCCCACCAGTGGGGCTTTTGCCTGATTCACAAAAACATTGCTAGAAATTCAGCAAAGGGCTGAAATGTGTTTTTTCCCAGAACTCCTTTCAGGGAGAAAACTGCACGTATAAGGTTAGAAGTACTTTGACACTTCCCAGCCCAAGCAGGAGGAACCCCTAAGGAGCATACTGCAACAAGAACACAAAATTACCTTCTGAAAGGACTTAGACTGGTAAAGACAAGGCTTCCATTTTAGCTGAATCTGATGCAGAGGTTCTGTACTGAAGATGAACTCGATCATCGAGGAGAGGCTAACCCTTCCCTCACTCAGAACCTAGTCTTCCCATTGCCAGCGAGTTAATTCCAACTCATAGCAACCCTAGAGGACAGAGTAGAACTGCCCATAGGGTTTCCAAAGCTGTAATCTTTGTAGAAACAGACTTCCACATCTTTCTTCCGAGGAGTGACTGCTGGGTTTGAATTGCCGACCTTCTGGTTAGCAGCTGAGCGCTTTAACCACTGCACCACCAGGGCTCCTTCCACCCAGTCTTACCTCTCCCTAAATATGGAATCACTATTTAAAGATCATGAGCTCAATGAGACACCAAATCGTTAGCCTGCCCAGGTGCCATCTATTAGGGACAGGCCCTGCCCAAGGTCTCCTAGTGGCTCCTTCCTCTTCCTGTCCCCATCCCCTGTCACTCCAGTTTGGGCTCCTCAATGCCAAGGTTTTCAGGCTGGTTCTTCACCAAGTCCCTTCCCTGCTTGGACAGGAACAATGGGTGGGCTGTGCTCTAACTCAGCTGGTGATACTTTCTGCCCCTTGTGTCCCTGGGCTGAAGCGGTCTTGTTTCTACTTTCTGGACTCACAACCCTTGTGTCCAGTGTCCCTGGATTAATGGCCCCCTGGATGTGCCCCTAATCAGCTCCAGCCTTCCTGACCCCCAGGGTTTGGCCAGCACTCTAGCTCCTGGTCTTCCCCAAGGCCTCCAGGATAGGTTCCATCATTCTAGAAGCAATGTATTTGCTAAGTTTTTAGATTAGATGCTATCTAACAACAGAAATATCAAATAATGTGAAGGATTAAATATCCAAAAGAATCATAAAATTTTAGACCTGAAGTGCCTCAGAGACCATCTACCTTAAAACCCTCATTTTATAGAAGAGGGAACTGAGATCCAAGGACTCATCAGAAGTTGCCTCATGAATAAATGAGAACAGGTATGGTCTCCATCTCTTAAAACAAGCCAGATGAGCTCTGTCCATGTAATTCAAGCCCAACTCGAAAGACGGTTCTAGAGGAGATAGTCCCAATATATGCAAGATTACTGAAATGTCTACTTTAGCCAGTTTACTAGTAGGTTGGAGTTCAGATGGATTAATACATGAGAAAATATTTTGTGAACCAAAAGTGTTTTAAGCGCCTATGATGTATTCTCCACCCCACTCCCGTCCCAAAGATTATATGCTTCAACCAAGATGGACCCATCCAGCTAGCATGCTATATTGGTGATTTTGCTCACTTCTATCTCTCTCTTAACAACACGGTGCCCTCACTTTATAGAGGAAGAAACCAAGGCTCGAGAATGTGACCAGGTTGCCCAAGTTCACATGACGGTTAGCTGTCACCAAAACCCAGATCTTCTGGTGGCAGGCCTCTTTCCACTGCTCCACAAAGCTTCCACACAACCTATAGTTTCTGCAGACTAGGTGGAGCCCCCAGGCTCACAGAACTATACACCTCTTCTTTTAGGACAATGCTAGAGTGAGTGGGACATCTGGGATACCTTAAGTCGGGGTCATTTTGCTCAAGGGCCCTAACCACTGTCCTTCATGCTAGCACCAGGCAAGCCCACAGGAGCTGCGGGGACACTTGATGGTCACTGCATTGAGTAACGCAGCTGCCCAGGGCCTTATCTCATCAGTGAGCAGTGGATACTGATGTCAGCAGGCCCAAGACAAAGCTTCCTTTTGGGGGAGAGTAGAGGAGGGTGAGCAGTAACAAGCGGGCAATTGCATGCACTGTTTGTCAACATTTGGATAACAAAGATTTTGGCCAATTTCAGAAAGACATTCATGTTTTGTAGAAACACAGTACAGTGATCTCATGGGGACAAAAATATCATGCAGATTTGGGTACAGAAGAATCTAATAAAGTGCCCTTTAGAGAAGCAGCTAGGTGGGGTAAGGCAACCCCAGGCTTTGGAGTCACCTGATTTGGATCTCGTCCAGACTCAGCCACATAGTAGCTGTGTGGCCTTTGACAAGTCATTCAATCTCTCTGGTCTCCATTTCCTCACAATAGATCTACTCTCCCAGGCTCAGTTTTCCCATGCCCAAAATGGGGAACTATCTGGCCCACTTCACAGGATAAACCCAAAAGAGATAGTGTCTGTGGCAGCTTCTTCCAAACACTAAAATACTCTAGTTGTGTGAGGGATCACCTGGTGCCATAGTCTTTATGATCTGTCTAGTACAGAGCAAGGCACAGGGAAGCCACTTGGCAAATTCTTGTAGTATGGAATTGCATGCATGCATTAGCAGTATTTAAAGTACCAGAATTTGATACAATATATTGTTGCTAATGGCACAGTGGTCATGCACTTGGCTGCTAACTGAAACATTGGCAGTTCAAACCCACCAGCTGCTCCGTGGGAGAAAGATTTGGCAGCCTGCTTGTGTAAAGATTACCGTCTTGGAAACCGTATGGGGAAGTTCTACTCTGTCTTACAGGGTCGCTATGAGTTGGAATCGACTGGACGGCAACGGGTTACACTTACTGCTAAAACTAGCCCAAGCACTATGTAATAGCTTCATAATAATTCTGTAGGCACTTAAGCTCTCAGTGGCTGAGTGTCGCTTGTGTTCTGAGCTTGCTGTTTGTGAGGAGAAAGGAGAGATGAGGAATAATAACTCACTGTTACTGAGTGTGTACTGTCTATCAGGCACTGGACTAGTAACCTCTCCATGAGGTGAGCGCTTTTATCCCTACACCATAGATTTGTGGAAACTGAGATAGGTTTCTGAAGGTCACCAGCTGGTAAGTGGTAAAGGCTGGATTAGATCACAGATCTTCCTAACTCCAAGCCCTCAATTCAACTCCTTTTAATAATCCCTTTAATAAAGGAATCACAGAAACCTCTTCTGCTTTTCCTCCTCATTTAGAAAACACTGTTTCATTGAGTCACAATCAAATATGTATCACAAGGCAAAAAGAAAAAGAAACTTATAAACATCTATATTCCTGATAATGTAGCAAAAGGCAGATTGAGCAAAGGAGAACCATAAAGTCATCCATCCAACCCGTTGCTTTGACTAGGAGATTCATGGAGCTGAAACAGCTAGTCTGCACTCTTGGAGGTGGGGTTTTAGACTCAAAATAAAATAAAAGATGAGACTGGAAAAGATTAGATTAAATTTTTAAAAAAATTAATGTTTTACACATAGAAAAAAGCTTAAAAACCAAGCCCCTTGACTTCATTGTACTGAGGGTCTGGTCCATTTGTTTAGGAGAGATAAAGATACATTGAATTAGGAGACATGGGCTTTAAAAGCCTGGGAATTCTCTTACAGAGAGAGATCACGGTTAGGCTGAGAAAAGACATTAGTTCTTACTCACCATTTCTGACAGCCTCCCAAAAGCCTTCTCCAAACACTGCCCTTGGTGAGTTTAAGCTCCTTTCTCGCTGGCGTTATTGGCTTGTGTCTCCCATTTGCAGGAACATTCAACTGGAAGAGCAAGGGCAGCAGGGTGAGGAGTGGCTTCAAGAGAGCCCACTGGCTGCAGAGCCCCTGCCAAGCCATTTATGGTCAGGGGAGTAGCCAAGTCCTTGGCCCATCCCTCAGGAAAGATGGTCTCTGCTTCCTGGCCACCGTGTAGCATGTGTCATCTACTCTTTGCCTTCGTTTTCTGTCCTTCTTACTTTTCAGGTCCCTTCCTTGGTACACCTCAGTCTTAGCAATGAAGCCACAGCTGGCCTGAGAGCTTGGAGGCTTCTGTAGCCAGCCACTCTCTAGAAACAATGGGTTACACAGGGCTGCGGCTGGCAGCTCCATCTCCAGCTGACAGGCATCGGTCGTTTACCACTTTCCTGGCGATGATGGGGTCAACACCTTACCAGCATCAATGCAGCGAATGCCTGGAAGATGGACATTGGAGCCTGTTGTGTATTTGAGACAGGGCTGTAGCTGCCACAATAAACACACTTGTCAATGAGCTGCCTAGTGGTGAGTTTCGACTTACCCCCTTCCTATTCTCACATCTTGAGTGCGAAGCTTCCTCGAACCGAAGAAAGCAGTTGGCGCAGGCTGCTTTCTATTTCTTATGATTTCTCTAAGTTTGCTTCTTTAAAACAACAGAATAAAAGCCAGTAATTTGGTCATTTAAATGAATTCATTCAACAAATAGTTTTTACACCTACTATTTGTCAAGGAGCACTGGTGGCACAATGGTTATAAGCTTAGCTGCTAACAAAAAAGTTAGCAGTTCGAATCCACCAGCCACTCCTTGGAAATCCTATGGGCCAGTTCTACTCTGTCTTATAGGTCACTATGAGTTGGAACTGACTCCACTGCAACTTGTTTGGTTTTTTGGTTTATATGTCAAAGGAGCTCTGGTGTCGAAGTGGTTAAGAGCTCAGGCTGCTAACCAAAAGGTCAGCAGTTCAAATCCACCAGCTGCCCCTTTGGGGCAGTTCTACTCTGTCCTATCGGGTCTCTATGAGTCGGAATCTACTCCACGGCAACAGGTTTGGTTTGGTATATGTCAAAGGACTCACCATGAGTCAGAACCAATTTGATGGTAATCAATAGCAACAACATATGTCAAGGGCTATTCTGGGCACTTCTGGATATTGGTGATGAAGACAAATGAGGCCCCAGCTCTCATGGATTTATGTTCTAGAGGGCAGACCTACAACAATCAAGTAAACAAGTGAAAAGCATTTGAGGAACAAATGCAGTAGGATAAGGAGACAGTGGTCAGGTAACTGGGGAGGCAGTTACTCTAGACATCTCTGAGAGATGACATTAAAGCTGCACATGAAAGAAGAGAAGAGGGCAGATGTGTAAAAGGTTGAGGGAAGAGAGTCCCAGGCAGAGGGAACAGCAAGTGAACAAGGCTGAAACAAGCTTGGTGTGTTCAGGGAACTGAAAAGAGGCTGGTGTGGCTGGAGCAACATGAAGGAACCTGGAAGTGGTTAAGAGCAGAGTGAGTTAGAGACCTGATTATGTGGGCATGGCAGGACATGGGAAGATTTTCATTCCTAGAAAAATAGAGAGACTGCAGGGTTTTAAATGGGAAAGGGGCTTGATCTAATTGATGTTGGCAAAGATCACTCTGGCTTCTGTGTAGAGCATGGATTACAGGGACAAGAGTGGAAGCTAGAGTCTGGTTAGCACAGTCTGAGTGAATGATGCTGGTGGCTGCCCCAGTATGGGGACAGTGGAAATGGAGAGCAGTGAATAGATTTGGGATTTATTGTGGAGGTAGAGGCAACAAGACTTGATGGAAAAAATATGGGGCAGGGGAGGGAAAGTGGGGGGAAGGGCAAAATAAAGGTGACTCCTGGGTTTTTGGCTTGACCAACAGAGAGGATGGAGACACCTTTATTCAGGCAGGTAATAGTGAAGAAACAAATCTGAAGTGTGGGGATCAGGAACTCCATTTGGGCTACCTTAACATTGAGCCGCCTATGAGCTATCCATCCCCACACGTCTGTCAGTTGGTTGTACTGTGGTGACTTGCGTTTGCCAGAAGAATGAATAAATCTCTCTTGGAAGAAGTTCAGCCAGAATGCTCATTAGAAGCAAAGATGGCAAGACTTCGTCTCACATACTTTGGACATGTTATCAGGAGGGACCAGTCTCTGGAGAAGGACAGTAGAAGGTCAGCAAAAAAGAGGAAGGTCCTCCACCAGAAGGGGTGATGCAGTGGCTGCACAATGGGCTCAAGTATAACAACAATTGTGAGGATGGCACAGGACTGGGCAGTGTTTTGTTCTGTTGTACATAGGGTCACTATGAGTTGGAACATATAACAACAACATGACCTATCCAAGTGGTAGTGCCAAGTCAGCTTTGGATAAAGGTCCTGTGAAGCTGAAGATGTATATTTGGAAGTGGTTGACCTGTAGATGGTTTTAAAGCTACAGGATTACATGAGCAGGTAGGCAGAGCAGAGGGCCAGGACAGAGATTAGGTGCTCCTGGATATTTAGGGGCTTGGTGGAAGAGGCAGAGCCAAGCAAGGAAGGTTCAGTGTGGGGGGAGAACAATCAGGAAAATTTGGAGTCACAGAAAAAAAGTGTTTCAAGCAAGGAGGAGTGGTTAATTATGTCAAATGCTGCTGAGAAGTATCCTAAGAAGATGTCAGAGAAGCCATTTGGTTCCCAATATAGGGGTTGCTGGTGATCTTGACAAGAGTAGATTCATGGCACAGTGGAGGAAACCAGATTGCCTTTAATATGGTACATTTTCCATACTGGCTGCACACTTGAATTACCAGGGAGCAGGGACAGATTACCCAAGAAGCAAGGTAATCACGGTCTTACCTGTGCTTATTTACTAATCTGTAGTGCACAATTTTACTTGGGTTTCACCCCATCAAACATGTGGTGAAAGCCAGGTGGAATTGTGCACGACAGATTAGTAAGTAAACACAATTAAGTCCATGAGTACCTTGCTTACTGCAAGCTTGTACGTACCTTGCTTACTGGTTAATCCGCCCCTGCCAGGGAGCTTATCAAAACTCTTGATGCCTGGGCTCCATCCCTAGAGATTATGATTTAATTGATCAGAGTGGGGCCAGGGCACACAGAGTGATTCCAATGAGCAGGAAGGAATTAGAACCACTGCTGTAATCAGTCACCTATAACCGCCAGGCACTAGGGTGCTACTGAAAAGACCAACGTGCTGTCTGCCTCTTGGGCTTGCAATTCTCAAGCCTCCACAGTGATTGCCTAAACTCGCTGAATTTACTGGTGATTGGAAATCATGGAGATGAAATAGTTCAGAGAGACCTATGTTTAAACACTTAGCTGCACTAGTAGAAGCTGTGTGGTTTTAGACAAATTAAGTAATTTCTCCCAGCCTCAGTCTCTTAATCTATAAAGTAGGGATGGTACAGTTTACAATGACTGAAATATTTAAATCAACATAACTGGTACAAGTCATACTTATAAATTTGCTTGGTGGGCATGGAGTCACAATTGGACTAGAGAACTAGACCAAAAAATTCAAGGTCATGGTCCTAGTACCCTCTGGCTAGGCTGTTTACAGACGGCAAGGCCAGTGATGGCTTTTTGACTTTTTGTTTGCTATGCTTCCACTGATCATCAACTCTCCCCTCTGATGGACACATTACTCCTTAAAAGAATGGCTAACACCTTCGTCAAGTGATGCTCAAGCACTCTCTGTATCAACGATGATTCTCTGGTCAGACGCATCAAACGAGACTGTGATTAATTTAAGAAGAAGGGGAGTTTATTGGTTGGGTGTAGTGGAGCTTGCAAAATGGAAGAGAGGACCAAGGAACCAAGTTCTGGAAAGACAAAGCTAGGTTGTTCCCCAGGCTTCAGTAGCAGCTATTTCTGTCATGTCCTTCCAGGGAAATAGAGCTCCAAACTCTCTCAGCCTTTTTGCTCCTCCAATCAAGACTCAAATTCCAGGAAGAGGATTGGATTGGCCTAGCTTGGATCATATATATGCCCAAGGAGGACATGGCACTTGACAGACAGCCCCCCCACCCCGACCATGTGAGTCCCTCCAATGTGAGAAGAGGTAGTTCTGCAAAGGGACTTGGGTACTATTATCAAAAGGAGAGGGAATTACAAAATGAGTGAGCACTCCTCCTCTGGAAGGAAGAGTGTGTTAAAAGACTGAGAATCGTCTCCTTAGAAATTGTGTAAGGAATGCCCTGAGTGGGTGAGAGGTCAGGACCTACAGCTTTGAGATTCTCTGATCGTTTATATTTTGCTACCATTTAAATTTGTATAAGTTCAATCACACTGATGGTTTGCTAGGCAACAACTGATCAGTTTAATTTAAAGAGCTGGACCATTCTAAATGATAGATGGACTTAATTCTGATTTTCAGAAATCTTTATCTAAAATGTCAGTGATGAAGTAGGGCATTTTAAAACAAACAGAATAATCCTGGTCATTTCCCTAGATATAAATGTCACATGTGAGAGTCATTACTGCTGTCCACCAAATATTTTTAGTTCATCTTGTTCTAGAGTTATAACTGGACCAGAGAACTGGAATATGGAGTTAAATGTAGGCATATGCCTTGCTTTGGCCATGAAATCTGGGTAGAAGTGATATGTCACTTCTAGCCAGGGTTTCAAGAGACAGTGTGTGATTTGTCACACTCATTCCCTGTGCCATAGAATCCAGCAATGCTCCAGATGGTAGCTGCTCCGTCAACCTGAGTGCTGATTGAGGATGGCATGGAAGAGCTTCCAGATGACCAGAAATGGACACGTAGTGTGAACAAGAAATAAGCCTTTGTTATAAGCCTCTGAGATTTGGGGATTGTGCCACCAGTGCTCCTCAGATATATAAATATAGGTGATAGCTAGCTAGCTAGGTATACAGACAGACAGACAGATAGATATAAACTAGTGACTGCTGCAAAAGGGCAGAAGCCATAAAACCTGGAGATTCTACATGTAACACAAAATAGTTGCATGTGTTAAAGGGCTATGCATTAAGACTAATCTGAGTTTTTGTAAAAACATAGTCCCATATTACCTTTCCCTGATATAGTCCACAAAACACCAAACATGCCCAAAACCCTCTTCATCTAGTCAACTGTAATGGTTAAGCTCTCTGTCAACTTGGCTGTGCCATGATTCTCAGTGGTTTGGCAGTTATGATGTAGTTTGGCAGTTATGTAATGACATAATTTGGCAGTTATGTAATGATGTAATCAACTCCATAATGAGATCTGCTGTGAGCAGCCAATCAGTTGAAAGGGCGTTCCCTTGGGGGTGTGGCCTGTCTTCAGTATATAAATGGATGTTCCAGCAAGGCTTTCATTCTAGATCCTGCATCTGGCTCATCATCATCTGACCTCCAGTTCTTGGGACTTGAGGTAGCAGCTTACCTGCTTATGTTTGGATTCATTAGCCTCCACATCCTGTGAGCCAGCAACTTGCCGTCTGACCTGCTGATCTTGAGTTTGTCAGCCCCTGCAGCTACATGAATCAGGAGAAGCCTCCAGCCTGATGTCTGACCAATGGACTTGGTACTTGCCAGCCTCTACAACCACATAATCCATTTCCTTGAGATAAATCTCTCTCTCTATATATATGTGTGTATATATATATAAGCTTCACTGGTTTTGCTTCTCTAGAGAACCCAGCCCAAGATACCAACCTAAAATAATGTGTCCTTGATTATACATAGTCTCTGAGCTTGCAGAAGAAATGACCTATACAGTCAGGGTCCCAGCAGGAAACAGATGATACAATTAATTTACTATATTTGAGGAGGGCTTACTAAACGGACTATTTATAAAGGTCCTTTTTGGGGATAGAGCAGTATCCCAGGGTTAGACCACTGGGGGTTATTACCCCTCCTAGGCCTGAAGGGGCAAGTGGAAGGAGTGGCTACCACAACCTGGAGAGACAGGGCCAGCTTCTAAGAGCTGTGACCTTATGTCAGATGTGACCTTATGTCTCATGTCAGATGTCACAGAGTCAGATGGAGAAGGGTGGAGAGGGGAACTGAGGGACAAGAACATCTACCACAGACCACCTCAATGTCTGGAATGGTTGCCTCAGCAACCATCTTCACCACAGTTATGCAGAGGGCCAGATTTCCAGCTTGCTGGGCTCCAAGGAGTGGGGCAGCTTTGAAAGCCATCTTTAGCTTTGCTCATGATCTTCTGGGTCCATGATGTTCTGGAGCCAGATACTTGGATCCTCACCAGAGAGTGGAAGGCCAAAGAGAAGATTCCCCTTTTAGTAGCTTCCTCAAATTCCTGTGGTATTTAGAAAAAATTATCGCCCAGAGGACCAATCTTGGCCAAACTAGTCATGTAAACCCAAGACACATCAATAAATCCACATTCTTTAATGAAACAATCTTTCTAGACAGAGACATATGTTACCTCCTCTCCACTTTCTCTTTGCAGCTGACAGCATTTCGTGAAATGTGAAATTACACAAAATAAAAAATACCCATATATTTAAAGATACACACTTTAAACATTTTTTCTTTTCTTTTTTTTAAAGAACGCTTTTAGACATTTGGGATTATTGTTCAGAAGTTCAGTCTACAGAGGAAAGTTTTTGAAAACATCTGCTGAAGCCAAGGGAACAGTTATTGACAAACAGAACAATAACAATACCATAAATTATTTGAAAGTTATCAAATGGACCAGATCAACGGCAAATGCCAATGTAAATCTGCTAGTTAACAAGTTTATACAAATTATTTAAACAGGCTGAGCAACTCATGAGTGATATGAAACTTTACTTTAGAAGAGCTAGTCTTACAGAGAACCAATGCGCAGCCTTGTTTTCTCTGATTAGAGAAATTCCACTGGCCAGAGTTTATTTCAGGCCCTTACCCTGTACTGGAGCCCAGGTTTTACCTCTGTTAGACCAGATTACACTAGGACTGGATCAGGCTGGAGTCTTAGACCCCAAATATTTCATCAGTTTGTTCTAAGATAATTCCATGAACTGAAACTAGTCTTGGAACCTGTGACATCCCCAAGGCCTGGCACCCAATTAAAGGACAGTGCAGTCTGGAGCAATGTTCTCTAGCTCCTTCACCTGCTTTCGGGCACCTTTGCAGGAAGGTTACCAGGCAATTGGGAGAGATAAGGCAGAGGGCCTGGGTCTTTCTGCTAAATAGGCTCTCTCTGGTGAAGCCAGCCTGTGTTCTTTGCAGAACCACATGTAACGTTCATGAATCCCAGTGAGTATGCGCTCCCAGGGGAGGGCCAGGCCAGCCCCAGCTGAAACAGAGCTTGTCTTCTCTGGGAATACGTCACTCACAGAGGGCCTAAATAAAGGTTTTCATAAACGTCCCATTGTTTCAGTTTGGCCATATGTTGGTCATTGTTGAAGCTGTGTGATTTTGAAAATGTTCACACCAAAGAGAGAAAGAGAAGTACCACTGTTTCACAAGAGTGGCAAAGATGAGGCAGAACAGACTCTCTGTTTCTCACTCCCTCCACTTTTCTGTGGAATTAAAAAAACTAGTTGTTGTTGAGTCAACTCCAACTCATGGCGACCCCATGTGGGTCACAGTACAACTGTGCTCCACAGGGTTGTTAAGGGTCGATTTTTTGGAAGTAGATCACCAGGCCTTTCTTCTGAGGTGCCTCTAGGTGGACTCTGTCAACCTTTTAGTTAGTATTTTCATCTTATTTAGACTTGTAAAGGTTGAAATTACAGAATTTTTGTGTCCTTGGAGAGATGTGTACCCTAACAACTACCTTATGTATCTTGATTTCAGTTTCAACTTTGACAGACAAAATGAGATAAAATAAAATCCCAGAAAAGACAAAAATTGGAGAAATGGAATTCGCCAGAACAGGTGCGTGAGATCTGAACCATGAGACAAGCTGCTCCGTTTGCTGTATCAAATTTCACTCTGGGCAGGGTCAGCCATATATTATGATAGGAGGATACAGGCCAAACCTCCATCCGTAGCCAATAAAGGCCAAAATAGAGCTTGGTGAGAAGAGAGGCAGAGAATATACAGCTAACACAGTGAGACTGTATAGTAAAGCTATGGTCAGTGGGTTGGCATTTTTCACACTGCATTGATTAAGGCTTTGACAGCTGATCCTTTACATACATACATATATACAGACATACATAATTATTAACAATAATACTTTGATTTTTTTTTTCTGTTTTAAGAAAAAAATATTCCCATGCATTTCTTTTACCTTTGTATTATTCTATTTTTACTCCCAGCAATCATTTTAAGCAGAAATAGTCCTCCGGGGCACATTCTAATTTTTAAAAATATGATCCTTAAACTTCTACAAATACTTTGTTGACAATGATGTTGATTTGTCCCAAAGGAATCTTGGTGCCTGGGAGCTATCCTGGCTCTCACTAAAACCACTCTCACGTGCTGCCCTGTGTTCAAAACTAATCAAACAGGACTTACGGTTATGTAAACATTATTTAAAAATTATTCCAACATAAATACTCTTTTAAAGCTAACATACCACAGCTTTTAGCTCATAATGCCCATAGACGCCTTAATGAAATGCCATTCAAAACTACCTCACTGTTTAAATTACACCTTGAAGTTCTAAAATTATGTAAACATCATCCTCTACATTTCTCTAGAACAAGTGCCAAGTGTGGTGAATTTCGATTGCAAGTCGGTGATTGAAGGCTAATGAATCAGAGCGAAGTTACAAATGCACCCTTTAACCTTACTGGTTACAGGAAGAAAGTCACAGATTGACTCACTCCACAAGGTGATGATTCTTACATAACTTGTAATCAACAGTTTTCAACAGTTCACACCATGAGGGACCTGAACTGGTCCCTCACAAGACGTCTTTGCATGTCTTGCAAACGCAGTTTGTATGGTCGTCAAGTGGCACTGAAAGTGCCTCCAATGCTGGAGGAAGAAATGTTCATCTAAGCCCATGGAGTCCCAAGCACAGGTGGGGTCTTCTCAAAGAGAGCGAGCCAAGGAGTAGCAGGATGAGCCAGGATGTTTTCTTCTTGGCAAACTGGGGACTCTTGGCAGCAACGGCTCTGCTGGAATTCACGGTGGGTGTCTTTCTTAGCCCCCTAATGCAATTGTTGTTAGGTGCCGTCAAGTCGGTTTTTGACTCATAGAGACCCCAGGTGACAGAGTAGAACTGTCTCATAGTGTTTTCTAGTCTGTAATCCTTACGGGAGCAGATTGGCAGGTCTTTCTTCCATGGTGTCACTGGGTGAGTTCGAACCACCAACCTTTCAGTTGGGAGTTGAGCGCTTAACTGTTGCACCACCAGGTGGGGAAAACCCAAAGGGGAAAAGGAGAGCCAATGTTGCAGAGAAAGCTTGAGGTCTCCTAATTTCAAGGCCATGATTTGTTTATACTCAAAGCTCCCTCCGTGCATTACTTACCCCAATGCCTGTCTTAGTCCTCATATCCATCCCACATTCTTAGGCTCCTGGTTGACATCCCTGCAGAGATAAAAGCAAGGTCTCCAGCCAAAGCTGTGAGTAACAAATCAACCACAGGCAAGCTTTTACCCTCATTGCCCAGCGTAGATGGAAGAACAGCTTCAGTCCTCAGGACAAGGTCACACTCCCTGGCACCTATGGAATTGCTTCCAGAAATAGAGGAATGACCAACTTGAGAGCTGGCCTTCTCTGTCATAGGAGTAACAGACAAGGAGACTGGGTATGAACAGGCATAGCTTGAATGGCTGGTGACTTCAAACTCGATCTTCCTTGAAAGCCCATGATCAATCCTTTGCAGCTGGAATAAAAGAAACATTTTCTGTTCTCCTTGTTGGCCAAATGTCATGATGAACTTTCATCCAAATACACATCTTTAAGACTGGTTTTGGGTTTTTGTTTGAGAAAAATACTGTACACTGTTTTAGGGCAGATTCACAAGGTGCTATTGTAAAAACATTCTCAGTCCTGTGACTTTCAAGAATGTCTCCATTATTTCTTCATGTGCAGGGCATCCTGGAACTTGGTGCTGGTGTATCGGGCATGAAAGCCTTTCTTGTTGATGGTGTCATCTGTGTGGAATCGAATCATCAGGGAATCCCCTGCAGAGTAGATTTCTTCCAATGGCTGAGGAAAGGAGAAAGAAAGACAGGGGACTTTTACTCAGTTGGCTGCAGCTGGACTTTAAAATAAGGAAAACGAGACAGCAATTTAGACAAGGACATGGGGTGGCTGGTGCAGCTGAGGGGTCCCGGGTACCAGAGGCTCTGAAGGGCATCAAAACAAGCTCTTTTTCAAAGGAGACTGTTGCAAATTCTGCTCCAGAGAACTCCCCATACCCTGGTTTCCCCAAGACAATCCTAGACACATAGCTCATATAGAATCTATTATTTATTAAGCTCATAGATGGACCAGGCACCACACTAAGCACTTTCAGATCTTATCTCATGTAAATTTTACAACAACTCTGTAAGGCAGGCGCTATCTCCCGTTTATGCTTGAGGAAATTAAGGCTCAGGTTCACACAGGTAGGCAGGCTCAAGTTCAGGTCTTTCTGACTACAGAGTACCGTGAATCACCCAGCCCTATGGTCAACATGGTGATGGTCTCCTAAACCAAAACCAAACCATTTGCCACTGAGTCAATTCCAACTCATAGTGACCCTATAGAACAGAGTAGAACTGCCCCATAGGGTTTCCAAGGAGTGTCTGGTAGATTTGAACTGCCGATCTTTTCATTAGCAGCCAAATGCTTAACCACTTTGCCACCAAAACAAAGACCACTGTTGAGGCCTATGCCCTGTCCAAGGACAAAAAGTGGGATGGAGCTACTACATTTGTCAGAAAGGTTTGGCCTGCATAGGACCCAGGTTCCAAGGCTGCTGTCCAGTAGGTTATAGTTGACCCAAACTGGGCTTCCCACACATTTCACTGCTCAGGAGCCCTCCAGTGTTCCCTCTTCACATGGACTCCGTGGTTTGAAAGACTAACCTATCAAAGGCACTGCAATGGTTAACTCACAGTTTATTATCCTTTCTTTTTTGGAGGGTAAAGGGAGATGAAGGAAAGTTATTCAAAGACATATAAATGCCAATTCAAGTTTCTGTTTAGTGCAAGACAACCAGAACCTCCAAAACTATTTGATGTAAGTCTTAACCCACATTAAAAAAGCTGGCATGATCAGCCCTGGCGGCGGAGGAAAGGAGAGGGCTAGAGGCCCAGGGTGGGCAGCAGAGCGGTCAGAGAGTGACCAGGACACCGTACTGGCTGCTCACACACTTTCACTGAGTGCCAACTATGTGCCAGGCCCTGTGTCAGGTGCTGGGGAAAAGTGAACAAAATAGGCCTCATCCGTATGGGCTAGGTGGTCCAGAAAAGAGGAGAGGAGAAAAAAAGACAACGGACTTGAGCGTAACTATTGTGTTTATAGTGAGAGTGGTTGGTAATTTTCATAGGCATTTAGTTTTGCTTAAAGAGAGAATTGAGAATACATGGACTATGCAAAAGCATTATTTAAAAAAAAAAAAGAAAAAAAAAGCCTGAAGGCCAAATAAAAATGTGCAGGAAAAAAACCCTTTGCCAACACGGGAGGAGAAAGTGCTAAAAGGCAAGGTGCTCTTACATGGCTACCTGAGCACAAGGCCTTGGTGAACTGGTCCCTGCTGCCTCCTGACCTCCTCTCCGACTGCTCTCACTCTTTTTTGCACTCTGCTCCAGCAGTGGGCCTCCTGGCTGTTGCTCATAAATGGCAAGAGTGCATAGGACTGACACTCAGGTGTGTCTGACCCCACAACACATGCACTCAGTCATGATGCCTTGCTGCACCCTGGCCCCAGCCTCCCTGGGACTCACCCAAGAGCCACAGAAGCGGCCGAGCCTGGGTGCAGTGCTGTCGTAGCCATCATAGGCCTCCATGTAGTCGTAGCCACAGTCGGCCTCCTCCTCGACTTCAAAGGTCCGGAATATCAACTCCACGCCGTAGCCGTCCTCCGCCACAATCACCCAGTCACAGTGGGCCTGGCTCGGGTAGTTGTTGTCCCCAAACTGGGCGTGGGAGTAGAGGTCTTTGGTCTGCAAGTCAGCTTTCAGCCTGCCCCCGCACTCTGGAGCAGGGAGAGAGCAGTGATGCTCCCTTAGCACAGAGAGCCCAGGTGCCACCCCACCCACGTCCCCGCCTGGGCCTCCTCTCCTCACACCTACCATGCAGGTGGGCTTTTTCTACAAAGCTTTGGGCATGCCCTGTGAAAGAGTCCAAACAAGGCACATCATCCTACTTTACAGAAGACTAAACAGAGGCCCATGGGTGCGAGGTCAGAACTCACTGGGGGATCCAAATTGGTCCTTGTAAGCAAGGTCCCGTGCTTCCATGCTGGGCCAAATAAGGCCTCTGGGGCTACTTGAGCATGCTGCCGGAAATAACTGGCTGCTTTTTTCTCTCTCCAGTTACGGAGACTTGAGGCCAGTGTGTGGTTTGTCTGATAGGTCACTGGGATGTGGCTGGGTCTTTACTACTTCACTTCCTGGAAGCGCTGAAAGAATCTGAGAAGGGCTCCTGCCAGCCCGACTGACATACTGTACTTTGTAATTTCTGCCAACAGAGGGCACTAAAACACAACAGAACTGAAGTGGAAGAACCTAGAAACCTCAGAATCTGCTTGACTTGTTCTTACATTTGGGAGCATTGACTATAGGCCAACTTTGAGACGCCTGTGAGTGTCACAGGTGAGCTGTGTCTCAGACTTTGGGTTTGTATTCCGTATCCTTGGCTTCTGGGTTGACCCTGGTTGGCTTGGGTCCTGTGCTTCCTTGTGTCTAGGCCACTTGAGACCACATAACATACATGGATACATGAGACTGGTCATAGATTAGAAAGCAACAGAAATTCTGGAAGCCAATTCCTCCACAGTCTTCCCTAAACGTGCTCCACATCCCTTCACGTGGATTCTGGGCTGGCTGGTTCTTAACACTTCCAGGCCCTGCCCCAGCACCACGCCCAAGCCCAGCACCAGAGATTGCTAGCTCAGTTTCATGTTTGCTCTGGCTTAGAATTTCTTCCACGTCTGAGCTGTCTTTGGGAAATTTCAAATTCCTGATGTTTGGGTGGTAATGAAACAAGCACAGAGTGAGGCAGGACACCTCCATCCATCCCTCCAGACCCACCTCCATCCTTCCCCATCTGTTCCATCCCGTGAGGCTGACTGCTAGGCTACGTAAGATGGCCCCTTGCCCTCTGCCTTCCAGTTGGGTTCAGCCAATGGGGACACTAGCAGATCAGAGGGAGGGAGGAGAAAGAGGTCCGGGTATTTAGTCTCTGGTTTCCTTCCTTCAGGGTCACCACAGGCTATGTTCTTTGACTGAAGGTCACAGTTCCTGTCCAACAGTCTCTGCATATGGCTCTCTGTCTCCAAGTTCTAGGAACCACTCTCTCTCCTCTTGCCCTCCAGGTAGGGGTGGTAACAGCCTTTCAATTACTAGCCCTGGTTGCTGCACTGTCCCTTGTGGTTTTCTTACACTCTGCCTACCCTTTTGTAAACAGTCCCTTTTTTAATTCTCCTCAAATAATTACTCCATCTGAGTGTGCCTTCCATTTCCTGGCTGGACCCTGCCCCACCTCAAGGACCTCTGCTCCTGGTCTCTGTCTGTAGGGACAAGAAGTAAAATCACTAGTCAATGGCTCTTAAACTTCCCCAGGGGAAGCTAGAACTCCTCAGGGGCCTTGAGAAGATTCTAGAACAATGAAGTGTTTTCTGCTAAGCAAAGTTGAACTGCCTGAGAAAGCTGACTGCCATTTTGTTTTACCTGATTCATGTTTTCTGCTCTGAAAACAAAATGGGGGAAGGGGCTGTTAAAGGGATAAGAAAACCACACAGGGTCCCATGATCAGGATCTCAGACTCGCAGCATCACAGGAGCTGAGTCGGCTGCTTGGAGTCACCTGGCTTTACCAACGGACCACAATCTAAAGCCAGGATCAGAGCGTCAAAGTTGTTCCCGTAACTAAAAAAGCAGAGCCAGTTTTCTCATTGGCATTCCTCTATTTAACAAGTAGATAATATAAATTATAAGCATATAGATTTCCCTCCAAATGACTCGATAAAGTTATTTACATTTTGAATGGAGGGAAAAATAACGGGGAACAGAAATATTTTTCATTTTCCTGAACTGGTTTTTAGGAAGGAAAAAAAGGGCCACTCATCACCACTCAGTTCCCAGACTTCTGGGTTTCACAGGCCAACAAAATTCCAAATAAAATTTTATAATGGAGAAAGGGAGGGAAGGAGAAAGAATTGGAGAACCAACAAAGGGTTGCCCACTTTAAATTTTGTCGATTAAGGATGTTAAAGGAAAACAACCCTTTCCCGTACGGTGGGAAACCCTATTGCCATCAAGATGATTCTGACTCATAGTGACCCCATAGGACAGAGTGGAACTGCCCCCATAGGGTTTTCAAGGTTATAAATCTTTATGGAAGAAGACTGCCACATCCTTCTCCCTTGGACTGGCTGGTGGGTTTGAACCTCTGAGCTTTCAGTTAGCAGCCAAGCGCTTAACCATTGAGCCACTAGGGCTCCTTTATGGTGGGAAGGGGATGACCAATGCTTCATTTTAAAAGGAACACTTTATCACACACCTTCCTCCCCTCGACCCATTCCCCCAATAGTTAGAATAAGAGCCAGTCCCTGCCCTGCCTCGATCACCTTCCATCCCCTGTCAGTCAGCAGTCCAGGCACCTGTACCTGTGCTGTGCACTGCCTGAAAGCCTTTCCTCTGCACCGAGGCATCTGAATAAAACCTGAGAAACAGGCTGCTAGTCGAAGCCACCACAGGGGCTGGTTTCTTGCTGCCGCAGAAACGACCGAGGACGGGGGCCAGGCTGTCAGGGCCATCGTACATTTCCAGGTGATCATAGGCACATTCCTGGTGCTGCTCAATCTCAAACTCATTAAATGTCTGAGAAGGGAAGAGCACAAAGTAAGGCAAGGGTCTGACGTTAAGCCGGGGTGAGGTGCCTTCTCCAGGGGCTGGGAGAGGAAGGAGTGCACAGGACATGCCTCTCTCCAGGCTGCTGTGCAGAAGGCACATCACCCACCATGACGCTGGGTGACATCGGTAGGGAGGGTCTCTACTCAGAAGGTGTGATCATCCATGTTCCCTCTTTGTTCCCCAAAACAACCCTGGGAGGCAGTTATATGAACCATTGCTACTCTGAGCACTTTGCAGACGAGATGGTGAGGGGTCAGAGAGTTTCAATGCTTGTTGACATTTTGACAGCTATTAAACTGCAGAGCCAGACTTCCGACTGCCCAGATCTGTGTTCCTACCATCATATCACGCAGCTTCTCCTCTGCTTACAAAATAAGAGCCAGCCAAGCCTGAGTGCTCACAGAAGCTGTTTCAAGTGGTTTACATGTATCACCTCATTTAATCCTCATGACCCTGTGATGTGTGCACCATGATAATCCCCACTTTACAGATGAGAAAACTGAGACACAGGGATGTCAGATGACTTGCCCAAGGTCACACAGTGGTAGAGCTGGGCCATGCCCCCATGTACTGGCTCCAGAGACCCTGTTGTTAACCTCTGCGCTAGATATACTCTCCTTTGGCACAAATGATGTAAATGAGGCTCAATGCCGCACGGTGGCGTGCTCGTAAAACCCATTAACCGTTGCCATCGAGTCGTTTGATTCCGACTACAGAGACCTTATAGGACAGAGTAGAACTGTCCCAAAAGGTTTTCAAGGAGTGGCTGCTGGATTTGAACTGCCGACCTTTTGACAAGCAGCCTGAGCTCTTAACCACTGCGGCACCAAGGCTCTGGTGTCCTGATAGTGGCTGACATTTCTTGAGGGTTCGTTTCATGCCGAGCCCTGGGCCAAGCACCTTAAGGGCATTATATCACTTAATTCTGACAACCATCCCGTGAAGGAAGAGCTATTATTATGTCCAGTCTGCAGAAGGGGAAACTGAGTCTTAGAGAAAAAGTCAGGTAGCTTATCCAAGTTTACACAGCCAGAGAAAGCTGGAGCTGGACTTGACCCCCAGCCAGCCTACTCCGGCCCACACCACCAGGCTAAACTGCCTCCCTCCTCCTCGTCCTCCCTAAAGACTTGCAGAGATGGTTGGACTGTCCCCTGACACTGACCAGAGGAGCCTCACAATTCCAGGCCACACACCATGCTGGCTTTTCAGGGGTCACAGTTCCTCAGACACAGGGCTCCTCGGTGCTGGGCGGATGACCGACTGATGGCTGGCCCACGGCTGTGAGGGAGGTGGGCCAAGGTGAGAGAGGACAGCGATAAATGTAGACATGGACCAAATGACAGCAAAGAGAGAGGACATTAGTAGGAGAGGTTCCCAACTCAAAAGAGGAGGCGGGGGTTCCAGTGCAGGGATGGAGGTGGGAGGGGTGGGATGCAAGGGCCATTAGCAGTGAGGGTTTTCATAGGGATGACGCTCTTCAAATGGGCGGAGCTCAACACACCAATGAGAAAGGAAGCTTTGGGCAAGCGAGTGGTGGGTGGAGACACTGGGTGGGAGCAAGAAGCGGGAGAAGGGTGGCTCCAGGGTCTGTGGGTAATGCAATGGGAGAGAGACAGTGGGCCGGGGAGGTGGGGTGCTCCCCAAAGGGCCTTGTGACACCCCACCACTGTCTCCCTGCAGTAAAACATCAGTTTCTTGAGAAGTATTCAACTCACAGCTTTCTTGAGAAGTACTCAAGTCACAATCAATATAGTCACCATTCACTTCCTAAGATAACAAACGTCTTTCTAAAATTAGCACGTGTGGGTATGCACCTCAGATAAATTTGAGGTCAGGGTTAGCTCTAGCCACTGTGATCGACTGCTTTCGTTCTTTAATACCGTGAAAAATGTCCAAAGAGCTAAAAAAAGACCTCTGTGGCAACTGCTATAAACTTATGGCCCTTAAACAAAGCATGTTTTCCAGCTGTGCAGGTTGCGTGTTTCCAACCCCAGCAGGCGCCATTCCCACGCTTGCATCATAAACTTCTATTGCCATTGCAAACATTTTCCAGCAGATGGCAGTCTTGGGGAAGGAGTGCATTTTTCTAATGCATGCTTTTTAATTTACCAAATTCAAGGCTATTCTGACTGACCTAGGAGAGCAGTTGCCAAAGGCCTTTTTGACAAGGGCAGCGCATGCTGCCAGGTTACAGGCCGCCTCCTACATCAGCTAGGTTTGCACTGTGGGAGGCTGTGAGCACCCTGTGGTCAGGTGCCCTATCTTCTTTCTTCTTCACCTCTCTGTGCCCCACACCCGGCACAAAGCCCTGGAACCCCATCTCAGAGCCTGCTGCCCATCTCCCACCTCTCCTCCTCACGACTGTCCCAGAATAAACACCCTTGCAATCCCTGAGCAATTCTCTCTTTATCATTGCTTCCTCCTTTGTGCTTTTCCATTCTCCTCTCATTATTCATCCATAATTCATAGGGACATATACATACACCTCCTTAAGAGCTACTCATCTCCAGAGTCAGAACGACCCATGTAAAAAAATGTTTGTCTGTCTGGAGTACAACAGCTTCTCCAGCTGCAAGATGGTTTGTTTTATACTCCAGGATCTGGGAGTCCTCAGGGGTTGAGAAATGACACTTTATGAGAGACGCATTTCTCCTTTGAAATAAGTGAGCACGGTGAGCAGATCACAAATCATATGCATGCATGGGACATTACATAAAGGCTTGGAAGATTTTTTTTTTTTTTAATTCAAGAGAAAATTAACATAAAGAACTCAATCCCCCATTTGTTGATTTTCTTAAATGTAAGTAGTAGATTCTGAATAGTAAGATTTCATTTGGGAAGTTTGAGTAAGAAAAAGGGCATATATTTTTCTTGTGAATGTACACACATCATCAGATATACACAGACAAATTCTAGAAGGATTCACAAGAAAATGTTCAGAGGAGTCATCTCTAGAGCAGGAATAGGGGATCTGGGGACTTTCGATTTCTACTTTCCAAACTTTTGTACTGATTAATTTTGATTACCTTCGGAATGTATCGTTTTTGTAAAAATTTAAAAAAAAGAAAACAATTAGGACTCAAACAGCACTGCAGAGCTGTGTGGTGGGTGCCCCCAGTACTGGTCCCACTGGGAATGGGCACTACCTCTTGAGCTTTCCCCATATGTCACCCGGTTCTGAGGGCTTTATACGCATCCTCTTCTAATCCGTGCAACAGCCCCGTGAGGTCGGCTTTATTATATCCCCATTTTCCAGATAATAAAACTGGAACCTGAAACGTTGAGTAACTTCCCCAAGTTTCAGAGCTGAAAAGTGGCAGAGTGGAGACTCCAACCCATGATTGTCTGATATCAAACTCTATGCTCTTAATAAACTGCAATAATGACTCACGAGTTTCACCCTGTGGCCTGCAGTTGAGGAGATGTTCCAGGTACACTCCCTCCGGCTGGGGTATTTGTCTGGCCAGTTGGGGCTTGCCAGTGTTCCCTCAGCACTGCTGAGCCTGTGCTCACAGCCAGCTGGGGGCGAGAAGAGACAGACAGCAAGAGAAATAAGTCATTTGTGGGCAGCGCCAAAGACGGTCTAGGAGGTGGGGGGGGTCTCCTCACGCCTGTATTTGTCACGTGGTCATTATCAAATGTGGGGAGGGGTCAGCCTGAATCAGGTGTTGCCTGGCTCAAAGATTTGCTGATTTATTTAAACTGGCTTTGCTGCCTTCCTGACGGTGGCTCAGGAGTCGGGTCACATTTCCTGCTATTACTGTTCACATTGAGGTTATCATTGTAAATACGGTAGAGTTAGCGGTTGAGAGCATAGGCCCTGAGGTCAGGTGGACCTGAGTTCAAACCCTGGTTCCACCACCTATAAGCTGTGGGACTTTGGGGATTTTCTTAAGCTTTGTTATTGTTGTGTGCTGTGGAGTCAATTCCGACTCACAGTGACCCTGTAGGACAAAGCAGAACTGCCCCATAGAGTTCCCTGGGCTGTAATCTTTACAGGAGCAGATGGTCAGGTGTTTTCTCCCATGGAGTGGTTGGTAGGTTCGAATCACCGACCTTTCAGTTAGCAGCCAAGTGCTTAACCATTGCGCCACCAGGGCTCCTTATTTAAGCCTTGTTGTTGTCGTTAGGTGCCGTCAAGTCAGTTCTGACTCATAGCGACCCTACGCACCACAGAACGAAACACTGCCCGGTCCTGCGCCATCCTCACAATCACTGTTATGCTTGAGCCCATTGCTGTGGCCACTGTGTCAATCCATCTTGTTGAGGGTCTTCCTCTTTTTCACTTACCCTGTACTTTACCAAGCATGATGTCCTTCTCCAGGGACTGATCCCTTCTGACAACATGTCCTAAGTCTGTAAGACGTAGTCTTGCCGTCCTTCCTTCTAAAGAGCATTCTGGTTGCACTTCTTTCAAGACAATTTTAGCCTTCGTGTCTGTATTTGTAGAGGTGGCACAATACTGCCAACCTCGTAGGGGTGATATGTGGACTAAATGAGATCATGCATGTAAATGCTTAGCACATGCAAGGTAAGTGCTCAGTTAACACTGGCTAACAAAGACCTCCATTGCAATGCCTCCCATCTATATACTTCTTTTAGCTTTACAAAGCAGTTCCATTTTGTTTGTCCTGGTTACAGTGCTGTGGTGTGATGGATTGCTTTTTTGTGGCCTTTCTCGCCATGGTCCTGTAACTCCCACCCAAGTGATTAGATTAAAAAAAAAAAAAAAAAAACCTATTGCCGTCGAGTCGATTCCGACTCATAGCGACCCTAAACGGCAGAGTAGAACTGCCCCATAGGGTTTCCAAGGAGCAGCTGGTGGATTCAAACTGCTGACCATGTGGTTAGCAGCCGTAGCTCTTAACCACTACACCACCTAGATGGGACTGTGCAAATAAGGTAATTGTGGCCCACCAAGGGGATTGGCAAGTTTTGCCATCCTACTAGGCTTACAATGAGCCATCCCAGAGGGAAGAGGATAGGATCTCACCATCACCAAGGAAGAAGAGCCAGGAGCAGAGCATGTCCTTTGGACCTGGGATCCCTGCACTGAGACCCTCCTAGACCCAGGAGACAGAGCTGTAACACCGAAGACAGAAGGATGGCTAGAAGCAGTGGCAGAGAAACAGCAGCGGCAGAGGCAGCAGAACAAAGAGACTAGCAGCAGACGGAGAGAGAAAGCTGAGTGCCTTCGGGCAGGAGGCTTGCCGGCGGAATAGGGTGCCTCCGGGCACTGGTTGGAGCTAGGTTTGCCAACCTATGGAGCTACAGCTGAGTGCCTTCGGGCCAAGGATTACTGGTAGAGTGGGGTACCTCTGAGCACTTATCGGCAGAGCTAAAAGAGCTTTGTAACACTTGCCCAAGCAGGGCAGAAGCTGAGGGGCCAAGGAGAGGTGTGCCTGCGGCGTGGCTGGGAAGAGGCTATCCTGATGGAAGAACTATATCCTGAGGGTTCCTGAACCTGAATTGTAACCTGTTACTTCTCTAATGGAGCCCTAGTGGCACAGTGGTTAAGAGCTCAGCTGCTAACCAGAAGGTCGGCAGTTCAAATCCACCAGCTATTCCTTGGAAACCCTATGGGGCAGTTCTACTCTGTCCTATAGGGTTGCTATAAGTTGGAATCAACTTGACGGCAATGGGTTTGTTTCTTCCTTTTTTTTACTTCCCTAATAAACCCCATAATTGTGCATATTGTCTGTGAGTTCTGTGTGGCTGTTGCAATGGATTATTGAACTCAGGAGAGAAGTAGAGAGTGTCGTGAGAAGGACAGTTGGTGTCAGAATTGGTAAAGATGGCAGAGACAGGAGGCATGCTTGACCTCTGCGTCATACGAATCAGCCTTGGGCTGTTGATCTTGATTCTCCTTCCCCTTGTGAAGTTAGACAAGCAGGTCAGGTGCTTCCATCACGCCATTTTTACAAGTGCTATTAGCAGAGTGACCCCACAATTTGTTCAATGAGTAGCATTTTGACTAATAGCTAGAATCCATCTTCCTCTGTGTTGAGCTCTGTGGTAAGCATTTTGCGGGTGTCCTCTCATTTAATCCTCCCCACTTGCCAAATAAGAAAATAGGTTTAGAGAGGGTAAGTGGCTTGCTGGTGAGGGGTGGAGCCAGGAACCAAACCCAGGCCTGCCCAGCTTTGAGACCTGTGCTAGTACTGATTACAAAACACGCGGTAGCTGAGGAGGTAGGTCTGCCTTGTTCCACCACCATCTCCAACCCTGCTCTGCAGTTCAGGCTTAGGAAGTTGGAGGTGGCAGGCGAGGGGTCAGTGGAAGGAAGAGGGTGGGAGGCAGAGGCTGCAATGATGCTCCAAGAGGTTAGCTCCTACTCAGTGCTGCAGGTGCTCTGCAGCCATGAAGAGAACAGGCGCCAACAGGGTCAGCGGCTCAGTTCCTGGGACGCTTGCTCCCACACCCACCACCCCACCCCCGGAGAACCCACACTAAGGCTGCGACTGTTTGGCTGGCAGAACCTTGGTAGATTTTATCTACTTCCTGTCCTCCCCCACGTCACAGGAGGCTAGCCTCATTCTGGCTCAGGCGCACATCACAGGGGGTCGATGAAGGTTTGATAAGTTTCAGAATGGTAGTTTTTCTAAGACTTTTCCCAGTTCTTCCACCACCCTCCCAACCCATCCCTGTGACTATCCAGGTCCATGACCATGAAGGTCCATGTGACAGAGCTTGGGCATGGAGGGAACAGGAGGCAGGGGGAGTGGGCTGCACCCTGCTTCTGACAATGTCTGATCTAATCCTTTAATACTCCAGGTGGCCCTAACCAGACTCTGCAGCTCCTCAACGAAGTCTCCTAACTCCGAAATGTTTCTACCAGAGAGTGGCATGTGGTCTTCAAGCCCCCCACCCCCTGACCTCCTTGGCAGGGCCCCGTGGCTGAGGCCAAGGCCTGGAGGCCTGTGTGTTTATCAGAGGCGCTGGAATGCCCTGCACTGGGCAAGGTAAGACAGAAGGAAGGCTTTTTCCAGGACGACTGGGTATTCAAAGCCATCTGGCCCTGAAGAATCCCTTGGTAGAAAATGGAGCAGGGAGCAAAGTTTTCCCCAAATCCTACTTTACCAATAAGACCTACATGTGGTAAATAATACTAAAACAGAGATGGCTGGTATCCATTGACATGTCAGGTGCTCAGTAAGTATCAAATGGTCTGAAACACTTTTTAGCCATTCTCTCATTTTATCCTCACAGAAAGTTTAAGGGTGTATGCTTAGCTCTTTTTTAACAGAAGAGAAAACTGAGGCTCAGACAGGTTAAGTAACTTGCCCAAGGTCACACAGCTATTAAGTGGCAAGAACCAGGCTGTAAACCTAGGTAGTATGATTCTGGAGCCTGTGAGTTTAACCACTTTGCAGTAGTAACTCAGCAGCAGCATCTAAAGGCCCCCAAGTGCCTCCTGAACCAGTGAGCTGCCCTGGGGTGTCCAGGGTCTCTCCAGAGGCAGAAGGGCAGCTGCTGAGCTTCAGTGGCGCTTCCTTGCCTGGGTGGTCTCCACGCAAGGCCAGGCCTGCAGCTCCGGGCTCCGCAGATGTGAGGGAGCCTTCCCCCCTCTGCTGACTCACTCTCACACGCTTGAGCACTCGGGAGACCAAGTTCCCCCCTCCCCGCGCGGATGACGCAGCCTCACCCTCTTTACAGTCGAGCCGGTTTTCATGGAGCCGGTAGCCATTCCTGCACCAGCACAGGTAGCTCCCGACCGTGTTGACGCACTCGTGCTGGCACCCACCATTGTCCTTGGTGCACTCATCCTTGTCTGGGGAGATCAATGGACTCAACTAAGAGGAGCTCCCACCTTGGGAACGCCCCCCACGCTCAGAACCTCGCAAAAACCTAGCCTCCTCCAGGGAGCCTCCCTGATTACCCCCGACTCTGACTATCCTTTTACTGCAGGGGGTGGGGGAGGCAGCATCTGCACCCCCAGTTTGTTGGGGATTACCTAGCCCTGGTATGTGTTGAAGTCTCCATGTCCTAAAGCATTTAAATGTATATATGTTCTCTTACCACTGCCCCTTCCTCATATAAGAAGCTCCTTGAAGGATAGGCTAATATTAATAATAATAATAGTCACAATAATAAAACTAATATCATTTATTGAATATTTACTACGGGCTGGGCACTGCCCCAAGCACTTTCTACACATTAATGCTCACAAAACCTTAGGCAGTAGGCACATGCACCCTATTTCACAGGTAAGGGAACTGAGGCTGGGAACAGCTAAGATGCCCAAGGTCACTCAGTGAGTGAGCGGTCTGTGTGGCTCAGAGGCCTGAATTTAGGCTGGGCTCTAAGTCCACTGACAGATGTCTCTGCAAGAACAAGAGAGAACACAGAGAGATGCAGAGAAGACAGCCATGTGAAGATAGAGAGAGATTGGAGTGATGCAGCTAGACGCCAAGGAATGTCAAGGATTGCCGGGAGCCACCAGGAGCTGGAAGAGGCAAGGCAGGACTGTTCCCTAGAGCCTTCAGAGGGAGCATGGCGCCCCTGACACCTTAATTTTGGACTTCTTAACCTCCAGAAGTGTGTGAGAATACATTTCTGTTGTTCAGAGCCACCCAGTTTGTGGTAATTTGGTACAGCAGCCACAGGAAACTAATGTAGCTGCCAATATAAAACACCCCGAATCCAAGCGAGGTGGAAATACTGTGGGGGGGGGGCGGGGGGCGGGCAGAGAGGAGCTGGCAGGTACCCCAAGGTTGGGGGCCTGCTAAGCCATTTGTCCCTCAGTGTCGTGGCCTCGCCTCCAAACCTGCACACCTGAGAAAAAGTGGGCCCTGAAGCCGCGTTTGGAGACCGTGTTGTCCGACTTAAACTCCACTCGCATGTTGTTGCTCTGCGAGGTGATGACGTCGGGCGTCTCGGAGCCGCAGAACTTGCCGTGCAGCCTGGCGTCAGGCGACAGGCCACTGCGCACCTCCACGAAGTCGTACTTACAGACCTACAAGGGGGCGAGGTGGGAGGGACCTGGTGCCTCTATGTCCCTCACCAGACACCACCCCCACCACCCGCAGACTGCAGCGCCCCCTCCTGGGAGCTGAGCCCTGCCCAATGGCCAGATTGGCTCAGCCAGGGCCTGCGGACGCTCCCCTTGATCCTTACTGAGCTGATCATTAGAATGAGCTCCAGGAGCTGCAGAGCCCAAGGACAGCAGGGGACCCCTGGTTTTCCAGTTGTGGCTCTGTGGGAAATGCATCACCTGGCACAAGTGGGTAAGGCTCCAAAACACAAACCAAAAAAAAAAAAAAAAAAAATCCCATTGCCATCATCAAGTGAATTCCGACTTACGGCAACCCCTTGTGTTACAAGTAGAACTGCTCCATAGGGTTTTCATGACTGTAATCTTTACAGAAGCAGATAGCCAGGCCTTTCTTCCTCAATGCCACTGAGTGGGTTCAAACCACCAAACTTTAGGTTAGTAGTTGAGAGCAAACTGTTTGCACCACCCAGGGACCTCCTCCAAAACCCACACCCCCCTAATTCTACAGCCTTGCTTTTATTTATTTTATATATTGGGCTGGCACATGAGATTTCATATAAAGAAAGGGCCCTCACTGCTAAAAGAAGGAAAAGAAGAGGAGAATTGAGTGTGGAGGAGAGGTTTGCAAGCCACTGATGGAATCCAACTCTGTCATACTTTCATGCAGAGAAACTGAAATTCAGAAAGGGAAAGGCACTTGTCCAAAGTCACACAGCTTAGCAATGGTAGAGCCAGGACTAGACTTGATGTTGCCTGCTGTAGCAATGATTTTTCTCAAAATGAACGTGAATGCTAAGTGGTCTGATCAATTGCTTTCAAGAGCTGATTCTTTCCATGCAATATTCACTTTGGGGTGAGCCCCTCATTCGCACTGGGGCCTCTGTGCATCATGCTCATCAGTACTGGGGTCACTTCTTAGTACCCAGGAGGCCTGCTGGTCAAGTGATGACAGCCACGCTGGGGCTGCTGTCAAGATGGGTCCTTACAAGGACCCCAGCTTGGCCCAGGCTGGGGAGCATGGCGAAGGGCCGGTATGCCATGGGGGATCCCTCCAGCTCAAGGGGACCTATAGCTGACTTGGTCACACATCCTGGGAAGTCTGACAACCACTGTCCAAGGGAGGGAACAGGCTGTTTACACCCTCCTTGCTCCAGCTGAACCTCACCTCCTCTCTTCCCCATCTGCTCCTCCCCCAGCTGGATACCAACCCCCATTCCATCCCCAAGTCCTGCCTCCTCCACTCTGATTCTCCTTGGATTTATCAGTGACCAGAGAGTCAGGGGAACTGTAGCTGCAGAGGATGTGCCGCTGAAACCACTGGATGAAACGCTGCCCCAGGTTCTGCCCAAGAGTCTCAGAAGAGTCCCGTTCCAGCACAAGCCAGCTCCCTGCCTGGTGCTCCACTCACCGGTCCCCAGCTCTGAGCCCCATCTCCACACAATCACCAAAGAATTAGAGTGAAGAAACATACATCATTGCCTTCCAGCTCAAACACTTCAAACTGCAGGGAGATCCGGTACTGAACAGGGGCCACCACCTGCCAGACACAGTTTTTGTTTGTGGGGTACTCCTTCGGCCATCCAGGGCTGGTGATGGTGCCATTCAGCTTGGTAATGAAACCGCCACAGGCCACTGCACAGGAGAAAGAGAAACAAGATTCATTTGGTTTTAGTTCCAAGTGACTGCAATTTTCCCCAAGCAGCAATAAGCCCTGCTGTTCTTAATTATTAAAAAAAGAAAATGTTAGACAATCTGAACTGATTAATTCCACGTCCTTTTCTCTAGTCTAATTGTTTCAGCTGAGGATTGTGGGGGAATGACACTGGGGACAAGTTTTTACTGCTTTTGCAAATGACAACGATGCATTTGTGCTTACCTGTCACCTAGGGGCATAGGTGAGGACTCCACGCGACTTGGACCAAAGGAGACTTAGAAATGTTTGCACTAAGCTATGCCATGTACCTGGTTTACATGAACATGCAGATTCATGCAGACAGGCAAGGAAAACAGAACAGCCAGGTCAAAATAGAATGACTGAAGTCTGCTATCAGCAAGTCACTCCAAACGTGCTCATAATTTTTTTCTTTGTTTTAATTTTCTATCTTAAAAGTCATGTGAATTCAAAGAAGAAACTACTCTACAGGACTAACAGCCCACACGAACCATGGCCTCATCTATCCTGAGACCATAAGAACTAGAAGGTACCTGGCTACCACTACCCACCGTTCTGACCAGGGACACAATAAATGGTCCCAGGTAGAATGGGAGAAAAATACAGAACAAAACTCAAATTCTTAAAAAAGGCCAGACTTACTGGACCAGTAGAGACCAGAGGAAACCCCGAGACTGTTGCTCTGAGACACCCTTTAAACCTGGAACTGAAATCACTTCTGGAGGTCACCTTTCAGTTAAACAACAGATTAGCTCATAAAATAAACAACATCACCGTGAGTACTGTGTTCTTTAAAAAACAAAAAAAATCACTTATATGAGACCAAACGGTCAATATTTACCCTAAAACAAAGACGAGAAAGTAAGAGGGGACAGGGAAGCTAGATTAACAGAAATGGAACAACCAGAATGGAAATAATGAGAATGTTGACACATTGTGAAAGATGTAACCAATGTCACCGAACAATATGCACAGAAATTGTTAAATGGGAACCTAATTTGCTGTGTAAACTTTCACCAAAAACACAATAAAATATTACTAAACAAACAAATCATGTAAATTTTATACTGCCACAGAAGAAAATAAATCATGGTCCTGGTTTCACCATTTCTAGAGCAGAGTCTGTGCAATTTTAACAAAACTGTTAACATGCTCAGCTGCTAACTGAAAGTTGGCGGATCGAGTCTACCTACAGGCACCTTGGAAGAAAGGCCTGGTGATTTAGTTCCGTGAAATCAGCCATTAAAAACCCTGTGGAGCACAGTTCTACTATGACACACATGGAGATGCCATGAGTCAGAGTTGACTCAATAGCAACTTTACTGGTTGTAAAGTTGTTGCTTCCTCCAGGAAGTAGGTGGATCTTCCACCACTTCTGTGTGTTGTTACTTCACAGCCAACAAGCTGCTCCATCTCTGCCCCACTGCTCCCCAAGGCTTGTCCCCCCAGCTGGGTAGGTGCAACACCCACCTTCACAGGCCTTCTTATCAGCAGCCAACTCGTAGCCAGGATCACACGCGCACTTGTAGCTGCCCAGTGTGTTCACACAGCGCTGCTCGCACCCACCATGGTCCGGCCAGGAGCACTCATCCACTTCTGTTGGGGAAGGAAGGCGACCTTGGTTAAATCATCAGAAAGCCACCTGGTCTTATTCCCCATCCCCTTCCACGTCCTGAGCCCCCAGCTCAGAAGGAAAGGGAATAAAAGCAAGAGTCTGCTAAGAACAGAACGGTTTCTTATGACCACCTGCTAACCCTGGAACACTGCTGCCATCTCCTGAAGTAACCAGAAATGTGACGTACACATCCACATCTGTTATGGATTGAATTTTGTCCCCCAAAATGTGTACTGAAATCCTGGCCCCTGTACCAGTAACTGTGATCCTATTTGGAAATAGGATTTTTTATGTTAATGAGGTCAGACTAGAGTTGGGTGGGTCCTAAATCTAATCACTTCTGGGTTATTAAAAGAGCAGGAGAGACAGAAAGACACACACAGGGGAGAGACAGACACCATGGGAGGACCTGTCTGAGAGCAAAGGAACACCAAGGACTGCCAGCAGTTACCAGAAACTAGGAGAGAGGCCCACCGAAGGAACTGACACGGCTGAGATCCTGATTTGGACACTTAGCCTCACAACTTTGAGAATATAAATTCCTGTTCTTTAAAGCCACCCACTGTGGTATCTCTGTTACGGCAGCGCTAGCAAACTAAGACAATGCCTGTAAAACCAGCAGCAGCTATAGTAAGATTTCGTAAAGGGAGGGACCTGGGCAAGATCAGCAAGAATAACTTGTTACACCAAAGCAGGGCTCCTCGGAGAGGAGGTCACACTTGGATAATTTAATTCTCGGCGTGTTCAGTCAGCAGTATTCATGATTTCAAAAAATCTCACAAGGTTCCATACCACATGCTTAATCCATTTTAATGCCATGGCATTGGGGCAATCCGCCCCCCCATAAATATGCAACTGCTCAGGAACAATAAATAAAGGGTTAGGACAAAAGGACATATTTCTGAATGAGGATGTGTAAGTATTCTCTAGAGATTCGAACCGGAAACAACTACTTAGCATTTTTATAAATAATTTGAAGAGGTGTGCAAGGGAAAGGGGCCCTGGTGGCACAGTGGTTAAGAGTTACGGCTGCTAACCAAAAGGTCGGTAGTTTGAATCCACCAGCCTCTCCTTGGAAACCCTATGGGGGCAGTTCTACTCTGTCCTATAGGGTCGCTATAAGTTGGAATCAACTCAACGGCAACAGGTTTGGGTTTTTTGGTACACAGGGAAATGGTCAAGGTTAGAGAAAACGCTGGACTCTTAGGTTAGTAAATGCTCCTGGAATAAACTGCAGGAAGAGGCCAAGAGGTGGCTGAGTTGGTGGCGTGGTCTGTGGGGAACTCAGCACTGGCAAGTGTCTATTAATGCTTTTGGGGCAATTAAACAGGAACCAGTGGGAGGCCACAATACCGTCCAGAAAAGAAACAGAGATTCTCACTGGAGAATCTCCCCAGACACGTCAGCCCACGTAGCACTGAAAAAAAGAGAAACCCAAGCACTGGGCATCTCCAAGAAGAGCACTGGAGATGAAAAGAAAAATAGCAATATTCTCTATTGCCAGCCATGGTACATTTATCACTGAAAGAGTGTGCTGGCTGTGATCTAACAGAGCTGGAGGAGCCCAGTGAAGGGACAACTAAACACTGAGATATCTTCCCCAAAAATGTTCAGTCAAGGAAGAAGAGGATCAATAAGCGACATCATGATAAACAGAGAAAAGATTGAAGTTGTCAAGGATTTCATTTTACTTGTATCCACAATCAACACCCATGGAAGCAGCAATCAAGAAATCAAACGACGCATTGCAATGGGCAAATCTGCTGCAAAAGACCTCTTTAAAGTGTTAAAACGCGAAGATGTTGCCTTGAAGACTAAGATGCACCTGACCCAAGCCATGGTGTTTTCAGTCACCTCACATGCATGCAAAGGCTGGAAAATAAATAAGGAAGACGGAAGAAGAGTTGATGCCTTTGAATTATGGTGTTGGAGAAGAAGATTGAATATACCACAGATTGCTAGAAGAACGAACCAATCTGTCTTGGAAGAAGTACAACCAGAATGCTCCTTAGAAGCAAGGATGGCGAGACTTCATCTCACATAATTTGGACATGCTATCAGGAGGGATCAGTCCGTGGAGAAGGAAATCATGCTTGGTAAAGTAGAGTGTCAGCAAAAAAGAGGAAGGCCCTCAACGAGATGGATTGACACAGTGGTTGCAACAATGGGCTCAAGCATAACAATGACTGTGAGGATGGTGCAGGACTGGGCAGTGTTTCGTTCTGTTGTACATAGAGCTGCTATGAGTTGGAACCGACTCGATGACACCTAAAACAACAACAACAGGAAGAAGAAGGCTGGGGCGGGGGTTAGTTCCTAACACCATGGGAGGTAGGATGAGGGCAAAAATGGAAGTTGCGCACCAAATCTTGAAAGATCTCATTACACATAAACTAAAAGGAACCAGAATGTCTCAGAGTTGGAAAGACTGAAAAGCTATCAAGTCCTGCCATTTCAGGCAGAGATTCTTTTAATAACATTCCTGACAGATGGCTTTTCAGACACTGCTTGAAAACTTTCAGAAGTGGGAGGACTCTCACTACTTTTCAAAGGTGTTTCTTGGGTCAAAAATCTGACTCCTTCCAACTTCCAATCCATTGGTCTTGGCTCTTTAATGAAGATCCACACAGAAAATGCAAACCCCTCAACCATCATGTCTTCTTCTACTCTGTCCTTTTCTAACGCAAGTCCACTTCCTTCAAATCTTCCTTGTCTGCAATGCACAAAATCCTCATCAATTTGGTCACTCTCCTGCGGTTAAAGGATGGTTTTTAAGCATCCCGTAACTTCACAGAGTGGAGAGTAAACTTTGGTAACTCTAACAGTTGACGTGCTCTTGGATTCAATGACTTCAATAAGTTGATCAGGAGGGAAGACTGAGTTTACGGGAGATGGTCTAGACAAGGCATTGAAGTTGCCTACAGCCTCAAATAAATGTGAATATTAAATATGCTGCAGTGGTAACTATTATGCAGTATAATGTTTACAATATGCAAAGCACTTCTTAGACATTTGCTAGAAAGTGTAGAAGGAGGAGATAGACAATAAAGAGTAGTGAAAGAGTCCAGTTTTTAGAGAGTCATGTTCGATCCTGTATCTTCTACCAAAAAACTGGTTGACCTCAGGCTGGTGATTTAACCCTGAGTGTCCCTCTTGTTTTAAAATGAGAATAATAACACCTGCTTTTAGGGATGACATAAGATTTAAGATGATACATGTGAAGTACCCAGTATGTAGATGATCAGTATAGCTATCACTACAGAAAATAATGGAGCCCTGGTGGCACCATGGTTAAGAGCTCAGCTGCTAACCAAAAGGTCGGCAGTTTGAATCC
>NW_004443943.1:23190712-23200026 GCF_000243295.1 Trichechus manatus latirostris
TTTTTTTTTTTTTTTAGTTTATAGACGACAGTGGAGTTGCTTTTGAAATTCCAGTGGTACAGTGACACAATGATGGGGGAGTGGAAAGGATAAGGTTACCGGGGCACACATGAATCAAAAGAAAGTGCAGTAATGCAGGCCTGAGTAGGGGAGGGAGACAAGGCAGGAATAGAAAGAAGAATGGACCAAGGATGGGTCAATGAAGGAAGACTAGACGGGCAAGAAAGCAGCACAGAAGATTCTAGAAATCTGGCTGGTGGCATGGGGAGGAGGGTGGTGGACGGAGGGAAATTGAGGAAAGAACTCATCAGAATAGACTAAGATTAACAAAAGACCAAGCTGAGGTTGGGTATAATGCCAGATGATGCTGTGGCTATGGGCAGGACCACAGATGAACAAGACTCTTAGAGCCTTCTCAGTCATGTGGAGGGAGGGAGGCTCATGGGACAGACTTGGGCCTAAAGCAAAGAGAAAGTGGGTGAAAGGCATACTCTCTCCAGCAAGATCAGTGGGATGTTTGGCCACTTACAAACCTGCTCCAACTCGAATGGATGGCATGAGAGCGTACCAGGACACTCCTGTCAGTGGGAGCCTGGGTGTCCTCGGCATTGCCTCCATGCTATGGTGAAACAGGCTCTGGTCCAAGCCCACTGGCCCATGCTTGCTCTGGGCTACAGTGACCAAGGTCAAGTCTCCCAGAAAAATCTGGGAGTATGGGGGTGGAGGAAGAATTTGGAACCAGAGCTCAGCTTTATATACAGAAAGTTCTGGGCCCTTTTCATTCTCCAGGGGGTATTAGTGAAAGAGGGAACCAGTCTCCAGTTAGATAATGGGATGGCTCAAGAAGGATCCCAAAAGTTGTCTCAGAGAATTACAGAAAAAGAAGGCAGGACATATCCCTAAGCTTTTGAAGAAACACTTTTTAAGAAGCCCACTCCCCTACCAAACACCTCGTGGTGGTCCATTAGCACCAGGACAGTAGAATGCAGGAATCGAGGTGGGGATTCTCATATTCTCTATGTGGGAAGTGTAGGACCCAAATGGCACTGCCACCCTGGAATGCTGTTGCCTTCTCTCGAAGCAATCAGAAATGTGAGGTGCTCCACTTGCTGCCAGTCAAGCTGCCATCTGGCACCAGGAGAGGGATGCAGAGGCCAACTGGCACCCTGATCAGTGTCATCTGCCAGTTGGGCCCTGGGCAAAGCTTCCTGCCAACTGGCACCAAGGCAAGAGCTCCTTTGGCTTGGCCCATCTCTTCTGCATAGCCTCTGTCATTACTCTTCCAATTTCTTTCACAGGAGAAGTACCAACACAAGCACTGGGCACTTTGTGTTCGCAGGACATCTTACTGGTGGCCTCGTTGGGAAATGCCTGGTCTAAGGAAGCTGGCTTTGCTCATTCTCTAGATCTGCACTGTCCAGTATGGTAGCCAGCCACATGGAGCTACTGAGCACTTGAAATGTAGCTAGTCTAAATTGAGATGGGCTTGGAGTATAAAATACACACTGGATTTCCAAGACTCAGTAAGGAAAAAAGAACATAAAATATCTCATTAATAATGTTTATATTGATTACATGTTTAAATGATAATATTTTGGATATGTGGGATTAAATAAAATATATATTAAAATGAATTTCACTGCTTCTTTTCTTTTTTTGTAAGGTGGCTATTAGAAAATTTAGAATTACATATGTGGCTCACACTTGTGGCTCTCATTCTATTTCTGTTAGTTACAGATGCTCTAGACTGATCTCCCACTTCACCCATCCTTCTAGGAACCCTGCAAGGTAAGCAGAGCAGGTATCATGATGCCCAGTCCACAAATGGGGAATCTGAGCCCCATTCATCCATTTGTTTATTGCCCAATAAGTATTGAGCCTACTATGTGCCAGGCACTGGGAATACACTGAAGGACACAACGAGTATGATCCAGCCTGAGAAAGGAAAAGTGACCTGCCTGAGAACATTTAGCTGGTAAGGAACACAGACAGGTCCAGAACCCAGAACTTCAGATGCTAAATCCAGGGCCAAGTGCTATCAAATAGGCAGCAAGGTGACAAGTGTCAGAATCAAATCACAAACACTAATGAAATATTCAAATCCCTTCACTTTTCTTCCCTGTCGCTTTTGGGTCTTTGAGCTAAACAATGGGGTGTAGGGAAAAAAGAGTGGACTATGGAATCCTATAGATCCATGTTCTAGTTCTAGATTTGCCACTTTAGAACTTCCATTTCTTTCCTTTTAAAGTGGAGGTGATAACAATGCCAACCAAGCGGTTGTTCTGAAGACAAAGTGAGATAACTCGTGTAGTTTTTGGCATATGGTTGGCATTCTGTAAGTGTCTTTTCTTTCCCCTTTGATAGGTCCCAGTGGGTTTTGGATAGCCCTGGCTCCTCCTTTAAGATTCAGGGTCAAGTCAAGGTTAATGATGCATAGTTCTTCTTTTCTAAATGTGGTTCCCTGCAGTTCTCTTTAACATAAAAATAATGTCAGGTTGGGTCTGTGCACTAAGTCAGTGTAGGCGGGTCTCAATTAGCACACTCATGGGTGTCTAAAAAGGTGTCTGCACTTTGAAATGCCCTTGAAGTAGCTAGACTGGGTAACTGGAGCCCCACCCCCAAGTGTTGCGTCGTCGGGCCACAGCCTTCTTGGTCCAATCCACACGTTCACAGGGCAATGTCATTGCCCTTTGCTTGCCTGCCTCCTTCACCACCTTGAGGCCAAGGGCTATGTGTTTCACCAGTATCCTCAGCCCATGGCACAGCACAAAAACATAGCAGAGTGTTAAATGCTGAGAAAGAGATGGTAGCTTGTAAACCATCAAATGAGGCTGGTCATCACGGTTACTTAGAACAGGCCAAGGCTCTTACCTCAGTCCCTTACAAGCCAGTTTAGCTTCATAGAGAGAAATGTTTTCCATTACCCTGACTGGCATCTCCATTAGAGCTGCCATATAAAATGCAGACCAAACCCAACCAATCCCATTGCCGTCAAGTCAATTCTGACTCATAGCAACCCTGTAGGACAGAGTAGAACTGCCCCATAGAGTTTCCAAGGAGCGCTTGGTGGATCTGAACTGCCGACCCTTTTGGTTATTAGCCATAGCACTTAACCACTACGCCACCAGGGTTTCCATAAAATGCAGAAGACCCAGTTAAATTTGAATTTCAGATTAAAAAACAAACATTTCTTAAGTATGCAATATTTGAGATATACTGAAAGATTCTTCATTGCTTATCTTCTTTTTTTGCTAAATCTGGCAACCCTAATCTTCAGCCTTAGCCAGTCCTCTCAAAAATGTGTATTGCTGATTACTAGCAGAACCAGTAATGAGGTTTGGATGGGTCAGTGCCGACTGGTTACTGGAAAGGAACACTAATGCCTAACTTCAGACCTGTGGTGAGGGGTGGCCCTTCCCAGCCCTCATCAAACACGATTGAAATCCAACTCAAAGGCTTATTTTGGGAATTAAATGACATCATGTAAATCAAGTACCTTGCACAGTTCCTTTTGCACAGTATGTGCTCGGTTAATGGCATCTACTATGCAAACATTTATTATCAATGTTCAGTTTCACTAGAATGTAGTTTGACCCTGCAAACTTATTAAATCTAATTTCCAAGCACAGTGGCAGAACTTCCTGCCATGTAGGAGCCAAAGCTAAGCCTGCTCCTCAGTCAGTTGTGGCCTCTGTTGGGGGCCTTGTGCACATCTCTAAAATAGGTCACTGCCTCTTCCCTGCAGGAAGTCCTGTTTGATGCTAAGCTTCCACATGTGTTTTGTGATTCTTAAGCTAGGAGGACAATACCTCTTCCTGTGACTAAAAGTGGAAACCAAATGCTAATTCATACCCTTGAAAAAATTGGCAGCAAAGCCTGCTTTACTGATAGAGCCGTCAGACACAAACTTCATCCACATTCTGTTGGAGCTCGACTTCACATCCTGTGGTTTCTCGTAGCCACAGAAGTGGCCAATTAGGGTGCTCTCTTCTGTGGGGCCATCCCGGATTTCCAGATAGTCATATGCACAGCTGTCATGCCGTTCAATCTAGATGGAGAAATAGAGGCACATGGATGACTACAGATGGCTGGGGGCTGAAGGCTTTTGATTTAAGAAGGGAACCTAAATATCCCTCTCAAAAACCTAACCAAGAGGCAGAAGGACCCAACTGTGTCCTAGGCTTCTCCAAGCTTTCTCCTACTTATAGATGTCAAGGATGAATCAAGCTGAGGAGAGATTTCTTGTTGTTAGCTGCCATTGAGTTGGCCCCTGACTCATGGCAAACCCATGCACAATAGGATCAGCTGTTGCAATCCACAGGGTTTTCATTGGCTGATTTTTTTGGAAGTAGATCACCAGGCCTTTCTTCCTAGTCCATCTTAGTCTGGACGCTCCACTAAAATCTCTTCAACCTCATAGCAACACACAAGCCTCCACTGACAGATGGGTGGTATCTGCATATGAGGTATATTGGCTGGGAATTGGAACCCTGGTGGCATAGTGGTTAAGAGCTTGGCTGCTAACCAAAGGGTTGGCAGTTCGAATCCACCAGACATTCCTTGGAAACCTTATGAGGCAGTTCTACTCTGTCCTATAGGGTGGCTATGAGTCATAATTGACTCTATGGCAATGGGTTTTGGCCAGAAACTGAACCTGGGTCTCCCACATGAAAGGCAAGCGTTCTACCACTGAACAACCAATGCGAGGGGATAAACAGGGAAGAACAATTCTAAAACATTTTCTTGGATCCAGTCCTAGACTTGTCACTTCAGTGGATCCCCATACCCTCTCTAGCAGCCTTCAGAAAGGAGGCAGACCCAATTTCAATGCCTGCAAAGGTTTTAATCCCTGATGTCCAGGTACAATTTACCAGGGGCTTAAAATGGCCTTAGTTTCCTGTCTTTAACCAAAAATAAAAACTCATCTTTACAGAACAAAGAGTGTCTAGCTAAAGTGACTTCATCCCTTGGGAAAACAATCTGAGCAGTACTCACCTCAAAAGCTTGGAAGGTAAGCCCCACGTGAAACCCCTCTGAGACCATGATCTTCCACACACATTCCTTGGAAGGTCTGTAGTCATCTGGGTAGTTGGGAGATTGAATCTGACCAGCATCTTTGTTAATGTCTCCCCCACAGGTGGCTTTACAGACAGCACAGGAGGAAAAGGGTCAGATGTTACGAAGGAAGTTGGGCGGCCACCTACCACCACGAGGTGGCTCCACTTACCAACATTTTCATTTCCATCCAACACAGATTACGCCTTCTGAAAGGCACAATTTCATTCGAAACCTTTACTGTGCATCAGATCACCTGGTAGATTTTTCAAGCTATGGAAGCTAGGGCCACATCCCCCAGGGATTCTGATTCAAGCAGTCCGGGGAACTCCAAGCAGCAGTGATATGTAAGCGTTCCCCAGGTGATTCTAATGTGCAGCCCACCTGGGTAAGGACACACACAGGCATGCACACACATACATACACAGGTGCACACACACATGATTTCTTTTACAAAAACAAAACTTTGGCCTCTCCAAAATGACAAAAATTTAAAGCTAAAAGAAGCCTTAATAGTTATCTAATGGTTTTGTTTCTATTGAGGGGGGAGAGAGGGAGAGAGCCTAGCCAGAGAAGCCCAATATGTAGAACAAATAGAAGTGGGATTGTCCTGGTGGCAGCTGCCTAGAGCCCAGCTCAATCTGTTCCCATGAGTCAACCACAATGGTGGCCTCAGGAAACTAGCTGGAAACTCTCTGATGTCACCCAAAGTCCTCTTTGCAGAAATGAAGTAAATGAGATGTTTGCTCAGGCTCCCACTGCGGTTCAGAGGTTGCTGTCATTGCTATCTGTCAAAATGTCTATACTCCTGGCACCACTCATGTGTAGGAGAAGCTGACTCCCCAGCTGGACTAAAAGGAGGCCTCAGTGGCAGGTACATGAGGCCTATCCTGCAATGAACATGGCTGGCCTCCCTACTTCCAGAACGTGGGGGAGAGGAGTGCACTGAACTCTTCAGCTTGCCCTCTGCAGTGGTGCAACAATGGCCTGACCCCAACCCTCATGGTTCTGGCAAGCTGCCACGCAGGCCTGCAGTGGAGAGAAACAGCAAGTGCACATGAAGGGCAGAAGCATCTCAGGAGCTACCAAGTGGCTCCTTTCCTCGTGGACGAACCTTCATACACCGCGAAGAAACCCTTGCCCAGGATGTTGCTGCTGCTGCGGAACTCCACCCACAACCGGCTGTCTGTGGAGATGAGGGGCTCCGGGACTTTATCACCACAAAACCTACCTGGGAAGTAAAAAAGAACGTCAGGATGACTGCAGTGACAGCAAGAAGGGGCTCAAGTGTGATTTGAGGACCTTCCCCACCAGAGATCTGGTAAATCCAAATCTTTGGGGGATAAAGCAAGACATCTGTATGCTGATAGGCTTTCCAGGGGACGCTTAGGTACACTGAAGTTTGAAAACCACTGATGTCAACAGTGGAGCACTCCCATCTGTTAACCCAGCGATTGATTGGATTAAATTCTAGAAGTCAAGCCACCCTCATATAGGGCCGCAGTGCTGGCTCCCACTCCCCCTTTCTACACCCATGAGAGACATTGCTAATCAACCACAGCACTTTTTCCTGCTGAGCCCAAATGCGTCTGAATCCTTCTCCACACATCATTGCAAGCAAGAAGCACAGATTAGTGTTGGCATGCAAGACACAACTCCTTTTGAAACCCTGACTTAAAGCCTTTGGGTGGTGTGTAAAACCTAAGTCATCGATTTTACAAATATTAATAATTAATAATGTGAGAAATAACCCTTGATATGGCAACTTATTCTGTGGCCCACATAGGATTAGAAAACAGAACTGAAAGAGTCACACGGGCGCTGGTAAACCTGTATGCCTCATTGAAGACTGACTTCAGTAGAATTCCAGATTGCAATCAATCAAAGTACTTAAAATACAACCAAGGCAGTCCTTCACCCCTCTAAACCTACCCCAGGCATCTCCCTGGGAACAGCCCCCCTCCACCTGTATGCCAAATGGGTTTCGTTGAGGCACTGGAAAGTGTGGCAGGATAATGGTCTGGAATGTGGCATTTCCTATTACATACATAGGCTTCTGGGGGCACTTAGACAATCTGCCTTCATTACCTTAGAGAAGGGATGCCAGAAAACACAACAAAGAAATCAAGTCTTCCTGGTTTTTGAATTTCAAAAGCTTAGGCATAAGACTAAAGATTTAGAAGAATACATGATGAATAAGAGCAAAATTCCATCTTGTAGACTTAGAATAATTCCTAGGATGGAGAAGTGAGCAAATACCTAGTGTACAAGTATTATTCATAGGAGAGAGGATTGGAGGGGCACCATGGAATCCCTAAAAGAACCCTGTGCCCTGTTCCACTCTGAGCTGAGACCCTGGGTGGAAAAACAATGATAGATTTCCCAGATGAGTTTGAGGATCTGGAGGAGCAACTCTAGGGGCAACGCTAGATTCTCCATGCCTCACCTGGGATCAGAACAGAAGGGTGTACAGGGTTTGTCAAGACATTTGGCCACGAGACAGGCTTGCAGAGCCCTTCAGGCCAAGCACCGCACAGTGGCAGCAAAATGACTCCAGGCTCCTGAAAGGGGTGTGGAAGTGACTTTCTCTTATCCTAGAGGATTTGGGGAGCCATAGAATGTCTCCCAAGCTTCTAGGGATACTTGGGTTTGACATCAATCTAAACTGGCCTAGCGCTGAGACCAACAACCACTTCTGTGGAAAGGGGACTGAAGACCAGGCAGAGATAAAGACATCTCAGCAATGCCAGTCAGGATGACAATACAGACACCTCTCCATCCCTCATGCCTTGGCACAATGTTAACCCCCCACCTCCACACTTTCACCCTGGGGGAAGAAAAGACAAGTTGACTGAAATTAAGTTCTCACTATCTGATGGAATGGGGGCTCATGATAGATATGAACTTTTGTTATAGAAAAAACAAATTTTTATCTCTTAGTCACTTAAGTACATGGTCTAAAATTTGGACCCCCTGCAGAGGAAAAATGGGGAAAGAAATGCCTTCCCAGTGCACAGTAATCTGTGCCTCATGCCACATAAGGATGGCAGCCCAGAGCAAGCACAGGGATGAGGTCAGGGAAGGACACGGGTTGAGTTGCACTGATCAGTTTACAACACAGACCAGGCAGGATGTATTTGGACTGGAAGTCCATGGTTCTGACAAAGACCAATTGTGTGAATCATTCAAAAATCCATTTAACACTCAAAAAGCTAAACATAAAACTATGATATGACCCAGCAATTCCACTCCTTGGTATATACCCAAAAGAATTGAAAGCAGATACTTGTACACCAGTGTTCATAACAGCATTGTTCACAATAGTCAAAAGGTGAAAATGACCCAACTGACCATCAACAGATGAATGGATAAACAAAATGTGGAACATTATTCAGTCAAGAAAAAATGAAGTTCTGATACATGCTATGACACGGATGAACCTTGAAAACATGCTAAGCAAAAGGACAAATAGTGTACAAGCCCACTTACATAAAATAATTGGAATAGGCAAATTCATAGAGACAGAAAGTAGAGTAGAGATTACCAGGGACTGAGGAGAAGGAGAAAAGGGGAGTTATTTAATGGGTACTAAATTTCTGTTTGAGGAGTCCTGGTGGTATAGTGGTTAAGCACTGGGCTGCTAACCGAAAGGTTGGCGGTTTAAACCTACCAACCACTCTGTGGGAGAAAGATGTAGCAGTCTGCTCCTGTAAAGATTACAGCTTTGGAAACCCCATGGGGCAGTTCTACCTGCCCCGTAGGGTCGCAATGAGTAGGAATCAACTCGACGACAATGGTTTTGGTTTTTAGTACCTGTGAGGAGCCCTGGTAGCACAGTGGTTAAGAGCTTGGGTGCTAACCAAAATGTTGGCTGTTCAAATCCACCAGTCACTCCTAGGAAACTCCATGGGGCAACTCTTCTCTGTCCTATAGGGTCGTTGTGAATTGGAATTGACTAGAAGGTAGTGGGTTGGGTTTGCTTTGGTAAATTTCTGGTTTGCGTGATGAAAAATTTGGAAGTAGATAGTGGTAAAGGTTGCATAACATTGTAAACGTAATTCATGTCACTGAATGGTATACTTAAAAATGGTTAAAATGGCAACAGTTGTGTTATATATATTTTACCACAATTAAATTTTTAAAAACAAAAATAATCCACTTAACAGCCCAGTAAAACCATGAGAGTAACGAGGTACAGGAGTCCAGTGACAAGGCCCAGAAGGCAGAAGGGGAGTAGGAAGCTGATGATAGGGAACACA
>NW_004443943.1:23200180-23291101 GCF_000243295.1 Trichechus manatus latirostris
CCAATGTCATAAAACAGCATGTGTGTTACTGTTACATGAGAAACTATCTGTTCTGTAAGCCTTCACCTGAAGTACAATAAAATATTAAAAAAAAAAAAAAATCCACTTAACATTGGGGGAAAATAGGTACTGGTTTTCTTTTGTGGATAATGAAAATGTTCTAAAATTGATTGTGGTAATGGCTGCAGGACTATGTGATCATACTACAAACCAGTGACTCGTGCACTTTAAATGAGTGAATTGTATGGTGTGTTTAAAAAAAATCCAGTTAACAGATATTTTGCAGGCATTCTCTTATTGCCAGCACCCCGTTAGATGCTGGACCTGCTACTTGAAGCTCTAACTCTCTTTTGCCCTTCTAAGAAATGGGGGGTGGCGAGGTGAGGATGGGGAGGGGATGGAGATAAGTGCCACTATAGACATTTCCTAGTGGCCAACTATGGCATACATTCTTTGGGAAAAAAAGGCAGGTAGAGGCTGCTAATCTCTTTCGGCTTCCTTCTGATTCCAGCCACCTGCAGCCTTTTGGATTTGGTGAGCTTAATACTAAGTTAGATGAGCCGAAAGTGCTGCCAAGAATTCAACAAGGAAAAACTTCATCAGAAGTCTGTAAATTTCCAGTAATGGTTCCTCTGGCACGGCCAGTTAGTGTCAGTTAGTTCCTGGAAAACAACATGTACGGATGGGAAAGGATTGCTCAGCAGCGAGGAGGCGGATCTGCCCAACAGCAGGTAGACCACACCAGCTCACTAAAGGAATCCCGTCCTAGCCTAGTCCAACTTTCAAGTCCAAGTTTCTCCTTTTAAAACCCCAGCTGTCACAGCCGCTGGGGACTGCTTCCAAAAGAAAAGGAGACTTTCACTGCCTCGCTGCCTAAGCACTTAACTTGATGAGAAAAAGCACCCTCCCCAGGGCCACAGGCCAGCCCATCTCTGCCAGTACTCCGGAAGAGGTAGATATTGCAGGCAAAGGCAGTTAGAGTAAATTACAAAGTATTTCTAAATAATGTTGCTGCCCAAATCACTTTGTAATCCTTTAACTAGGACCCTTCACTTTGTCCGCCTGGGTGATGTCTTCACATTTTCATCTTCACCATAATGGTTCTTATAAAGGAGCCCTGGTGGCACAATGGTTGAGGACTCAGCCGCTAACCGAAAGGTTGTCGGTTTGAACCCACCACCTGCTCCGCAGGAGAAAAGACCTGATAATCTGCTCCCATAAAGATTACAGACTAGGAAACCCTATGGGGCAGTTCTACTTTGTCCTAGAGGGTTCCTATGAGTTGGAGTCGACTTGAGGGCACACAACAATGGCATGCCAGCCACTGTCCTAAGACTTTACTTGGATTATCCCCAGGATCCTCTGAGTTAGGTACTATTATTAATTCCGTTTCACAGATGAGAAAACTGAGGGTCAGAGAATTTAAATCTCAAACCTCTAAAAGGGGGTGAGAAGGGTTGCACAACTCAAACAATGTAATCAGTGTTACTGAATTGTACATGTAGAAATTGTTGAACTGGTGTATGTTCTGCTATGTATATAGTCTCAACAGCAACAACAAAAAATAAAATAATTTAAACAAAAGTTCTAAGAGGAAGCAGGATTTGAACCTGGCAGTCTGTGACCTTGACCTTCCTTATCTTCTTAATTGTCATCATCATCACCTTCACCACCATCTAAAGGAACTTGTCTGTTTGGGGCGCAATTCTGCGCACTGTACAATTTTGATTAAATGGACATCAAACCTGCTCTCTGGGAATGTCAACTGCACCCCCATTTCCAAGTTTGGAAACAGACACATAGGGTTGAAGATCAAAGGCTCAAAGCATAATGCAACTCCATGGAATAGCCAGGCTTGGCTGTCTGGCTCACTCCATCATTTCTGCTCATTTGGGCGGCTGTCCCTGCCCAGGGAGCCCCACGGGGGGGTCAGGCAGCACCGACTGGCCAGCCTGGCCTTTCTGAACTTCTCTCTCCACTTCAGGGAAAGGAGGAGAAAGGGCTTTTGTATGCATTGTGGTGGTACAGAATGCCCAGAAGACAGTTCTGCATACGAAAGTGTATTGTTGGAGTAATTCCTCTGGCAGAAATAAGGAAAGGGGGTCCAAGGTGCAGGACAGTCTATAAGATTATTGGATGAGTTCTCTCCCAAGCCACCTTGCTCCTCCCTTGAGATGCGATCTCCTAAGTGCGCTCTGAAACTGAAAAACCAATTTGAAATCTTTAACCAGCCATGAAATGTTCTCAGTCTACTTACAGTTCCCTTTCATAGCTACACAGAAACCCTGGTCCCCAACTGCCTCCCTCCAAGGAGACTCTGGGGCTGGAGAGAAACTCCACAGGAGAAGAGGTGTCAAATTCCTAAACTGCAATCTGGTTCCTGGGCTTAGAGGAGGAGTTTAATAAGGATATCAAGAAGAGGAAATGCAGATGAGGACACTACAAGTGGGCTCCATGGGGAGTCATAAAGGGTTCATTCATAAAAAGTTATGTGTCCATTCTGCCTGGATTTTCACACACTGCCCTGGGAAAATATGCAATGCACAGTTTTTCCGAGCAAGATGCATACTTTCACAATCCGCCCTAATCCGCTCTGCCTCCTGCCAAAGGGGCATTGACCTGCCTCCTCCCGGCAGATTTCATGGCACTGACCCCTCCCAGGGACCAGCTCGGTCCACACAATGCACTTGTTCCAAACACAAAAGTTCACTAACAACTGCATTTGGAAACATCAGAGCAGGCCAAATAGTTGGCAAAGGAGAACTCTTGCAAATGAAGAGTGACGGTTACAGGCACTGGGCCATGCCTTGGCTGCAGCACACTCAACACACACACATATACACACACTATAAAAGTGTAAAGTATGAGGGGGAAAAAAAAAAACACCCTACTAACAGCACAAGCTCCACCTTCTAATTAATGAATGTGTGACCTGAGATACCAGGATCTGTAGTGAGAACATTTTTTGCTTCTATTTCAGAAGAAAAGAACTATGTACTGGAAATCTCTTGGCTTGTGCCCATTCTCAGGAACGTCCCTTGGCCCTCTCTGGGGAACTTCAGTAACACAGAGCTTCCTCGTGAGCCCTATAAATCTATCGCTTTCCTGGGGGGATATAGAGTTGCCAGATTTAGCAAACAAAAATACAGGAAACCCACTTAAATTTGAATTTCAGAGACACAAGAGATAATGGATTTTATCTGACAACCCTAGGGAGACAGGCTTCTCAGATTCAGCAGTCCCTCTCCCCATCACCAGATCTGTGTTCTGCTCTGGTGTCAGTCACTACCTGGCTGTGTGGACTTAGGAAGTTGGCCCACATTTGGGGAAGCTTGGTTTTTTCTCGAAGGTGTGGGATTAGGTGGCACAATGGTTAAGCACTTGGCTGCTAACTGAAAGGTTGGCAGTTCTAACCCACCCAGCAGCTCTGAGGGAGAAAGACCTGGCGATCTGCTTCAATAAAGATTACAGCCTAGAAAACCGCATGGGGCAGTTCTACTCCGTCACATAGGGTCGCTATGAGTCGTAATTGACTTGAGGGCATGCAACAACAACAAGGCCTCTGCCAGGCTTTGATTCCATGTTCCCATGAAACTCCTACACAGCTTCTTCTTTTTTTTATTATAAAGTAATTCCTCAATGCATTCTTATAAAAGATTCAAAGAATCCAGAGGTATATATAAAGCAAACATGACGCTCCCCACCCTCATCTCCCCACTTCCTCTCTCAGAGTTAGCCACCTTCAACAGTTGGTGAGCATCCTTTCAGTTCCCTTTCTATGAATCTGATGCTAGACCGTGCACAGGCACATGTAATTATAGGTAAATGGGATCATTCCCCTGGCCCAAATTGTGCAGATTCTGATTCAGTAGTCTCCCAGGAATCTGTAGTCATAGAAATCATCCCAGGTGATTCTGGTGTTCAGCCAGGCTTGGGAACCTCTGCCACTGGTAATTCAGCTGGGAGTCAGTCCCTGGGTGGTGCAAATAGTTAACAAACGTGCTCGGTGGCTACCCAGAGGTGCCTCAGAAGACAGACCTGGCAATCTTCTGAAAAATTAACCATTGAAAACCCTATGGAGCACAGTTCTGCTCTGACACAGATAGGGTCACCGTGAGTCAGAACTGACTTGATGGCAAATTATTTTAATCTTTTTGCTATACCGTGTCAGCATTTCCCATAAAGCATGCCTCCCTCTGGCAGCTAACACACACCTTGTCTGCTCATATTAAACAGGAAACAGAAAACCAGGGCCAGCAGTTTCCAGCCTGCCATTGTGAGGTGTAACCCATTTGTCCTGCAGCGTACTCACTCCTGTCTGTGCCTGACTCGAGGCCATCTTCTTGGCTTGCCTACCTGGACCGCTCAATACCTGAATGATTCCTCCTAATGGTGGTGTCTTAGTCATCTAGTGCTGCTATAACAGAAATACCACAAGTGGGTGGCTTTAACAAAGATAAATTTATTCTCTCACAGTCCAGTAGGCTACAAGTCCAAATTCAGGGCATCAGCTCCAAGGGAACGCTTTCTCTGTCGGCTCTAGAGGAAGGTCCGTGTCACCAATCTTCCCTTGGTCTGGGAGCTTCTCTGCGCAGGAACCTCAGGTCCAAAGGACGTGCTCTGCTCCCAGCACTGCTTTCTTGGTGGTATGAGGTTCTCATGTCTCTCTGCTTGCTTCTCTCTTTTATATCTCAAAAGAGATTGCCTTAAGACACTGTCTAATCTTGTAGATCTCATCAGTATAACTGCCACTAATCCATCTTATTACATCATAGTGATAGAGTTTACAACACATAAGGAAATCACATCTGATTACAAAATGGTACACAATCATACAATACTGGGAATTATGACCCAGCCAAGTTGATAGATATTTTTGGGGGACACAGTTCAATCCATGACAGGTGGCAACCTGGTACCCCACTCAGAGCCTGCCTGGCCGCTCCCCAGCTCTGAAGAGCTCCTGTGGGTGCACATTCCTACCTGTTGTTCCTCCAGGAACTTGAACTTAGGGACTGAAGGGCTCGGGTGCTCTTCCCGTGGGTAGCTAACCTGGCTGGCACTCCTTGGCCATACAGAATCTCAATATCTGCCAGATACCTTTGGGTCCAGCCAGACCCTCTGTTCCAATCTCTTCTGACCTATCCCATCCTTGGTTCCTCCAAATCCGACATAAATTCTTGGCCATGAAACCCCCCAGCTTAGCCCTCTCCTTTCTTTCCCATCTGCATCTTCAGTCAGCTGTCCCAACAGCAGCTCGCTCCAGGCTGGCCATTCACAGCACAAGAATTATGACTTCTCTGCCCAAGTGAAGACATGACAGGGACAAAGTCCTCACTGAGAGCTTAGCCTCGTCCAACCTGGGGCCACATCCTACAGATCGCTCTAGGAATGAAGACAACCCACTCTCAGGCAAGACCCTTCCATCGGGCTCCTTGTAAATCTACTTCTCTCTCTAGCTCCACCATGACTGCCATTTCGGGCCGAATGAGTTCCAGTGTCAACTCCTAGGACACTGAAGCCATCTTCCCTGGGCATCCATGATGATTTCTCTTCTGGTGACCAACCTTGAGTGGACTAACCTTTCTCTTTACACTCACTCCCCCTTGCCTCTCACTCAAGTTCCAAGCTACCTTTTCATGATGAGTTCCTGCACTGTGTTCACAAAAATAATACATGCTCATTGTAGAAAATACAGTTAAACCAAGAACGACAGTAGAAAAAATTTCTAAAAAGCACACTCCATCATCCGAAAACCATCACTGTGCATCATTTATTTATATTCATGATCATAATTTTACTTAGATGTGTATTTATATTTATATTGAGATGACAAAACGGTTTCTTCCAGTTGAATTCAACCTGCACAATGCTTTAAACAATTTTGTTTGAAATGATTTTGGACAGGATATTTGCTCTTCAGTTTGCCACATTCCCACCACTCCGTATCGCATTATATCAACCTCATTTTATTCATTTATGCTTTATCCCTGAAGGCATCTGAGTTTGCAACACCTGCATAATATACATATAAATGTGTGTTTCATCAAAATGGAATCCTATTATCTATTCCACTTTGTAACGTACTTTTTTTTTCATTTAACAACATAAAATGAACATCTTTCTGTATTAATAGTCACCTCTAACATGCTTGGTAAAATAGAGGGTCAGCAAAAAAGGAGAAGACACTCAATGAGATGGACTTACACAGTGGCTGCAACAATGGGTTCAAACATGATAGCAATGATTGTGAAGATGGACCGCCACGTAACTGGACAGTGTTTTGTTCTGTTGTACATAAGGTCGCTATGAGTCAGAACTGACTCGACAGCACCTAACAACCACCTTTAACATTTTTTTTCCAACTTTATTTTTAATAGATGGATAGTTTTCCATTGAGAGGATGCATCATAATGTATTCAGCTAACCCCTACTGTTGAACATTTAAATTGTTTTCAATTTTTCCTGCTTCGGTGAGCATCTCTGTCGCTAAAGCTTTGCACACTTCCTTAATTAGTTCCCTAGGATAAACTCCAAGAAGAGGAATTGTTGGGTCAAAGGGTATTCACAGTTTTAAAAGCTTTTAACATGGGTGGCCAAATGGAGGGTTCAGAGTTTTACAATGACACAGACCCTTGAGAGCTTCCTGTGCCGCCATCAGGGCGGACCCTTCCCAACATTAACAGCATTGCACAGAACATCAGAGCACTGTTTCTCAAGGCTTTCTAATGGCAACTCACCCAAAAGGGGGGCTTTTCTCCAATAACCATCCCGGACCTCCACGTAATCGTACCAGCACAAGCGGCTTTTAAACAAATCCATGGATGTGAAGTTTAGGATGATCTGTAAAGAGTTACCATAAAGTGAGTTTTGGCAGCAGAGCCTGAGGAGTTTGGAAAGATACATCTTGAATTCTTGCGTTCTCATGTTACCCTTTAGCATACAGAGCTCTCAGACCACAGAAGGAGTGTCTTCTGGAAAATACTCTCACAGGAAACCCTATGACATTAAATAATAAACGTTAAGCAGGATGGTGAGTAAACAGAAGAAGATGGGTCCTTTGGTTCTGTCTGGGGAGTAATTTTAGCTTTTGAAGTCACAAGACGGTTTACAGAAGGCAAGACACATGAAAAAACACTGGCTGGGGTGCACTGAGACTGGGGATTTGGAAGGAGGTAAGGGGTCAAGGAAGTTCAGAGATACGGAGAGATCTTATAACATCATCAATCATTCCAAAGGGTCCAGGGTTAACCCAAGTGCATCTAAGCACTTCCATGATCAATGTCTCCCCGGCCATGACGCCCTCTTCTGAGGTTGGTGTGTCGAATAGCCTTCCTACAGTTCATCCACTCATTCATTCATTCATTGCATCACCATGTATTGACTATCTACAGGGCGTCAGTCTATTGGTCAACTGAGATAGAAAGATCAGTAAGACAGGTTTCGTGTCTGCAGGGAGCTCAGAGAACAGAGGGAAAGGCAGATGCAGCAAGTGAATTAGAATGCTACGGTATAAATGCTAAAAAGAGAGGGATGGTTAGAAAGAGTATTTTGGCAGCCCCAGGGAGGGAGAAATAAATTCTGCCTGGTGATACTGGAGAAGACTTCTTAGAGAAGTGGCATTTAAACTAAGGGGGATCAGGGTTCAGTGGGCGAGAGAGTATTTAGGAGACAGGGGTAAGCATAGGCAAAGAGGTGTTTGGGGAATTGTACTGTAAGTCCATGGGGGCATTGATGGTTCAGTGGTAGAATTCTCGTCTTCCATGCAGGAGACCTGGGTTCAATCCCTACCCAATGCAGCTCATGTGCAGCCGTCCCTGTCTGTTAGTGGAGGCTTGCATATTGCTATTATGCTGAATGAGTTTCAGAAGAGCTTCCAGACTAAAACTAAGACTAGGAAGAAAAGCCTAATGATACATTTCCAAAAATCAGCCAACGAAAACCCTATGGATCACACTGTCCAATTCACAACCAATCATGGGGATGGCACAGGACTGGGCAGCGTTTTGTTTTGTTGTGCACGGGGTCACCAGGAGTCAGGGGCCAACTCGAGGGCAGCTAACAACAACAACACTGTAGAGCCAGAGTAGGTCAATGTATGTGTCTGGAATGAGGAGGCAGAAAGGGCAAGGACACTGAGCAAAGGCTGGAGGGTGGGAGGTTCCGACGAACTGGGAAGGAAGGTTTCAGTTCTTCTGTACACCCCTAAAGTCATTCAGTGAATGCTTCTGTCACTAAACAGGCAGGTACTTAGCAGAGGGGGCTGGGTGGTCCTGCAGACTGGGCCTCGGCACACTGGCGCTGCATGGATGACCAGGCCTTGGTCCCCCTGGCAGGCTGCCCAGAGCAGCGTTCAGGATTTTCTCCTCACCCATCACCTCTCATTCAAGCTCCACACGCAAGGTCCCATGTCTCCTCCTGCACCAAGAAGCTACGGGTTGTCAAGACCCAGCTCCCAAGTCTACCCTCTGCCCGTGCTCAACATATCCCTGTTCTGTGATTTCTCGACTCTTCTTGCTCTCCAGGCTCCTTGCTCTGCCCCAGGCCCTGCACCGTTGACCATTCCTTTTCCAACTCCAGGAAGACCTTGCTCTCAGCCAGTTCATCTCTCTTCAACATCTCCACTCTCTCCCCCTCCACTGGTCTCTTTCTTTTGTATTCAAATAGTCCCATAGTTTCTCTTTCTCTAAGTAAACCCTTAGGCTAGGGTGGGCTGCAGGTCATAGGTTCCAAGGCCCTTCCTGCCAAATCTAAGAGGCTATTATTTGGCCTCAGTCTCTGGTGTCCATGGCCCCTCTACCTAGAATCCCTCCTCTTCCCGGTTTTCACCACGCTAGCCGAGATGCTCTCACCCTTGTTCTCTCTCTTCAGTTGGTCTTGTCCTCCCTGTGTCCTGCTATCTGGGAGAGCAACTCACAACAAAGCACTTCCCTTCCAGCTTCCCTCTGAGACATCATCACCCCCATCATTCAGGTGCAAAACCTTGGTGTTACCTTTATTTTCCCCCTGTTGTCTAACCCCGCCCTCCAGATCTGCTCAGCATCCATTCTGACATACTTTTTTCCTTTAAGATGTTTTGTGTTCCTCCTCTCCACCCCAATCTCGCAGCCCCTTCAACACCCTCTTCTGGAGTGCTCCCTCTGAGATGATTCTTGGGCTCCTCCCTGCCGTGTCCTCATCCATCCTGCACACCAGGGTTCTAGATCAATCTTCCACTTATATCTCATGTTTACCAGATCCCACCCCTGCTTAGAAAACTTCAGTGGCTCCCTATACCCACCTCTCAGAAATTAAACTCTCTGCTTACTTTCCAGACCCTGAAAGATATCTTTATCTACCAGTGTTCCCTTACACATCCATGTTCATGAAACCCTGCCCAGCCCCACCTCCTCCCTGGATCAGTCTCTGATCGCCCAGATGGATTCAATCTGTCCCTCTTTGGGACTCCTTTCTCTCTCTCTCATAGTGATTCCAGAGCAGGTGTTTTTAGAGTCACACAGATCTGAATTTGCATCTCAGTTCCACCCCTTACTAGTTCTGGAATCTTGGGAAAATACTTGTCCTCTTTGACCTTTAGTTTCCCCATCTGTAAAACAATCCACACATCATTAGGTTGTTGAGGGGACTGCAGGAGAAACTATATAGAGTGTATACCGTTGTGCTTGGTACATAAAGGCACTCAATAAATGGTCATTTTAAAAATCAAGCCACACTGAGTATACACATAAAAAAAAAAAAATCTGTTGCTGCCGAGTATATTCCAACTTACAGTGACCCTACAGGAAAGAGTAGAACCGTCCTCCCTAAAGGGCTTCCAAGGAGCAGCTAGTGGATTTGAACTTCTGACCTTTTGGTTACCACCAAGCACTTAACCACTGTGCCACCAGGGCTCTGAGTGTATATATATATAGAGTACCATAAACCAGATACACTAAGTGGTCCACACAGGCTCCTATCTTGACTGATGTTGACAGTGCCCATTGCTTCCCTTGGAAAAGCCCTACCCAATGTTCAGGTCCTAGGACAAGTAGCGCCTCCTTTTCCATATAGTCTTGTGATCTCCTAGGAAATAAACAGTCAGTACCAGAAACTAACAGCTCGTCCCTATGTTGTTGAGTGTGTATGTGTTTGTGTGCGTGTGCATGTATGAGTGTGTGTGTGATGTCCCTCTTTTCCTTCAAACTAGACCAGTGGTTCTCAACCCTGCTTGCACATTGAAATCACTTGGAAGCTTTGAAAAAAATACTGGTGCCCAGCTAACGTCCCTCCTTCAATTAAATCAGACTGCCTATGGGTGAGAGGGAGCAGAACTAAACTCTAAGTCTCTTGAAGACAGGGCTTGTACCCTAGATTTCTTTTGCATACCCCACAAAGCTAGCACTCAGTTTAAATAGCTCAGTAAGGCTTGTCAGCTGATTGCAATATAATTCTTTAGCTTTTGCTTTAAAAATTACAGGAAGGAAATGTTATTACAGCTTCCTTGGTAACACATTTATGATCTGAATGAATGGGATAATTATTCACGCTAATTATTTTAAGCATGTTGGTGAACCATAAAGACCATAGGGGAAGAGGTGATGAACAAGAGGTGATACTTGAATCAATCAAGTTTGCTAATTACTAGCAGCTCTAGGGAAAGCTGTGTGAAGCAGAAATTGAAATAATTGGTGCAGGAATTTCAATGATGGATATTCTCCCTGCCCTCAGTTAACGCTAATATTTACGTCTTGATGAATCTAACACAGTTCAAGCATATCACATAGCCTCTTCTGTGCAGGGCAATTCAGCAATTTGAGGACCCTTTCCTTCTCTTCCTCCCCCTTCCTGCCTCCCTCCTTTAGCACCTCCAGCAGGCACAGGGACAGCACATTTACCCAATCAGACAGGTCTGGAGTCTCTTGGGCTCTGGATGACAACCACACAGTCTTAAATGCTTACAGCCACAGGAAGGGTGTGTGTGCGTGTGTGTAAATGCATGTTTAAATGTCTATTAGCTTGTCTCCTTTGTGTAATAACATAAGATAATGGTAAGCATCCAGGCTCCCAGAGTCAAATGGCCTGAGTTCAAATACCAACTCTGCAACAAACTAATTGAGTAGCCTTGGGCAAGTCCATTTCCTTATCTGTAAATGAGCATGGTTATAGCACTTACCATAAGAGGTTGTTCTGAGGATTACTATTATAAGAACTCAAGAAAAGGTTTAAACACGGAAGACAACATTCTTTGATGCTTACGAGGGTGGGGAAGTCACAATTCTGTGACATGTGCTATGATAGGTAGGATTGTATGGGGGCTATGGGAACACAGGAGGAGTCCCTTTGCCTGGACCCAAGGGACAGAAAGACTTTCTCAAAGATAATTTAATTTAGGCTGAGACTACTTGAAGAACCCTTGGATTTGTAGAGTGATGTAGAAGAAAGACATCTTTGATGTCTCTGGAGTCTAGAAGTCCTCAGTCCATTTCCCAGCTCTATATCTTACTAGCTCTGTGAATTTGGGCAATTTTCTTAACGGTGAGCCTCAAATTCCTCATCCATATAATGGATATAAGACTAGGCATCATGCAGTAAGGTCAAGAACAGCACCACCCTTGGACCAAGACAAAAGAAGCCCATGCCCTGGACTCAGCTTTAGAGGATCATGGAATCTGTAGGGCCAAAAGAATGTATCCAATCAGAGCTTGTGTCACCCCTTGTAGACCATGTTCCAGGTAGCCAGGAACCTGAAATTCCCTGTTCAAACAGCCCTGAGCCCGTTTTCAGGGTGTGCAATTGCCTCTTCCCCAGATCCATCCTCCCTAGGGTAGACTTACACCTTGGCAAGACTACCCTGCTGGACGGGCAACCAGGGAGCAGCCATTTGCAAGTCAGGAATGGATGGAGAGAGGGTGTGTTCGGGTGTGTGCATGGGTGCTCCTGAGGCCTCTGGTGGCGAGATGGAGTCAAGGTGGGGGAGGTGGGAAGAGAAGAAGCATGTAGCCGTGGGTTGGGAGTTATTTCTCCCCATATTACCATTCTAAATTGGATCCTCACCTTCCAGAGCATTGTTGTCATGTGCTGTAGAGTCTTTCTGACTCACAGTGACCCTATACGACAGAGTAGAACTGCTCTATAGGGTTTTGTAGGCTGTGTGGTGCAATGGTTAAGCATTTAGCTGCTAACCGAAAGATTGTCGGTTTGAACCCACCAGCCCCTCGGCCAGGAGAAAGAATTGATGATCTGCCCCCATAAAGATTACAGCCTAGGAAACCCTCTGGGGCAGTTATAATCTGTCCTATAGGGTTGCTATGTGTCAGAATCGACTCCACAGCACACAACAGCAACTACAACCTTTAGGGAGCAGATGGCCAGGTTTTTCTCCCACGGAGCTGCTGGTGGGTTTGAACTGCTGACCTCTCAGTTAGCAGCCGAGCACTTAACCACTGCACCACCAGGGCTCCTTCCCAGAACATTAGGACAGTGTATTTATTGAGGTAGAGCATAGAATCTACTTTATTTCACAGACTGTTAATTTGATTTATAGCTTTAAAATATTCGGATATTTAGTACGTAGACCTCCATTTGAATGGGTGAGATTGGTTGAGAAGTTCATAAATAATTCATGTAAAATGCCTAGCACCATGCCTGGCACATAGTAGTGCTCATAAAATAAAAGCAGTTGTTACTGCTAATGATTCCTCAAGACTAGACCCAATTCAAAGAATGCTAGGTTATTTGTCGAGGGGACTTCACACCTACCTTTTCCCCTGGAGTGACCGATATCCTCCAAACACAGTGGGAGTAAGAAGGGTAGCCATTTGGGAAACCAGGTGCAGAAAAGTTCCCTGTTGTGTCCTGCAGGGTCTCCCCACATGCTGCACAAGCAAAACAACAACTGTGATTCTGGCCTGCACACGTGCTCCCGCCTCAATGGTTGGCGAGTAAATACATCCCTCTACAAGCCAAAGCCCTAGGATCCCATTGGCAAGAAGCCCGTCAGGCAGATTTACATTTTTTTCTGGTTAACAAAAGTGAAAGTAGGGTCTGGAAGCCAAAAAGTAGCACCCCTAGGGTTTCTTCTGAGGCTCTCTGGACTGAATGTGGCCTAGAGCTGGGTCTGAATCTCAACTCTCCAGCAGGCTGTGTGGCTGTAGCCAAGTTTCCCAGCCTTGCTGGGCCTTAGTTTCCTTATCTGTAAAACAGATGGAGAGCCACATCAGAGGGTTATTGAAATCCTCTGCATTAAATGAAATGGGTCAGCTTCATGCCTGGCACATAGTGAGAACTCCATCACAGCCTTTATAATTACTACTAATACCCGTGGCACAGAATATGAAAGCACAAGTAGGTGAAACAAAAATAATTTTAAAAAAAAGCTTTGAAACAGCTCTTAGTTTGAGCCTTGCCTCTTCTTTCTGGTACCTACCTCTGAAAGATCTACCAAATAGTCAAAAAGACAGAAAAAATCAACAAAGGCATGGGAAGCTGGAATATTCTACTGTCAGGCTCTTCTGTTCTTCAATGTTTGAGGGTGGTCCAGTTATGAGTGTAAAACCCAGTCTTGATGTATATGAAAAATATTTCCCATAATTTGCCCTCAAAAAAAGTTACCTATATGAGTACTTGGGGAGTCCCTGAGTGACACAAAAAGTTGACATGTTGGCCACTAACCAAAAGGTTAATGGTTTGAGTCCACCCAGAGGTACCTCGAAAGAAACGTCTGGTGATCTACTTCTGAATAATCAGCCATTGAAAACCCTACGGAACACAGCTCTACTCTGACACACATGGGGTCGCCATGAGTCAGAATCCACTCAATGGCAACTAGTTGGTGGTTTATGAGTACTTGGAGGTTGCACGTTTTGTATTCATTCCCCTGACACCAGGGATTCAGACCCCAAATGCAAAGACACGGACTTGCTAAGTGCCCCTCTGTTATGGGGCCACACCAAGACACGGGAAACCGGCATCCTTTCCTCCCTGCAATTCACCCGCTGCATGGCAACTGCCCTTGCTTTCAGTTACTGCTTAAAACTCCTTGAAGCTCCATGTTTTTCAGAGCTGCCAGAAGGGCCGTCTGGAGAAGCACCTATCATCAGCCTCAGGAAATCCTGGATATCAGGGCTTCAATATCATGTTACTGAACAACTGCCAGCCAGCATGAAGATTATGCCGGGCAGTCAACGCCCCCACGGGTTCCATGGAAATTATTTTAGTATAATCATCCACATTCTGCAAGAACAGATACATTACTGTGTGGCTGCATGGTATATACCAGCTGCCCCAGATCCTTTGGTGAAGTAAGTGCCATACACATTATAAATAAATAAATGCGATGGCATTTCCCAGAGAATACTCTAAGGTTTCCCTTTCAGTTCAGCTATCTGATATGTGTGTCCTGTATTTGAGCACACCACCAGATGACTGATAACTGGATGGACATATTTCCTAGAGTCTCATGATGGAGCAAGCCCCAGATGGTCCTTTGCATGTCCCGTGACCCTGCTTAGTAGGACAGTGTGACAGTCCAGATTTTCTAAGATGGCTCCCTTTCACATATTCTGTCCCGTGAGCAAACCATGTGTCTGGTTTGGGGGTTGGGAAAAGATTATTGAATCTGTCAGTAATGGAACTCCGTTCTGCATACCCAAGACACCGAAATGCATTCTCTCCCATCAGTGGTAAACACCGGCTGTTGTGTTGAAGCTCAACAGCTTAAAGGAGCCTACGGGAGCTCGCTCCCAGGACAGTGTTGGGTATGATGATGCTGAAGACAAGAGGATGGAGGGCAGAGAGGGCAATTCAAGGGCAGCAGGCTTCTGAGCTGACAGAGACCCCAGATTACCGTCCAGTCTTCAATGGCAGACTCCTGGTCACTGACCAGCACCTTGGATGGCTATGAGAGCCCCAAGACCATAGAAACAATCTCATTTATAACACTGAGACTTCCCTCACCGTCCAGTGTTTGGGAAGCTGACTCTCACCTTCCCAAAAACATTTCCTTCATTCTTTGTCTTCCTGAAAACCCCCTTGGCTCTTGTTTCTCCGATTCCATATCCCCTATTCCCATAGAAAGGAGAAGTGTTCTTACTGTAATGGAGAGCAAACTACATTGGAACCCCTTTTACTGTTGTTCCACTATGCCTTCTTCCTTTTCTTAACACCAGAGCTTTGCCAGATAATTCTAACAGCCTTCCCATAAGTTAAACTGTAGGCTCCAAGACCTATTATTCTTCACTCTCTGCAAACATTTCACCATTCTGGCCTTCTACACTGTCGAAAACCAAAAAACCAAACCCATTGATGTCGAGTCAATTCTGACTTACAGTGACCCTATAGGATAGAGTAGAACTGCCCCAAAGGGTTTCCAAGGCTGTCATCTTTACAGAAGCAGATTGCCACATCTTTCTCCCATGGAGCGGTTGGTGGGTTTGAACTGCAGACCTTTTGGTTAGCAGTCGAGCAGTTTAACCACTGCACCACCGGGGCTTCACTACACTGTCTAGCATCTCCCAATACCTAGCACCTCCCAACAGAAACAACCCAGAAATTGTAGCTGCCAAGGAGTAGCCTCTTCAGGTTCCCCAGGCTATTTTCCCACCAAGGGGAAATGTTTGCAAACAGCAGCAGAGCTGTGCTCCGAAGGGATGCTTGGAAGTACTGGGAATCCCCATGATTTGTAGTTACCTGGGCATTTGTACAGCTTCCTGGCTTGTGCTATGTCTCCCTGGCTGAGCCGCACGCGCTGGCCAATGGTTGGCCTGACGCCATTGTCGTCACGACGGGGGAGGATGGTGTCTAAGAAAACTCCTCTACGTGGAGGAAAAAAGGAGAAAGAAAAATCAAGGCTGTCAGGCTGTCAGTGCTGGGATTTACAGTCTTCATTTCCCTGACCATAACCCCATCAACATTCCTACCCCTGGCCTGCCTCTCCCCAGGCTGGCATGACTGAAGCAGTTTCTTCCACTTGTGCTTGCATTTTAGCATTCCATTTCATCAGCTGCCTACTCACTTTTCAATGGGACAATGACTCTGCCAAGTTTAAAAATATGCCCTAGCCCAATGGCCTAAATGCTTCCTTACTGATGTGTACTGAGCATTTCCACAAAGCCCTGGCGGGCTCCCAGGGCAACCTCATTGCACAATTACAGGGAGCACCCATGCAGAGACACTGTGGTGAGTGGCGCCCCCCAGAGTTGTGCAATGGGCAGTACTTGGAGAGGCCCCAGGGAGAACTTGGGAACCAGTGAGACACTCAGTGGCTGGTGAAAGTGCTGGCTTATGAATTGGTGAATAATGAGGATCAGAGTTCAGGGGACCTTGCTTTCAAGGTGGGGGAAGTCAGATGGAAAATAAGATGAATGCATAGAACATGAGATAGTAGAAAGAGCCTTGGGCGAGAGATTTCTACGCAAGCTCACCTGGGAGAACTTGGTCAAGTCCCTTTCACTCTCTGAGTCTTGGTTTACACCAAGAGATTGGCCTAGATGATTTGGGCCAACAGGCTGGAAACTCAAGCAAGAGTTGATGTTGCAGTCTTGAGTTGGAAATCTGTGAGGGCATGGGACCTTCCCATGTGGCAGACCCTATGCTGGGCACTTGACCTGCCTCATCTCATTTAATCCCCTTAACACCCTGGGAGGCCAGTGCCATTATTATTACAGCTCCCACTCCACAGGTGAGAAAACCAAGCTTAGAGAGTTTATGTGACTTGCCCATGGTACAGAGCTAGTAATAGACAGCCAGTACTGGAACCCAGGCAGGCCTGGAGCCCACCCCCAGGCACCTTCCTCCTTCCAGCCAGTGCCTCCCATTGTCCAAAAAACAGTGTATTAGATAAACGATAGAGTGAAGAAAACCAGAGACTTCAAAAAACCAAGACGACAAGAGTGTCAGCTCACACAGACAGCTCTTTTGTGCTGGAACTTCCTAATCCACAGCAATCCTGAGCTCCAGGAAGGTGATGGTTTCTGGAAGATGTTTACTACAAGAGACATCCCCTGTGTAAACCACTGCAATAACGGTACCCCTCTTATGTAGGACAACTCTTAGCATTGACATTTTGCTAAACTAAGAAAGAGTTTGGCAGATTCCTTAGGGAATAAAACTGTCAGCTCTGAATTCTTCCAAACAAAGAAGCTCCTGTACCAGAGAACTGTCTCCTCATCTCCTGGATGCTTGCCCAACAAAACCTCCAAAGACACCACTCCCCACAGGCTGGGCCCAACAAAGAGGGATGGGAGAAGAACTGCAATAAACTAGAGGGAATAAAGTTGGAAGGAGACAGCTAAATCGTAAAAAGAAGGGAGAAATGAAGATTGGGTTTCCCATCAGCAGGAATAGCATTCATCCTCCAGATGAGAAATGTTCTGTAGGCTGTTTTCTGCTCTTTTACAGAATAAAACACAATGTGCAGGCCAGCTCCAGGGGACATGTGACCAGAAATAATGGCATGCAGTTAGGGAGGGGGGAGACTTTTGACAAAATGCCAGGAAAGTCCACCAGAAAACCCCCACTGATAGAAGTCCCACTGAACAAAGCAGTTTTCTGGAAATTCATGCAGAAAATTGGCAGAAAGGACCATGCATACATCTACCTGTTACAAGACAGATTTGTCAAAACCATTCTGAACTCTGGGCCAGGGGTGAGAAGGTAGCTGTGACGGATCATTATAATAAACTGTTGTTGTTGTTAGGTGCCATTGAGTGGATTTTGACTTACAGTGTGACAGAGTGGAACTGCCCCATAGGGTTTTCTAGGCTGTAATCTTTATGGAAACAGATCACCAGGTCTTTCTCCCGAGGAGCTGCTGGGTGGGTTTGAACTGCCAACCTTTCGGTTAGTAGCCAAGTGCTTAACCGTTGAACCACCAAGGCTTCTAATACCTCCCAATATCCATATCCTTCTGTAACTTGAAATTGCCGCTTCTCCCATCAAGAGGTGGAGTCTATTTCTCCACTCGCTTGAATCTGGGCTGGACTTGTGGCTTGCTTTGACCAGTAGAAGTGGTGCACTTTCGGAAGCCTGGAGGCTTGCAGCTCCAGGGCTTGCCCTCTGGAAACTCTGAAACTCCAGCCCAGCCTACTGGGATAAGAGTCCATATAAGGAAAACTAAAAGGGCCCCATTGCAAAGCCAGCATCAACTGCCAGATATGTGACTGGCCATCTTGGACTCTCCAGCCCGGTCAAGCCATCAAATGACTGCAGCTACATGAGTGATCCCAGGGGAGACCAAAGAAGAACAAGCCAGGTTGACCCACAGAATCATATAAAATAATAGGTTGTTGTTGGAAGCCACTACGTTTGGGGGTAAATTGTTCTGCAGTAATAGATAATGTAACAGTAGCTGAAGGGGAAGTCTTTCTACCTTCAGTGTCTTCCATGAAGCTGCTTTGCTTCTAGCTGCCCATCACCTTGAAGCACCGCACCCTTGCCATTCTCCCTCCTAGTGATCCTGGGTACTTTTAATGAGGAATTATTACTTCATGGGTTTGGCCGTGGGTTTCTGCTGATCTGTCTGAGAAAATGATTCACTCTGGCAATGCTTGTTTATAGTGGTTATCTCCCAGGGGACAAAAGGGGTGGGATTATGAGCTAGAGATCACAGAAAAATTTTTTTTTAAATTTTTTAAAAAAAGACATGCTACTGCTAGAAAATACTCTGTCCATTTCCCTGTCCTAGTCTCTGTCTTCAGAGCTTCACACAACAGGCACTGAGAAAGCAATACATTTCCTAGGCCTTATGTAGTATTAATTTACCCAAAATTCCCTATGCAGTACATACTTACTGATTCTTCTTAACGATGTGACCACTGCATCTCTGGGTATGTGGAGAGGATTGTAACGAGGATAGTGAGAATTTCTTCCCTCACCTATTCCCCAGTGTTACAGGGCTCCCTGTCCTTTCTCATTCATTAATTTATTCATTTAACAAATAGTTATTGAACACCTACTATGTGCCAGGCACTGTGTTAGATGCTAGGGACTAGATGAAAATGAGACAATCTTGCCCTCAAGAAACTCAATCTAGTGAGGGAGAAGGGACAGCAATAGATAAATTATCAAATACAAAGAGCTATAACAGTGATAGAAACAAGACCCCAAGGTGTAGACTTCTCACTTAGGCCAAGTCGACATTGGTTCCCTGACAAAATTGATTCTTTGTCTCTACTCAGCATCCTGCAGCCCCTGGGGATGATGCAGTGAGATATAGCAATTCCCTGCACCATTTCCCAAGCCCATGAGTCAGCCCGGCCCCAACATCCAAGCATCTCACATCTGATATCTGCAGGGTGGGCTCACATCCTGCTTATTACATTGGCTTCCTGAGACTTCCCCTATGCACACACCCTCCTGGAGTGATTCCCTCAAAGTCTCAATTTCCCAATCTGGAAAAGGAAGCCTTGCCAGTTTCAGATTTCCACTACAGCAATGAATGAGATCATATCTGTCAATATCTCACCTATCTGCACCAGATCAAGAAACCACAACATGAAATGTTTGAGCTGGAAGGGGCTTGGAGAGCATCTCATCCAACCCTCTCATGAGAAACTGAGGTCCAGGGAGGTGGAGATTTGTCCAAATCACACAGAGGGTAAGGGGCAAAGATAAGATTTGAACCAGAAGTCAGGTTTCAGAGCCCATGCTCCCAATTACTGTCTATACCTCCCTCATATAGCAAAGTTCATGGAAAAACTTGGACTAGAACCTAGTCTTCTGACCCTTAGTCCAGTGGTCTCTTCATTACATTACATTGCACCTTGTATCTTCTGAAAAAGAGCCAAGACAAGAGAAAAGAGTCCAGGTGGCTCATCCCCATGCCAGAACCGTGCTGTTCAAGATGCCAATGTCAACAAAACTCTACCCGTTAAAGCTCTGGAGAGACTCTGCCTGGGTTCAGACAGAGATTATAACTAAATCAACCATGTGGCCAGAAGTACCCCCTGAGAACTTGGGAAGCTGAGGCTTGGATGATCTTCCCCAGAATTGTATGGCCTATCAATAGGATGCTTTCAGCAGCCTTACCCAAGAGCCAAGCGGCCCTTGGTAAACAGTTTCCCTTTCACTTCCAGGAGCTGTATGTCTCCTGAACAAATAGTTTGCTTTAATCTTTATAGGCATGGATTGTTTTCCTCTTTGCTATGTCTGCTAGGAATCTCAGGGCAGACATTGCAGCTAACCCCAACAAAGTGTACATGATCTTATGACATCTTTTATTAATACTGTTTATTCTAGGCCTCAGCTTAGCTTTTCTGCCCTTATCACCTCCTTCCCCTAGTTTCCTCATCTATTTGTTTTTTCTTGTTGTACTCTGTGTATATTGGAAGTCACCTCAAATCTATTGTTTGGAATGACAAAAGGAATGAATGAATGAATGAATAAGAAAACAAGCTGGTTTTAAGAGTAGACTGAAAAGAAGATGCCAAGAGAAATTATTTGTGCTATGTCTTGTTTAACTCAAGAGTTGAAAGACCTACAAAACTGGGAATAGCAGGAAAAATGTCATATATGTATCACTTATATGGTCTAGAAGTACAGACAATATTGATAATACTTAACCCCTAGCACAGCACAGCACAAACTTATCAGGACTTACCATCATCCATGACCAGCAGGCAGGAAACCTGGATCTTTGATCCAACCCCAGATACCCGTGTACCCTCAAGCTGCCTGGAACCTCATTTTATTCACCTCTAAAATGAATCAGTGATTTACAGCCCTTCCCAGGTCTGACATGGTCTAGCTTCCAATAAATCAAATTCCTCCTAGGAGAAGTGGTGAGTACCACCTTGCTAACATCAAGGACATGCTTCAGAGGATTCCCTCACCCACTGGAAATTTTACACGGAGGCTCTGAATTATTATCCTAGCCAACCTCTCAATTTTCCTTTACCAGTTTGCTGCTTGTGACATTAGGGCATGATGGAATACCAGCTTCACAATAGGATTCAATCTTATTAGTGGGAACCTGGTTAGATCATATTTCACTGCAGCCCAGAGGCCACTGTATTTCAAGGACAGACACGCCAGCCCTGCTAGAAGCATGCAGAGACCCACTGTCCGCAAACCTCCAGGAATCCAGCCCAAGCCTACGGCAGCCACAGTAAAACACAGACAAGGCATAGCCATAGATTCTGACCTTGAGAAGGTGTTCCGGGCATAGTGCATGATGCTGTCAAAGTCGTACGTCTCTCCCAGAGAGCTCACTTCCCCAGCTTCCATTTTTAAGAAATTATACTCCTGACCTGTGACATAACACTCTGTTAAGGCCTTTGAAAACCAAGGCAGGCACCTGAAAGGAGGCAGAGGAGGGAGAAGGAGGGCCCATAGCAACTTCTGGGATCTTTACTAATCCAATTAATCAAATAACAGGGTTTACAGTTGTTCTTGTTGGTTTGAATTGATAGGGAATTTGAAACTTAGAGCAAGGCCTGTATTCTCCCAACCCTACCACCCAAGGACCAAAAAAAAAAGAACCAAACCCACTGCCATCAAACTGATTCTGACTCACAGGGACCCTATAGGACAGACTAGAACTGCCCCAGAGGGTTTCCAAGGCTGTAATCTTTATGGAAGTAGATTGCCACATCTTTCTTCCACGGAGCAACTGGTGGATTTGAACCACTGACTTTTCAGTTGGCAGTAGAGCACTTCAACCACTGCACCACCAGAGCTCCTTACCAACTGAGCCTCTCGAAATTCTTAAACTGTTTGCAGATATATTGGATATTGATCAGCTTGCCCAAAATTAAAAAAAACAACAACAACTGATCCTGCAATTGAAGGAACAAAGAAAACAAATCAGAGAGTCAAATTCAATCCCAAATAGTTCACAATTCAAACTCTCGAAAGTATTTTTAAGGCAACCATATAACTCAACCAGCTACATTCATGTTCAGCATGAACTTCTATATAAAATCATTTATTTATAAATAATTATTTGACATGAGAAGGCATTTTTAAAAAATCTAGACAGTTTTTCTGCACTGGGGCAGAATATGTTTTATTTCTACCGAGAAGTACTGTTTTTACATGTACACGTGTCCTAATTGGATTTCAGTTTCAAAAAAATGTGTTGCCTAAGTCAGCAAAAATGACTCATGAAATCAACCAGGAGATCTCCTTTTTTTGGCTTATCAGCTTTGATGCTGTAACTGTGTTCTGGTGGATTCTGTTCCTTTTAGGAAATGGAGTGGGATTTGATTGTCCTTTACAACATGGAAAATCATTTCGATCCTGCTCTAACCTACAAGCCATGGCGGATGGCCTCCCACTAAAGGCCACGAATGTACAGTGGCTGTGCTGGTGACAAATGCCTTCACAAAAGAGCTGTTGCCTCCATACTTCATAAATTAGCATGGCCGGCTCCCAGCAGCCCCTCTCCGTCACCTCCTGCTGACTCTGTGGATACCTCTTTCTGGCTTCCAGACTCCACGCTGTCCTCCTACCTGGCTGGATGTTTTCTCTGATGATAGTGACATGTTGGTCTCTGTCTGGTCGAGTGTGTTCATGCCAGAACCCAACCACATGGCCCAGCTCATGAGCCACAATACCAAACTTGTCACAGTTTTTCCCAATGGATATGGCCTGCGGACCTCCTCCTCGGCGTCCAACATAGGAACAACAGCTGGAAAAGTACAGAAATGCCCAGGTCAGCAGGTCAGAGAATATCAAGAGGCAAACACCTCCCCAATTCAGAAATTCCCTCCAAAAATGGTTCTTGACCTGTTTGGTGGTCATGGATTCTTTTGATAATCTGAAGAAAGATATGGCCTTCCTTCCCAGAATAAGCCACATGCCCTACACCCCCTTACCTCCCACCCTCAGTCTCTGCTGGCCCATCCCTGATGACAAAGAGAAGAGACAGGAGAAGAAGGCAGCTGAGTCTCTGTAAAGCACAAATCTTGGTGTCATTAGGGGCCCTGGTGATGCAATGGTTAAACACTCAGTTGGAATTCGAACCCACCAGTGGCTCTGTGGGAGAAAAGACACAGTGATCTGTTCCCATAAAGATTACAGCCTCGGAAACCCTATGGTGCAGCTCTGCTCTGTCCTGCAGGGTCACTATGAGTTGGAATCAACTCGACAGCACACAGCAACAACAACAAAGACGCAGATCTTGATGCCATTAATAGAGGAGCTTTAGAGATGACTCCCTTTCTGGATACAATTACTTTTTCAAATAATATTTATTACTGATTCCTAATACAGAAAGACATAAAAAAGAAATTTAAATGGCTCATAATCCCACCACATAGATAATCTCTGTTGTAGTTGTTGGGTGCCATCAAGTTGATTCCCTTGTGACAGAGTAGAAACGCCCCATAAGGGCTTCTTAGAAAACCTCTACTAAACATTAAAGGAAATGCATGCCCAAATTAAGGAGCCCTGGTGGCACAACGGGTCAAGTCTTTGACTGCTAACCTAAAGGGGCTATTCAAACCCACCCAGCCACTCCTTGGGAGAAAGACCTGGTGATCTGCTTCCATAAAGATTACAGCCAAGAAAACCTTATGGGGCAGTTCTACTCTGTCACATGGGGTCACAATGAGTCAAAATCTACTCGACAGTACCTAACAACAGCACAAATTACAAAAGGTTCAACAGCCCAAAAGATATAAAATGAAAGTGTAATTCTCTCACCCCATCTCCAATCTCTTTATCCAAATAGTCCAAGATATCCAAAGTTAACAGTTTCTTAGATGTCATTCCAGAAAATTTTAATACATCTATATATCCATAAACGTATATAAATATATTTTTAAATTACATAATATCCATTGTGTTCTTAATTTTGCCCTTTTCCTCCTTAATTTAGAGATTTGTTTATAATAGCATATCTATACCTCCCTCATTATTTTCAAAGCTGCATAGTACTAAAATTTATTTAACCAGTCTCCTGTTTATGTACATTTAGGCTAACTCCAGTTTTTGCAATTTGAACAAAACCACAGGGGAAAGGGAGACAAACTAAAACAAGAAAAAGTAAAACAAAGAAACCCTCGGATTCATACTTCCTTGTGGTGCGGTAAATTAGATAAAATGGATAAAAGACATGTGCATTTGAAGTTTTAATAGATACTGTGAAATTGCACCTCCAAAATGTTGTAACTACTTATATACATATATTAAATATACTATGTATTTTTAAATATGTAGTATATTTAAAAACTCTATTTTCCCACACCTTGGTCAACACTGGTTTTATCAGACTATTTTTGCCAATTATATAGGTGAAAAGTCATATTTCTCTGTATTGAGATTAGATAGTTGTTCGTGTATTTTACATGACATTTGTATTTCTTTTTTCCTGTGAACTGAGCGAGCACATCTTTCCCCAGTTTTCTTTTGGGTTGTCCATCTTTTTATTAGTGATTTATAAAAGCCCTTAGTAAATCAGGGAAACTAATCTTTGGATTGTCAAATGTGTTGCAAATAGTTTTCCCACTTCATTTCTCATTGAAGTCGTTTACGTATTGTGTTTATTCGACTTTTGCCATATCCAAGACCCACTGCCGTCAAGTCCATTCCAACTCACAGCAACCCTACAGGACAGAGTATAACTGCCCATAAGGTTTCCAAGAATGTATATCTTTTATGGAAGCAGATTGCCACATCTTTCTCCCGCAGAGCTGCTGGTAGGTTCGAACTGCCAACCTTTCAATTAGCAGTCGAGTGATTAACCACGGCACCCCCAGGGACCTCCCCTTTTGCTATATAGAAGTTTTAAATTTCAATGCTATAAAATGTCTTCACTTTCTTATGTCCTGCTTAAAAAGGCCATCCATATTCCAAGATTATAAATATATCCAGCCTTGTTTCCTTCTCGAGTCCCTGGGTGGTGCCAACAGTTAACAGACTTGGCTGCTAATCAAAAGGTTATTGGTCCACCCTGAGGCAACTGGGAAGAAAGGCCTGGCAATCTACTTTCGAAAAATCAGCCATTGAAGACACTATGGTGCATAGTTGTACTCTGACACGTGTGAGGTTGCCACGAGCTGGAGTCAACTCAATGGTAACTAGTTACTGGTTTTCGTTTCCTTCTAATATTTCCTGGTTTCTTTTTTCTTTTTTAACGTTTACATCTTTGATCCAACTAGGATGATTTTTGGTGTAAGAAGTGAGATAGTAATCCAGCTTTATTTTTTGCACAATGAGCTATCTAACGATCCCAATATTCAAATATCCCAATTGGACTAATCCATCTTTCTCTCACTAGTTTGAAACGCCACCTAAATTCATGCACAGGCATATTCATTTTTGAGCTCTTTTTTATTCTATATATCTATTTTTTCTTAACTTTTAAAATTTTACCTTCATTTTGCATTTTAATATCTTACACATGAGGTGTACATGAGTCAGAATCAATTCAATGGCAACGGGTTTGGTTTTGGTTTTTCATACGGCCACCAGGCCCCATCTACTAACCCCTCCCCTATCTCTGCCATTACTATTTTTTTCTCACGATTTTTTTGGCTATTTCTACATGGCTATTTGTCCAGATAAAGTCTAGTATCATTTGTTCAAGTTCTAAAAAATACATAGTAACACACACACATACATATATCTAGATGTTGGTGCTTAAATCAGAATGGCATGAATTTATAGATTATCTTCTTAGGGAGTACTGATATCATTACTATATTGAGTATTCCTATGCCAGGAAATAGTATGCATTTCCATTTTTACTTTTTTTAAGTTTTCTTAGAGTTTTATCTTTTTTTTAGTATATGTCTGGTGCTTTTTGCATTTTTTAAGTTTATTCTTCAATATATTGCCCATTATGTTTCTATTAAAATTGCAATATTTTCTCATTATAAAAGTATACCAAATTATTTCATGCATAAATAAAAGTAATTAGTTTTTTGTTTACTAATTTTATAATCAGTCAGCTTAGTAGATTCTCCTTTTGTTTCTAATAGTTTTTCAGTTGATTTTCTAGGTACAAAACTACATTAATTTTAAACTGCAAATGTCGCTTCATCCCTGCCAATATTTATAGTGTTTATTTCTTTCTCTTGTCTAATTATATTAGCTACTATTCTCAAACAAAACATTTAAAAATTGTGGTGGTCACAGCCCTGACAGGGAACACAACAGAGAGTTCCTGATGGAGCAGGAGAAAGGTGGGGTACAGAACTCAAATTCTAGTAAGAAGACCAGACTTAATGGTCTGATTGAGACTGGAGGAACCCTGGAAAGCATGGCCCCTGGATTCTCTATCAGCCCAGAACTAAAACAATTTCCGAGGCCAACTCTTCAGAAAGGGATTGGACTGGACTGTGGGACATAAAGTGATACTCGTGAAGAGTGTGTCTTTTAGCTCAAGTAGATACAAGAGACTAAACGGGCAGCTTCTGTCCGGAGGTGAGATGGGAAGGCAGAGAGGGCTAGGAGCTGGTTGAATGGACTTGGAGAATCAGGGGTGGAAAGGAGGAGTGTGCTGCCACAGTATGGGGAGAGCAGTTAGGGTCACATAACAATGTACGTATAAATTTTTGTATGGGAGACGAACTTGAAACGTAAACTTCATTTAAACTACAACAATAAAAAAATTTTTTTTTTTTTAAATTGTGGTGGTCATAGACATCTTCAACTGTTCCTGATTTAAACAGAAATGTTTCTAGTATCATCACTGATACTGGCTTTTGATTTGAAATTATTCTTATATATACATAGATATATATATTCTTATATATACATAGATATTTATAATATTTATTTTTTGTAAGCCAAGGATCTATCTGTGACATCTATTCCTGTTCTACTGTGGGTACTTTTGAAAGAAAAAAAAAGCCTGTGAAACTGTGTCAAATGTCTTTTTAGCATCTCTGAAGATACGAATAAGGCTTTTCTCCTTTGATCTGTCAATATGGTGAATCATATGAACAGATTTCCTAATGTTGACTAAGTCTTGTGCTCGTTATACAAGCCTACTTGGCAGCCTACTCTTATTGTACTCCTGAATTCTATGTGCTAACATTTTATTTAGGATTTTCTGTGTCTATCTATAAGTGAAATAATTCTGGAATTTTCTCTGTTTTGGTGCCATCATCATCAGGTTTGGGCAGCGATGCCAGGATGACTCCTTAATTTGGAAAGTTTCTTTATGCTCTAAAAAGTTTAAATAGTAGAGAATAATCTGTTCCTTGAAGGTTTAAAAGAATTCATCTGTGAAACCCCAGATTTGGTGCTTTGGGGAAGACAGCTTTTTCCCTCAACTTTCTAATCTCTTTCAAAGTTATTAGCCTGTGTCAGTACTTCTATTTACCTTGAAGTCATTCACATTATCCAAATTTTCACATTTCTTGTCCTACAGCTTTGCCAAGTACTCTTTTATGATTCTGCTGAATCTGTGGCTATTTCTCCCTTTTTCATTTCTAATTTTATGTATTTCTTCACTGTCATTTTTTTGTCTTAGTTAGACTAACAAGTGGTTTATCTACTGTTTTTCATTTGTTCAAAGAATTCACTCCTGAATGTATTAGTCCTACAATGTTTTACCTTGCTTGTTTCTGCGCTCATTAGGTTTACTTTGTTGTGGTGGTGTTTGGGTTTTTTGTCGTTGGTGTTGCTTTGTTTCTGTTTTTTGCTAACTTCTTGGAATTGAATATTTTATTGCCACTCTTAATTAGTGGTGTGGCTATTTAAGGCTGTGGGCTTTCCTCTGGACCAAGCTTTAGCCATCACTGTTAGGTTTTGAAGTGTAGGGCTTTCATTATTGTTATTTTCTATCTAGACATTCTACAACTTTAATCCTGATTTCTTTATGCCCTAAGAGTTGTAAAAAAAAAAAAAAAAGGTGGGGTGGGGAGGGGAGAGTTTTTAACTTACTAGGTAATGGAGGGAGTGTGTATTCTATTTTTGTTAATATGTCCAGTTTCACTGCTTTGTAATCACATAATATATTAATGCTATTTCTGCCTTTTCGAATCCATCTTAATGAATGGATTCTTAATGACTAATAGATGGTCAAGGTCTGTAAATGCTCAACAGGTACTTTAAAAAAAATGTATTCTCTGTTATAAGGTTATAGAATCTGATTTGCTAGCTGCTGTTGAGTCGATTCTGACTAGTGGCGACCCCATGTGTTACAGAGAAGAACTGCTGTTTTCTTGACTGTAATCTTCTTATCGGAAGCAGATCGTCAGGCCTATTCTTCCATGGTATCGGTGGGTGGGTTCGAACCACCAGCCTTTAGGTTAACCGTCACGTACAAACCAGTTGCGCCTCCTGAGGACCAGAATATGGTAGACCTACAGAATCAATTCAGTAAATTATATTTTTTAGATCTTCTACAAATCCTTACTTATTTTTTGGTCAACTTAACATTGAACTACTTGGGCTGACAGAAATAAAATAAAGAGTCCAGCTGCTAGAGTTTCTGTTGATTTCCCCTTGAATTCCCTGGAGCTTATTTTATGACTCTTAATGCTATGCTATTTGGTGCATGAAGATTTATGACAGTCCTCGTTGTATCTTGTATCCTTTCTCATTATGAGGAGTTCCCAGGTAGTGCAAATGGCTAATGCACTTGGCTGCTAACCAAAAGGTTGGAAGTTTGAGTCCACCCAGAGGCACCTCAGAAGAAAGGCCTAGTGAACTACTTTCAAAAAATCTATTATTGAAAATCATATGGAGCACAGTTCTAGTGTGACACATGAGGTCATCATGAGCCGGGATTAACTCCATGGCAACAGGTTTTTTCCTCATTATGAAGTGCCTTATCTTTTTTTTTTAATCACTTTCTGACTTAAAAACAAAAACTAACAAAAATAACAAAAGCCTTACCTGTAACTAATATTGTGACCTAGCTTTCTTTTTGTTAGCACTTGTCTATATGCCTTCTTTCATTTTACTTTTAATGTTTAGGGTCATTTTCGTCAGTAGCCACCTCACATATAGAACAGGTAGCCGGGTTTTGTTTTTTGGGCCCAATATGAGAAACTGTTTCTTTCCATAGGAGAGTATCTCACATTTACATTCATTGTCATATCAAGTAAGTTTAGTCATAATCCACTTATTATATGTTATGTTTTCTGTAGTGAGTCTGTAAGGACTAGCCCATGAAGCTCCTAAAATTACATACAGAGTTTTAAATATGAATATATTCATTTTTTGAGGGAAGAGAGCCCATAGCTTTATCAGAGTCTCAATTATGTCACTAACCCAAAAGCAGTTCAGAACTACTGTTTCAAGTATTTGTCCATATGAAATACCCCCAAATTCTTTCAGTTGTTCTCTTACTTTCAGAGGATCCAGACTCTTGTCTCCCTGGAGTCTTCCTATTGACCCACCTACTTTGCCATTGGATCATAAGTTTCTTGAGGGTAAGGGGAGTGTCTGGTAAACTATGACAAACTCTGGACTCCTATACATCACAGCTCATTGAAAATACTGTATTTTACACAAGTAATGCGTGCCTTCTACGTTTGTTTGCCAAGCGTGCCCTCCTCTGGGAGGTATTTTCATAAGCGCCGCTATGCCAATTTTTTTCTACATGTTACTGTAAAAAAAAAAAAAAAAAAATGGCATAGCATCCTTAGGAAAATACCTCGCAGGGGGAGGGCGATTCTGGCAAACAAATGTAGAAAGCACGCATTATTTGTGTAAAACTACGACACTTGGTTTTAGAGAGAAGATTCAACACTCATCTGATTTGTTCTGCCTCTGGTTCCACTGAGGCAGCCTTGCTTTCTCTTACTTACTTCTTAGTTCTGCTGTAACAGAAATACCACAAGTGAGTGCCTTTAAAGAACAGAAATTTTATTTTCTCACAGTTCAGGAGGCGAGGAGTCGGAATTCAGGGCATCAGCACTACGGGAAGCTGAGCTCTCTGTCAGCTCTGGGGGAAAATCTTTGTCTCAGCTTCTCTAGCCCGGGCGTTCTTCGGTTCCTTGGAGCTCTCCATGCAGCATCTATCTTTCCCCCACATGTGCTTCTTTCTGCCCTTTTTATATCTCAAAAACTCATTAGCTTGAGGCACATGCTACACTGACATGGTCTCATTAACATAACAAAGAAATCCTTATTCCCAAATAGGATTACATTCACAGGATTCCAACACTTGTTTTTGGGGGGACATAATAGCACTTACCCACAGGTCCTGTAGCTGAACACAATGAAGCTTTCCTCATCCGTCCTTTCAATGAAGATCACGCAGGTGTGCTTCTCCCAGTGTCTCATGGCCTGCTTAAAAATGGCTCTCTGGCTTCCTGAAACAACAGGGCATGTGCTCGTCTCTTCACTCATGGGTCCTTACGTTCCTTAGATGCTTTAACGTACACTGGTTAAGACATTGCTTGCTCTGATGAACGAAAAAAACCTTGTTCTGATGGCCCAGAAAAGTAATGCACTAGGAAAAAGGATGTTTCTTGCTAAGAACACAGCATGTTGTTGTTATTAGATGCCATCAATTCGACTCCGACTCATAGCAGACCCCATGTGACAGAGTGGAACTGCCCCATAGGGTTTTCTCGGCTATAGTCTTTACAGAAGCAGATCACCAGGTCTTTCTCCCGAAGCTGGGTGGGTTCGAACCGCTGACCTTTCGGTTAGCAGCCGAGCGTTTAACCTCATAACTTTCCTGAATTGCCAAAGCCTGGAAACCAAGACATTTATGGATTGGGCAGGAGATTTCAAAATAGATTTTCAACATCTGGTGTCTTAAAATCTAGTGAGTGGCCACCTAAGATGCATCAATTGGTCCCAACCCACCTGGAGCAAAGGAGAATGAAGAACACCAAAGACACAAGGAAAGTATTAGCCCAAGAGACAGAAAGGGCCACAAAAACCAAAGACTTCATCAGCCTGAGACCAGAAGAACTAGATGGTACCTGGCTACCACCAATGACAGCCCTGACAGGGAACACAACAGAGAGTCCCTGACGGAGCAGGAGAAAAGTAGGGTGCAGGACTCAAATTCTAGTAAAAAGACCAGACTTAATGGTTTGACTGAGACTGGAAGACATGGCCCCCAGACTCTCTGTTAGACCAAAACTAAAACCATTCCCGAGGCCAACTTTTCAGACAAAGATTAGACTGGACTACGGGACATAAAATGATACTCGTGAAGAGTGTGCTCCTTAGTTCAAGTAGATACATGAGACTAATGGGCAGCTCCTGTCCAGAGGCAAGATGAGAAGGCAGAGAGGGTCAGGAGCTGGTTGAACGGACATGGGAAACCCAGGGTGTAAAGGAGGAGTGTGCTGTCACAGTATAGGGAGAGCAATTAGGGTCACATAACAATGTATGTATAAATTTTTGTATGAGAGACTAACTTGAACTGTAAACTTTCACTTAAAGCATGACAATTAAAAACAAAAGTAAATTAAATCAAAATATATTTTCAAAATATCCTGGGCTTCTCAATTTTTCTTTTGTATTGAAAGTATTTATTCTAAACATTCAAAAAAAACCAAAACCTTACCTCGATTTTTCAATTTGGAAATTGTAGGCTTTTGAAGTATGGGGCAGTCAGCTCCCCAGCACTTTCTCCCACCCTTCCTTTTATTTTATACCTGTAGGAGGATGCTCCCATTGCTCTGAAATTCTATTTGCACGTACATCCCTGCTACCCTTGCATAGGGTTTCTGTGTTTTCTAGGGGACCCTTGAGCCTAATTTCCCACAAGGCCTTTGAAAACAGGTTAATTTCGTACTTTCTCTGAACTTACCTCGATAGTTCCGTGATTAGAAATTTGTTGAATCAAATAAATTGTCTGACAGCAGGAATAGAGTAGTTGTAAACTTCAGGGTGATGGTTATGCAAAATCAATAAGCATTCACTTTCAAATCTATTCAAATCTATTTCAATGTTTACTAGAGACTATGAGTAGGATCTAGAAAAATAGTCGTTTTGGAAGTGCAAGGGATTTGTGGGGGAGGGCCCAAGTTCTAGAAAAACCTCGAAGCAAGGAAAATATTGGGGGAGGCTCCCATCATAGTCTGGAAGATGTGGGTGTGATGTCATATCGTTGTTTTAAAAAAAATACATGTAGAATAAAGAATAACTTAGCTGCCCACTTTTTGTATCTTGAGAATTTTTGTTCAAATTGCTCATAGTTCAATCTCTCATCAAACAGCAATCCTACCAATTACAGGATAACATAAATCTCTATATAAAGAAAGTTCTAGATATACAGTTAGTAAGTCTGATGAAGGTACTATAAATCTTTGATTAGGAAAGCATACCAGATGCTGACAGAACACAGGTAAGACATCAAAGAGCAAAAGTTAGTAGCTGTTCATAATTCCTACATTTCAATTCTTGGTGCACACATCTTTTTCTCCTTTTGGGACTAGGAGCCTCTTGAAGGCAGGGCGAAGTCTTAGTCATCTCTTTATCACCAGCACATAACTGAGTGTCTGGCGCTAGGAGGCCTTCAGTTAATGCTAGAGTGACAAAGAACGGCATGAGTGCTATCAGGGACAAAAGACAAAGAGAGAGGTAGGTGGGAGGAGCTCCGTGCTCTCTTCCAACACCTGTTTCCCAGGACCCCATTGTCAAGTCTTCACAGTTCATTTCCTATCTTACTCATCAGTGTCTTTCGGCTTTGGCAAGTCATGAGGGCATCTGTTTCATCAACCACCTTTCATAGAAGAAATCACAGAGCCACAGAGAAATAAAGGATTTATCAATGCTGTCAGCATTGAAAGCCTGGGAAAGGTAGCTTCCGGTGGCTTTTGACTCTGGGATTTAATTAATATTGGCTGCAGGTCAGCTATGCGCATGTTTGTTGAGTGCCTACTACATGGCTGGCCCTGTTCTAGGTGTTGGAGGTACGGGAGTGAAAACTAGACAGAAAAAATACCTCTACTCACACAGAGCCTGGGTGGAGACAGAAAAAAAACAAATCAAAAATATAAGTAAAACGATTTCGGGTAATGGCAGGTGCTGTAAAGATTATGAAATGGGGTGCTGGGATAGAAAATAGCTGGTGGGAGTAGAGGGGAGTCAAAGAAGGCTGTTCCGTGGACACGTTACTTGATCCAGACTTGATTGATACGAAGGAGCCAGCCAAGGAAAGATCTGGGAAGAGAACATTCTAGGCAGAGAGAAGGGCAACTGCAAGGATCCCAAGGAGGCAACGAGGTGCGCATGTTCTGGAACAGAAAAGAGGGCTAGTGCAGCTTGAGAAGGGACTGAGGGGGAGAGAGGGGTCAAAGACCAGGTAACAGAGGAATGAAACGGTTGCTTGGGGCCATAGTCAAGAGTTTCGGTTTCATTCTGGTGGCAGTGGTAAGCCACTAGATGATTTACATATTTTAAAGATAATAATACTAGTAGCAAATAACACTAATAGCAAATAATCACAAATTATTACACGTCGGGCATAACAACAATTGTGAGGATGGCGCAGGACTGCGCAGTGTTTCGTTCTGTTGTACATGGGGTCGCTTTGAGTCTGAACCAATTCAACGACGCCTAAGAACAACAACGGGCACTTTCTATGTGCTTTATCTATATTAACTCTTTTGATTCTCAAAATAACCCTTGTTGTTGTTAGGTGCTGTCGAGTCGATTTCGACTAATAATGACCCTATGTGACAGAGTAGAACTGCCCCATAGGGTTTTCTAGGCTGTAATCTTTACGGGAGTAGTTTGCCAGGTCTTCCTCCTGAGGAGCCACTGAGCGAGTTCAAACCACCAAGCTTCAATTAGCGGCCTAATGCTTAATCGTTTCACCACCAGTGCTCCTTAAAATAACCGTAAGGGGTAGAAAATGTTAGCATCTCCATTTATAGATGAGGGAACTGAGGCATAGAGAGGTTAAGTAACTTGCCCCAGGGTGTACTACAAATCCTGGATTTGGACCCAGCAGTCCCACTACCTCTACTGGCCACTTGGATTACTGTGTAGAGCACTGCTTGTGTGGGTGGTGGCGGGAGACCACTAAGTCCAGGGTGGTCATCTAGGCAGAGGAGAGTTTCACCATCATGTGTAGCTGTTCATGCTCATCCTCTCATGTTCATTGTGCAAACACAGCCTGTCCTTCAAGACCAGGGTCATACATCACCTCCTTCATAAAGTGTCAAGAACAAGATGGCCATCTTTGAAGATGTAGCCCCAACAGAAACTGCAGTTTCCCTGGGCCTGGTAGACCAGGCCCTGTAGGCACAACGGAGCATTAGCCTGTAGAACTGCTGTGGCCCTGCATATCTGCCCAATTCCACCTAAGTCCTTCCTAGGAGGACTCTCTCACCCTATGGAGGCAAACCACCCAGCCCCAAAGCAGTCTCCATCTGAGGCAACTGACCAGTGAAGTTCCCTCCAATGACATAGGGGATGACCCCTCCAGGCCAGATCCTGTCTGTCCTTGAGGTTGTGGCTCTTCGGACCCGGTGAGAGAAGGTCTCAGCTCCAGCATTCGAGGTCGCAGGGCTCTGTGGAAGCACAGCATTCTCCTTGCCATCTGAAAGAGAGTCATATTTCCATTTACTTTGCTGTTTTATTCCTCCTGTGTATTATGGTTCAGGTTATATTACCCACAAGTTTCATTCAGAGTAGCAGAAGCAGTGTTAAAAACAAGTGTTCTAAAAAGAGGTATTGAATCTGTTAGGGGTTTTGAGCCCATGGGTGGTAGTTTTCCAGACAAGGGAAGAAGAAGTGTTCGGGGCCTGTAATAGGAGGAGCTCTGGCTTGTTTGAGGCATTGGAAGAGGCCGAGGAGGCTGATTGCAGCCCGTGGGCCACAGAACCCAGTGTGCCCAGACAACTCACAGCCCTCTGGACCAACCTGGAGACAAGTTAGGGGTGTGCTTTCTTCTCAGAGCCACAGGTATTTGGGGAATAAGTATAGTCTATGCCCTGACTTAGCCAAATACCAACAATGTCGCAAATTTTGGAAATAATTTGGCTTATGTGACAAGAAAGTGGTCCAGTGTGACACTGGGAAAATAAATTCTTTGCAAGATAACCAGCTGCCATCAAGGTGATTCCGACTCAGCAACGCCATGTGTGTCAGAGTAGAATTGTGCTTTCTCAACGACTGGTTTTTCAGAAGTAGATAGCGAGGTCGGTTTTTTTTTTCTTTTCTTTTTTTTTTTTTTTTTGAGGTGCCCCTGGGTGGACTCGAACCTCCAAACTTTCAATTAGCAACCAGGCAAAACCGTTTGCACCAACCAGGGACTCCCTTTGCAAAATAAACCACTGGAAAAGTCTCTCCACTGTCTGGACCTTTAAGAGCGGAATGTGGGAAACCAGTGGAGGTTCATTTAAGATTCCAAGCCTGAGGGTTAGGAGACAGCAAAGATAGATGGAATAGAATTCCTTAACCTGTGGCCACCAAAGAATTGAATCCACATTCATTTTATTACCATTGAGGACTATTTAAGGTTTTGTTTTTAATCTACTTGCTTAGAATCACTCATTCTTCTCACTTGAAGCATTTTCGCTTTAATTTTTTTTATTGTTGTAATTAAATGAAGTTTACATTTCAAGTTAGTCTCCCATACAAAAAAAATTTTTTTACATACTTTGTTATGAAACCCTAATTGCTCACCCCATTCTGCGACAGCACACTCCTCCTTTCCGCCCCTGATTCCCCATGAGCATTCAACGAGCTCCTAACTCTCTCTGCCTCTCCATCTCACCTCTGGACAGAAGCTGCCTGTTTGGTCTCTTGTATCTACTTGACTAAGACGCACACTCTTCATGAGTATCACTTTATGTCCCACAGTCCAGTCCAATCCCTGTCTGAAGAGTTGGTCTCGGAAATTGTTTTAGTTCTGGGCTGATAGAGAGTCCAGGGGCCATGCCTTCCGGGGCACCTCCAGTCTCAGTCAGCCCATTAAGTCTGGTCTTCTTACTAGAATTTGAGTTCTGCACCTCATCCTTCTACTGCTCCATCAGGGACCCTCTGTTGTGTTCCCTGTCAGGGCGCTCATTGGTGGTAGCCAGGTACTATCTAGTTCTTCTGGTCTCAGGCTGATGAAGTCTCTGGTTTATGTGGCCCATTCAGTTTCTTGGGATAATACTTTCCTTGTGTCTTTGGTGTTCTCTCTTTAATATTTCTATATTTTCCCCATTAGAATCAGCCTTTGGTTTTGTCAATTCTTTTCTATTATTATTTCATATATTACTTTCTTCTATTTTCCTTGATACTACTTTGTTGTTCCTTTTCTAACTTTTTCCTTTTGCTTTTTTTTATTGAGCTGTAGTTAATATATCATAATCCTCACCCTTCTAAAGTGTACAGTTCGGTGGCCTTTAGTATATTCACAAAGTTGTGAAGTCATCGCCACTATCTAATTCCAGAACAGTTCCATCACCCCAAAAAGAAACCCTATACATGTTAGCAGTCATTCATAATTCCTTCTCTCTGCATCCCCTGGAAGCCACAATCTATTTCTGTCTTTATGTATTTTCCTTATTCCGGATATTTCATATAAATGGAATCATGCACTATGTGGCCTTTTGTGTCCGGTTTCTTTCACTTAGCACAACATTTTTTAGGTTCATCTATGTTGTAGCATGAATCAGTACTTCATTTCTTCATTTCTTTTTATGGCTAGATAATATGCCATTACAGGAGCCATGTGGCGGAATGGCTAAGCACTCAGCTGCTAACTGAAAGGTTGGAAGTTTGAACCACCAGCCACTCAGAAAAGACCTGGAAATCTGCTCATATAAAGATTACAGCATAGGAAACCGTATGGGGCAGTTCTACTTTGTCATATACGGTCACTATGAGTCAGAATCAACTCAAAAGCACACAACAACAATATTCCATTATATGGATATATTACATTTTGTTTATTCATTCATCATTTGATGGACACTTAGTTTGTTTCCATTTTTGTCTATAAAGAATAATGCTGCTATGAACATTTGCCTACAAGTTTCTGTGTGGACACATATTTTTAATTCTCTTGAGTATATACCATATTTTTAAGCAATAATGAATACCATCTATGTTTGTTTGCCAACCACGCCTTCCCCCCACGAGGTATTTTCCTGTGCGCCACTATGCCAATTTTTTCTACATGTTGCTATAAAAAATTAGCGAACTTATAAAAATACCTGGGGGCGGCGGGGCCGTGGTTGGCAAACAAACGTAGAAGGCACGCATTATTTGCGTAAAGATACGGGCACCTACGCGTGGAATTGATTGGTTATATGGTAACTCTGGGTTTAATTTTTGAGGAGCTGTGAAACTGTTTTCCAAAGTGGCTGCACCATTTTACATTCCCATCAGCAATGTATGAGGGTTCCAATTTCTCCATATCCTCACTAATAATTGTTATCATCTGTTTATTATTATTATTATTATCATAGCCATCCTAGTGGGTGTAAAGTGTTATCTCATGTGGTTTTGATTTGTATTCCCCTAAAACAATGATGGAAACCCTGGTGGCGGAGAGCTACGGCTGCTAACCATAAAGGTCAGCAGTTTGAATCCACCAGGTACCCCTTGGAAACCCTATGGGGCAGTTCTACTCTGTCCTATAGCGTTGCTATGAGTCAGAATCGACTCAACGGCAATGGGTTTTGTTTTGTTTTGTTTTTTAACAGTGATAGGAGCCCTGGTGACACAATGATTAAGCGCTTGGCTGCTGACTGAAAGATTGGCGGTTCAAACCCATTCAGCAGCTCCGTGGGAGAAAGAACTGGCGATCCACTTCCATAAAGATTACAGCCAAGAAAACCCTATGGGACAGTTTTATTCTGTACACATGGGGTCACCATTAGTCAGAATTGACTCAATGGCACCTAACAACAATAATCACAATGATGTTGAGCATCTTTTCATGTGCTTATCGCCATCTGTACATCCTCTTTGGTAAAATGTCTGTTCATGCTTTTTGCCCATTTTCTAATTGGATTGTTTCTGGGTTTGTTTTTCTTTTTTTTAACTGGATGAGTTTAAGAGTTTTTTAAATATATATATTCTGAATACTAGTCCTCTGTTGGATATGTGATTTGCAAATATTTTCTTCTACTCTGTGGCTTGTCTTTTCATCTTCTTCACATGAACTTTCACACAGCAAAAGTTCTTAATTTTGATGAGGTCAAATTAGTCAATTTTTCCTTTTATGAATTGTGTTTTTGTGTTAAATCTAAGAACTCTTTGCCTAGCCCTAGATTCAAAATATTTTCTCTTATTTTTTTTTCTAAAATTTTATAGTTTTATATTTTTCATTTAAGTCCATGATCCATTTTGAATTAATTTTTGTATAAAGTGTGAGATTTATGTCAAAGTTATTATTATTATTATTTTGCCTATGAATGTTCAGTTACTCCAGCACGATTTGTTGAAAAGGTTATCTTTCCTCTATTGAATTGCTTTTGCAAAATCAGTTAAGCATATTTGTATGGGTCAGTTTTTTGGGTTCTTGATTTTGTTCCATTGATCTATGTGTTTGTCCCTTTGCCAATACCACAACGTCTTGAGTATTATAGCTTATGTTGTCGTCGTGCCCTGTCGAGTCAATTCCGACTTATAGTGACCCTCTGCTATTCTGACTGATAGCAGAGTAGAATTGCCCCACAGTATTTCCAAGGCTGTAATCTTTACAGAAGCAGACTGCCACATCTTTCTCCTGTGGAGCAGCTGGTGGGTTCGAACCACCGATCTTTTGGTTAGCATGGAAGAATTTAACCACTGTGCCACCAAGGCTCCATTTGTAGCTATATAGTAAGTCTTAATACCTGAAAGAGTGGTTCTTTCCACTTGATTCTTCTTTCTCAAGATTGTTTTTAGCTATTCTAGGGCCTGTGTCTTTCTATATAAAATTTAGAATATACTGATCTATGCCTCCAAAAATCTTGCTGGGATTTTGATAAGAATTTCATTAAACCTATAGAATATTTTAGGGAGAGTTGACATCTTTACTATACTGAGTCTTTCAATTCATGAACATGGTATGTCTCACCATTTCTTTAGGTCTTCTTTGATTTCTTTTACCAGCATTGTGTAATTTTCAGCATACATATACCAGACTTGCTTTGTTTTGTGTATATATATTTCAGTTTTCTGAAGTGACTGTAAATGGTATTGTGTTTTAAAATTAAATGTTGATTTCTTTGTGTTTATTGGTAGTATCTAGAAATGTGATTGATTTTTGTGCTTTGATCTTGTGTCCTGCCATCTTGTTGAACTCACTTATTAGTTCTAGGATTTTATTTTTCATAGATTCCTTGGAATTTTTTATGCAGACAAACATGTCATATGTAAATCGGTATAGTTTTATTTCTTATTTTTCCCTTTGTCTGCCTTTTATTTCTTTTTTCTTGCCTATTGCTGTGGCTACAACTTCAAGTACTTTGTTGAATGGGAATATTAAAAGTGGACATCCTTGCTTTGTTCCTGATTTTAGTAAAAAGCATTCAGTTTTTGTAAATTGAGTATGGTGTTAACTGTAGATTTTTTGTAGATGCTCTTTAGCAAGCTGAGGTAATTCCTTTCTATTCCTAACTTGCTGAGAGTTTTTATCATGAACGGGTATTAGATTTTGTCAATTTTTTTCTGCATCAATTGATATGCTCGTATGATTTTTATTCTTTGGCCTGTTGATATGATGGGTTACATTGATTAATTTTTAAGTGTTGAACCAGGCTTGCATACCTGGAATTAATATCACTTGATATTGGTATGGGGCCCTGGTGGCACAGTAGTTAAGCTTTTGGCTCCTAACCAAAAGGTTAGCAGTTTGAATCTACCAGTCGCTCCTTGGAAACCCTACAAGGCAGTTCTACTCTGTCCTATGGGGTCGCTAAGAGTCAGAAACGACTTGAAGGCAATGGGTTTGGTTTTTGTTTTTGTTTTTTTCTTTTGGTATTGGTATATAATTCTTTTTATACATTGTTGGATTCAATTTTCTAATATTTTGTTAAGGTTTTTAACATCTAAGTGTGATTAGGTTTAGGTGTTTCTCTTATAAATATCAAACAGCCAGAAATTTTGTTGTCCAACCGGAGAATCTCTCTTTTGACAGGTGAATTAAATTTATTGTTATGACAGACTATACCCGAACTTACTACTTTCCTTTTATTTTGTGCTTTCTATTTACCATTGTTTTCTTGCTGTTGTTGTTTCCTCCCTTTCTGCTTTCTCCTTTCCTGCTTTCTATTGGATTAAGATTTTTTTCTATATTTCCTCTTTATTTCCATTATCCCCTTTTAATTGTTGTTTAGTATTGCCTTTAATTTTTTTAACATACATACTTAACAAAGTGTAAAGAATTGGTAAACTAGAATATAGATCTGAAGAAACCCAAATCTCCATTCTCATTCTGAAAAGTACACGAACTTTAATGTACTTTAATTTGTAAATTAAAAAAAACAAAACAAAACAAGACCCTCCAAACTTTCATGTTATTGTTTACTGACTTTTAACTTCACAAATTAGTCACTATTATTTCTGGTTTGTTTGTTTGTTTGCAATACAGATTTATACCTACCTATACATTCCTCCCATTTTCTCACTCACTGTTAACTTTTTGCATACCATTTTCCCTCCTGGAAATGCATGCTTTGTTAGTTATTCCATAATGATACTAAACTCTGTCTGACAGTATTTTGTTTTCTAAATTTTATTTTGTTGTTATTGAGAATATACACAGCAAAACATACAACAATTCAACAGGTTCTACACGTACAATTTAGCGACATTGAGTATATTCTTCAAATTGCACAATCATACTTACCCTCCTTTTCTGAGTTGTTTCTCCCCCATTAACATAAACTCACTGCCCTCTAAGATTCCTATCTAATCTATTAAATTGCTGTTGTCAATTTGATCCCATATAGGTAGTTCTTAAAAAAGCATAATGCTCAAAGCAAACTTTTTTTACTTGTTAAGCTAAACTATTGTTGGGTTTTAAGATGATTTCAGGGGATATTTTTGGTTTAAGGTTTAAAGATTATCTCAGGGCAATAGTTTCAGGAGTTCATCCACCTTTCATGGTCCCAGAAAGTCTAGAGTCCATGAAAATTTGAATATCTATTCTGTATTTCCCCTTTTTTGATCAGGATTCTTCTATGGAGTCTTTGATCAAAATGTTCAGTAATGGTAGATGGGCACCATTCCGTTTCTGATCTCATGGCAAAGAAGGCAGTTGTTCATGGAGACAATTAGCCACACATTCCATATCATTCTCCTATTCCTGACTCTTCTTGTTCCTCTGTTGCTCCAGGTGAATAGAAACCAATTTTTGTCCCTTGGATGGCTGCTTGCAAGCTTTGAAGACCCCAGGCACTACACAATGAACTAGGAGGTAGAACAGAAGTACTGAGCACGTGATTAGGCCAATTAACTGGGACGTCCCATGAAACCATGACCCTAAACCTCCAAATCAATTAATTAAATCCCATGAAGTGTTTGGTTGTACATAAGCAGCCTCAGCAGCTATTCTTCTTTTTTTTTTTGTCATTGTTGTAAATATATCTAGCACACAACTTTGCCTATTCAATTTTTTTTACCAGTGTACAACTTATTGACAGCAATTACAATAATCGGCTGTGAAACCCTACCCTTAATCAATGTAATTCTTCCATCACTGTTAACCCTTTTCCTCCTCCCTCCTGCCCCTGGTAACCACTAATAAACTTTGGTCTCTATACATTTGCCTTTTCTTGTCTTTCTATATAAGTGAGGTCATACAATATTTGTCCTTTTGTGATTGGCTTATTTCGATCAGCATAATGTCTTCAAGCTCCATCCATACTGTAGCATGTAACGAGACTTCATTTCTCTTACTGGCTGAGCAGTATTCCATTGTATATATGTACCACATTTTGTTATCCATTCATCTGTTGATGAGCATTTAGGTTGTTTCCACCTTTTGGCTATTGTGAATAGTGCTGCAATGAACACTGGTGTACAAGTCTCTTTTTGAGTCTCTGCTTTCAAGTCTTTGGGGTATATACCTAGAAGTGGAATTGCTGGGTCATATGGTAGTTCTATTTTTAGTTTTTTGAGGAACTGTCACACTGTTTTCCACAATGACTGTACTATTTTTTTAATCTCTTTCAGCAGTGTTTTATAGTTTTCATTGTATAAGTCCTCCACATCCCTGGTTAGATTTATTCCTAGGTATTTTATTCTCTTAGATGCTATTGTAAATGTTTCTCTAATTTCCCTTTCAGGTTTCTCATTGCTGGTGTACAGAAATCCAACTGATTTTTGTTTGTTGACCTTGCACCCAGAAACTTTGCTAAATTCCTCTATCAGCTCTAGAAGTTTTCTTGTGGACTGTTTGGAATTTTCTATATATAGGATCATATCACCCACAAATAGAGATAACTTTACTTCTTCTTTTCCAATTTGTCTTATTGTTATAGCTAGGACTTCTAATACAATACTGAATAGAACTGGTGAGAGTGGGCACCCTTGTTGTATTCTTGGTTTCAAGGGGAAAGCTCTCAATCTTTCTTCATTAAGTACGTTGTTGGCTGTTGGCTTTTCATATATGCCCTGAATCATAATAAGGAATTTCCCTTCTATTCCAATATTCTTTAGGGTTTCATCAAGAAAGGATGTTGGATTTTATCAAATGCTTTCTCTGCACCCTTAGAGATGATTGTGTGTTTCGTTTCCTTTGTTCTACTGATGTGTATTACGTTGATTGATTTTCTAATGTTGAACCATCCTTGCATTCCTGGAGTAAATCCCACTTGGTCGTGGTGTATGACTCTTTTAATATGCTGTTGGATTCTGATTGCTAGTATTTTGTTGAAGATTTTTGCATCTATAGTCATAAGAAATATTGGCCTGTAGTTTTCTTGTGGTGTCTTTGTCTGGCTTGGGTATCAGGGTTATGTTTGCTTCATAGAATGAATTAGAGAGTATTCCTTCCTTTACCATCTTTTGGAAGAGTTTAAACAGTATTAGTGTCACTTCTCTAAATGTTTGGTAGAATTCCCCAGTGAAACCATCTGGTCCAGGACTTTTTGTTGTTGTTGTTGTCAGTAGGTTGTTGGGTAGGTTGTGTGCCTCTAAGAATTTGTCCATTTCCATGAATAGATATATGCACACCTGTGTTTGTTGCAGCACTGTTCACAATAGCAAAAAGATGGAAACAACCTAGGTGCCCATGAACAGATGAATGGATAAACAAATTATGGTATATTCACACAATATAGAACAATGATGAGTCCATGAAACATCTTATAACATGGAAAGCATTATGCTAAGTGAATTTAGTCAGTCACAAAAGGACAAATATTGTATAAGACCACTATTATAAGAACTCAAGAAAAGGTTTAAACACAGAAGAAAGTATTCTTTGATGGTTACGAAGGTGGGGAGGGAAGGAGAGGGGTATTCACTAGCTAGATAGTAGACAAGAATTATCTTAGGTGAAGGGTACAACATACACTACAGGGGAAGTCAGCACAATTGGACTAAACCAAAAGCTACGAAGTTTCCTGTATACAACCAAACACTTTGAAGGACAGAGTAGCAGGGGCAGGGGTCTGGGGACCATGCTTTCAGGGGACATCTAGGTCAAATGGCATAACAAAGTTTTCTAAGAAAATGTTCTGCATCCCACTTTGGTGAGTGGCATCTGGGGTCTTAAAAGCTAGCGAGTGGCCACCTAAGATGCATCAATTGGTCCCAACCCACCTGGAGTAAAGGAGAATAAAGAACACCAAAGACACAAGGAACAGAAAGGGCCACATAAACCAGAGACTTCATCAGCCTGAGACCAGAAGAACTAGATGGTGCCTGGCTACCACCAATGACAGCCCTGACAGGGAACACAACAGAGAGTCCCTGATGGAGTGAGAGAAAAGTGGGGTGCAGAACTCAAATTTTAGTAAAAAGACCAGACTTAATGGTTTGACTGAGACTGGAGGGACACCAGAAGACATGGCCCCCAGACTCTCTGTTAGCCCAAAACTAAGACCATTCCCAAGGCCAGCTCTTCAGACAAAGATTAGACTGGACTATGGGACATAAAATGATATTCGTGAAGAGTGCTTCTTAGCTTAAGTAGATACATGAGACTAAATGGGCAGCTTCTGTCCAGAGTCGAGATGAGAAGGCAGAGGGGGCCAGGAGTTGGTTGAATGGACATGGGAAAACTGGAGTGGAAAGGAGCATGCTGTCACAGTACAGGGACAGCAACTAGGGTCACACAACAACATATGTATAAATTTTTGTATGAGAAACTAACTTGAATTGTAAACTTTCACTTAAAGCATAATAAAATTTTTAAAAAAGAGAAAACAATAATAAAATAAAACGCGATTTATCCTGGAGAATGATTCATGTGCACTGGAGTAAAATGTATATTGTGCTGTTTTGGGGTGGAGTGTTCTATATATGTCTAAATCTAGTTTGTTTATAGTGTCATTCAGGTCCTCTGTTTCCTTGCTGATCTTCTTTCTAGATGTTCTGTCCAATATTGAAAGTGGTATATTGAAGTCCCAACTATTTTTTTAGTACTGTTTTTCCCTTCAATTCTATTAGTATTTGCTTTATATACTTAGGTCCCGGTGTTGCGTGCGTATATATTTATGATTGTTAAATCTTTTTGATTAAATGACCTTTTTATCACTATATAATGTCCATTTTTATCTCTTCTGATAGATTTTGTATTAAAGTCTACTTTGTCTGATATTAAGATTGTCATCCCAGCTCTCTTTTGGTTATTATTTGCATGGGATATTTTTTGCATCCTTTCACTTTCAGCCTATTGTGTCCTTGGGTTTAAGGTGTGTCTCTTATAAACAGCGTATAGTTGGATCATGTTTTTTTATCCATTCTGTTACTCTCTGCATTTTGATTGGAGCATTTAGTTGATTTACATTCACTGTAATTGCTCATAAGAAGTGACTTACTTCTGCCATTTTGTTATTTGTTTTTTGTGTGTCTTAGGCCTTCTTTGTCCATTAGCACTGCTTGCTTTTTTGTTTTGTTGGTTTGTTGTAGTGAGTCTTTTTGGTTCCCTTCTCCTTTCCTTTTATGTATGTTTTTTATATATATTCTTAAATATTACCTTTAAGAGCTTGTATTTATAACATTCTAGGATAAGTTGGTACCAACTTAACTTCAGTAACATACAAGAAATTCTATATCTATACCATTCCTCTCCCCTCCCTGACTTTGTTGTTGTTATCACTAATTACATCTTTATATTTCATGTCCCTGTAACATAATTTTATCCTTGCCTTTTATATATTTGTTATTTAAAAACCTGAAGACAAAATATTTAGAATTATCAAGCATGAATGCCTTATTGCTAGCCCTTATGTTGTCCATGCATTTCACTTCATTAGGGATCTTTTTTTTTATGTATAGCTTTGAATTACTTTCTAGTGCTTTCCCCTTCCATCTACAGAACTCTCATTAGTATTTTTTGTAGGGCTCATTTGTGGGTATGAACTCTCTCAGCTTCTGTTTGTCTGGGAATGTTTTAATTTCCTCCTCATTCTTGAAGGATAGTTTCACTGGGTGTAGTATTCTTGGTTGACAGTTTTTTGTTTGTTTTTCCAGGACTTTAAATACGTCATTCCATTGCCTTCTGGCCTCCAATGTTTCTGAGGAAAAATCAGCACTTAAACTTATTGGGGATCCTTTGTATGTGACTATTTGCTTCTCTCTCACTGTTTTCAGGGTTCTTTCTTTATCTTTAATTTTTGAGAGCCTAACTACAGAATCGACTTGATGACAATGGGTTTGGTTTTTTTTTTTTTTTTTAACTATGATGTGTCTTGGTGTAGTTTTCTTTGGGTCTATCTTGTTTGGGGTTCTTTGAGCTTCTTGGATTTGTGAATTCATGTCCTTCTTTAGATTGAGAAAATTTTCTGTCATTATTTTTTCAAATATTCCTTCTGTTCCTTTCTCTCTCTCGTGTCCTTCTGGAATTCCCATGATGCATATATTAGGTTTCTTGTTGTTGTCCCCTAATGCCATTAAACTGTGCTCAGCTTTCTTGAGCTTCCATTCTTGTTGCTCTTCAGTGTCTGTAATTTTAACTGTCTCATCCTCTAATCTGATGATTTTTTTCTTCTGCCTGATTAAATCTGTTGATAAGTCCTCCTATTGTGTTTCTCATTTCAGTTATTGTCTCTTTCAGTTGCAATATCTCTTTATTTAGATCCTCATTGGGCTCTTGCATTGTTTTCCTTATTTCTTTTAGCTCTTTGTCTATGTTTTCCATTAGTTCTTTAATTATGTTTAATGTTGTTGTATTTTATTCTTCCTTTTTTTCATTATTTGGTCATCCTTAGATGTGCTTTCACTCCCTTTGTCATGTTCATTTGCATGGGCCACTGTTCCTCTGTTCTTTGTGTGCTTTATGATTTTTCATTGGGGCATTGGAATTTTTGAGAGTGTTAACTGTCTCAGTTTTCCCCAGTATTTGCTGCTTTTTTCTGCACTATTTTCTGCAAGAAACTCTTAGGTGGGCAGAGCCTTTGGCCTTTGCTTACCTTTTCCTCTCCCTCTCTGTGACAGCTCCTTCTCCTTCCCTGGTTTAATTGGGATTCAAAAGTTCCAGATCTCACTTTTCAACTTTCAATCTCTCCCAAACACACCAGAGAACTTACTGTGGTCAGTCTGTCCACGAGTGAGTATTGCCACTTAGGCAAGATATCATGTATTAATCAATATGTCCACCAGGGGGCAAAGTTCCCCCCTTTGGTTTTTCCTCCCTGCCCTTCTCTTTTCTGCAATCATGTTTTTAGTCAGAAAATCCATACCCAGCAAGCCCCCTTTGTGGGTGGGTGTTGTCCTCTGGTTTTGCCTGAGGTTTCCTTCCCTCTCTGGGAAACACAGGCAGGCTTTCCTCCATTTCAGGAGGAGGATGGACTGGCACTCCCCAGAAGGACCTCCAAGAGATCTGTCTTGTTGGTTTCAGAGTCCCAGTGGCTCTGTGGTGGTTGCAGTAGCAGTCTCCACTTAGGTGACCCACCTCCTAACTCTACTGTAGGGAATGTTCTGTAGGAGTTTGTATCAGTCCAGCAGCCAACAGTTACCAGTTGGGAGAGGGGTAGTCACACTCCAAACGGACCCCCAGGGAGGTCTGCCTTGTTGCTATCAGAGCCTGCCCCATAGTATGCTGGCTTTGGGTTTAGCTTCCACTCAAGTTGCCTGCTTCCTCGCACACAGTAGCCTTAGCCAGCAGTCCTTAGTGCCGACTGTAAGGGGGAGCAGAAAGAACAAAAATGATCCCCAGGAAGGTCTGTTCCATTGGTTTAAGAGGCCTGAGCTATGGGGTGCACAGGGAGGGAGGCAGAATGCTGACTATGAGAGTAGAATCCACAGCAGGGGCCTTCTGTAGCAGTTTGCAACAGCCTGGCAATCAACAATTACTATGTGGGGAGGGGGTGTCACACTCTGGTCAGATCCCCATACAGGTGTGCCTTGTTGCTATCAGAGTCCCCCCAGTAGATTGTTGGCTGTGAGTGCAGCCTCCACTCAAGACTCCTGCTTCCTAACACAGAGCAGCCTCAGTCAGCAATCCTCAGCACCAACTGAAAGGGGGAGCAGACAGAACAGAACTGACCCCAGGATGTCTGTCCTGTTGGTTTCAGATGCCTGAGCTATGGGATGTGCAGGGAGGCAAGCAGAGTGCTGACTATGAAAGCAGATTCCACTGCACAGGCCTTCTGAAGCAATTCACAGTAGGCTTGCAACCAACAGTGTCTGGGTGGGGGAGGTGTTGGCACACTCCAAATGGATCCCCGGGAGGTCTGCCTTGTTGATTTTAGGCGTCCTGTCTCTTTGTACAGGCAGAGGCTGTCGTAATTAGGGAAGCAGTCTCACTACCCCAGTTCACAGCAGTCTGCTGCCCACATGACTGGGGGAGAGGCAGGGATGGTGGGAGAAGCAATTTTCCTACTGTATGTGACTCGTTGCTGATTTGTTGATTCTTGCCTGTCTGCAGTTCCCCACTGCTCCCTGATTCAGAATCCCTCAAAGCCGAGCACTGTTTCCTTGTATTTCTTGTTGTATTTGTGGGGGAGGATTGGAATGATGGTCTGTTTACCCTGCCATCTTCCCAGAATTCTGTAAATACCTTTATTAAAACAAAGTTTAGCGGGGAATCTATAGAAGTCTAAGTTGACAGGTGTAGAGAATTTTGTTCCTTCAGCACTTCAAATATATTATTCTAATGTATTTTGGTCTTCATTGTTGCCACTGCAAGGTGTTCTTTTAATCTAAAGGTCATTCCTTCACCCATTATCTGTCTTCTTTTGTTCTGTTTTCTTTCTTTCTTTCTTTGTCTTTGGTGTTCCTCAGTTTCATTATGATTGTCTAAATGTTGATTTGTCTATTTCTCTGCTTGAAACTCAGTATGATTCTTGAAAATTCATATCTTCCTTCAAATTTTGGAAAATTCTAATTTATTATCCCTTTGGTTATTTCCTCATTACCAGTCTCTCTATGTGAGTTTTCTCACCATCTGGAACTTGTATTAAAGAGTTTTCTTACCATCTGGAACTTGTACTAATTGTACATTGAACATTCTTTTTATCCTCTGTGTTTCTTCACCTTTTCTATCTCTTTATGTATTAGTGCTGCAATTTGGATGGTTTACTAGGCTCTATTTTCTACTTCACTAATTTTCTCTTCAGTTGTGTTATTTATACTATTCATCCCATTTCAGTTTCAATGGATATAGTTTTCGTTTCTAGAAGCTTTATTTAGTGTTTGCTCTTTTTTTCACATTCTCCTGTTTTTCCCCACTATGGTTTCAATTAGGAGCCCTGGTGGTGCAGTGGTTAAAGCATTCAACTGCTAACCAAAAGATCAGTGGTTCAAACCTACCAGCCACCATGCCAGAGGAAGATGTGGCAGTCTGCTTCCGTAAAGATTTACAGCCTCAGAAACCCTACAGGGCAGTTCTACTCTGTCCTGTATGGTCACTATGAGTCAGAATTGACTCAACAGCAGTGGGTAGGAGGCTTTCAATTTCTTCTTTTGGCTCTTTTGTCATTTTATGCATACTTTTTACAATGTCCTTCAGATTGTTCCATTGTTTCTACAACTTAGGATTCCAATTCTCCAATTTACTGTATCTGTAGATTCTCCTTCATGGATTAACTTTTTGTGTTTCCAATGTTTTTATTTTAAGTTCATCTTAAGGGGAAGTTATCCTTTTCTGAAGAATACCCATATGCCCTGAATGTGACCCTGTTTTGCAAGTTTTTTTCTGCCAGGGTTCTTGAGATTTTATGGGCCTTTGATCATTTTCTATGTTAATTTCTCAGTTTAGGGTTTCCACATAAACTACTGTAAATTGAGAATTCATACATGCATGAGGAAGAGGCTTTGGATTCAGTTTCTCATTGGAGGCTTTTCTACCCTCATTCAGAGCCCAGGAAAGGCAGAAAGACTTCTTGCCACTCCTCTGAGTCATTCGGCAGAGTTTTATAGATCTTTTTTTTTTTTTTTAATGAGTAGGAAGCTCTTTGAGGGCACTCATTTTATACGAGATCTCAGTTCCCTTGTCCTGCCTCACATGGGACAAAGGCTTCACTTCCCATACCCATACGGGCATTACACGGGTATTAAAACACCAGCCCCCAGGTCCTCAAGTCCCAAACCAGGTCCAATGCCCTCTGCACAGATGTGGCACCACCTGAAGCTTAGTTCTCTGAGTTTCTGTTCCCTGTTCTCTCTGATCATGGTGATTTGCCTTTCTTTCCTTTGAGCTTGACTCTGTATTCTTAACTGGGGGGGAGGGGTGCAGTTGGTTTTTCCCCCGCCCCCAGCATTTTTGTGTTTTTATAAGGGGTCCCTAATAGTTCAGTTGGTCATATTGCCAAAACCAGAATGTTGTTGTGTAATACATTTTTAAACCTGAAAACAATTGTTTTACTACTAAAATCTCTAGAACAGAAGTCATGCACTTGCACCCCTCAGGATGAATCCAGTCCACAGATGTGTTTTGTTTGGCCTGGACGCTTTTGGCCCACGCTATGCTTTCTTTAAAAATTTTCTCTTTAGAAGCCAATTTTTTTTAAAAATCAAGGGATTTTACACAAGAGTCCAGATTTTCAAGTTTCTTTTTAAAAATAGAAAAATCTGGCAATAGTGGGCCCATCATCTCCCGTGGTACAACCCACTGGAGTCAAAGAGCACCTGCTCCCCACAGTAAGGGTATGTGTTCTTTCATTTGCTGCAATCTCTTTCCCATTTCACAATGTTCCATCCAGCCCACTTCACCAATTTATGTTACCTCCCTGGCCTCTACAGATTTTCTAATTTGCTATCTCAGCCCTAGACGACAAAGTGCCTCCAGATTTCAAGTGTGACTTGCCCCAGTAGACCAGAAGCTGTAACAGAAACTGTGACTGACTTGTTCACCACTCAACTCTCCATCCCCAGCACAGTACCTGGCTGGGGGTAAGCATTCAGTATTTTTGCATTTTGAATGAATGAATTAAAGAATGGATGTGTTACTCTAAAAATAAACAGCCCAACAGCCCAAACAATTCTGGGGCGGAAACCTCTCCAAAATATTGGCAACGCTGAAGCCGTTAATGTTTACATCCTGAAAGTCATCATGACTTAAGTAATCACAAGCAGCGATGTAGCAAGTGGAAGTTTGTTATTCATTTCCCATCTGGTTTTCAACAAGTCTCTTAATTCTCCTCTGCTGCCAACTCTCCTTTGGAGAATGGGCAAAAATACTTCTCTATTCTCTTTGGAGAATTGTCAAAAATACTTTCATTAGGAAAGCAAAAGATCATTAAAAAGACAGAAAAAAAAAAGACCAAAATGGATGTCAGAAGAGACTCCGAAACTTGCCCTTGAATATAGAGTAGCTAAAGCAAATGGAAGAAATGACGAAGTAAAAGAGTTGAACAGAAGATTTCAAAGGGCAGCTTGAGAAGACAAAATAAAGCATTATAATGAAATGTACAAAGATCTAGAGTTAAAAACCAAAAGGAAAGAACACGCTCAGTATTTCTCAAGCTGAAAAAACTGAAGAAAAAAATTCAAGCCTCCAATTGCAATATTGAAGGATTTTATGGGAAAAATACTGAACAACGCAGGAAGCATCAAAAGAAGATGGAAGGAATACACAGTCACTCTACCAAAAAGAATTAGTCAATGTTCAACCATTTCAGGAGGTAACATATAATCAAGAAACAATGGTACTGAAGGAAGAAGTCCAAGCTGCACCAAAGTCATTGGCAAAAAACAAGGCTCCAGGAATTGATGGGATACCAACTGAGATGTTTCTACAAACAGATGCAACACTCAAAGCACTCACTCGTCTATGCCAAGAAATTTGGAAGACAGCTACCTGGCCAACTAACTGGAAGAGATCCATAGAAAGGTGATCCAGTCAAATTAGGAAATTATTGAACAATATTATTAATATCATGTGCAAGTAAAATTTTGCTGAAGATAATTCAAAAACAGTTGCAGCAGTATGTCAACAGGGAACTACCAGAAATTCAAGCCGGATTCAGAAGTGGATGTGGAATGAGGGATATCATTGTTGATGTCAGATGGATCTTGGCTGAAAGCAAAGACTACCAGAAAGATGTTTACCTGTGTTTTATTGACTTTGCAAAGGCGTTCAACTTTGTGGGTCATAACAAATTACGGATAACATTGCAAAGAATGGAAATTCCAGACCACTTAATTGTGCTCATGCAGAAAACGTACATAGATCAAGAGGCAGTTGTTCAAACAGAACAAGGAGATACTGCATGGTTTAAAATCAGGAAAGGTGTGCATCAGGGTTTATCCTTTCACCATACTTATTCAATCTATCTGCTGAGAAAATAATCCAAGAAGCTGGTCTATACAAAGAAGAATGCAGCATCAGGATTAGAGGAAGACTCATTAATGACCTGCGATATGCAGATGACATAACCTTGCTTGCTAAAAACAAAGAGGACTTGAAACATTTACTGATGAAGATCAAAGACCATAGCCTTCAGTATGGATTACACCTTAACATAAAGAAAACAAAAATCCTCACAACTGGACCAATAAGCAACTTCATGATAAACAGAGACAATATTGGGAAGCTGTCAAGGATTTCATTTTACTTGGATCCACAACCAACACCCATGGAAGCAGCAGTCAAGAAATCAAATGACATACTGCATTGGGTAAGTCCACTGCAAAAGACCTCTTTAAAGTATTAAAAAGCAAAGATGTCACTTTGAGGACTAAGGTGCACCTGACCCAAGCCATGGTATTTTCAATCACCTCATATGCATGTGAAAGCTGGGCAGTGAATAAGGAAGACTAAAGAAGAACTGATGTCTGAATTATGGTGTGGGGGAAGAATACTGAGTATATCATGGACTGCCAGAAGAACAAACAAATCTGTCTTGGAAAAAGTAAAGCCAGAATGCTCCTTAGAAGCAAGGATGGTAAGACTATGTCTCACATACTTTGGACATGTTATCAGGAGGGACTAGTCCCTGGAGAAGGACATTATGCTTGGTAAAGTAGAGGGTCAGTGAAAAAGCAGAAGACACTCAAAGAGATGGATTGACACAGTGGCTGCAACAATGGGCTCAAACATAGCAACAACTGTGAGGATGGTGCAGGACCGGGCAGTATTTTGTTCATTGTACGTAGGGTCACTATGAATCGGAACCAACTCTATGGCACCTAACAACACCAAAAACATTCCAGGGAATCACACTAAGACATCCTGTGTTTCTCAGACAAGCTGTGCTATATATATGTGTGATGCAGTATTGTAAGAGCTGGTTTTATGCAGCTGAGTCAACACGGGAAAATCTTAAGTACACCTGGAAAGAGACTGGGGTGTAATTTCCAGAGATGGGCTATTGAATAACAGCTTCCCCCTCGGTCCAGTGAGAAATTTAATTTGCCGAGGACTCAACACAGGAAGCATTTGCCGATTAAAAATATGTCTAAACAGATGTTCTGCTTAGCCTGGAAGAGGGATCTTAATGCAACTGTCATTATTGGATTTTCTTGGATTACTACTATCTGGAATCAGAGTCCAAACAGAAGGATGTAATTATTTATTATGGCCAAGAGTCCTGCATTTGAAGAGGAGCTCAGGGGCGGGTGAGAGGATTTAACACGCTGGGGGTGGGGTAGGGTGGAGGATAAAGCCCATTTAAATTCTCTGGCTCTGGAAACGGACCCTGGACTCTCTGTAAGAGCAAAGTGGCCATTGCTATTCAATGTTCCATTTCCAGCCAAAGGCACAGCTGTGTCATAAAGAGAAACAGGCCTGACACAGCCTTCTCAAGCGAGGAACTACAAGACTTTTAGATAAGGTAACAGGTCACTCCCACACTGGAAGTAACCACCCTGACAGTGCAGCCATTTATAAAACCCTCACACCCAGGGCGGTGGGCAAACCCCCACCTTGCCTGCATCAATTCTGAAAGACAGTCAAAGGGGAGGACTGTCTATTACTCTGCATGTTAGAATCAACTAGGGAGCTTTTAAAAAAACCCTGCCTGATTGTTGGCAAGGATGTGGAGAAATCAGAACTCTCATCCACTACTGGTGTAAAACGGTACACTCACTGTGGAAAACAGTTTGGAGGTTCCTCATAAAGTTAAACATAGAATTACCATATGACCCAGCAATTCCTCTTTGGAATTATATATGCTCAAAAGCATTAAAAGCAGGAACGCAGATATTTGTACACCATTGTTGCAAACCAAAAAACAAACCCATTGCCGTCGAGTCAATTCTGACTCATAGTAACCCTATAGGACAGAGTAGAACTGCTCCTAAAGTTTCCAAAGCTGTAATCTTTAAGGAAGCAGACTGCCATATCTTTTTCCCAAGGAGCGGCTGGTAGGTTTGAACCGCCGACCTTTCGGTTAGCAGCCAAGCGCTTCACCAGTGCATTACTCACAAGACTCAGAACATGGAAACAATCTAAATGTCCATCAACAGATGAATGGATAAACAGAATGTGGTGTATACATACAATGAAATATTACTCTACCATAAAGAGAAATGAAGTCCTGATACATGCTACAACATGGCTGAACCTTGAAAACATACTCAGTGAAGTAAGTCAGCCACAAAAAGACAAATACTGTAGAGTCCCACTTACATGCAATATCTAGAATAGGAAAATGTATAGAGGTCAAAATCTATTCGTGGTTACCACAGGTGGGAGGGAGAGGGAAAGAAGGAATCATTGCTTAGGGGACACTGAGCTTCTGTTAAAGGAAAAGGAAAATTTTGGAAACTATCAGATAATGGTGATGGTTATACAACATTATGAATGTAATCAATGTCACTGAATTGTACATGTAAAAACACTGAAATGGCAAATGTTTTGTTTTATATATGTGTGTATGTGTTTATAATTAAAAAAGAAAAACCCTGCCCTGAGATTCAGTTCAATTGCTCTAGAGTGGAGTCAAGGCACCTGTAGTTCTTAGAAAGCTCAAGGAAGTCTGAGAACCACTGATACAGCCCAAAGATTAAGAGCAAGGGGCTTGGGGTCAGGGGAGCTTGGCTCAAACCAAACAATGCCATTTACTGTGTGGCCTTGGACAAGCCATTTGTCCCCCAGAGGCTTACTTCCTGCCACAGGAATGAATGTCAAGGTAATGAACGTGAAGCACCTGCCATGGGCAAGGGCTCCATAAATGTGGGCCACAGAAATCACTAGGAATTTGGGGACAGGCTAGAAAGAGGACCTAAAGTCAGCCAGGCTCAGCAGTTACCCCCAGATATGCTGAGGTAAGTGACATTCAGGGGTTCAAGGTCTGAGTGATGTTTTGTGCCCATGTTTGAGGGATCCCTGTTCTCTGGCGCAACCAGATTCCATCATTATTTGCTCCGGCACAAAGCCCTGAGGGACTGTTACTAAAAGTGGAAGGCCCGTTCTTTTTTATGAATATGGTTCTGAAAATCAGGCCCCATCAAAACCGTCACAGCTTCATTCCTGGAGCAGTGACACACTCCAGTTCATTAATCCCATTAGCAGCCCTGAAATGCATGCTGAGCACTCATCTCCAGGGGAAGACGGCTCTGTGGACCAAACAGTTGGCTGGGGGCTGCTGAGTGAGCAATTCTTAGAGACTGCCCACACCACCCCCGCTTCTCCAAAGCATGAGCACAAATCCCCACCGTCAGGGCTGACGGGAACCACACAATGCCAGAAAATAAACCTGCTGCTGAAGCCAGGGGGCCGGGGGCTTCCTTCAGCTCCTTTCTCGCTTGGGCGGTGTCTTTTCTGGGGGTGGTAGAAGAAGGGGGTTGTGGTTAAAGGGGAATCTGAGACTGACACAACTTGTCTTATCTTTCTTTAACTCAAACAAAAATAAGAGGCACCCCAGGCTGGTGGCTGGTAGGGTCCTAGAGGGGCAGGATGGGGAGCATGGAGGGACAGGCTAGAAGGGCCTGCCCTTGCCTCACCTTTGGGGTCTCCTTCCTCCTCAGCATTGCTCTGGATGCTTAAAGACCCGCTTGCCGGCTTCTGTAATGCAGGGCGGAGGGCTTAGCCTAGCTTTGACACTGACATCATCCCCCTCAACCCAACTAGGGTCACTTGCAGGAATTTAGGCAGCTTCAGGGGTCTGTGGTGGTGGCGGTGCTATCATCCTCCTCCTTAAAAAGTCCCAGATCTCCCGTTGCAGTTTGGGTAGCTCACCCAACGGAACTAGTGGCAGAGTTGTCATGGCAGCAGCAGCCTTATTCCTTCCTATCATCTTAAATGTGTTTCTGTGCAGCTGTTGAACAGCTGTGGAATCCCAGCCCAGAGCTGGATGATGCACTTTTGATGCTGGATAATGTAATTCTTGGATATGGAGGAGCTACATTCCCTGAGTACCTTTTAAGTTCCAGACACCTGGCTATGTGCTTTACGTAAATATTATTTCTAATTCTTACCAAACCTCACATGAGGAGTTGAATAAATTATCCAAGGCCATAGGTACTAAGTGGCTGAGCTGAGACTCAAACTCAAGTGTGCCTGATTGTCCAGGTTTATTTGGTGGGGTCATTTTATATGCAGCAAATTGATAAATATTAAGAACTCTGACAATGTCTATTGCTGCTGAGCAGGTAAGATGCCATGGGGAAGGTGGTAGATAGTCTCCAAATAAGGCCATCAACAAGCCCTTTCATCCCTATAAGCTCAGGCTACTTCTCACACTAAGGGATGGTATCTATTTCCCTCTCCTTGCACCTGGGCTGGCCATATGGCTAGCTTTAACCAATAAAATGTGGCAGAAGTGCCATTCAAGGAGTTCTGAATCCAGGGCTTCAGTGAACTGGTAGCTTCTGCTTCCTCCCTCTGGGAAGCCAGCTGCCATGCTGTGAGAATCTCAAGTTAGATCACTAAACACTGGAAGTCCATGTGGAGAGAGAGGGGCAAAGTGGAAATGCATTGAGGCATCAGGACTGTGACTAAAGCTTTTTTTTTTTTTTTTTTTTTTTTTTTTTTTTTTTTTTATTGTACTTTAGATGAAGGTTTACAGAACAAATAGTTTCTCATTAAACAGTTAGTACACATATTATTTTATGACAATGGTTAACAACGCCACAACATGTCAACAATGTCCTTTCTCAACCTTGGGTTCCCTATTACCAGCTTTCCTGTCCCCTCTTGCCTTCTAGTCCTTGTCCCTGGACTGTTGTGCCCCATTAGTCTCGTTTTGTTTTATGGGGCTGTCTAATCTTTGGCTGAAAGGTGAACCTGAGGAGTGACTTCATTACTGAGCTAAAAGGGTGTCCAGGGGCCATACTCTTGGGGTTTCTCCTGTGACTAAGCCTTTTTGGACCTCCCAGCCCAGCCCAGCTGCTAGATAAATGCAGTTCAGTGAGTGACGCCAGCCACCGCCAGCCAAATCCCCACTGAACCCAGTTCACCCATAGAGTCATGAAAGATAACAAACCATTGTTTGAAATCACTAATTTTTTGGGTTGTTTTTATGCAACAGTAGCTCACTGAAATAGGGAGAAAAAATTAGGTGTGGCATCTACATCACCGGCCTTCATCCTATACCCTGTACACCACCGCAAAAGTACTGCCAGCAACTACCCATTTTTACTACTAAGCGGGAGTCGTCTGTGGCTGAAATGAAGTGCCACTCAGTCTACCATTTGTCTGGGAGCCCGAGGACTCATAAGTCAAAATATCCAAAAGTTTGATTAAGCAAAGCAGAAACATACACGTTTCAAAGGGGGGCCAGTACATTCTCCCAGCAGCAAGCTGTATAGCCTAAAACCAAAAGCAAGTGTGTCAGATGTGGGGGGTGGGGCTAAAAAATCTACCTCTCTCTAAAAGAAGTCAAATCTACTGAGAGGGGGATCCGCAACTCCAATAGAAAAATGGGCAAAGGTCACAAAGAGGTGAGTCACAGAAGAGCACATCCAAACCACTGACAAAGGTAGAAAAATATGCTCAAAGTCACCAGCATGCAGAGAAATACAAATTAAAGTAATAAGAAAATATCATTTATGCCCATCAGACCAGCTGAAAATAGGGATAATAGTTAGTGCTAGTAGGATATGGGGAAAGGGGAATGCTCATAAGTTGCTATGGATGTGTGAATTGTTACACCTTTTTAAACATCATCTAGAAACATTTATTAAAAAACATACTAACAACAAAAAAAAAAAAGACCAGATTTACTGGCCTGAAAGATACTGGAGAAACCCCGAGAGTATGGCCCCCAGATACCCTTTTAGCTCAGTGGTGAAGTCACTTCTGAGGTTCACTGTTCGGCCAGGGATTGGACAGCTCCATAAAATAAAACGGGACTGATGAGGCACAGCAGTCCAGGGACAAGGACTAGAAGGCAGAAGGGGACAGGAAATCTAGCGATAGGGAACCCGGGGTTGAGTAAGGACAGTGTTGACATGTAGTGCGGTTGTTAACCATTGTCATAGGGCAACATGTGTACTGTTTAATGAGAAATTATTTTGTTCTGTAAGCCGTCATCTAAAGTGAGAATAGCAGCACAACTGGAAGAACGTAATCGATGTTACTGAATTGTGCATGTAGAAATTTTTGAAATGGTGTATCTTTGGCTATGTATATTTTCACCAAAAAAAAAAAAAAGGTTGAGAAGGGAGAGGATTGACATGTCATGGGGTTGTTAACCAATGTCATAAAACAATATGTGTATTGACTGTTTAATGAGAAACTATTTGTTCTGTAAACCTTCACCTGAAGTACAATAAAAAAAAAAGAAAAAAATAGAAGAAAGAAGAAGGAATATTTAAAAAAAAAATACTAAGTGTGTAAGGATATAGGTTCTAGAATGCTTACTGTAGCACTGTTCATGATGGCAAAACCTGAATCGAAATGAGTGATAATCAGTAAGGGAACAATTGAACAAATTCTGGTACATCCATACCAGGAATATTTTGCAGCAATTAAAAAAATAAATATAAGCCATGCCAAGCGCCTTGGAGGTTTTCCCATGAGGTACTGGTGAGAAAAGCAAGATGCATTTAAAAATATGTATTAAATATGATCCTATTTTAGCAGGTTTTGCTATGTATATTTTCACCAAAAATAAAATCAAATATTAATTAAAAAATATGATTCCTTTTTTAAAAAACAATGACACAAGCCTATATATGTATATATGTTTATACGTATGTTTATATCTCTCTCTCTCTATGTGTATATATAGGCAAGTGTGAATATAAGGACATGGAGAAAAATATGGAAGGGCACATACAAAGTTGTTAATATGCAATACCTGGGAAAGGGGTTGATACATGGAAAAAAGACGTGAAGGGGTAGACAAGTTAAAAGGAAAAGACAACACTTAAAAAATTATAGAATGATTTAAAAAAGGAAAAGACAACATTAAAAAAATTATAGAATGATAAAACCACATCTGTGCATTCCTGTGATACACGTGTAGAAAACATAACATTAAAGTGAAATCGTAAAATAAAGCAAATAATGATTTCAATTTCATCCCCACAAAGACGTCCTTGAAACATAAACGTCTGGCATTTAAGAATCATTCCTTTTGCTCCGCAGTTATTTTTATGTAGAAGAAATGCCACTGTGGCCAGGAGCCCTGATTCCTGCAGGGAGCGGGCCAGATCGAAGCCCAGCAGCCTGTCTCCTCCAGCACAGCTTCTGAACAGGAAAACCTTTTCCATAAGGGAGGTGCTTTGAGTGGGATGCCTCCCTGTAATCCCAAGGCTGGAAACTCGTAGAACTGGTAGACCACACCAGACTCTGCATGTGCACCTGCAGGCCCCCTAGAGCACTTGCTGTGCTGATAGGTGGCAGCTGCCCACAAACAACCAGCAATCATACCTGTTCTCCCCTTAGCACCCACGGGGTCCTAGCCTCCCCACACAGGTCCCACCCCAGACTTACTTCCTTCCCTTGCACCCCTTGCCCACTCATTCTGTCATGTACCTAAGTTCCCAACATCTCATCATCCCTCTTCTCATTGGCTTTGATTTACAAGCCAAGCTCGAAAAAGTGAAGCCAAGAGAACAGAGTTTAACTAAACGTCTTACAGTCCCTGAGCCACCAAAAGCCATCCTGCCAACCCTCTGTCTGGCAGACAGCCAGCCCCACTCAACAAAAGGCAACACTCCCTCGTGCCCACAGCCTTTGGTGTTTCTAGTCCGTTCCAGCCGCTAAGATAGTAGGTAAGAGGTACAATAAGATGTACCCGAAGGTCTGGACGGGGTCTCACATTACCCTTTTTAGCTTCCTTGCTGCTGATATTCGTGGCTGTAGTGTTCGGCCAGCTCTCAGACGGCTGTTCTTCAAGCCCACCTAGAGGAATGGAGAAGAAAAGAAAGTGAGGGGACATCAGCCTTCTTTGCATCACGACCAAGAGATGAGGGAGCATCCCCAAGCCAAGGTTCTGGGGAGGAGTAGAACCACCAGTAGGTGGGTAAAGATTTGTTCAGCAAAGGTTTATTGAGCTCCTACCATGTACCAGGACCTGTTCCAGACACTCAGGCAGAAAGAACCTCCTTCCTCACAACCACACACATGTTTAACAAACTAATAGAAGTTAAGTATTCCTTTCCTTGATCAGTACAAGGTCATGCAGAATCAGACTTAACAGTGAACCCCAAAGTCAGCGCCCTCACCTCCACCTCCATAAGAAAGATTGAATGCTAATAGGATACTCTGCCATCTGGAGTCTGCTCAGTGTGGGATGCCGGGGGGTGTTGGGATTGTTTACTGCTGCCGTGGCTTAAATAGGCATTCTGGTTTCCTCTTTGGCAAGAGACTCCTTTTAGAAATTACTGGTTACTTTATAAATTGTTGTTGCTAGCTGCTATCAAGTCGACCCCCGACTCATGGTGATCCCACGCACAAAGGAGCGAAATGCTGACCAATCCCGCACCATCCCCATGATTGGTGATGACCCATAGGATTTTCCTTGGTTAATTTTCAAAACTAGATTGCCAATCCTTTCTTCCTAGTCCATCTTAGTCTGTACGCTCTGCTGAAACCTGTTCAGCAACATAGCAACATGTAATTCTCCACTGAAAACTCAGGTAGTGGCTGCACATGAGGTGCGTTGGCTGGGAATTAAACCTGAATCCACCACTGAACCACCGTTGCCCTCACTTAACAAATGAGACTCTGTAGACTCCATCTCATTCCGGGACAGTGAGGCTTATACTCTTTTGCCAGTAGCCATCATCTTTAAATATGTAAACATTTGTCTCCACCAGAAAGATGGTCAATCACCAAATATTTATGAGACCTCTTATGTCTCTGGAAAAGGAGCCCTGGTGGCAAAACAGTTAAATGCTCGGCTACAAACCAAAAGATTGGTGGTTCAAACCTACCCACTGGCTCCTTCGGAGAAAGAACTGACAACCTGTTTTCATAAAGATTACAGCCAAGAAAACACTATGGGGTAGTTCTACTCTGTCACATGGGGTCACTATGAGTTAGAAACGAGTGGACGGCACCCAACCACAACAATATATCCCTAGAGCCGTTCCAGGCACTGGAGATCCAGCAGTGAGCAAGAAAGAAGGAGTTCCTGGCCTCAACGTGCATACATTCTAAATAGGGAGCTGCAAAAAAAAAAAAAAGTAGGTAAGAAAATAAATAATTCCAGGTCCAGAAAACACTCAGAAAATTGAATTCAGTATATTGTGGAGCATGATTGGAGGTGCTGCTTACACGGTGCTGAAGAAGACTCTCTGAGGAAGTGACATTTCAGTTCGACCTGAACGATGAGATTGAGCTGGTCACACGGAGACCTGGGTGAGAGCATCCTGGCAGAAGGAAGAGCAAGCACCAACCTGGATCGGGAATGAGCTCCCATGTGGAGGGGCAGATGGTGGTGGGCGAGGGGGGATGAGGCCAGAAAGGGTGGCTGTGACCTTGACTTTATTCTCCTTATAACAGGATCCTCAGAGGATATAAAGCAGGAGAGGGATGGGTTCTGATTTATGTTTTACCAACATCACCCTGGGGTACAGGCGGCAAAGTGGATGCTGCGTCAATCAGTTAGGAACCTTATGACCATCCAGGGGACGGATGATGGTGGCCGGGACTGGGCAGAGCACTAGTGATGGGGAATTACATTATAGTTGGGATAGAGCTAGAAGTAGAGCCAACAGGAGTAGCTGAAGGATTAAAGGCAAGAGAATGAGAGGGGCCACGAATGACTCCTAAATACGGAGTGTGAGCAACTGGGTAGGTAGTGACACCTTCACTGGAGGTGGGGAAGGCCTAGGGTGGGAGCAGATTTCAGGACAAAGACTGTGTTCAGGAAAGACTATTTATACAGATGAAACCACATCAAAGCAACTACAAGACAATCTATTTACAAATGCAAAGTTATTTCTTAGATTTATATAGAAATTTGTTGTTGTTAGGTGCCGTCAAGTCAATTTCGACTCATAGTAACCCCATATGACAGAGTACGACTGACCCATAGGGTTTTCCAGGTTGTAATCTTTACAGGGAGCCCTGGTAGCACAGTGGTTAAGAGCTCGGGTGCTAACCAAGTGGTTAGCAGTTAGAACCCACCAGCTGCTCTTTGGCATCCCTATAGGGCGGTTCTACTCTGTCCTATAGGGTCGCTATGAGTCTGAATCGACTTGATGGCAATGGGTTTAGTTTGGTTTCATCTTTACGGAAGCAGATCACCAGGTCTTTCTCCCAAGGAGCTGCTGGGTGGGTCTGAACCACCAACCTTTTGGTTAGCAGCTGAGCGCTTCACCATTGCACCACCGGGTTTCCTTGTATAGAAACTTACAACTTACAAAGCAATTTAGCCATATCCCCTTTGACTCTGATAAAAAGTGACTCTATGGCAGAAGAGTATATGTAAGCCCATTTTACAAAGGAGGAAACTGAGACACAGTGATTAGCCCAGGGCCACCCAGCTGGTAAGCAGGAGAGCTGAGGGCTCTGGACCCAGGTCTCCGGCTCAGAAACCCGGTGATCTTTCCTGTGCCCTACAAGCTTCCGATGCTGGGGTCACACACAATACCACTCTCCCAAACACGGAAACCAGGCCCCTGGCCCTGGACAACCACAGCCATGTGGTCCTATATCCCAGCAAACAACCAGTAGACCACCCCTCCCCGTCTCCATGACAATGACAGGGCAATGGCTGCAGCTGCCGCACCTCCTAATGACAGAGTCCCGCTAGAGTGAGGCAGATTTGGAAGGCTCTGCGCCTGGAGCCACGTGGGGTGTGCTGATGTTTTTGTGTGCCTTCATCCTGCTCGTTATGCTGGCTTTCTGGCCAACCTGGAATCCACTCACACACTCCCTGCAGCTGCCGGGAGTATCCGCTGCCAGCTCCCAGCCCTCTGGAGATTCTTCCAGTTGCAATATCATTTCCTCACAGGCTAAAGGTCAGGGGAAATCCTGATGGTATGAAAACTGTTGGCCAGCCGAGGAATGTGCCATGTGGGGACTGAAGGAGTGCCTGAAGCATGAAGCTCCGGGTCTTGCTGAGCCTTTACTGCACTGGATAGCTTTGGATAAGACCTTGGACATTAATATTTTTCATCTGTCAAATGGGCTGTTGCGAGGATCAAATGAGGTAATGGGTTTGTTTAGGCATTCACTCATTCAACAAATATTTATCAAACACCTGTTACATGGCAGACACCATTCCTGCTGCTAGGATACGACACTGAACAAACTCTACCCTGACCTCATGGAAATTATATTCTAGTCAAGGGTAGGGGAGAAAATGATAAGCAAATAGGCAAGTAAATATATGTCAGTTGTTGAGAAGCACTATGGAGAAAACAAATGAGAGTGAGGGGGACAGTGAATGCCAGGGATGAGAGGGTTGCCGTTTTATGTAGGTACGAAAGCAAGACTGACAAGGTGGTATTTGAACAGTGGGCAGGAGAAAATGAGGGAGTGAGTCTGGGGATATCTGAGGAAAAGCATTCCAAACCGAGGGAACAGCAGGTGCAAAGGCCCTGGGGTGGGAGTGTGCTTGGCAGCAGGGAGGCAGGTATGACTGGAATGGAATGAGCGAAGGAGATGGGGAGTGGTAGACCCTGAGGTCAGTAGGGCAGTGGAGGGTCTGGGGGGTCAGATCATGTGGAGCCTTGCAGACCATTTTCAGGACTTTGGCTTTTATCCTAAATGATCTAGATGGAGTCTAGTTTTGAGCCAATGGACCTGAAAGGGCTTTGTAGCTACATGGGCTCTGTATATGGCAGAGGTTGTTAGTAACGGACAGGAGAAGAGCACAAGAGCTGGGATTTGGGATGAGATTCCATATATCACTGGAGGCTCAGCAGAGAGGACTGGCAAGTTTTGACCTGCTTGGTTCCTACAAAATGGGTGGGGGCAGCAAAAGAATAGACTTGCAGGATACCTGGGCACAGCCCTGGTTCAAGGAGAGCTGGAGGCTATGCTTGAGGAGCCAAGGTCAGGAGAGACTGGTATTCAGCTCTGCAGTAGGCAGAGAAGGGGAGGGGGGCAAGGACCTCTGATTCCCTTCACAACCTGGCACTTGGGCTTATAATAGGAGCAAAAGCTTGGGGAAGAAGGCGGGGAGGAAGGGGACACCAGACGTCCCCCAGTAGATGGAGGAGGAAAGAATCAGTGTTTACTAGGTGCCAATTATGGTGCCGACCACGTGCTAAGAACGGCGTTAAGTGCTATCTGTGCCATGAGCTTCCTAGTTCAAGCCTTATGATGATGCAGTGACAAAGGAACTATTAACATCCCATTTTACAGATGAGGAAACTGAGGCTCCCTGAGATGAAGTGACTTGCCTGTCTTGAGGATACAGAGATAGTTAATAAACAGTGAAGGCTAGAGGCAGATCCTGTCTGACCTCAGAAATGAGAACAAGTGGGGTGCCTGGTAGCGGCTGATTATTCTCAAGGGACACAAGGCATTTGCCAGAAGGTCTGTGAGAGGCCATCAGAAGTCAGGGGCAGAGGCTGGGGCCATGGGCAGTTAAAAACGCAAGTCCCTTCTCTGTGGTCCTTATCAATAAGGCTTTTCTCAGAAGGGCAGCAGGCCTCATGCTTCTGGTGTGGTACACACTGGGATCTACCTGGAGTTATGGTGGTCTGCCACTCCCCTGAAAAAAACCCTTCCGTGATGTCCTTTGGCCCTCAGGATGAATTCCAGCTCCTAGCAGGATCTAAAGGTTGGCAGTTCCAATCTACCCAGTGGCTCCTCGGGGGAAAGACCTGATGATCTGCTTCCATAAAGATTACAGCCTAGAAAACCCTATGGGGCAGTTATATTCTGTTACATGGGGTCACTATGAGTCAAAATTGACTCGATGGCACCTAACAACAATATGACTGATGAAGCCCCTCATGGTGATGCCCCTCATGATGAGCCCCTCGTGATGACACCTCATCTCCTCCACCTCCCCTACTCCCCCCTGTGCTCTAGACACCATAAGCTACTTACAGCACCTTGGACTTCTATTTTCTATTGCATCTTCCTCCACCACACCCACCTGTTCACCTGGCCCAATCCTACTGATCCTTCAAGTTTTGTCATGGATACTGTCTCCTCTGGGAAGCTACCTGTGCTCATCTTAAGTTAGAAGCCCCTCTTCCGAACACTCTTTGGGCTTATTCACATCTTAGCCCTCACCACAAGGTTCCGGGATCCCCTGTTCACTCAGCCAAATCCCTTAGAGTCTTGAAGGAAGGAACCTTGTCTTGTTGGACCTTATCTTGTCCACCTATGAATACCCAGCACTGTGCCCAGCACATAGCAGGCACTCAATAAAATATGTGATGGATGGATGGATGGGTGCGTGGGTATATAGTTGAGTCAGATAGACGGTGTTTTATTTATTTATTTATTTAATATTTCATTGTTGTAGTTTAAATTGAAGTTTACATTTCAAGTTAGTCTCCTATACAAAAATTTATACATATATTGTTATGTGCCCCTAATTGCTCTCCCCTTACTGTGACAGCACACTCCTCCTTTCCACCCCTGATTCCCCATGTCCATTCAACCAGCTCCTAACCCGCTCTGCCTTCCCATCTCACCTCTGGACAGAAGCTGCCCATTTAGTCTCTTATATCTACTTGAGCTAAGAGGGACACTCCTCACGAGTATCACTTTATGTCCCACAATCCAGTCCAATCTCTTTCTGAAGAGTTGGCCTTGGAAATTGTTTTAGTTCTGGGCTGATACAGAATCCAGGGGCCATGCTTTCTGGGGTTCCTCCAGTCTCAGACCATTAAGTCTGGTCTTCTTACTAGAATTTGAGTTCTGCACCCACCTTTCTCCTGCTCCATCAGGGACTCTCTGTCGTGTTCCCTGTCCGGGTGGTCTTTGGTGGTAGCAGATAGACAGTGTTTTAAAAAGAGAACTCAATAATTTCTAACTCAGTCTTACCGATGGGAAAACGTGTCTTAGTTTTTATGGACAGAGGGAGGCAGATACTCTTGGGATAGTGCCTCTTAACCTTGGCTGCACTTTGGAATCACCTGGGAAGCTTTTCCAATTCTATGAGTCGGAATCGATCTGATGACAGCAGGTTTGGTCAGGTTGGTTTGGGAAGCTTTTGAAAAAACAATACTGATACCTCTGGTACCAAAAAAACCAGCTTCCCTTGAATCGACTACGACTCATGGCCACCCCATGTGTTGAAGAGTAGAACTGCACTCCATAGGGTTTTCAAGGCTGTGATCTTTTGGAAGCAGATCACCAGGCCTTTCTTCTGAGGTGCCTTTGGGTGGCTTTCAACTGCCAACCTTTACCATTAGTAGTGTTTATGCCCGCCAGGCATTCCACCTCTGGTACCCGTTGCCATCAAGTTGATTCTAACTCATAGCGACTCTATAGGACAGAGTAGAACTGCCCCATAGGGTTTCCAAGGCTGTAATCTTTATGGGAAGGAGCCCTGGTGGCACAGTGGTTAAACGCTTGGCCACTAACTGAAAGGTTGGCTATTCGAACCCACCAGCCGCTCCACAGGAGAAAGATGTGGCAGTCTGTCCTATGGGGTCGCTATAAGTCAGAATCGACGGCAGTGGGTTTTTAATATTTACAGGGGCAGGCTGCCACATCTTTCACGAAGCAGCTGGTGGGTTTTAACTGCCGACCTTTTGGTTAGCAGCTGAGCGCTTAACCACTGCACTACCAGGACTCCTTACCTCTGGTACAGAGGTTCTTAATTACAGAGATTCTTAATTGATTGTCTGGGGCATGGCCTGGGAATTGGATTTTTAAAGCATCCCCCTAGTGATTCTAAGATGCAACCAAGGTTAAGATTTGCCACTCAGAGAACCCTGTAAAATGAAGCCTCAATTTCGGGGATTTTCTCTCCTCTCCCAAGCTCACCAAGAATGGAAGACTTGGCGCTGAAGACAGACACATCAAAAACTAAGCAAAACCATATCTTACGTCTCAATCGATGGAAAGTGTTCCTCTGTTTCGGTAAAAGCTAGCAAATGAGTAAGACAAGTGTGACTGGTTGTAACTTCAGCCATAGGCATCAGAGAAAAAGAAAGAGAAATACTAGCCAAATGCAAATAAAGATAGGTGGGGAGGGGGGCATTCAGGGTGTGGGAGTGTAGTTTTCCTTGGGTGTGATTACAAGACAAAAAATATTTGGAAAAGTCCTACAACCCTATATTTGATCTTTGGTTAATTATCTCTTCAGTGAGAGGATAGGCAAAGACCTTATAGATTTCTTTAGTCACAGGGGTTTATTCAAACGTCTCCTTTGCATAAGAAACCCAGGCTTACAGCTGGTCTCTGGGAAAGAATGCCCTCCAGGCCTTGAAAAGAGAGCTCTGGGCCTGCTCAAGCTCTCTGCAACACAGAGGTCAGCCGCCCGCGATGCCCAGGGCCCCGGCTGAAATGTTTCTATCCAGCATTTGCAATTCAATCCCACAGTTTCCTTTATGGAACAATTCACTAAATTCAGAGTTGTTCTTTTTTCTAATTCACCATATAATTCACCTCCCAAGTTCAATTAAGAAGCAATCTGTTAGCAACTTTGCGAGCAAGCTGCTTTTCTTTGGGAAAGCCCAATTTTCTTCCGCTCCCAACAAAAAGTGCCTTAATTATATGCATCCTATGAGACATTGATGTACGCATAACGCCCCTCCACCATAATTAATGAAATATTAACTATACACATCCAAAAAACATCTAGGCAGAAAGGGAAGATCTTTTCCAAAGCCCAAGAGGATAGATCAATATAGTCCATTTCAACAATAGTGACCATGAATATTAACGGTAATTAATAAACAAAACTTTGTATTAATTATCTCTTCCATCCCTCATTCTTAAAGCCTAACCTTACTTGGTCCTTGGTTTTCTTAAATACAAGAATAACTATCATTTTTTTAAATTATGGTAAGTATATGTGTAACAAAATATTTCCTATTTCAACATGTTTTACATGTACAGTTCAGTGACATTAATTAGGTTCAGAAAATTGTTCAACCATCACCACTATTCATTTCCAGATATTTCCGTCGGTCTTAACAGAAGTTCAGTGTCCCCTAAGCAATGAACTACCACTTTTTAAGTGCCCACTATTTGCAGGTACTTTGCATATGATACTTAATGCTCAAGCCAAACCTCTAAAAGTGGGTAATATTAGTCCCATTTAACGTGCAGGGTAACTGAGGCTTCGAGTAGTTAAGACATCACTGGGGACACACAGCCATTAGGTGGAGAAGCTGAAGTTGTCTCCAGATTAATTGATGTCAAAGCCCTTAATATGCATCAGATGCTAAAGTAACTGCCAGCCAACCTTAACCCAAACCAATTGCCATGGAGTTGACTCTGACTCATGGTGACTCCATGCATGTCAGAGTAAAACTGTGCTCCATAAGCTTTTCAAAGGCTGATTTTTCAGAAGTAAATCTTCAGGCCTTTCTTCTGAGTCACCTCTAGGTGGGTTCGAACCACCAATCTTTTGGTTAACAGCCAAGCACCTTACCTGTTTGTACCTCCCAGAGACTAGCTAACCTTAACTCTTGAGTTTACTGACTTTTTAATACTTGTGTTCGCAGCTTAAGAAGCCCTGGTGGTGCAAATGGTTAAGCACTCACCTGCTAACCAAAAGGTTTGCGGTTCAAACTCACCCAGCAGCCCCAGTGGCTCCACGAGAGAAAGACCTGGCAATCTGCTTCCATAAATATTACAGCCTAAAAAACCCGTGGGGGCAGTTCTACTCTGTCACATGGGGTCACTATAAGTCAAAATCAGCACCTAACAACAACATTCGCAGCTTTGACCCATCAAAAGTAAATCTTACGTAAAAATGCTTTGTTTTAGTTTAAGAAAATAAAAAATAATCTCCAGTGATCTCCCAAAACTCATTGCCATAAGGTCGATTCTGACCCATATTGGCCCTATAGGACAGACTAGAACTGCCCCGGTGAGTTGCTAAGGTTGTAAATCTTTAAGGAAGCAGACTGCCACATCTTTCTCCCGCAGAGCAGCTGGTGGGCTCGAACCTCGGACCCACGCGCTTAACCACTGCGCCACCAGGGCTCCTTTCCAGTGATCTCCAGTGATCCTAAAATTACTAAAATGCTAAAAATCACTTTATTACTAGTCACCCATTCAATAATGGACCTGCTTTGGGCCAACACTGTGCTCGGTTCCTGAGGGCAGGGACAGGCAGCGCCTGCCTTCATGGTGCCTGCGTTCCAGCGGCGGGGATGAAAAGTCCCTCATAATAATGAGATAACTGCAGAGAAGAATTAAGCACGCTGGAGAAATTAAAACAGAGTTTTAGGAAAGAGTGATGGGGGGAGGGGGAAATGTGGTATTAGGCAGCAGCCCAGGGAAGGTCTCTGAATAGGTGACATTTGAGCTGAGACCTGAACAATGAGAGGTGAACATCTATCTGGGGAGAGTATTCTGGCAGAGAAAACAGCAAGCAAAAAATGTGATGCCTGAGAGGGAGGTGGGGCCAGCGCATGCAGGGCCTGTGAGTGCTTTTCTCACAACCATATCTTGTTGTTAGGTGCCTTCCAGTCGATTCTGACTCATGGTGACCCCATGTGACAGAACAGAACTGCCCCATAGGGTTTCCTAGGCTGTAATCTTTATGGAGCATATTACCAGGTCTTTCTCTCGCGGTGCCACTGGGTGGGTTCCAACTCGCAACTTTTCGGTTAGCAGCGGAGCGCTTAACCAGTATGCCACGAAGACTCCTCACAACCATGTCTTAAGCATTCTTAATTTACTGGGTTCTTTGATTACTTTTAATATGCACAGCAAGCCTGTGAATAAGTACTGTTATTCCCCTTTTAGAGAAGGGAAAACTGAGGCTCATGAATTAAGTTGTCCAAGGGCACCCAGCTAGTAAATGATTGAGTTTGCATTCAAACGAGAGTCCAACTCCAGAATCTATGTCCTTGAACCCTGCCCTCCATCCACCTCCAACCTACAGACCTACACAGGTGCGGTCTGAGCAAGCCTCAAAACAACTGCACACCTCTGTCAGAAAACTACCTGAAAAACACATCTGCTCGGCTGAAGTTTTAATTACTCATTAGAAAAAAAATTAAAAGGCCACAGGACTTCTAGGAACGAACTAGGCAACCACCAGCATAATCAATATGCAATCCTGAGTGATTCAATGCCAAGAAACTTTCCAATCCATGCCAAATTTCAAATGCTACAGAAGGGAAAGGGAAAATGAGTTAAAAGATCACTGCCAGCTTTTGTTAATAAAATGATTTAATATTCACTAGTGTATAATAAAACGGGCATTCTTACACACTGCTGGTGGAGGAGGAATATAATTTGGCAAGATGTGTCTAAGTCCTTTAAAACAGGCATATCCATTGACCCAATAATATGACTTCTATGTATCTGTTCTAAGAAATTAATTGGCAATGCAGACAAAGGATGTTCATCTCAACATTTTTATACTAAAGTAAGACTGTAACAACCATATTCTCCCAATAAGTGAATGGTTAAATAAATTATGATGTAATGGGACACTACATAACCTTTTTAAATGTTTCAAAAGAAAGTTTGCTAAATGGGAAAAAGATCACATTATAAGTCAAAAAGCAGGTTAGGAAATTGTATATCCCGTATGAATCCAACTTTTTAAATTTTAAACATATGCAAAAAATTCGGGAAAAAAATACTAGACAGAAATGCCCACAATGTCCATAGTGATTATATCTGGGTATGTTTTGGGGTGAATTTTGTTTTCTTACATGCTTTTTGTTATTTCCAAATTTTGTTCAAGATGTTACTTTTATAATTAGGAAAAAATAGATTTTTAAAAAGAAAAACGAGATTACAGCACACTTTGCCTGAGAACATGTGCTCTGTGCTTTGTAGTGTACGTACACACACGTGCCTGTGCGCACACACACACACGCAGATGGTTGCCAAGGAAACATTTTTCGATGAGAAAGAAACATAGTTGTGTTTATGCGGATGGAAAAGTTGTAGTCCAATCTTTTCTCCTGATTTTATGTTCTGTTCTGTTTCGGAAAGAAAAAATAACGAGTCCACACCTTGGCAAGGCAGAAGAGAGGAAGGCCCATTGGTGAAACGCGAGAGGGCCTAGGCAGTGCCTTTTCTCAGACAGTGTTGGGCGGGCTCCTCCCAGGCCCAATCCTCCCTTTGCCAGGTTAGTGGGCAGCCACCTGTGCTGGGGCACTGGTTGATAAGGCCTCAGAATTTGCTCCAGCCTCAGGCAGAGGCTCATGGGAGGTTTCTTAATCGTGCAGATGTTGAGGTCTCCTCTTCCCAGGGCCTCCAGTTGGAAGTCCGTTTTTCTTGGTTTTGGACCCACTACTCATCCCGAGCACCTGTGTCGCCACCAGGCAGTCTGCTTAAGTATGTTCTTGGAGTTCCTGTGCTCACCTGGCTTCAAACCTCCATTTCTCTCCAGTCTCCTGGATTCCAGGTATCCTTGTCCACCTGATCCATATCTTTCATGCCCAGCCTGGCCTTGGCTTCTTGGCTGTTTCTGTTATTTATTGCTGTATAGCAAACCATCCTTCCAAACTGAAAGAAAGTGGCTCAAAAGACCAATCGTTTTATGCTTGCTTATGACTCTGTGGGTCAGGAATTTGGTCAAGGTACAAATGGGGCTGGCTCTTCTCTGCTCCACAATGTCTGAAGCCTCCCTCAGCTGAGATGGCTCACATGGCTGGGGGGTGGCCGTGATGGGTCCCCTGGAGCCATCTGTCTGGGACCTCAGTTCTGGCTATCAGTTTGGTTCCAAAGTTGTCTTCCAGGCAGCCTCTCCACATGACCTTCTTGGACATCCTCACAGGAGGGTGGTCTTAGGGTTCCAAGAGGCAGCATTCCAAAAGGACAAGCCCCAAGGTACAAGTGCTTTAAGCTTCTTACTTCATGCTTGCTAATGTCCTATTGGCCAAAGGAAATCAAACGACCACACCTACAGTCAGTGAGTGGGGGGACTATACAAGGAAGTGAATGTACCGGGGGGAGGGTCATTGAGGGAGCACAAATGTAACAGTCTAGCACTTACCAGATCTCTGTATACCTGTGGTTCTCTCAAGTCAAATGATTTCCAAGAAGGACCTAGTGTACAAGCTCTCTAGTCAGACTGCCTACATCTGAAGCTTCACTTTGCCACTTATTAGCTATGTGATGTTATACAAATTACTTAACCTCTCTGTGTTTCAGTTTCCTCATTCATAAAAATGGACAATAAGAGTATCTATTTCACAGGATTGTTATGAAGATTAAAAGAGATAATAATATATGCAAAGTGTAGAACAATGCCTGGTACATAATCAGCATTCATTAGGAGTTAGCTATTATTAAAAAAAAAAAAAAAATAACCCACTGCTGTCAAGTTGATTCCAAATCATAGCGACCCTATAAGACAGAGTAGAATTCCCCTTAGGGTTTCCAAGGCTGTCATTTTTACCTAACTAAGTCACCACATCTTTTTCCCGCACAGTGACTAGTTAGCAGCCGAGCACTTTAACCACTGTGCCACCACCAGGGCTCCTTAGCTATTATTACTACTATTATTATCATTATTGACTCTAAAACTGAAGCCTGAAGGAGCAGAATAGGATGAAACAATAAGCCACTGAGACAAGACTTTTTATACCTGAAGCATCACAAATCAAAGAAAAAATGCAAGTTCCTTTTAAAAAGTAGACTTAATGAAACCAAGTTTAGTCTGAGAATCCACTGATAGTCATTGACAATCAATGAAAGGAAGGCATCCCATTGTACCAGGGCATGATATTTCTTTAAAACTTGCTCCATATGGTGCTTACTCATAATAAATTTGAGATATTAAATAACTGTATAAAAATTAAGTCAAGCATAACAATGATTGTGAGGATGGTGCAAGACCAAGTAGTGTTTCATTCTGCTGTACATGGGGTCAGAACTGACTCGACGGCTCCTAACAACAACAAAGATGTAATTTAAGAAAAGACTGAAGTAACTAGGTTATGTGCAATCTCCTGTTCTCTCTGCCTTGGCTGATTGGTCAAGATTGTTAAGTGCCACTCGATGAGTAGAACGTCCCAAATAGTGGGCTGAGCTTTCCCAAGGGAACCAATAATATTTACTGGGCACCTTGTTTGTGCCAAGGACTGTGCTGGTTGCCTTACATGTATTTTATCACTACTTCTCAACATGGTCCTTGGACGTAGTGACTATTACTTAGAAAAATTAGACTATAGTTTAGAAAAATCTAAATAACTCACCCAAACTCAGACGGCTAGTAAGAGGCAAAACCCAGATGCAATCTCCAGCCAGTCTGACTCCACTGATGGCCTTAAAGGATTCCAACGTTAATAATGGCATATATCACAATATAAAAGGTCAGGTTCTTAGGCTGGTTTCTCTAGAGGAGCAGAACAAGTGAAGCGTGTATATATAAGAGAAAGAGAGAGAGAAAGATTTATTTCAAGGAAATGGCTCACACAGTTGTGGAGGCTGGCAAGTCCCAAATCTGTAGGGCAGACGTCAATCTGGAGGCTTCTCCTGACTCACGAGGTTGCAGGGCTGATGAACCCAAAATCAGCAGGTCAGATGGCAGGCTGCTGGCTTATGGGGCCATGGGAGCTGGTGAATCCCAAAATCTGCAGATCAGACAGCAGGCTGCTGGCTTAAGTCCCAACCACCAGAGGTCAGAGGATGACGAGTCTGATGCAGGATCCAGAGAGGGCAAGCTTTGCCAAAACATCTGTATATGTTGGATGCAGGCCACACCCTCAAGGAAGCTCCCCTTTCAACTGATTTGCTGCTCATATCATCTCACAAAATGGAGAGTGATTACATAATATCTGCCAAACCACTGAGAATCATGGCCTAGCCAAGTTGACACATAACCTTAACCATCACCTCAGGAAAATCCCAGCTCCCAACTCTCTGGGTAGCTAGAAGACAAAAGGTCACATTCACAGGGAGGTGTCTCTGGGTCCTCATTTCAGGCTGGTTCTGAAAGCTTGAGGAGTCATGTTTTTATTCTGAGGTGTGAAGTTCCCAGGGGACAGGGCAAGGCCCGTCTCAGTGGAGCAGCACTAGTCACAGCACTGACAGTAGGGATCCCAGTCAGAGCTCTCAGCCTCACACCAGGGATCAGACCAGATATCCTTGAAGACTGAGCAGGCTCTTCCTCAGGAGTAGAAAGTTGCCTCCTCCAGACATGCAGGAGGGCCCCCTTCACTTCTGGCAGAGCTCAGAGCCACTGGATTCTCTCAGAGCCATCCAAGATGCTGACCTCTTGACTTGCTCAGCACCCTTCTTGAAGCAAGTCAATTCTACAATGTGCTGGGTCATATGGAAGACACAGCTGGGAACCAGACACTGCCCCACCCGCAGGAGCCCTGAGGCACAAAGACCAGTGAGAGCAACCACTGGTGAGAGGGCTCTCACTCCCAACCTGGAAGTCCAGGGGGGCTTCCTGGAGGTGGCATTGGAGGACAAGAAGGGTTTCAACAAGTGGAGATGGGAGGGAGCCAGGCGGGATAGAACATAAAAGGGAAAAGACTTGCCCTGGTTGGTAGCACAGCTTTTTCGACCACAGCGATCATTGGCAAAATAATTAATCCCTCTGAGCCTAAGTGTCCTCATTCATAAAAATGATGTTGTGAGCAGCACCTAATCAATGTCTGGCACATTGTAGGGACTCAACCTAATCAATGATTATTCTTCAGGTCACCTTAGGAGGCCTCAGCCTCTTATTTCCTGATGACCATACTGTGACCTAAGCTTTGACCAGGACCACAGCCATACCAGCCTTCCCTGTCTGGCCAACCTTCCCCCTCCCCCTAAACGGAGCTCTCCCTAGATGCCATCCTGCTGCACCCTGGCCTCCCCAAATCCCAGGCAGGCCTGAGTTGGCCTGACAGAATGACAGAATGTGGCCCTGGGAGGGTTTACCACCACTCCCAACCCCTCAGCAGCTTCTCAGTGTCACAGCTTGTCTCTGCCCTACCCCTTGGGCAAAACTTTAGCAGGGTCTGAGAGCTCATCCCTGTTTTATTTTGAAGGAGGAAAGGGAGAGGGGAGGAGAAGACAGAAAAGAAGTAGCCACTCTTCCTCTCATAGAAACAGTCGCCACCTCAACTGCTGTGGGGTTCGGTCCTTTTCAGTTCCATCAAGCTGTAGAGGGCAACTGTTGATCCTCAAGGGCTCTCAGGGGATTCTTTGGGGCCTCTCTCTCATACAGATTTCCAGAAGCTTCTAAGGAAGGGAAGGTGATTTGTAAAGCAGGGAGAGGGTAGGTGTGGCAGCTGTGTGGCACTAGAGAGGCATAATAGGGAAAAATTCAGACCCACAGTGTTCCTAGCAGACGGCAGCCAGGCACCTAGGACCACAGTGAGATACCTATTAAGTTCCTTCCCAAGACACTGAAGGCCAAACATTGGACCAACAAGCTGAAAGCCTAAGAGGAAGATTTTGGAAGAACCTTCTCAGATCCCATTTATTTCCTTCAGGGCTCAGTGAGTTTAGCATCTCAGAAAGATTAACCCCCAAACCAAATGAAAACAAATCACTCATACAAGGGAAAATATCTGTATTGAAGACAGCAGATGGTTACTATCCATAGCATGTAAGGAGCTCATGCAAACTAATGAGAGGTTCAGGTAACTAGTGCATTTTTGGGTGCTAGCACTGTCAATAGCGCCCTGGCGGCACAGTGGTTAAGAGCTTGGCTGCTAACCAAAAGGTTGGCAGTTCAAATCTACCAGCCACTCCTTGGAAACCCTATGGGGTAGTTCTACTCTGTCCTGTAGGGTCACTATGAGTCAGAATTGATTTGATGGCAATGGATTTGATTTGGGTTTGTAATGGTCCTTTCATTTCAGAGAGGTTAGTACTTATTAATGATCCCATCCCACTGATTCATTTGGGCAAGAAGAACCTGTTCTGATGCCAACACATGTGCTGGATATAAACCCTCCACTGCAAAACATCATATGTCTTATGTTTACCTTTTCAGTATTTTCTCCCAGTGCCATCTAGAGCTCTGGACATGGCACTCAGTATTACAAGAAGGGGTCACAAGTTGAAAACTCAATGAACGGAAGAAAAGAGCCTCCAGAAGAAAGATCATCTTCCAAGCTACAGGGCAAGAGTTGAAGCTCCAGGACCCTTCTCTTGATGGAGTAAAGTGGCCCTGACCAGTCTCATGGGACCTGAATTAGGGCATAAGTGGGTGCACCTTACCCATTGGCTCAATATGCAAACTCAATTGCCTATTGAGTTGCAGGTTCATGCAGGTAACCATCTGAGTGAAACACGTCAGTGTGAAAGGTGAATAGGGAGTGGTGGAGACTGTGGCAAACCAGAGAGCACCTGCCCATCCAGAGTTCAGCCCATCATTATGCAACTCTGCTGAGTGTTGTCACGTGGGCTTGCTGAACCAGCAAGGCCAGATATTTCTACTTTGCAAGAGAAGCCAGAATTCTGGATTTTTGTGAAAAATCTGATTTTTAAATGTTGGCAGTGCATTTAAAAAAAATTAAGCACTACAAAACTAACAAAACACATCTGCAGACCAGATTTGGCTTGTGGGCTGACTGCTTTGGACCTCTGAGCTAGAAGGTAAATGGAAAAAGTCATGCCTTAGAAGGGGTCCCAATGTCAGAGAAGATAGAGACTCCTTGGGTAATGGCAGACAAGGTCCAGGGATGAAAGATGAGGATGGAGAACCTGGGAAGTAGAAAGCAAGGAACAGCAGGAGCTGGAGGTGGGCTGAGTAAAGTCCAGAAACTCAGTGCCAAGACCAGCTGGGGATTGTTCCTCAGTGTCTGCGGGCAAACAAGGCTCATTAAAGGGGACCAAAGAGAAATAAGATGACCAGAACACAGGGTGAGGTTCCACTGGCAATTCCACCACTATCATCACCTTCTCTCTCTGGACCTTCTTGGAAACCACAGAAATAATGACCTGCAGACTTCAGGGTAAACAGCCCCAGAAGAAAAGTGGCTTTGCCTGGATCATCCTGCACAACAGCCACAGCTTAGCACCATGAGGAGCCTCATCCCAAACCCACACCAGCAGGGCCTCCTGCTGCTCCTCAAGCTATGTCTTCGTCTCTCACAGTCCAACCCACCTGTCACTGCTGGACATTCAGTCTCCTCATCCCTCACATAGCTCTGCTCCGGGAGGCAGTCTGTTTTTTTGTTTTTTTTTTTAAACCTTCTCTCTCCAGCCCTTTGTTGTTTGTTGTTTGTTGTTGTTTTCTAAGATGAAGCAAGGGGAGAGCACAGTACCTCCCAACACCTCTGGGAGCCCTCCGGAGGGTCTCTAGAAGGTCTTGGGTTAGATATAATTTGAGTAGACTGTTCTCAAGTTCTACGAGACATCAAATCAAGGACAAGTGCCAAAGATATCTGGCCATCTTACCCAGCCACACATGCAGCAGTCACCATGTATCTAACTCCCACTATATTCAGGGAACTGTCCTTGGCAAAAGAACCAAAAGACTCATTCTGGGCCCTCAGGAAGCTTGGAGCCCAACCCTCCATTTTACAGATAAGGAAACTGACGTCCCCAAGGTGAAGTGACACTCCAATGTCTGCCATGCAGGTTGGTAACTCTGAAGGTCTGTGATACTAGTTTTGTCCAAAAACAATTTGGTTGGTTATCATGCCCAATAAGAAAATACTTGAGTAGTAAATGCATTTACACTAAAGATCAGTTTCCAGCTGTCACAAAATGCATCCATCTAAAAAGAGGCAAAGACAAAAAAGACCAGACTTACTGGCCTGACGGAGACAAAGAAACCTCAGAAGTATGGCCCCCAGACACGCTTTTAGCTCAGCAATAAAGTCACTCTTGAGGTTCACCCTTCAGCCAAAGATTAGACAGGCCCATAAAACAAAACAAGACTAAAGGGGCACACCAGCCCAGGGGCAAGGACTGGAAGGCAGGAGAGGACAGGAAAGCTGGTAATAGGGAACCCAAGGTCAAGAAGGAGAGAGTGTTGACATGTTATGGGGTTGGTAACCAATGTCACAAAACAATATGTGTACTAATTGTTTAATGTGAAGCTAGTTTGTTCTGTAAACCTTCATCTAAAGTACAATAATTAAAAAATGAGAAAAAATAAAGAGAGGCAAAGAAATAGAAGAGTAAGGGCACATAGCTTTATGAAAACTAAAAATGGATTAGTTAAATAAATGGAATAGTTAAAACTAAAAACTAAAAGGATTCTTCCCTTTCTCAAAACGGGTTCATCACAGGGTTCTTTTAAGTCAGAATGGGGAACATTTTTTATATCTAAGCCACTGATTCTGGAACAATGGATTGGAGGGCTACATAAATTAAAAGCCTTTCAGTATGGTTCCTTTCATTTCATTCTGCTTTAGAGATCAACTACTACTTAAATTAAGAGCAGGAAACATAGAATTCCATTCAATGACTTTGAATAAAAACATATACCCAGTTAAAGGAGAGCGAGAGTGGAATCAGATTAAGAGAAAACAAAAGAACGATGCTTGGGGGGGTCAGGAGGGAAACCAGGCACAGTCTTTCTGTTTGACAAATCTGAGGGGCAAACATTGGATCCTTGTCCAAGACAAGCAATCCCCAGCACTCATGAGGCTGTGTTCCCAAATTCTGTTTATTAAGATGGCCGGTGGGAATGTATAATGCATTTTTTCCATGAAAATGGTGTTATAAATGACAAAGTGAGGGTGAAATTGCCAGGCTCAGTTCCAAATGCTAGGTTAAGCTGGCAGGGCCACCTTCGCACTCAGGGAATCAGTCCCCCTGGCCACCACCTGGGCAAGCCAGAGGCTGCTCCATCAGCCACTCTTCCTTCTGAGCCACAGACATGAATCTCCCACCTGCTTCCATTATTAATTCATTTCCACCTCCAACCTCTCTCAGGGGTCAGATGTCTGCCCTCTGCTGGCTCACTTTATATTTCGTTTCTTGGAGAACTCTTCCACGCCTACGACTTCCACAGTACTGCTACACAGGTAGGTATGTAGGCATACCTATACACAGGGAGGTATGTAGGCAACACTTATATACAGGTAGGTATGTAGGCATTCAGTGGGGGACACTTGCGTTGAGGGGTCATGATATAGACTCAGACATGGTGGACGAAGAGGAGCCAAAATCAAAAACAAGAGACACTTCATGGCCACCAAGAAGAGAAATCAGCCTTGTTCCTTTCTCTCCAATTCCTGGTCTAGTCCACAAAAGGTCGGCTCTGCTTCTATCCATAGATGACCATGAGAATATATTCTTTAAACAAACTCTTTAGCTTGAGCTATCTCAAGTGGGTTTCTGTATCTTGCAACTGAAAGAAGCTTGGCTAGAATGTCAGGTACTAAACTCTTGTTTGTCCTGGTTTCTCAAGTTCAGCTCCCAATTTTGATTCAGATTCCCAGATTCATAGCTCATAAGGAACACCAGGATAATGGCTCCCTGGATGCATACTCAAAAAAAGTCACCATCCTTTCCCCATCTGCTCCCCACTATAGGTCCGGGTGGACTTCCGGCCCAGCTTCTCCAAATTGTGACAAATGTGGTCATAATAAAAATCAACCTAAAGGTGAATTTGCTTTTCCCAAGACTTCAAATTCTCAGTGAATTCTGGCTTCAATCCAAGGTATAAGTCAGCCCCAGAATGAGGCCCCAGGGAATGAGATGATAGAATCCTTATGTTGCATTCTTTTTTCCTTCCCGAAAAGCAGATGTGCACTTTATCAGATGCCTTTTTATCATCCCAATCATGTTACTAAATTGGAAACTTTATGGCTTTGCCTGGCTTTGCCTGGCTCCTGCGCCTCAGTCCTCCTCCTCGCCCAGCCAGCGTCCACTGACTTCTGTCCTCAGAATGAGCCCAGGCCTGGCTCTGGAGCCAGCCCTGACCTTGGTCAGAGGGATTTAAGCAGTTTGGGCTCAACACTCAAAGGTCTCAGCGGCACACTGCCCTTGCCTCCAGTCTGGCTCTAACCTGATTTTGTGGTTGGGTTTCTGCTTTATTTCTGAGTCTTGTTCCTGCCTTATTCTCTGGGGTCAAGTCTCTGCCTCAGTATCCTCAAGAACCAGTGGTCTTTACCTTGTTTTACTGAGGCTTCCACCATGGAACTGGAAGCCTATTAAAGTCCTCTCTGATACTATTTGACTGGTCCTCTGCCACCTCACACCCTGCATCCCCATAGCCCTGTTTTGCTCCCCATCAGGTCCTTTGCCCCAGCATGCTACCCCCAACACCAAGCCCTTGTCTGGATGAGAGGGGCCTTTGCCTCCAGATGTAGGTTCTGCTTGCCAGACAAACCTCCTCTGGGCGGTGGATGACTGCCCCACACCAGAGGGAGTTTTTGACCCCTGGTCCTGCCCCTTTCGGCCTACCCCATTCCTTTGCTGCTCTCAGAGCATCCTGGATCTTGTCCCCAGAGATAACAATAATCATCTCCATCATTCAAACTTAATCTCTTTTATGATGGATTCTGCTGTATCCTTGGTACTGAGGACATGGGGTCCCTAGTAAACATTTGTTATATGAAGGAAAGGAAGAATGGAGAATGGGAGAGACGGAGGAAAAGTGACTTTAATCATGAGGGTGATGTTAGAGTGGCAGCAGAGCTATGGGGGTGGACACAAGGGGAGAGTTTTGGACACAACAGAGTACCGAGTCCAGGAAATGGCGACCAAGTTCTAAACTGGGAGCCAAGGAGAAGTCTCCTGGGAGGGGCAGAGGGTAAACTGAGTGGTCAGCTGGAGGGCCCACAGGTCTGGGAAGAGGAAGGGGCTAAAAGGAGTCCCTGGGGGAGTAAACCGGAACTTGCAACTATCTCTCTGGCTTGGAAAAGACCAAAAGGCCACATTTTCCATCTTGGAATCTGTACAAAGGGCCAAGTAGAGACATACTATTGACTATGTGGCCAAAGATGCCCTTTGCAGACAGTCCCTGTAAGGTGATCTGGGCCTGCTCAGCCCAGGGTACCACCCGCAGAGCATTTCTCTCATTGCCACTCCTGATCCTAGGTGGGGTCTGAGAAGCACTGCACATTCAAACAAACAAGCCTAACCCTAACTGACTTCTTGGGTGAGCATGTGAGGCTACCATGCCATCCTTAAGCTCAGGGCCTATCTACAATTCACAGGTGTTTGTCTAGCACAATTTATGTGCCCAGCCTGAGAACTAAAGAGGAAAGTCCAAGACCAAACACAGGCAACTCACGACTGCTTATAGTCTGGTCGATGGAGCCAGGCAGACACTGAATGGAAACCTGAGACTAACAAAGGGCAGGATGAGGTGCAGCTCCCATAAGCCTACTTGGTTCCCTTGTCTTTTACCATCACCTCTCAGGTGTGATGATGGAGAGAACAAACCTTCAACAACTTAAGGGAACAGGGCTAGTGGTGACATAAGTGGCTGTTTCTAGAAGCTATGAAGTGTAGAGGTTAAATGTAGGGCCTTTGACATTACACAGATTTAAGCCCTAATCTTGGCTTTGCCAAAAACTAGTTGTGTGACCAAAGACAGGTTATCTACCTCTCTGAACATTAGTTTCTAATTTATAAAATGGTAATAACAGTACTACTATGTAGACTTATTGTGTGAAGATTAAATGAGATCATGTATATACAGCATTTTATTCATAATTAGCACTCAACAAATGGAAGATAATATTATTCTTTTTGTTGTTGTTGTTAAAGAGGAACCCACATCCAATCCATTTTCAGATCTCTCGTTGGGCAACTTTGTGATTCTAGAGTTAGACTCAGGAGGAAGAGGGAAGTCTTTATGTTGGGGATTGATACAGGGATTTCTCATATGCTGGTTGGGATCCAAATTCAAGGGTCTGATTAGAGAACACCGGTGCAGGGCCAGGCCCAGAGACCCAAGAAAGGACCCAGCAGAACACCGCAATGAAGAATAATTTCAAGAGTCCCAGGCGTTTAGGGAGTGTGGGGTCTAGGACACAGAGGTGGACCAGAGACAGAAAAGTCAGCAGAGGGAAGCCATGGTGGCTATTATTTATTGGTGTCAAACCTTGGGACAAGTGCTTTACCTACCACACTTACTTAATCCCCTCTGCAAGGCAGGTACTATTATCCCATTTTACAAATGAGAAATGAATTGCCCTAAGTCACACAGCCAACAAATACAGAGCCAGACTCCAAACAGAGCCTGCTTGACTCCAACATGTCTTTCTACACTGCAGTCTTACAAGGCCCAGATGTCCACATGAGAAGAGCATCTTCAACGGTATGGAAGCAGACAGAAAAAGACTGGGGACCAGTTTCATAACTCAGGATCCACTGAGTAGTTACACCTCTTGAAGTTGCAAGCAAAAGTGTGTATGAGTGTGTACATTTTTCTTAGAGAAGTGCTCATAATGTTCATCAGATTCTCGAAGAGGTCTGTCAACTTCCAAAGGTCAAATACAACATACTTAAAGAAAAAAGTCTGCAGGCCTTATTCTCGGGGCCCTTTGCCTCACCCAGCTCTTGAGGAGTGGAAAAGAAGGAGATGAGTAAGAAATGTCCCTGATGACCTCTTGTCTTTCTCCAGCTTTCCAAACCAGGGGCCCCAGCGGCAGAGGCCACCAGATTCTGCAGAGATGACACCTAGCTTTGCATGATATGAGAGAAGACAGACTTGAATTCAAAGAGCTGCCCCAGCAAAGGTTTAACCACTCATCCATTCCCAAGCTCAGAGCACTATCCCTTCTACAGGATGACACAGGCAGCCACTCACTGCCCCATTTCTCACCTGGACACTTGTCAGTTACCAGCAATCCCACCCCCAACAAAGAAAATTAATGAAATTAGGAAGCCATGTTTATAAGGCTTGGGGAATGTATCTCCATGGGGTTAAGGGCTGAAAAATCACAGCCTGTTGATGAGGCTGCTTTAAAACACCCCCTCCCACAAGTTCTCTCAAGATCCTCAAAGCTAAAAATGCTTTGGGAGCAGAGACGTGTTGGGTCTGTCTCTCTCCTTTTATTTTTTTTAATTGTTGTAAAAATACATAACACAGCATTTGCCAGTTGAACATGTTTCACCTGCACAATTTAGTGACATCGATGACATTAATCATGTTGTGTCTCTTTTGAGACCCTCAAGCCTCAGAAAGCAGAGCCCAAAAACCCAGAATCAAAGTCCCCTGACTCGGGGCTTGTAGTACCTTGGGGTATTTCATGGGTAGTCATTATTAGCCTTTTATGCCTACATTTAGCCCTGTGATGCCTAGTGGTTTTTGGCCCCCTCTTTTCTCTAGCCTGAAACACCAGCGCTCAAATCCAGAGCCTAAACTGGCTTGAAAGAGATGAAAATGTGATTTCATCAGCCCCTCTATTCATATGAGGACACTGAAACCAGGTTAGGGTAACATGTGCCCTTCAAAGTTATGGACAGAGTAGAAAACGAAAGTCTAGGAGTCAAAGGGCCTGCCAGAGAGAAGAGAGCCCAGGACTCAGAGGTGCGATCCAGAGAGCAGAAGAAGTTATCCCAAGTTAGCCACGTCTTTGCCTCACTCCAGTTAATTTATTATTTTGGACCCTGATGCCCAAACCCTTGGTCTTATGCAGATGCCCTAAACAGATAGCAGGAGTTTAGGAAGTAAAGATTTAGAGCAAGGTTGGTTTCTTAAATAGAGATGGATGTGGCCCAGTGGCTCAGAATAGAAGAGGCGGGGAACATCAGACTCCTGCAGAGCCAATAAGTAATTAAAACCGTTTCCCTTTTCAGAGTCCTGATTACAAAGATCAAGAAATCAGATCCATTATCCGGACGGAGATAACTGCAGGAAGAGATTTCCTCTCCAGATCTTCAGACCCTTGCGAAGATGGGAGTGTTCCACACTGGCTTCCTGGGCTCTTTCGGGAAGAAACAAACTAAAAAAAGTCCAAAGCATCAATGGCACAGGCTTCTCCTCCACATCCTGTGTGGTTAAAGGAGGAGAGGTGTCTGAGAACTCAGCACCGGGGCTGGTGGGTTCTGCAACTGGCACATCCAAGAGGATGCCAGAGGGTCAGAGAGTGTGTGCATGCCTGCGTGCGTGTCTGTGTGTGTGTCCGCTAAGTACTTCCTTCGCTACACAGCTAATCCGATTAGCTGCTTTAGAAAACTCTGCAGTGTTAATTCAAGGGCCTCATTCATAGAACAGCTTGGCCTATGCTTGCTCAGAACTCACATTCTTCTCACTGCAAATAAAATGCACACAGAAGGACTTTCTCTTCCTGAAGAATTCGCTCATTCCTCCTTGCCCCCGCTCCCCCCTCCACACACCCAAGATGCACAGGCCCTCTTAGAGAAGGTGTCTGGGTTCTGTTTTGCTGCCACATCCTCACGCAGCTTCCATGGCAGGGAAAGGGCCTGTCCAAAAATGAGAGAGAAATAGAGCTCTCTCCATCCCAAGCACAAAATTAGCTGAACAGTGCTGCCAGCCCAACAGATGGTCTTCCACAGCTGGCACTTGCTCAGTAAAGAGGGATCACCAGTGCACACCAGTGATAGAGCCTGGGATAAGTCATTTGCTCTCCCTAAGCTTTCATTTCTTTATCTGTAGAACGGGGACTTTGAGCTGAGGGAGTAGCTATAACAGAAAGCTGGAAGGAAGGAAGCTAGGGGCATGTATACACACAAGTGTCCGTCAACAGATGTGGTATATCCCTTCAATGCAACATTGTTCAGCCATAAAAAGGAATATAAAAGTTCTGCTACATGCTACAACATGGATGAATCTTGGAAACACTATGTTGAGTGAAACAAGTCAGACACAAATGGGCAAGTGTATGATCCCAATTACATGAAATATCTAGAATAGGCAAAGACGTAGACACAAAAGTAGATTAGTGGTTACCAGGGTCTGGGGAAGAGGGAAATGGGTAGTTATTGTTTGACGGGGTACTGAGTTTCTGTTTGGGGTGATGAAAAACAGATAGTGGTGATGGTTGCACAACATGGTGAATATGATTAATGTCACTGAATTGTAAACGTAAAAATGTTTGAAATGGCAACTGTTTCATTGTATATATTTTACCACAATAAAATTTAAAAAAAAAAAACTGCCAAAAAATGGTTAAATGGTAAATTTAAAAAAAAAAATATTTTTACCACAGTAAAATTTTTTTAAACAAAGTAAATATTTAAACAGACCAAATGTTTAAAGATCTATTCACAAAGTGGCTCATGGCATAATTGTTTCTAATAGGAATAAAATTTAAAAAAAAAGAGAAGAAAGGGAAACAACCTTCATGCCCATCTGTAAGGGATTAAAGCCAAAACCAAATCGATTGCCATCGAGTCGATTCTGACTCATAAAGACCCTATAAGACAGAGTAGAACTGCCCCCATAGGGTTTCCAAGGCTGTAATCTGTACCGAAGCAGATTATCACATCTTTCTCCTGACGAGTGGCTGGTGGGTTCGAACCACTGACGTTTTGGTTAGTCGCTGAGCACTTAACCATTGTGCCACCAGGGCTGCCCCCATAAGGGATTAGTTAGATAAATTATGGTCGAGTTGCACACTGGACCACTACTGATATAAAAGACTAAGATGAACACAAGGTATGGCATGAAAAGATGCCTATGATTCATTGTGAAGTGAAAAAAAACTAAGTTGCACAAAAAAACCCATGCCCGTGGAGTCGATTCCGACTCCTAGCAACCCTACAGGACAGAGTAGAACTGTCCCATAGGGTTTCCAAGGAGCAGCTGGTGGATTTGAACAGCCGACCTTTTGGTTAGCAGCAGAGCTCTTAACGACTGAGCCACCAGGGTTTCACAAGAGCATGTCAAATAAAATCCCTTTTATGATTTTAAAATCTATGTATGCACACCACCCAAGCATATTAAGATTGGAAGAAATTTGGCAAACAGATAATGATGGGGATCTCTGGGGCTGGAATAACAAGAGATTTTCACTTTCCACTTTATACATTTTGAGCTACTAGACTTTTTTTAAACAACCAGCAGTATTAGTTTAATCAGCAGAAACAATTTAAAAAATTCCCATCCTGAAAATAAAATAGCTATTCTAGATAGATGTAAAATACTACTGGCCCTCAGAGAAAAGTGATCAGGATAAAAATGACCTCGCCATAAAAACACACTGGAAAACACAGGCACACACGTGCACGCACACACAGACACAGGGAGAGTGAGCAAGCTTGGGAGGAAGGAAATGTAAGGTACATGTCTTCAAAGATGCCTTGCCCAAGCACCCAACATTCACTCCAGCACATAGCAAATTTCCTCCACTCTCTACTTTAACCTTACATCCTCCCAGGTCAATGTCCTCTCTGAAAATACTAATAATAATGAGGAGGAAGAGGAAAAATGGAAGGAGGAGGAGGCAGAACTGATATTTATCGAGCATTTATTATGTGCTGGGTACTGTACCAGAGCCCTGGTGGCGAAGGTTAAGAGGTCAGCTGCTAACCTAAAGGTTGGCAGTTTGAATCCACCAGCCGCTCCTTGGAAACCCTGTGAGGCAGTTCTACTCTGTCCTATAGGGTTGCTATGAGTTGGAATCAACTCGATGGCAACGGGTAACGGGGCACAGTGCTAAGCACTTAACATGTATTCTCTCCTTTTGATCTCACAACATTTCTCTGAGGTAAGAATTATTACTATTCCTATTTGACAGATGAACAAACTGAGGTCCAGAGTTTCTGAGACACAACTCAAGGATTCAAGTCCAGACAGCCTGACCCTAAAGCCTGTGACTGTAACCAAAGCTTTAACCACCCTTCCAGGAGCAAAGCCTTGTTGGAGCTCTTGATCTCTTCTCAGGATCCTGCAAGATGGTGCTGGGGTCTTCCAAACAGTCTCTGTCTACCTCTTCCTTCTTTCCTCTCCACCAGTGTTGGCTAGTGCCTTCTAGCTACAAGGTGTTGGTCTACCAACGCTGACTATGACATAGGCTCTGCTCTCTATCAGCTCACAGGGGAGAAGGAAAGAGAAGGCAAGCACTCAAGTTCTTAGACCATAAGGCTGATTAGGTCCGCCCTGAGGGAGGTGAAGGAAGGGCTGTTAGGATTCTCTTCACCGCAGCATCCTCAGGCTAGCTTCGTAGCACGTAACTGGCCTCTCCAGCAGCTGGGCACACAGATAGCATGGTGGCTGACCACAGCCCAGCCTCTCACTGGCATCTCTCACTCACATCTGGGCCCCCCAGCTGTGCCATGGCATATACCCCAAAGACAGCAGATTTAGGGGCAACCCTGAGCATTCATAACGGTGGATGCTGTGCAGGCCCAGAGGGTATGAGTGAGGTCCCCAAGCCAGGGAAACCGAGACCCAAAGGCCTTAACGGATCCACATGGACACTACTCCTGCTTTCCAAATCAAAACTGTACCACACAGAGTGTAAACTGGTACAACCATTTTGGAAAACCGTTTGACAGTATCTACTAAAGCTAAACTCATGCACATCCTGTGACCCAGCAATTCCACTCGTAGGTGTATACCCAGTATAAACGAGTGCTTGCATCCACCAAAAGATATGTACAGGGATGTCTGTAGCAGCTGTATCTATAATAGCCAAAATCTAAACTGCCCAAATGTCTGTGAACGGAAGAATGAATAAACTCGGCTACATTCATACAACAGAATACTGCGTAACATCTGGGGCAGGGTAATGTGGTGCGTTCCTTACCTGTGCTATGTCCCGTTTTCTCCATTGGCTGCTTGGCCCAGTCTCTGGCCTTGTCTATGTGAAATAACTTCAGGTCATCTTCATCTAAAGCAATGTCTCCCCAAAAGACAGCTGGGAAGAAAAAACATAAGTGGGTCAATTTAAGCTAGAGATCAAGAAAATAGATTTACTAACGTCCCAAAGGGCTTTGAGGGTTGGGTAGCAAATGCCAGAAAAGACAGTCTGCTTAATCAAATCTCCCACTAAGCTTAAGCGATAGGGCTAGTAGAGAAAGAGGCATGACAGGTTCTGTGCCACAGGGCTGGGAGCCCGACCTCCATGAGAATCAAAGTGCTAGGTCTGTAAGGTATTTTTAAAGGTCACCTATCTCATCCTCGTTCTAGGCAGCTCTGGGCAAAAATACCACATACAGACAATGGTTTCTCCCTTCTTCAGTCTCCAGGATGCTTAAAAAAAAAATACTGTGATAAATTATATTATTGTTCACAATATTTGCTGCCTTTTCCTGGGGGAAGATTATATATGTCTGGCCCATTGATGTCAGGATTAGCCACATGACTTGCTCGGACGAATTGCAAGTGAGAGGAAAGTTTAACTCACTATGTCCTCTTTTCCCTTTCCCAGAAGACAAGCTAGGTTCCAGATTTAAAAAAAAAAAAAAAGTTGCCTTCAAGTCAATTCTGACTCATGGAGACCCCACGGGTGTCAGAGTAGAACTGTCTCACAGAGTTTTCAGTGGCAGATTTTTCAGAAGTAGATTGCTGGGCCTTTCTTCCAAGGTGCCTCTGGGTGGATTTCAACCTCCAACTTTTTGGTTAGCAGCCAAGTGCATTAACCGTTTGCATCACCCAGGGACTCCTCTTTATCCTGATGGATACAGAAATTGGTATCAGAAGCGATACGCTACCATAACAAAAATCCATTGGCTTTGGTTCAGGTAGTGAATGGCAAGGAAGCTGTTACTGAAGGCTGGAAGGAGGTGATCCGTGTTATGCAGGGATGATGCACTTAGTAAAGCTGTTGACTGCGTTCACTGGAACGCAGATGATGAACTCAATGAGCTTACAGTTTTAAGTGAAGATACTGACAGTCAGAATGTTAATAGCATGCCTTGGTTACTAATAGGTGTGTTTGACAAGGTACTACAGGAAAGAAAAGGGCTCAAAAAAGAATTGGCCAATTTGTAAGGGAAATGAAAAGGAAGAGAGAGTCCAGAAATTCAAGGCCTTGGAGAGTTGGAAGAGGCAACCGATTCTCATCACTAAATAAAAGAAAACTGAGAAGGTCTCAGAGTAACACAAACTGATTAAAACTCAGCTGTGTGATGTGGAGAAATGAGAATGCTCAAACATTGCTCGTAGGAATGTAAAATGGTACAGTCTCTATGGAAAACAGTTCCTTGCCAAGTTAAACTTATCATTGTTGTTGCTGTCAGCTGCTGTCGAGTCAGCCCCCAACTCCTCGTGACCCCATGCACAACAGGATCGGACTGTTGTGACCCATAGGGTTTTCATTCACTGATTTTTTGGAAGTAGATCGCCAGGCCTTTCTTCCTAGTCTGTCTTAGTCTGGCAGCTCCGCTGAAGGCTGTTCAACATCATCGCAGCACGTAAGCCTCCACCGACAGGCGAGGAGTAGCTACGCTTGAGGTGCATTGGCTGAGAATCAAACCCAGGTCTCTGGCATGGAAGGTGAGAAGTCTACCACTGAACCACCACTACCCCTGAAACTTATCACAAGACCCAGCAATTAGACTCTAGGTTTCTCCCCCAAGAGAAATGAAAACATGTCCACACAAAGACTTGTACTCAGATGTTCATAGCAGCACTTTTCATGATAGCCCCAAACTGGAAACAACCTAAATGTCTATCAGCTGGTGAATGGATAAACAAAACGTGGTATATCTATACAATAGAACACTATTCAGCAATTGAAAGGAACTACTGACACATGCTACAACCCTGGTGGCGTAGTAGTTAAGAGCTATGGCTGCTAACCAAAAGGTTGGCAGTTCAAATCCACCAGGCGCTCCTTGGAAACCCTGTGGGGCAGTTCTACTCTGTCCTACAGGGTCGCTATGAGTCAGAATCTACTTGAAGGCAATGGGTTTGGTTTTTTTTTTTTTTTTTTCCTATATGTATGAACCTCAAAAACGTGAAAAAAGCCAGAGGAAAAAGACTGCATATTATATGATTCCATTTATGAAATGTCTGTCATTGTTAGTTGCCGTCCCGTTGATTCCGACTTATGGCGACCCCATGCGTGCAGAGTAGAACTGCTCCACAGGGTTTTCAAGACTGTGACCTTTTGGAAGCAGATCATCAGGCCTGTCTCCTGAGGAGCCTCTGGTTTGATTTGAGCCATCAACCTTTCCGCTAGTGGTCAAGCATTTAACCATTTGTGCCACCCATATAGCAACCATGAAATGTCTAGAAAAGGCAAATTTATGGAGCTAGAAAGCACACTAATGGTTGTCTAGGGCTGAAGGTGGAATCAAGGCTTAACTGCAAATAGGCACAAGGGAAATTTTGGGGTGATGGAAATGTTCTAAAACTGGATTGTGGTGACAGCTGTACAGACTATAAATTTACAAGAATCATTGAATTGGACACGTACAATGGGTGAATTTTACAGTATGTAAATTATACCTCAATTAAATCTGTTAAAGAAAAAAGCTTCAACCTGTGGCCAGGACCAATAAAGCTGGTGCCCAGCAAATGCTTTCAACTGAAAAAATTGTGCAGATAAAGGTGGCAAAACCAAACTCATCGCTGTCAAGTCAATTCTGACTCATAGCGACTTTAGATCACCAGGTCTTTCCTCCAAGGTGCCTCTGGGTAGACTCAAACCACCAACCTTTCAGTTAGCAGCCAAGTGTGTTAACCATTGCACAATCCAGGGACTCCAAGAAATGATTTTTTGGAAAGTATGGTTCCAAAAGAGCCACGAGCCTGGGCTACAAGAGACTGCAACTATTTGAGACTTAAAATGATGCTTGGGCTCCCAACCTTCTATGGGAAGGAACCAGGCTGAAAGAGCTGCTCCTGAGGAGGGCATATTCTTCAATGTCATCTTCAGATGTGGACAATAAGAATAATGGGAAGGAAGGATAGGAGCTCCCAGAGTGTGGCCCCAGGGCCACGGAGGAGATGGAATCAAGTCTTAATCAAATCAAGAACATTTCCCATCCTAGAGGCCCCTCACACATCTGTCCAGCCTGATTTCAGAATTTTTATGGATTTTCGTGGACTAGTGACTGCTGCCATCTCATTCGTCTCCTTTCCAAATGGAAGAGTTTGTTACAGTTATCCTGTCCCTGATCCATCATTGTGTGTTGAGCATGTATGTGGGGGCAGAGGGATATATATAGATATATATATAATCCAAACCAAACCCATTGCCATCGAGTGGATTCCAACTCAAAGCAACCCTATAGGACAGAGTAAAAGTGCCCCACAAAGTTTTCAAGGAGTGCCTGGTGGATTTGAACTGCCAACCTTTTGTTTAGCAGCTGAACTCTTAACCACTATGCCACCAGGGTTTCCATAAATA
>NW_004443943.1:23291201-23312375 GCF_000243295.1 Trichechus manatus latirostris
CCAGGGTTTCCATAAATATATATATATATATATATATTTTAAATGAAGAGGAGTCACATCCTGATTCCATACAGAGACTTTCACAAGATCCTAGACTTTGCGTCTGGTGCCACGGCTGGATAGGACTTTGAGGGTCTCCTTTGAGGAAGGATAAATATATCTGTATGTGGGAGGATACAGAAAGCAAATATCTGTGACCAGAGTGGAGGAGACCTATAGAGGAGTCTATTATTGTTCCCATTTTTTGCTGCTCCTCCCTTGGTAACAATTATACTTCCCCATTTCACTCAAGTCAGGCTTTGCAGTGGTAATTTTCTCCAGCCAACGGAAGTGAGGGGAAGTGAAATGTGTCACTCCCAAGCAGAAGCTTTAAGATCCAGAACATGGTTTCCCATGGTCTCTTTTCCCTTAGTCACAAGACAAACAGTGTTCCAGAAACAGGCTGCTCCATCAGGCTGGGACACAGAGTGAAGACGATGTGGAGGAGATGCAGGATGAACACGTAACATGAGAAATAAACCTTTGTGGTCATAAGCCACTGAGACTTGGAGGTTGTTTGTTATTACAGTATAATCTAGACTATCGTGGCTGATACAAACAGGCTTTGAAGAAAAATCTGAGTTCACTTTCTGGCTCTGAAACTTATTAGCTCTCTATCTTTGGACAAGTTACTCAACCTCACTGAGCCACAAATGATTCATCTGTAAATAGAGATAATCTGCCTATTCTAGAGAGTTGCTGAGGAAATTAAATGAGATCATGTATATATATACACATACATACATAGACACAAACACATACCATGGCCTTATACATGTCTATTTCTTCAATAGACTGTATGGTCTTTGAGAGAAAAGATTGCAATTCGTGCAGCAATAAAGAACCATGCTCTGTACTTGATACACAGTAGGTGCTTTACAGCAGATATCAAATACAACTTTTGAAAATTGGAGACCCATGTTAATGGTGATGTGCAGCAAGGCCAAGCGATGGAATGAATGTTCTTAACATGTATGACCCCAAGCGTCCAGCCCAGGGTGTCCTTCACCCACAGCAGCCACAAGAGGGTGCAGGGCAGGCTCTCCTAGAGCACACGCAAGGAAGACCATGTGACCTACACTGGATTTTATCCCACCTCCAGGCCCTGAGAGGCCCCTCCCACACCCAGCCTAGTGTCTCTACCTGTGATCCTGGAAGCTTCCAGTCTTGGGGTGTGGATCCCAAATTCTGCCCCACTGTCCTATAGCCAGCTTGGCTTTTAGGATCCCAGAGATAGTCCCCTTCAAAGACACAGTCCACGAGGGCTGCCTGCCCACTACTCAGAGAGGACGCCGCCTGCATAGAATGATTTCCTTAGCGCTGCTCTGAGTCCGGGAAGTCACCAACATCAGACTCGGAGCTACAGGCTTCCAGCCAGAGTGACATGGTGCCCGGGAATCAGAATGTCATCTCGAGTCTTACCCTCTCATGAACATGTTGTGCAGGGAGATTGGGCGATTTGCTCAAGGTCATACAGCAACTAATTGGGCAGAGCTAAGATTCCAGTCCAGGACGACTCTCAGTACACATTGGTCTGAACCATCAGGCAGAATCTGCCCACATGCATCTGGGAGCCAGAAGTGAAAACCCCTATAAAAAGCGGATGGAACCAACCTTCGACATTCTAAATAAGCCTAAGGCAACTGTGGATAGCCAGTACCCAGACTCCTGCGTCAACATGCTTTTCATAACATAGTTCCTTCAAGGATCTCCACACACTGCAGAAGAATGCATTAAAAAGCTCAGGAGCCTGCTTGGCGTCAGATGGTACTACTTGAGGATTTAAGGATTCCCCAGATGTCATACCTTCATGTCAACACAATATCTACTGTGACTTTAAGGCTCCTCCTCTGGGAAAAGGGCACCATAAATGGCTGGCTGAGGAAGGAAGGCAGGAAGGCAGGCAGGAAGGAAGCATTTCTTGAGCCAAGCACGCAGTCAGGGCTCTGTTTGCAACTTAAGAGACTACATAGATGCCACCAGAGCCTCTGGCTGGGCTCATGGCCCAAGAAGGCAGGGCTCTGTCTGCAACATAGCAATCTCTAAGGCAGCATCGAGTTGTGAGGGGAGCCATTTCTGGAAAAGCCTCCCCAGAAAGAGCCTGTGTCTCCTTTTTTTTTTCAAAGATATTTCATGTCACCCTCTCCTGAATGGCCTGGAGGGTCCCATTGTTCCAGAAGGTTCTTCCACACCTGAGCAGTCCTGAGCTGAGAGACGGTGCTATACTCTCAATAAACAGAGCCATTCTACCTCGAACTTCTCCTTTGCGATATCATCACAATTGAAGTTAGTTAATATTCAAGTTTAACCTCTATCTTTCCAGTTCCATGAAGGCAAGGACTGGGTCCGCCTAGTTTATTGTTCTATCCTCAGCACAGGTACACAGCAGGGGCACAGGAAATATGTATGGAATGAATGAATGAGGGAATCTGAGTCCCAGCAGAGCTTCTCGCCATTCTTTAAGGGTTCTTTGTTGTTATTGCTGTGTGCCATCAAGCCAATTCGGACTCACAGTCACCTCATGTGTCAAAGTAGAACTGCCCCATAGGATTTTCTAGACTGTAATTTTCACACGAGCAGATCACCAGGTCTTTCGCCCGCAGAGCCGCTGGGTGGGTTCAAACTGTCAACCTTTCAGTTAGCAGCCAAGCGCTTAACTGTTGTGCCACCAGGGCTCCTAGGAGTTTTTTACACCCCAACAAAAAGACACATTGTCCTGCAGGAATGTTCCAACAGGCTGACGTATATCAGGAAATGAGGACAGCCCTTTAGCTCTTCATGCTGTGGGAGACAGTCACCATGCCACTCCCAAAACAAGAGTAAAAATGTATCATACAAAATGGAGGTTAAATAACCACCCTGAATAGGAGGCTACCATAAAACCAAGGACCAAAGACACCCCCAGGAAATGAACTCAGTGAGCAAAGATTGTCATCTGCTTTGTTCACTACGGTAACCCCAGTGCCTAGAACAGTGCCTAGTCGATGCTCGGAAAATACTTACTGATAAACTAGTGAAAGGGGAACTTGCTCCAAATTCTGTTTGTGGATGTTCAGTGCCTGAAGCAGGGTCAAATTACTTCCCAGCCACCTGCCCACTAACCATATCTCTTTCCTTTTGAAATGATGAAAATATTTTGAAGACATTAAACTGACTAATTTTTCAACACATAATAAGTCACATTCCCTGCAGCCCTTCCACCATTACGGCGCTACCAAGTGAGGAAGGACCTAGGAAGAGTCCCCATCAGACAGGAAGGAGAAGCAAGAGAAAGCCCTCCCTGGCAGAGAGCAGGAGAGGCTGGTGTGGTAGAAGCATCCAGAGAGGCGTGAGGGACCCTAGCCACATCAGGCGATTAGTTAACTTGCCAAGGCATAGGCCAGGAGGGGGTGTGGCTCCAAGTCTGTGAGAAGCCACCTTATCTACCACACACAGGGGCAGCTGTGCAGACTTGGTGGAGGGTGGTGTCCAGAGACATGCCTGGAGGGTAGTTCTAAAGACCGCTACCTGACTTGCTTGGACTCCAGCAGCCCCCATATGCCCAGGGAGATATGCAGAGGGGCTGAGATGGCCAGAGGACCAGCAAAGGCCTGAGGTCGGGGTGAAAAGCCACAGAGTAGGGTTTATACTCAGAACCAAATGGTCAAGAGTTCAGGCTTCACCAGCCAGTGCCAGCACATCACCCTGGACTACCAGAGATGACCAGACATCCCTTAGTGGGCACCACCAGGGCCCAGGAGCCAGGAGCCAGACAGCCCCACCACCTCCCAATACAGACCAGGGTGGCCCAGATGATGATGCATAGATCTGAGGGCACTTATCCTGGCTCCCAGGAGGTCACATCAGTCCTAACCCCTAGGCCTGGTACAAACAGATTCTGTCCCAGAAAAGAGCAAGGGGAGGGTGAGGAAATGGGAAAACTTGAAAATGTATTCTGAACAGACCTGAATTACCCAAAAGATACAACTTAAATAGGAAGATACTGGAATTTTATCCCTTGATAAATCTAAATCCTGACCTCCTCTCCCACCTCTCTCCACACACTGCATAAAATGTTGAGGAATGGACGAACGGATGGATGGATGGATAGACAGATGGATGGAGTGCTGTTCTTGGACTCCAGAGGTAATAACAATAAAAACAGTGAAAGTCCTTCAGGTGCTTATTAGAGAAAATTTAGTTAGATTAAAAAAAACAGAAGCTACACTTTCATATCTGGGTGGCAGTGTTGGTATATGTTTCACCTTTCTATAATGTTCACTGGTTAATACAGCACAGTGCTTATAGAGCTCATGGGAGTGGTTTTCAAACATTAGTATTCAGGCCCAATATCCTTGCAACACGCGCACACGCGCGCACACACACACACACACACAGATCCTGATTCAATGGTTCTGGAGTAGAGGTAGGGAACTTGTGTTTTAAATAGCATCTCAAGTAAACCAGATGCCAGAGGTTCCCTGAGCCACATTCTCAGAAATACTGAACTAGAAGAAAACAAAAGAACACAACAAGCACCCCCCACCCCACCCCAAGGCCCCCAGGAATGGGTCATCTCATTGGGAAGACAAGGCATGAAGATGTGGAAGTCTTCTGGAAGACTTTTTTATTTTATTGTGGTGAAATATATATAACAAAATATTTTTCCAGTTTAACTTTTTTAAGTGTGCAATTCCGTGACATAAATTACATTCACCAATGTTTTAGTTACCTAGTGCTGCCTTAACAGAATACCAGTTAGTGGACGGCTTTGAAGAACAGAAATTTATTTCTCACAGTTCTGGAGGCTAAAAGTCCAAATCAGGGTCTCAGGCATGTCAGTTCCTTCTGTGGGCCTCTCTCCTAGTTTCTGATGATCACTGGCAATCCTTGGTGTTCCTTTGCTGCATATAGACGCACCTGCCTCCATCATCATATGGCTTCTCCTGTGTGTGTCTTTGTGTCTGTCTTTCTGTGTCTGACATCATTCAGAAGGGATTAGGTTTAGGACCCATCCTACTCTGGTATGACTTCATCAGCATAGCAAAAGAAAAACCCTCTTTCCAAACAGATAACAGGGATTAGGACCCTGACATATATTTTGGGAGGACACAATGTAATCCATAACAACCATGGTGTCTCAACCATCACCATAATCTATTTCTGAAAGTTTTGTTTTGAAAGACTTTTTTGATCATACCGGCTGATACTGAGTACCAGTAATTTTTCCCCAAAACAACATTGGTCTTTGGCTGCTTAATTAAATTCCAACCCTAATTGAGGCTGACTCACTCGGTGGTAGTGCCTTGTAGTGTCTTCTCTCTCCAAATGCCCTTGGGCCTTTGTCCAAACCCGAGTTACAGCTCTGATCTCTCTCTCTCTCCTGGTATCACCCGTTTATGTGTCCATCTCCCCCCTACACTGTTAATTCCTCAAGGGCAGGTACTAAGACTTGTTCATCCTTATTCCCCCTCCCTCCACTCCAATTCCCAGAAAGAAGCTCAAAAAATATTTGTTGAGTAAATGGATGAATGAATGATGGAATGGATGGATGAATGGATGTTCTTGGACTCCAGGGTGGTAACAGCAATAATAATAGCGACTGTTCTTCAGGCACTTATTAAGGTCCAGGTATTGAGTAAGATCTCACACATATTATCTTGTGTAATCTTCACAAAACCCAACTAGGTAAGTATTTTTATTTCCATAAACCGCGGGTCAAAGAGTTTAATAACTTGCCCCTTCCCCCACAGTAAATGTGGAGTAGAGATCCACAGGAAACTATCCTTGGTCATTGTGACCACACAGTCAGGCAAGGCCATGAAAGAACTCCAGGATTCAATCTGATGTCATTTTAATGTTGAGAAGAATTGTGGCCCTAACAAACAGGGATAATGTGAAAGCAACTCAGACTTTCTTCAAGTTTAAAGGTCTTTAATGCTCCTTGGGAAAACATTGAACATTTTTAAAAGCAGAAGAAATGAAAAATTGGATGAAGCAATGTTGCAGTGTGGCGAAGTGAGTAGACAGAAGAATAGTGTGATGTGTAACTTGAATCTGGGGAACACAGGCCATGAGGCCACCTACCTGGAAGCAGTGACAGAGCAACTCAAAACAACTCAGAAGTCTCTCCACCATCCAGAAACTTCCACAAGGGGAGATGGCAACCCAAAAAAACTACTTAGGAGGTTAACCTCAAAATCATTTAGGAAGTTACTTGGGAGCTACCTTGAAATATCATGGATTTAGAAATCTAAATATGAAAATATTTAAGAGAATCAAATCCTTACTATTAATAGTTCTTGTATTGTATTTGAGGAAATTAAATTTTTCAGAGTAACTATAGGTCTTGTGATTTCAATTACTTTTTAATTAATTTTACCTCGTAAACCAGAGACTTCACCAGCCTGAGACCAGAAGAACTAGATGGTGCCCAGCTACCACCAATGACTGCCCTGACTGGGAACACAACAGAGAGTCCCTGACGGAGCTGGAGAAAAGTGGGGTGCAGGACTCAAATTCTAGTAAAAAGACCAGACTTAATGGTTTGATTGAGACTGGAGGAACCCCAGAAGACATGGCCCCCGGACTCTCTGTTAGCCCAAAACTAAAACCATTCCCAAGGCCAACTCTTCAGATAAAGATTAGACTGGACTATAGGACATAAAATGATACTCGTGAAGAGTGTGCTTCTTAGCTCAAGTAGATACATGAGACTAAATGGGCAGTTCCTGGTTGGAGGCGAGATGAGAAGGCAGAGAGGGTCAGGAGCTGGTTGAATTGACATGGGAAATTCGGGGTGGAAAGGAAGAGTGTGCTGTCACAGTATAGGGAGAACAACTAGGGTCACATAACAATGTATGTATAAATTTTTGTATGATAGACTAACTTGAATTGTATGAGAGACTAATTTGAATTCACTTAAGGCACAACAACAAAAAAATTTTTTAATACTGTATTAAGATATGATTTTAACTTTAAATCTTTCCACACTTATGAATAGTATTGGAGAATATTTTAAAAGATCAAATTTATCATATTTGCAAGTTAAATTTATTAGATTTGTAAGAATTATTTAAGAAATCAAAAACGGTTTGTTAATTCAACAAATGAAGTACTTAAAGAAATTTAATATTTTCAAGTTGTAAATACAGTCTGAAATGTTTAAGAGAGTTTAATTGAATTGTAAAGGCCCCTTAAAAGTGAATTATGGCTACATAAATAAGATTTTTAAGTAGGATTTAAAAGCTTAAGAAAGAAATAGGTTTTGATAAATCTTACATTCATTTTAGAAACCAAAGTAACCATACATAAAATTTGAGATTTCCAAAGTATGCACATTGACACCACTACATTCTACAGGATGAACGCACCATTTATAGTGATGAATCTGACAGTGATGAAAGTCTGAAGAGAAAAGAGAAAAAAAGGAAAGCCAAGAACATTTAAAAAAAAAAAAAAAAACCCGTTGCCATCCAGTCAATTCCAATTCATAGCAACCCTATAGGACAGGGCAGAACTGCCCCATAGGGTTTCCATGGAGCAGCAGGTGGATTTGAACTGTCGACATTTCGATTAGCAGCCGTAGCTCTTAACCACTGCACCACCAGGGCTCCACCCAGGTACATAGAAGTCCTCAATTATGTAGGACTAAACTCAGGTGATAACAGTAGGGTCAGAAATGAAGGAATATAGCTGAAAGATGCTGTAAAGGCAGGATTCTCAGGACTTGTTGACTTCAAGTGAGAAGATAGGGCCCCTTCCTGGATGTCTTCATCACTCTGGTCTAAATTTATCTCCCCATTCTTACTTACCCTGTTATACTTAAATTTGTGTCTACAAAGAGAAGAGCAGAGTACTAAGAGGCAAGTTTCAAAAGCTGACACCCATTCGGGGAAAAGCACAGAGTGCTGTGATCAATTAGTGATGTCTGCCATGGGCATGAGGAGGAATAGCAATCCTCAAGGCATGTACTTGCCCCTCCTGCTTTCATCTTTAGGAAGGGAATCAGGGCAATACTGCTGCAAAAAATCAACCAGAAGTTTGGTATTAAAGCAACCGCTCTTCCTTGAAAACCTAAAAGAGAAGATTGAAAAGTGATCCAAATTAATAAGACAATGTAACAATACATAAGAAAAAAATAATGTGTAACAATAACCCTCTACAGTGCTGTCCAATAGAATGTTCTATAATGGTGAAAATGTTCTATATCTGAGCTTTCCGATATGGTAGCCCTAGTGGCACAGTGGTTAAAAGCTCAGCTGCTAACCAAAAGGTTGGCAGTTAGAATCCACCAGCGGATCCTTGGAAGTCCTATGGGGCAGTTCTACTCTGTCCTATGGGGTCACTATGAGTCGGAATCAACTCAATGGCAAAGGGTTTGGTTTTTTTTTTTTTAGTCACACGTAGTTATTGAGCACTTAAAATGTGGTTAGTATGACTGAGGAACTGAATGTTACGTTTTATTTCATTTTAATTAATTTAAATTGCCACGTGTGGCTAATGGTTACCATATTGAAAAACATAACTCTGTAATATAAAATTAAATTAATACATTCTTGTTAAAATAACAACAAAAAGCATCACATATCTAGAAATAACCTTGGTGGGAAAGTGTAGTATTACATGAAGAAAATATAAAACCCTACTGAAAGAGATAAAAAGTGACTGACATAAATGGAGAGATATACTATGTTCCTGGATGAGAAAGACTATAGCAAAAATGGCCATTCTTTCCAAATTAATATGTAGGTTTAACACACTTCAAGCAAAATCCCAATAATTTTTTTTTTATTCTTGACAAAATAATATTAAAGTTCACCTGCAGAATTAAGTGATAACGGTCCAGAAAACGAGTACCAAAAGAGGACTGACCTCAACAGAGATCAAAATATGTTATTATCTTAGTTATCTAGTGTGGCTATAACAGAAATATCACAAGTGGATGGCTTTAACAAACAGAAATTTATTTTCTCACAGTTTAGGAGGCTAGAAGTCCAAATCCAGAGCTCCAGCTCACAAGGAAGGCTTTCTCTCTCTGTCAGCTCTGGAGGAAGGTGTTGATCAGGACAGCCTTTTCTCAACCGTGTCTGCAGAGAGGCCTCTCTCTGGCCCTCGGTCCCTCAGCCTCTTGGCCCAGCCTCTGCCCTGCTCAGGCAAGTGTTACAAAGCTCTTTATCTCTGCTGATAAGTACCCAACAGCACCCCACTCTGTCAGTAAGCCTCAGCCCAAAGGCACTCAGCTCTCTCTTGCTCCATGAGTCAGTTCCCACACTGACTTGTGCTGGTCTCCTGGTTCTGCTACCACCATTTCTCTGCAGCCACATCTCACTGTCTTACACCATCTCTGGTATTATAGCTCTCTCTCTGTGTCTCCTGGTTCTAGGAGGTTCTCAACACAGGTACCCCGGGGTCCAAAGCACACACTCTGCTTCCGTCTCTTCTTCTCAGTGGTATTGAAGTCCCTATCTCCACTTGTTTTTCTCTCCTTGTATCTCTTATAAGATAAAAGGTGTGACTCAAGTTAGGGCGTGACTTGAATAAGAGTGGTAAGGGTGATGACTTGAGTCACACTCTCTAGTAAAGCAGTGACTTAAGATACATCCCACCCTAATGCTGCCTCTTTATCATAGTGAACAACTCACTCCCAAATGGGACCATAACCACAGGCATAGAAGCTAGGATTTATAACACATCACAAAATGGAGGATAATTACATCAGATTACAAAATGGAGGACAACCACACAATACTGGAAATCTTGGCCTAACCAAATTGACACATATTTTGGGGGAACATAATTCAATCCATAACAGTTATAAAGCTACAACCATCCTGCAACATAGAATAGTCTGGAAGCAGTCCCTAAACTATATAAGAAAATTCATATATGATAAAAGAAGCCTCATAAATTTTTGGAAAGTGGAGGACTAATCAATAAATTATGTTGGGACAAACAGGTTAACCATTTTAGGAAAACTCAAGTTGGATTTGAACCTTATACTATATCCCAACCAACCAAAACTGTTGTCATCAAGTCAATTCTGACTCACTGCAACCCTACAGGACAGAGTAGAACTGCCCCATAGGGTTTTCAAGGAGCAGCTGGTAGATTCAAACTGCTGACCTTCTGGTTAGCAGCCAAACTCTTATTATAATATACACTAAAATAAAATCCCAGTAAACAAAAATTTAAAATTAAACCAATAAATTGATTGAACAATATTTAGAATCAAATGCGTTAAGTCTATATATCCAAAATAAATAGCTATTGAATTCTTACTAGCAGGCAAAACATGGCCCATGGCAGCCTACTAATAGGAGACTCCCAGTGTATTCCCATCACCTGGGTAACTTTCTTCTTCTACCACCTAATCCCTGGCTACTTAAAGCATAATCCAAAACAGCATTGACATCATCTCAGAATTTGTTAAAAATACAGAATCTCAGGCCTCATCTCAGATCGCCTGAATCCGAATCTTTATAGTCCCAAGATCCCCAGGTGAATCATGTGTACGCTAAAGTTTGAGAAGTGCTGACCTAAGGGACTAGAGACCTTGTTTCTGTCAACCATGCCCTTGGAATCCTGGGCTCCCCTCCATCTCTCTTTACATTTGTCATGGCTGTAATGAAGAGTCCACAGACATATAAGACTCGAGCCAATGTTGTTGTTGGTGCCATTGAGTTGATTCTGACTCACAGAGACGCCATGTGACCGAGTCAAACTGCACCATAGGGTTTTCTTGGCCGCTGGGTGGGTTCGAATCAGCCTAGTGCTTAACTGTTGTGCCACTAGGGCTCTTTTACTTGAATGGATAAGCCATGTTGTTGTTATTAGGTGTTGCTGAGTTGGTTCCAACTCACAGCAACTCTGTGTACAACAGAACAAAACATTGCCCAATCCCACGCCATTCTCACAACTGTTAATGCTTGAGCCCACTGTTGCAGCCACTGTGTCGATCCATCTCGTTGAGGGTCTTCCTGTTTTTCACTGACCTTCTACTTTACCAAGCATGATGTCCGTCTCCAGGGACTGATCCCTCCTGATAACAGTCCAAAGTATGTGAGACAAAGTCTCGTCATCCTTGCTTCTAAGGAGCATTCTGGCTGCACTTCTTCCAAGACAGATTTGTTCGTTCTTCTGGACGTACATGGTATGTTCAGTATTCTTTGCCAACACCATAATTCAAAGGCATCAATTCTTCAGCCTTCCTTATTCATTGTCCAGCTCTCGCATGCATATGAGGTGATTGAAAACGCCATGGCTTGGATCAGGCTCACCTTAGTCCTCAAAGTGACATCTTTGCTTTTTAACACTGTAAAGAGGTCTTTTGCAGCAGATTTGCCCAATACAATGGGTCATTTGATTTCTTTACTGCTGCTTCCACGTGCATTGATTGTGGATCCAAGTAAAATGAAATCCTTGACAACTTCAATCCTTTTTCTGTTTATTATGATGTTGCTTATTGGTCCAGTTGTGAGGGTTTTTGTTTTCTTTATGTTGAAGTGTAATCTATACTGAAGGCTGTGGCTTTGATCTTCATCAATAGGTGCTTCAAGTCCTCTTCACTTTCAGCAAGGAAGGTGTCATCTGCATATCACAGGCTGTTAATGAGTCTTCCTCCAATCCTGCCACATTCATCTTCATATAGTACAGCATCTCAGATTATTTGCTCAGTATACAGATTGAATAAGGATGGTGAAAGGATACAAACCTGATGCATGCCTTTCCTGATTTTAAAACACACGGAATCTCCTTGTTCTGTTTGAATGCCTCGTGGTCTAGGTACAGGTTCCTCATGAGCACAATAAAGTGTTCTGGAATTCCCATTCTTCATAATGTTAGCCATAATTTGTTATGATCCACACAGTCAAATGCTTTTGCATAGTCAATAAAACACAAGTAAACATCTTTCTGGTATTCTCTGCTTTCAGCCAAGATGTCTCTGACATCAGCAATGATATCCCTCATTCCACATCCTCTTCTGAATCCAGCTTGAATTTCTAGCAGTTCTCTGTCGATGTACTGCTGCAACCACTTCTGAATGATCTTCAGCAAAATTTTACTTGTGAACATAGGCCACAGAAGCACCTAAAATGCATATCAATGAAAATGTCCTCTGCTCCCATCTTGCCTTATTCCATTGAAACTTCAACCTGCAATTTAGAGAGTTGCCACCAGGTGGTGATGGTGTTTTGTTATGAAACTGGCTAGTAAATTTTATTTCAGGGATAGATTATGAAATGTAATAGGGAAAATGTTCTTCAGAAATCAAAATAGAAATCTTTATAAAATAGTCAAATGCAATTTTTAAAGCTATTATATAATACACCTGGAAATATAAAAGGAGACTAATTTTAAAGAAATATTTTCTAATGGTATATAATCAGCAGTGTGCTGATGTTTAACACTTGGCTGGGAGACAGGAGCGGAGAACCCTGGTTTGTAGCATTTTCTGGTTTCTTGGTATAAATACTCCCACGTTGGCTGACTTCAAGGTCAGTGAGCATGGAGTTGGGAAGAAATGCGCACAATTGGCTCTCACAAGCTGATAGAGCCAGCTCAGCATGTTATTGCAATAACAACAATATGTATCTGTAAAGTACCTCACAGTTCCTAAAGTTATGTATGTTACCCATCTGAGTTCATGCATGTGCCTGACCCTCAAGGCCCAGAAGATGACCCTGGTCTGAGCCACTGCAGCTCCATCCCTGGACTTCCACAACACAGCATCTTGCCTTGTCGGCCTTTTTCCTGTCTACAGCAGAAGCATACAGCACTCGCTATGTCCCAGGAACTGGGCCAAATGTCTTCTACACATTACCTCAATCTATCCTCACACTAGCTCTAGGAGGAAGGCAATCTTGTCCCACTTTATAGAGTGAACGAAGATCCAGAGAAGAGGCAGGTCTTGGCTGAGGTCACACAATCAGGAAGAGGGTGCACAGGTACTTTAAGTCAGCCAAGACCTTCCTGATTCCAAAATCAGAGCCCTCGCTTACCATGCTCTTGCTAAGTTTTATGTTCTAAGAAGTTAATAAGAAATGTTGTGTTGAGCCACTTTCTTTACTGCAGGACTTGTCAGAGCCTTTACAATGTTAATGAATATTGACTCTCAAAGAGAAAAACAGAGTGCAGCATTTCCCAACGTCATTGCCCTTAGAATCTGTTTTCACTGAGCATCTCATGAGTTTCTTGTCTGAAGAACATATTTTGGAGACTGCAGCACCACTCAGCAATCCTCTAGGAATCACAGGCTCCTAGCACTAGAAGGGGGAGTCCCTGGGTGGCACAAACAGTTAAGCACTCGACTACTAGCCAAAAGGTTGGCGGTTGTAATCCACCCAGAGGCTCCTAGGAAGACAGGTCTGGTGATCTGCTTCCGTAACGTCACAGTCTTAAAAACTCTATGAGCAGTTCTATGCTGCACACATGAGGTCGCCATGAGTTGGAATCAATTAATAACGACAACAACAGGACTAGAAGGGGCCCTCAAGCTCATCAGGTCCAACCCAGTGCTGGCTAAATAGCTTATTCTCATACACCTCCAGCGACAGAGAGTCCATGCCCTTCCGAAGCATCCCAGTCGATGTTTGAACAGCTCGCTCTGTTTTTCTCTATTTGGTGTTTTAGAAGTTTCTTCTCTCAGGACCAAAGCACTGAAGAGAAAGGGGCTGATAATTCTTGAGGACCAGTGATACCCCTTACCCTCTTCAAACCCTCACAACAACTACCCTGTGTGATATGCATTATCATACCCATTTTTCAGATGAGGAAAGTAGGCAACTTGCTCCAGGCCTCCTCTCAATTCTAAGTCTTAACTGCTATTTATCTTTGCCTCCCAGAGACCCACACTGCTTAGTAAGGAATGGAAGCATGGAGAGGAGAAGCCTTGGGGGGTGAAATCAGAAAGGCCTCACAGAGGGGGTGACACTTGGGCAGGAGGATGATATGTAAGCAGAAGTCTGATAGGCATATACCAAAAGGAAACAGCACAAGGGCTTTTGGGAAGCATGTGCCAAGGCTCCGAGATGAGAAACAGCAAGACACTATCAGGGCAGGAGCAAAAGAGGCCCACTGAGGTGGGGTCAGGTGAAGTGGGGGGACGCCGTCATGCAGCTTGCTATTCCCAGGAAGAGAGCAGCAAGCAGGGCAGGATATGAGGCTGTGCAGGTGCAAAAAGGGAGGCCCAGCCAGAAGGAACAGAATTCTGGGGCTAGTAGAGCACCCAAGGTGATCTTGGTCACAAGGAGTCCCTCACTTGGGTACAGCACTTCACAGTTTGCAATCCCTTCCATGCACACATTCTCCTTCGCAGCACCCAACACAGACCTGGAGAACATTTCCGGTAAATGAACGAGCACGTAAATGAATGCTCTTCATCAAAGTCCTAGGGGAAGCGAGGGCAAGACCATTATCATCATTTTATGGGGAAAGGGAGGCTTAGGGAAGTTAATGACTAGCCCAAGTTTACAAGCAGTGAGAAGGGGGTGGGGCTTGAACTCAGACCTTTTGCTCCAAACTCGGATCTTAGTTCATGGCCTCACACAAGGACCCAGTTTCTAGAACCAGGATTCGAGGTGGTGGCTGATCTCAGGGTCAGCAGTAGGAGCTGTTACCAGATGAGCTGCTGGCCTCAGACAGCCTGGACAACCCTGACAGTGGTGCTTGGAAGAAGTGAAGTGCAGGCAGGGGGGTGGTCCAGCGGGTCCTTCACAGCCATCCCCACCCTGGATTCTGAGACTCTTATGGGAGATTCTGGAGATATTAAATGGTCACCTGATTTGGGGCCTGCAGATCCGGAGAGTCTGTAAGCCAGGCGGCAGCCCAGCCAGTCAGAGAGTATCCCTTCATCTCTGCTGTCGCCTTCTATCGCCACTGCACCCTCCCTGAGATCTTTGGTTTCCTGGTGCTCAGAAATCAGGTAGCCCAAGGCAGGCTGATGTGGCTCAAGGACACCTCCCTGATCCTTCCCATCTGCTGGGGATGCAAGAACGCAGACAGACCCTGGCCACATACTCTGACCCACCCCGGGTCTTCAAAACAAACAGTAGCCTGGATTTTGTCCCACTGAAGTAACCACCAGCAGGTATCCATCTGACTTCATCTCACCTCCACCAACCAGGTCACTTTCTGATTTTCATGCCTACACTTAAAACTCAGGGCTGCACTAAGAGGTGGTTTATTTCTCCATCACTTTCCATCTATCTACCTCATCACAACAGGTGGCCAGTAGAGCTGCGTCTGTGGACATCAGAGACCCAAATCAAAGTAGTATGGAACCACAAGCAGGTTCTGTACTGGAGAGGGGGAAGCCTGGATCTGGTCCCACTGTGACTTTGGACAAGTAACTTTGCCTTCGGTGGCTCCTTCTTCACTATACAATCAGTTGAACCAGACTGGTATTTCTCCTGGCATGGCCCACAAACCACTTGCATTAGAAGTAGCTGAGCAGAGTCTTGATATGCAGATCCCCAAGCCCCAATCCAGATCTATGAAGTCAGAATCTCCAGGGACAGGGCCTGGGAATACACATTTTAAATTCATGTTCCTCCCTTTCCAGGTGACTGATGCACACTGAAATTTGGAAAGTGGTGGAGTAGATGGTCTCTAACGTCCTTCCAGGTCTAACGTTTTATTTCATTGCAACATCCTTTAGGGAAGAGTGGTTCGAACCCACTAAGCGACTCTGTGGAAGTAAAGACCTGGTGGCCTGCTTGCATAACAATTTACAGCCTAGGAAACCCTGTGGGGCAGTTCTACTCTGTCCTGTAGGGTCGCTATGAGTCCAAATCAACTTGATGGCACACAATAACAACAGAGAATTCACCCGGGTCCTGCTGTGTACTGATCCCAATGACAAGACACTTAGGAAGGGCCTCACTAATGTTCCATAAGAGTCACCTAGAGATAAGCCTGGATTATTAGAAGAACTAAATATGGAGCCTTGAAACCATTGGAATTCCTCTCAGGAAACAGGCTGAGGTGGGGTGGAGGGGCTGGAGGCAGTGAGAGTTAGAAGGAAATCCTGCCCAGAGACACATTCAGTTTACTTCAAGTTTCCAGCAGAGGGATTTAACAAGTTTAAAGCCATTTTCTGTGAATCTTTGTCAAAGGAGTGTATGTACAAACAAACAGGGAGGGTTTTTTAGTAAAAAGTTAATCGGCTTAAAGTGTGCAACTAAATAAGCAAAGCTTACATTAAAGTGACCCACAGAGAAAGGACCCCATGGAAAGAAAGTTCTAGGAAATACAATATGGCCTCTATGTTCTTTTGTCATTCCACACTATAAATATTCATGGGGAGGTGTTAATGGGGTCCACAGCTCTATGCAACCACAATAGTTTTTTTGTTTATTCTCAGGACCATGAACTTTGAAACCATGAACCTAAATTTCAGGACTCTGCATTCAGGCGCGTTTGCAGAGCAGGAGGGGAGAGGTGCAGGCTCGTAGAGGACAGAGGAGAGGAAACAGAGGCACGATGTGAATCACGCCTCCTGGATCTTTTGGTTAAGATTAAAGGGTAGGGTCTGTTTAGTATGGGAGGCCTCCTGTCTCCAGGGTCTCCAGCTGCTCCAGCCTGGGGAAATGGCCTTTGAGGGGGTAGATGGCTTAGTTACTCAAGCATAAGGCAGAGAGGAGTGGAGAGTTGGAAATATTTTAATTGGATCAAATGGGATTTGCTGCATGTTTTACATTGAAGACTTAAGAAAACTGATTTCAATCATGAAATATCTAAGATGGAGAGAGTTTAAGGGTCATCAGAACAATCTCCTTGTTTTCCATATGAGGAAACTGGGGTCCAAGGAGGTCAAATGACTTGCTCAAGCTATCACAGCTAGAAGCCATGTCTGCTGATTCCCAGCCTATACTCTTCCTGTACCAGTGATGGCAACTATGCAACAAACGTGCCTTTCCCCTCACCCTTTCTCACCCACGGCAGATACCCCTAATCGATCATGGCCCTCTTGCCCACTGAACCTGGACACAGCCTCGAAATTCATCTCAACATAGTGCTACAGAAGGCCAGCACAAAGTGATAGAAAATGAGGCATGAATTGAGATCTATCCACGCTCTGCACCACGCTGGCCGCTTCCATAGCTCACCATCCAGTTGTTCCAGGTCAGGGTTTTCTATTCAAAGCCACTTAAAGCCTGAACTCGGGGGTCTGGGAGTGTACACCAGAACTGTCGCAGGACCCGAGAGTCCATAGGACTCTTCGTGTTAAAGGTCAATCAGGACCTAGGAGAGAGCCATGCACAGCTGGGTACTACAGAGAAACTGAAAGATGACTGCAGTCAGGAGAACACCTAGCCCTGCGGTCTGCCTTAGCTGGCATCAACCCACTTTACAGATGAGCCAAGAGGGGGCCTGGGCTGCGGCCACCTTGCTCAAGGTAGATGGAGCCCTGTCTTATCTCTTCATCCATATCACAATATGGCTGCACCAATACATTTCTGAGCCACGCCACAGCTTGGCTTTACAAGCAGGACTCACTTGGCTCAAGAAATATCTGCTCAGCTACTTTCCTAGCGGAAAAAATTATCCAACAGATTGGTAGGGGCATAAGTTTCACAGCTCCAAATAAGTTTCATCTCACGTGCTGTATTAGTCTTCTGGAGCTGCCGTAACAACATACCACAAACAAGGTGGCTTAAAACAACAGAAATGTATTCTCTCACACTTTTGAAGGCCAGAGGCTGAAATCAAGGTGCCTGCAGGTTTCTCTGAAGGCTCTACGGGAAGATTCTCTCTTGTCTCCTCCAGCCCCAGGCAATCCTTGGTTTGTGGCAGCGTAACTCCAATCTCTGCTTCTGTGGTCACATAGCCATCTTCTCTCTATGTCTGTGTCTCTTCTCTTTTTATAAGGACGCTAGTCAATATGATCTCATGTTAACTAATAACATTTTCAAAGACCTAATTTGCAAACAAGGTCACATTCACAGGTACCAGGAGTTAGAAGGTCAACATATTGGGGGGGTGGACAATTCCACTAATGACACATGCCAATCCCACTCAGTTGGTGGCTTTTCTTTGAGCATTGTGAGGTGACTTCTTGGACCCATAGGAAAGAGAGCCATGAGCATGGGAAAGGAGTGGGATCCTACATGTCACACATTTGCCACTCATAATGTTTTAAAGATACTAAAAATATTTCAGTCCATGTAAATAAATATCTGTGGCAAGGCCTGAGCTATGATTAAAGTTATTCCTTTACATACTTATTCTCCACCTTCCTCTGCTCTGTGGCCAGAAAGGCTGATCCTGCCAACTGCATTCTCCGTTGCTCCCTGGCTTTGGGTTGTGTTCAGCCAGGAGACACTGGCAGATCAGCAGGAAGAGGAGAGAGAGGTCCAGCCATTTCTCCCGTTTCCTCCCTGCTTTGGTGTTGCATCTCTGGCAGTAGGTGCAGTCCTCCACAACTTCACCTCCTGCGGTTCCAGCTCCAGTAACACTGTTCCCTCCCCTTGTTCCTTCAGCCACAAGGAGAGCAATGGCTTCGCACGCTTGCTAGTCTCCGGGTGCCTCACCCTCCCTTCTTTGTTCCCTTAACCCTGTCTCCTTACCAGTGACGTCACTAGGGTTGGTGTCACCCAGTGCAGTAACTCATATTGTCATCCCCCCATGCTAATTACCACAATATTGTAGCGAAAATACCAGAAAATTTGACAAAATCAGCAACTGTAAAAACACCGACAGAAACGAAAACAACAGTGGGTGCTTGTATTGTGTGCAAATGAAACCACGTGATTTAAAGCATCATTGTAAATGAGTGATAATGACAGCTCTGACCGGAGTGCATTAGAAGGTTCAAAAAGTAAATTAGCATAGAGTTTTAGTCTTGCAGGTATATTGATATATGTAAGCTGGGCTTAGGACAAAATGTTTTGTTGTTATAACTAACTACAGGGATATTTTTATAAAAAATAATAAATTTCTGCTGAAACACTGCATAAGAATTTTCTAGACAGTCATTTTGGTGTCACTCCCTCTGACAGTGTCACCGGGTGTGGTCCATACCCCCCACACTCCCTAAGTAATGCCACTGCCCTGTACATAGTCCTTTCGTTAAGGTCTCTTTATTTGAAACCTCTGGGTTAAGTTCTGTTTCTTGCCAGGACCTTGACTCACACATAGTTAATCTAAGAAAACCCTTCCATTATTTCCTTAGATAAATAGGAATATGAGATTCTGACTGGTAAAGGGAATGACTACTTAGGCTTAAGATGACACTTTTCACTGCTTAATTTCAGCAGAATATGACTTATTGCTGTCTCACACCTGCTGAGTTCCCGAAGCCTGAGCTCACCAGGGCTCCACTCAATAATGGAGAGAACAGTGCAGTTGAGGTCATAAAAGTCAGAAGCAATTCTTGGGCTCTAATCTTGCATTTTATGTGCCTAATTCCAGGACCAGGCATAGCTCCTAAGCCCTAGTATCTCCACTGTGCAATGATGTCTCCGAGAGCCTTAGATTACCGGTACAACGATGCATAACTCATTCTAAAAGACGAAGGTCCACTGGAGACCCTAATCAATGCAGAGAATGGAAAGATGTACCAGGCAGAGAGTACAGGAGATCTGGGGCCCATGTCCAACTATGCCAATAGCTATCCACGTGACCTTGGGCAAGTTACTGCCCCCCCCCCCCAGGTCCTCAGGGTTCTCATAGGGAACACGAAAAGCTTAGAATAAATAAGGGTTCTCAAGGGTTCCTTGCAGCTCTAACATCCTACCAGATTTTACTCTAAGATCTTACTTTGTGTCTCGAGTTAACTTTCAGTAATGGCAGTGGGTCTATTATCATTTTGATTAAATTTTCTTCATAAAAGTACAGCAAGTTTAAGGTTAGCCTGTCTGGTAGAGATTGCTTATTGTCCACCAATATGTTTCCCATTTTTCCTCAATAAAAATATTATTCCAGGCTTTCCAGAAGAAAGATCTCCTAGACTCCCCTATAGCTATCTGTGGCCATGTGACTAAGTTCTGGCCAGTGAGATGGAAGCATACATGACAATGGCAGCTCCTGGGAACCTTGCTCTCACACATTATTTGTCCCTTTTCTTTCCATGCCTTTCTTCATTCAATTGTCCAGACCATGTTTGTGATGGTTGGAGCTCTGACTACCATCTTGAACCACAAGGACAAGGGCCTCAGTCTTGGGAGAATGGAGGGCAAGCTTAAAGGAGTCTGGATCCTGGAGGACTTCCTGGAGCAGATCTACCATATCAGCCCTGCATTCCCAACTCCATTGTGAGAAAGAAATACATCTCTAGCTTGTTTAAGCCAGTGTTCCAGTTATCAATGTATTACCTCTCAGTCTGAATCTACTTTTCTCTGTCATGCTTTGTGACACTGAAACTGGACGCTGTAAACATTTCTCCTTTCTCAGCTGACATGTTAGGCTTTGTCAGTAGAAGGCACTGGAGGGATATTGCAAGAGAAAGGGACTTATCTTCCTATTTCTGGAGATCTCTTCTTTCTTGCTTTTATAGAGTGGCTGCCAGCAGTGTTCAGGAGACTCATTGGCACCCACCCTCCAGAGTTTTGCCAACACCTCAATGGCCAATTGTCCTGGGCATCTCAGAAAACTTCTCCAACATCCAGTGGGCCACAGCCACACCTTCTCCTATGAAGTTTTAATTTCAGCCTGGGGGAGGGGAGTGGCCTCTTCCAAGTTTATTCTTTCCCTAGTGGTTGCCCCTTACATATGTTATTCCTGAATTTTTTAGAGTTCTCTCTACATCCTTTAGTAGTCAATTCCCTTTTGCTAGTTAATAATTCTTTATATATTAAGTTTTCTCTGTTCAGGAGTGGTTTCAGTCTCCTGACTGGACCCTGGTGGACAAAGCCAATTAACTTGGGTCTGTTACTTGCAATTTAACCTAATCTTAACATGATATCTCCATGGGAATCAAACCGTGATATAGTGTAGAATAAGCTTTATGCTTTTTAAAAATCTCCTCTCGGGAGTTCCGGCAAAATGGCGCTCTAGGCAGAAGCACCACGCCGTCCCTCCACAGCAAAGATCCAAAAAACTAAGCCGAACAGAGAATACAACAATCCCGAAACCCTAAAACATCAAATGAAGAGATAAAGAACTCAGCCAAGTACCAAATGGAGTGAAAAAACTGACAGAGAATGGAGAGTGAGG
>NW_004443943.1:23320861-23377749 GCF_000243295.1 Trichechus manatus latirostris
TGTACTACTGTTTCATGAGAAACTATTTGTTCTGTAAGCCTTCACCTGAAGTACAATAAAATATAAAAAATAAATTAATTAATTAAAAAAAAATCTCCTCTCAAAAAATTATGTGTGGCAAGTATGACAAAGGGTTGAAGTGCTTAATATATTAAAAAACCCATTGCTGTCGAGTCGATTCGGATTCATAGCAACCCTATAGGACAAAGTAGAACAGCTCCATAGGATTTCCAAGGAGCTGCTGGTGGATTCAAACTTCCAACCTTTTGGTTAGTTGCTGAACGCTCAACCACAATGACACCAGGGCTCCTGTTTAATATATAAAGAGTTCTTAAAAACATTTTAAACAGAAACAAAAGCACATGAGCAGGAAATGCACACTGCAAAAGAAAATATAAATGGCCAAAATATAGTTTAAAAGGTTTAAAATCATTTGAAAAAGAAATACAAATTGAAATATACATGAAGAAATAGCAAAATATTTTATCTCCTATCAAGCCAGCCAAGATTTTTAAAAACTATAATACAGAGTACTGATATTGATGGAGTGTAAAGGAGTAAAACTTTTTGAAGGGCAATTTGAAAATAATTATCACAAACCCTAAATGCATCTATATTTTTGGCCCAGAAATTGTTCTAGGAATTTATTCTAAGGAAATAATTAAAGACGTACCTAAAAATTTAGCTACAAGGATGACTCCAACATCATTATTTAAGAAGCAAATGATTGGAAATACATATATATGCCCAACAAGAGAAGATTGATTAAATGAATTCTGGTGCACTACAGAATGGTGTATAAAGCAGCTTTTTTTTTTAACAACACAGCCTTTAAACTGATGTTGTACAAATGCATTTATTACATAAGCATCTTTATTGTAATAGAAGGAGGTTCATTGTACTAAGTGATAGTAAAATACAAGCAAGTTCAAAGCAGTAAGTACAGCATCTTCAGAAAAAATTTCAGAAATGCATTATAAACATGTGCGGAAAAGTCTGGAAGAACATACAACAAAATGTTAACAATGGTAACTTCTAGGCAATAAAATTACCAGAAACATTTATTCTTGTTTGCTCTCTATATTCCTTGATGAATGTATATTCGCTGTGCAATTAAGGAAAATACTTTATGTTAAAAAATGATATCCCTCTCCTACCCATCTCAAAGGCACCTCAGTGCTTACTGAACCTGTCTGGATGAACTCACTCATATTTCAACCATGACCTTCAGGCACAGCTTGGGATCTCTCCCACACACCGAACCATAACCTCTCTCCCATTTTGCCTTCCTTCCCAGACCCAAGGCCATGGCCCAAGTCTGGGCCTCATGCTCCTAGACCTAGACATTCACAGTATCCTCCTAGTGGTTCCCTGTCTCCTGCTTCTATAGATCCTAAACATCTAATGTCTTCAAAGAAACCTCATTTCTTAAAGGACACATTTCAAATACCTCAGCTTGATATTCACTGTTCCAAGCCTCATTCAGTCTTCTTGTGACCACTCTGCAAAGTAAACCACAGTAACCCTCAACTCCAGACACATAAGCGTTCCTGCTGCCTTGCCTGTACTCACACTGTTTCTGCTACCTGAAATGCCTTCCCCTGCTTCCCAGCTTCTCCAAATTCCACCCATCCTTCCAGATCAAGCTCAGGGCTTCCCACTCCCCTCACCAGGAAGCCTTTCTTGGTTGTCTTACAGTAAGGAGTCCCTGGGTTGTACAAACAGTTAATCTATTCAGCTACTAACTGAAAGGTTGGAGGTTGGAGTCCACCCAGAGGCACCTTAGAAGAAAGGTCTGGCAGTCTACTTCCGAAAAATCAGCCATTGAAAACCCTATAGTGCACAGTTCTACTCTGACATGCATGGGGTTGCCATGAGTCAGAATTGACTTGAAGGCAACTGGTTTTACAGGAAGCAAATGAGGATCATGTAAATGTGCATTTAAAACGGATCACTCTGGTTGCAATGTAAAACAGACTGCAGAAAGAAAGATTGGCAACCAGAAGGGCACCTATACAAAACCAACAGCCAACATCATTCTCAACAGAAATAGGCTGAAAGCATTCCCCCTGCGAATGGGAACAAGACAAGGATGCCCTTTATTACCACTCTATCTAACTTTGTGCTGGAAGTCTTAGCTAGAGCAATGAGGCAAGAAAAAGAAATAAAGGGCATCCAAATTGGACAGGAAGAAGCAAAACTATCCCTATTCACAGATGGTATGATACTATACAAAGAGAACACTAAAGATTCCACAAGAAAACTACTGGAACTAATAGAATGATTCAGCAGAAAGTAGCAGGATACAAGATCAACATACAAAAATCAGTTGAATTCCTATACACCAACAAAGAGAACATCGAAAAGGAAATCAGGAAAACAATACCATTTATAATAGCTCTTAAAAAAATAAAATACTTAGGAATAAATCTAACCAGGAATGTAAAAGACCTACACAAAGAAAACTACAAAACAGTACTCAAGAAACCAAAAGAGACCTATATAAATGGAAAAACATACCATGCTCATGGATAGGAAGACTAAACACTGTAAAAATGTCCCTACCCAAAGTGATCTACAGATACAATGCAATCCCAATTCAAATACCAACAGCATTCCTTAACTAGATGAAAAAACTGATCATTAACTTTATGTGAGAAGGAAAGAAGCCCCAGATAAGTAAAGCATTATTGAAGAAGAACAAAGTAGGAGGCCTCACACTACCTGATTTCAGAATCTACTATACAGCCATGGTAGTCAATACAACCTGGTATTGGTACAACAGACACATAGACCAATGGAACAGAATTGAGAACCCAGACATAAATCCATCCACCTACGGCCAGCTGATCTTTGACAAAAGCCCAAAGTCCTTAAATGGGGAAAAGACAGTCTCTTTAACAAATAGTGCTGGATGTCCATCTGTAAAAAAAAAAGAAACAGGATCCATACCTCATACTGTACACAAAAACTAATTCAAAATGGATCAAAGACCTAAATATAAAACCTAAAGCTATAAAGATCATAGAAGAAGAAATAGGGACAATGCTTTGTTGTTGTTGTGTGCCTTCGAGTTGATTTCAACTCATAGCGACCCTACAGGATAGAGTAGAACTGCCCCATAGGGTTTCCAAGGGAGTGGCTGGTAGATTCAAACTGCTGACCTTTTGGCTACCAGCCTGAGCTCTTAACCACTTCGCTACCAGGGGAGTCTTAATATATGGCATAAATAGTACACAAACCACAACTAACAGTGCACAAACAGCAGAAGATAAACTAGACAACTGGGGTCTCCTAAAAATTAAACACTCATGCTCATCAAAAGACTTCACCAAAAAAGTAAAAAAAGAGAACCTACAGACTGGGAAAAAAATTTTGACTACGACTTATCCAACAATCTATAAGATACTGCAACACTGGAACAGTAAAAAGACAAATAATCCAATTAAAAAATGGGCAAAGTATATGTTCAGACACATCAGCAAAGAAGACATTCAGGAGGCTAACAGACTCATGAGGAAATGCTGGTGATCATTAGCCATTAGAGAAATGCAAATCAAAACTACAATGAGATAGCATCTCACCCCAGCGTTACTGGCACTAATCAAAACAACAGAAAATAACAAATGCTGGAGAGGTTGCAGGGAGATTGGCACCTTATGCACTGCTGGTGGGAATGTAAAATGGTACAACCACTATGGAAAACAATATGGCACTTCCTGGAAAAGCTAAAAATAGAAATACCATATGATCTAGCAATTCCACTTTAGGAATATACCCTAGAGAAATAAGAACTGTCACACAAATAGACAGATGCACACCCATGTTCATTGCAGCATTATTCACAATAGCAAAAAGAGGGAAACAACCTAAGCGCCCATCAACAGATGAACGGATAAACAAATTATGGTACATACACACAATACAATACTATGCAACAATAAAGAACAATGATGAAACCATGAAACATCTCACAAGATGGATGAATCTGGAGGGCATTCTGCTGAGTGAGTCAAACACAAAAGGACAAATATTGTATGAGACCACTATTATAAAAACCCAAGAAAATGTTTACACACAGAAAAAAACAATCTTTGATAGTTACAAGGGAGGGGAAGGGTGGGGAGGGGAAATCACTAACTAGATAAGAGACAAGTGTTAACTTTGGTGAAGGGAAAGACAACACACAATATAGGCGAAGTCAGCACAACTTGACAAAGGCAAAATCATAGAAGCTTCCTAGACACATCCAAACACCTTGAGGGACTGAGTTACTGGGGCTGAGGGCTAGGGACCATGGTCTCAGGGGACATCTAGGTCAAGTGGCATAACATAGTTCATAGAGAAAATGTCCTACATCCTACTTTGGTGAGCAGCATCTGGGGTCTTAAAAGTTTGCGAATGGCCATCTAAGATACATCTGTTGGTCCCATCCTGTCCATAGCAAAAGAGAATGAAGAAAACCAAAGACACAAGGAAAATACTAGTCCAAAGGACTAATGGATGACATGCACCACAGCCTCCACCAGCCTGAGCCTCGAAGAACTAAATGGTGCCTAGCTACCACCACTGACTGCTCTGACAGGGATCACAATAGAGGGTCCTGGACAGAGCAGAAGAAAAATGTAGAACAAAATCCAAATTCACAAAATAAGACCAGATTTACTGGTCTGACAGAGACTGGAGGAATCCCCAAGACTATGGCCTCCGGATAGCCTCTAACTCAGAACTGAAGCCATTCCCAAAGTCCACCTTTCAGCCAAAGATTAGACAGGCCTATAAAACAAACAATAACACATGTGAGGAATGTGCTTCTTAGTTGAATCAAGTATATGAGACCAAGTAGGTAACACCTGCTAAAAGCAAAGACGAGAAGGCAGGAAGGGACAGGAAGACTGGACAAATGGACACGGGGAACCCGGGTGGAAAGAGAAAGGGGAAGACTGCTGACACATTGCAGGGATTGCAACCAATGTCACAAAACAATTTGTGTATAAAGTTTTGAATGAGAAACTAACTTGTGCTATAAACATTCACCTAAACACAATAAAATTTAAAAAAATAATAATTACAATAAAATGTGACAAATTTCCATTAAAAAAAAAAAAAAAAAGACTGGCAACAGAGAGACCAGTTCAGGCACTACTTTAGGAGCCAAGTAGGATCCGGTGTGGGCTTGGCAGTGGAGAGGGAGAGAAGTGGATGGTCTCGGGATGGATTTCGGAAATCGAATTGGCAGGACTTGGGTTGAACGGCATGAGAGAGGGATGGAGAGACAGGTGTCCAGGATGGCAATCGGGTTTCTGGCTTCAGCACCTGGGTGGCCTCTGTTCCCAGTTTGGTACCCGCACCCTCAGGGTCCAGCGCTTAGTGATCCATGGTAGCCTCTGAGCCAAAGAGGAGAGGGGGAAACTGGCACTGGCACTGGCTCAGCGGGGAGGAGAATTGACCAGCGGAAAGAAGCAGAGTTAAGAAAGAAGCTCGCTGGAGGCTGCTCCTGGGGGAAGCCAGCTCAAGCAGAACTCACATCAACTCAAGGCCAGTAACCCAGGTGGGAGGAAGGGGAAGAGGCTCCGTGCAAATTGCAGGATGAGCCGGGAGATAAGTGTCGCAGCTGGTGGAGCAGGCGAAGACTCAGGGCTAAAATCAACACTCAAGTGCTCATGCAGGCGAGCTGGAGAATATTTATTGGTAGTTGATAGAAGTGGTTAGAGGGTGGTGTGATCATAGATAGGTCTGTAACCAATCCGCACGAAAGCACGGTTCCTGTTGCTATGTTTGCATCCAGGCAGAACTGTATTATAAGCAGGCTAAGAGGATACCAGGAGAAACCCGCTTCTATGCATTTGGTTTATCTGTCATCCCTCCCTGCTTCATGGATGAGAGAGGGTGAGCTGTGGAGCAATAAATTGTCACTTGCCACATGTTATGCATCCCTGGAAAACTCTTTACAGCCCTGAAAGGAAGAGATAAGCATCCACAGGCCGCTGTGACTTACAGGGCAATTCCTAAATGGGGAACAATAATAAGAGTAATAATAATAATAAAAAGCAGAGCTAACAATTAATAACTGTTTGTTAAATAACTAATATTTACTGCCTCATTGAATCCTCAAACAAACCTACACGATAGGTTCTAATATCATTCCCATTTTCCAAATGAGGAACTGAAGCTCGGAGAGGTTAAGAAACTTGATCAAAACTACAGTTAGCTAGAGCAGATGCAGGCTTCAAGCCATGGCCTGTCTGATGTCACAAAACAGTCTACAGGACATTTTACTGCTTCTCCTCTATAAAACAGTTTGCATCCAGGCTCCGTTGCCAGACATTCTCTTACAAATGCCCATCTCCTGAAAGCACACAGACCATCTCCTGTGAATGACCAGACCATCATCTACGAATGCTCAGACTACCACCTGTAACCACCTAGACAACCTCCTATGAACACCCGGACCTCTTCTTATGAGCACTCAGACCACCTCTTGTAAGCACCCAGACCATCTCCTGTGAGCACCCAGACCATCTCCTGTGAGCACCCAGACCATCTCCAGTGAACACCCAGACCATCTCCTGTACGCAGCCAGAATATCACCTGTAAGCAGCCAGACCATCTCCTGTAAGCACCCAGACCATCTCCTGTGAACACCCAGACCATCTCTCCTGTGAACACACAGACTACCTCCTGTCAGCACCAAAACAATCTCCTGGAAGCACCCAGACCCATCTCCTGTGAATATCCAGCCCATCTCCTGTGAGCACCCAGACCAGCTTCTGTGAATGCCCAGATCGTCTCTTGGTCTGTTTGAGGGACTAAAGGAGGGAATAGAAGGGAATGAGCCATCTGGTGTGGCCCAAAACTCTAAGGAAATACAATCACTGTAAAAGTGAAAAACATTGTTCTTACTCTTGAAAACCACAGTGAGGATTGAGAAAGCAAAGGTTTGGGGACCTATGAAGTTACAGCCTCTATTCAGATTGCCTGACCAAGGCTCCATGGGAAGAAGCATGTGCGGCACCATCAAAGGTGGTGTGGGCCCCAATCCTGCTGCACCTCAGCTGTTTTGACATGGAGGCTATGGGTACACCATTTGAGAAAGAGGAGTGGCTGCCAAGAGCCAGAGGCCAGTGAAGGCTCGGCCCCAACACCACTCTCACATCTCCAAGGTTGTTAAGGGCAGATTCCTCGGTGGGGGTGGGGGGGTGGGCAGACACCTGGTTGGCTTTCAGGGCACAGAACACACCCTTTCACCACCACCTAACACCATCCTCAGGGAAGCCAGTGAGACTCATGACAAGTTTAAGTGTTTAGATAAAAATCTCTGGGTACAGAGGAGCTGAAGGAGCCCTGGTGGTGCAATAGTTAAGAGCTTGACTGCTAACTAGTAAGGTCAGCAGTTCAAACTCACCCAGCAGCTCCTCGGGAAGAAAAACCTGGCCATCTGCTCCCATAAATATTACAGCCTAGGAAACTCTGTGGGACAGTTCTGCTCTGTCCTATAGGGTCACTATGAGCTGGAACCGACTCGACAGCAGACAACAATAACAACACCACAGAGGGGCTATCAACACTGGCATTATTAGAAAACAAAAATCTTAAACCATCGTCTAGCTTTAGATGTTCAGATCTTTGGTTTCCTGCCACTTGGAAACTTTGGCTTTCTGTGGAATGAAACTATTAAAAGCAATAACTAATACTTATTGCATGTTTATCATGTGCCTGGCACTATTCTCAGCGCTTTGTCTACATTAACTCATTTAAGTCTCCGGATAACCCAATGAAGTAAATTAGTATCCACATTTGATAGATGAGGAAACTGAGACCCTGCAAGGCTGCTCAGGGTCCCACAGCCGGCTAGTAAGTGGTAGAGCCAGGATTTGAACCTGGGCAATTTGCCTCTGGAGTCTGCCGTCTTGGCCCCCAGGCTCTCTCATGGGAATGGGAAGTAGCGCTGTCCATAGGATTCCGTTTAATCCACACAGTTTTTTTTTTTTTTATTGTGCTTTAGGTGAAAGTTTACCGCTCCAGTTAGTTTCTCATACAAAAGTGTATAAACACATTGTTACGTGACCCTAGTTGCTTTCCCTGTAGTGTGACCACACATTCCTCTTTTCCATCCCAGATTTCTTGTGTCCATTCAACCAGCTCCTGTCCCTTTCTGCCTTCTCATCTCGTCTCCGGACAGGAGCTGCCCATTTAGTCTCATCCACACACTTTTTTGAGCGTGATAGGTTCTTCACTGGCCACATAATTATAGCAACAGTTCACATTTTTTGAGCGCTTCTATTTGCTAGGCACACTATCAAGTGCCTTTCATATAACAACAAGCGTACTGAACAGGAGTTTCTAGTAACAGCATTCTGGTTGTATTTCTTCTAAGACTGATTTGTTCTTTCTTTTGTCAGTTCACAGCATATTCAATATCCTTTGCCAAAACACCAAAGTTTGAACTCATTAGAATGTCCCTTAGAAGGGAAGATGGTGAGACTTCGACTTGCTTACTTGCATGTCATCAGGAATCGCTAGAAAATGACATCATGGCTGGTAAAGCAGAGGGCCAGTGAAAATGAGGGAAACCCTCGATGAGATGGACTGACGGACACACTGGCTCCAACAATGGACTCAAACATACCAAAGACCATGAAGATGGCTCAGGACCAGGCAACCCCTCGTTCTATGAAACATAAGTTCACTATGAGTTGGAGCCAACTTGATGGTGACTAACAATAACAAGTAATCACATTTTGCAGATGAGGCTTATAAAAGCTGAGGAACTTGCTCAAGGTCTCACAGCTAGGAAGTGACAGAAGTGGAATGAAAATCTAAGCCAGTGTAACTCCAATCTGGGGTCAGAACACAAAACCAAGGCAAAGTTTGTGCTCTCCACGGGCTGAGGAGGAGCCAGGCGCTAAAACAACCATGGCCTAGGTCACGGAGTGCTGTGAGTGGCTGGAAATGCAGGGATCAACAGAAGGACCAGAGCTTCCCACAGGAGGCGCTGCTGAATGGAACGACCTGCTGACCTGTCTACACTCGGGTTCTATCTGGAAGCATCTTCCTGCTAAGAAGACCATCTCCACCCTTGGGCTGGAAGCTCCCAGAGGGCAGGCATGAGGTCTGGTTGGCACTTAGATACTCAGGACCCAGTGCATAGCCCAGCACGTGCCTGGTGCCCTGCATATCTGGGGCTGTTGTGGCAGGCTCTTTGCACAATTACTGCTCTGTCCCTCCTCTCCTCTCTCTGTGCTGGACAGAAGATTAAGAGACACTCTCCCGGCACACCTGCCTCCCCCAGGAAATGGTGCAAGGCACTGATCACATTGGAAGGCTGGGCAGAAGAAAGGAAAACAATCAACAGTTTCCATCATTCCACTGATGTAAAAGCTGGAGGCCTAACACGGTGCTCTGTGGGTGTGAAATTTTGGAGACGGAGGTGGACTAGATGCCCCCCTGCCTGGTGAAGCAGAAAAGACAAACATTTAATTGCAATACACTCTGAAATATTTTAATTCCATCGGATCAGAACCTGCCCATCAGCAATGGCATCACAAGTAGGGACGAAAATAAAGTTGTAAACATTCCAGCCTCCCTGACCTGGGTGTAGTCCACAAGAGAGGAGATGGTAGTACCTCCTTAACCACCATCCCGACTGCCCTTTCTGAGGACAGGCCATGCCAGGGAGATAGGAGCCTCACATGTGCATAAGAAACCAGGGCACCTGTCCCTGCCATGAAGGATAGAAACCCCAGAGAGCACTGCCGGGACTCCTTGACCTCCCGACTCCCATCTGAGTACTCTCAGGGGATCTGTCTGCAGCCCCCTGCACCAGGTATGCTTCACTCTCCAGGCTGACAACAGGATTGGAGGTGCCTTCAGCCATGGACCAAGTCCACACAGTGTTCAAATCTTCACCATTCCCTTGTTCAGGAAAGATCGATGAGTACCTACAGCATGGGGGCAGTAATGGTTCAGTGGTAGAATTCTTGCCTTCCGTGCAGGAGACCTGGGTTCCATTCCCAGCCATGCATCTTATGCACAGCCACCACCCCTCTGTCAATGGAGGTTTTCATGGAGGCTTGCGTGTTGTTATCATACTGAATAGGTTTCAGTAGAGCTTCCAGACTAAAATGGACTAGGAAGAAAGGCCTGGTGGTCTACTTCTGAAACTCAGCCAGTGAAAACCCTATGGATCACAATAGCCCAATCCACAGATAATCATGGGGATGGCACAGGACTGAGCAGCATTTCATTCCATTGGGCATGGGGTCACCATGAGTCGGGGGCCAAGTCAACAGCAGCTAACAACAGCATGCCAGGCACTACTCCAGGCACTGGGCACAGGGCAGGGACTGAAGCAGACAAAAATCCCTGACCTCGTGGAGTCTGACACTCCAGCATCAGCAATGTGAAGCTGAGGGCTGCTGGCAAGAGCTGCCCCAGACAGCGCTGTCCTAAAAGGCTCTGTTGCATTGTTGTGTGACGTCAAGTCGATTTCAACTCACAGTGACCCTATAGGAAAGAAAAGAACAGCCTTATGGGGTTTTCTAAGCTGTAATCTTTACGGGAGCAGATTGCCAAGTTTCTTCTCCCGCAGAGCGGCTGGTGAGTTTGAACAGCCGACCTCTTGGTTAGCAGGCGAGCACTTAACCGTGGCGCTCTGGTGACCCCAAAACTCAGAACCTGACTGGTAGGGTCGCTGTGTCTTGGAGAAAATGACAAGGTGGGGCAGGGTCCCAAATTCCAATCAGAACTAAGGTCTGAAAGTGTGGGGAAGGAACCCAAAACCCAAGGAACGCCACCCTCCCCATTGGCTCCTGAGCCACAAGCCCCTGGGGTCCACTGACTCTGTTTATCAAATACAAACACAGGGCCCCCCTGCACTGAGGAAGGCCCTGGCATTTATCAAACCACCAGCTGAAAAGTAAAGCTGGTTGTCAGCCAGTTCCTTTGTATGTAATAAACCCAAAAGGCTGTATAGCACTTCACAATTTACAAAGCACTTTCATGTCATTTAAGCCACCTGTCAACAATTTTGGTGACCTGAGTTTTATCCTCTAGGCTCAATTCTGAGAAGTTTCATGCATCCGCTACATGACTCCCTACTTTTCTGCTTCAGGACTTTTTCCTGAAGCTTAGAGCCCAGTAGGCCTGCATGCACAGTTGCAAGCTGGACCTGCAGGGACGTTGATGCCTGGGGAAGCGTGGCAGATTGTATTTTCCAAAACCAGCACAGTACTAACTCTCATTCCACATGCTTGTTTAACAGTGTGACTTTGCCATTCCTCCCATGGAGAGGTAGATCTCTGCCCATTCCCCAACCCCCATGGAATCTGGGAGGGCTTGTGACCATGGCGGAAGTGAAATATGTGACTTCTGAGGCAAGGTCATAAAGGCAATACAGCTTCCGCCTGGTTCTCTTAGGATGCTTGCACTTAGGATCCAGCTGCCATGCTGTAATGAAGCCTAACTAGCCCATGTGGAGAGACCACTTATGGGTGTTCTGGCTGACAGTCCAGCTGAGGTCCCAGCCAACAGCCAGCCTCATCTGGCAGACATGTGAGTGAACAAACTTTCAGATGATTCTAGCCTGGAAATGTCTAGTCACCCTAGCCTGTAAGTCTTCCCAGCTGAGGCCTCAGACACCTTGGAGCAGAGACAAGCCACCCCATGCTTGCCTGTTCCAAATTCCTGACCCACAGAAACATGAACATAATAAAATAGTTGTTGCTCTACACCACTGGGTTAAGAGAGTCCCTGGGTGGCACAAATAGTTAAGTACTTAACTACTAGCTGAAAGGAGCCCTGGTGGTGCAACATCTAAGCGCTCAGCTATTAACTGAAAGGTCAGCAGTTCAAACCCACCACTCTTCACAGAAAAGACCTGGTGATCTGCTTCCGTAAAGATTACAGTCTAGGAAACCCTATGAGGCAGTTCTACTCTGTCACCCTGGGTCTCTATGAGTCAGAATTGACTCCACGGCATACAACAACAACTAGCTGAAAAGCTGGTGGTTCAAACCCACCCAGAGGGGCCTCGGAAGACAGGCCTGGCAATCTGCTTCCAAAAGGTCATGGCCTTGAAAACCCTTTAAAGCAGTTCTACTCTGCACACATGGGGTAGCCATGAGTCAAAATCAACCTGATGGCAACTAACAAGTACTACAACTACACTGCTGGGGTGGGGTTGTTTCTTACACAGGAATAGGAACTGGAACAGGAAGCAAACAATGGAGGACAGCAGCCTTTTGATAAATGCTCCAGCCTCCTATTTTTGGAGCAGATAATTCTGGGAAGCATTCTGTAAGCTTCTTAGAGGTCCTGGCAGGGGTCAAGACCCCATTACCTAAAGCAGTTACCTCTAATATGCTCCTTTTATTGGATGTCCTCCTTTCTTGTCTCACTCTTCCCGTTCCCTCATCCCTGCTTCCTGGGACCACCTCCCAGATAAACTATCCACACAAGTCCTTGTCTAAGGCTCTGATTTTACAGGAATTGAACTGAAACATCCTCATGACCATCCTACAAGGCAAGCATTTTTTGTTCCCACCCCCATTTTGCAGATGAAGAGACTGAGACATGGAGAGAGGAAGTACTTGCTGAAGACCACATAGACTCAGGCTCTGAATTCAATTCAAGAAATGTGAGGGAGGACAGGCAGGCAGGGAAGTCCCCTGAAGCTTTGCAGAGATTGCTCTCAGAAGCATGGTGGGTGGATGATGTCTTGTGATTTACTGTCTATTAAACCCACGGCTGCACTTATACTATCAAATGAAAAACAAAATGGCAGAGTTATGGACTGCCAGATATAGACCATGCCCAGGAAGCCCATGCACAGTACCAGCTCCAAGTCCTGAGGGCTTCACAGATTCACTCCCACTCCACAACCATCTGATTAAAAAGCCGCCCCATGTTACGGCATCAAATGTAATGTCTATTAGTAAATTTAGATTTTACAGCTTAAAACCTGCTTCAAAGGTTAGGATGAAGATGTTCTTTCAACAAGTTTTGAGAAAATCTGTTTATAAAGTACCTAACTATCTGTCAGTCACTTTTCTAAGCACTGAAATCTATTAGGAATCATTCTCACTTACAAATGAGGAAACGAAGGCACAGAGAAATTAAGTGACTTACCCAAGGTCACACAACTTGCAAACGGCAGAGCTGGAATGAGATCACTGAGAGGCTGGGCTAGAACCAAAGGTCATAGAACCATAGAGCACTGAGTAGAAAACAGCCAAGGGGCACAAACCCAACTGCCTGTAAGACAAAGCAAGTACACAAAGGTGTGAAGTAGACCCAGCGAAAAGTGGTACACAAGGGTGTGAAGTGAATCTGGGCAAGATGGCACATGAGGGTATGAAGTGCACCCCAGGGAAGTTGGCTCCTGCGGACCAAGAGAATGAGGTTCCTGGGCCTATCAGTTTGCAACCTTAACAAAGTCCAACATCTTCATTCTACATACAGATAAGGAACCTGAGTCCCAGAGAGAAGGGGTGTTGCCCAAGGTAACATGGCTACTGAGAGGCCAGGCATAGATTCAAGACTCTCTTCCCTGCACTTTGGGTCTTCAGCAGAATAAAGACCCATACTCAAGAAGGGGGAAGTGGGAGGCGGGGCCAAGACGGCAGAATAGTCAGATGCTTCCAGTGGTCCCTCTTATAAGAAAGACCCGAAAAAACAAGTGAATCGATTATATGTGACAATCTAGGAGCCCTGAACACCAAAGGCAAAGTTGAGGAATCAGACTGAGCAGGGAGGGAGAGACGGTTCAGAAGCAGCGAGGAGTTGCCAGGCCTGACCCAGTGAAAACTGGCACCCTGCAGGCTGGATCAGCTGCCATGCACGGTGAGGCAAGCAGTGGCACTCGGGACAAGTTTTCCACATCAGGAGAGAGCGAGCTGCAGAGAATGTACTCAAGGCTCCAGAACCAGTGAAAAGCAGCATTCAATCAGCAAAAGATAAGTACATGGGTCTAACCTACCATGTGGATCAAAAAACACTCCCTCTGGGAAGAACCTCTCTCCCACTTACGTGCCCCCTCCCAACTCTGCACTGGGTCCTGGGCCAGCTTCAGCAATTTTCATGTCCCCTGGGCTGGAAGAAGGAACTGTCACATGCCCTGAGCCATTCTCCTAGCCATGGAGGGGGAAGAAATTAACAAACAGGAAAAAATAATCTGCCAGCTCCTCTAAGCCAGGAACTCAGGGCAGGCATAGCTCCTTTGCCTAGGCACAGGCATAAGGGTTCCACAGACTTTGAATGTCTTTCACGCTTGCATAGACCTATGTAGGCCCATTTCATCAGTGTAGGCCTTCATTAGCACAGTACAACAAGGTATATACCTGAAGCCTAACTTCAACTGTATCAGCTACATGGTGGAGTGGTAGGTTTGTGACATTTGATACCACTCTGCCCATTAAGCAGGGTCCTCACCTACCCACATCAAGGGCCTGAGGACTGGTAGCTCCACCCACACCACCTAGCCACCCGCAACAGGGGTTCAAGAATAAGTGATGCCTCCTAGTCCTTACAGTCAACAGTATTGGGGGGCTACAAAACCCACCCACCTACGCACTCTAGGGAACAGGGACATGCTTTCCTCCCAGACATTCAGAGGCAGCTGTCAGCTCCCTTCCTTGCTCAGTATGTAACCTTCCACTGCAGCCAGAAACCTGTGCCTACTCCAATCACCCCTGCCCATCTAGGACTGTAGGTGAGAGCCTGTACCACAAACTTGGTGACCTGGACACCTGAGCTGAATCCATATAAGAAAAGTAAATGGACTCCTGGGCTCACATACCTAGTTACAGGTCTAACCACCTGGTTACAGGACATTAGAGCTTCAAAAGCACCAATAAGCAAACTAGCTCATAGGAGCAGCCTATTAGGGCATATCAAAACAAAACAAGAAGCCAGGACACAGTAAGCAAACATAAAATAAATAAATATAATAACTTACTGATGGCTCAGAGACAACAGTCAATATAAAATCACATAAAGAGGCAGACCATGACGGCTTCAGCAAGCTCCCAAAACAAAGAATCAAGAAATCTTCCAGAGGAAGATAACTTCTTGGAATTACTGGAGGTAGAATACAAAAGATTAATATACAGAACTCTTCAAGATATCAGGAAGGAGATCAGACAAAACACAAAACAAGCCAAGGAACACACAGAAAAAGCAATAGAGGAACTTAAGAAGATTAGAGAAGAGCATAATGGCAAATTTAACAGCCTGCAAGAATCCATAGAGAGACAGCAAACAGACATCCAGAAGATTAACAATAAAATTTCAAAATTAGACAACTCAACAGAAAGTCATAGGAGCAGAACTGGGGCAACGGAAGTCAGAATTAGTGAGATTGAAGATAAAGCACTTGACACCAATTTATTTGAGGAAAACTCACCTAAAAGAATTTTTAAAAAATAAAGAAATCCTAAGAATTATGTGGGACTCTATCAAGAGAAATAACCTACGAGTGATTGGAGTACCAGAACGGGGGTGGGGGGTGGGGGGAACAACAGAAAATACAGAGAGAATTACTGAAGATTTGTTGGCAGAAAACTTCCTTGATATCATGAAAGATGAGAAGATAGCTATCCAAGATGCTCATTGAACCCTATAAAAGGTAGATTCCCAAAGAAAGTCACCAAGACATATTATAATCAAACTTGCCAAAACCAAAGATAAAGAGAGAATTTTAAGAGCAGCTAGGGATAAACAAAAAGTCATCTACAAAGGAGAGTCAATACGAATAAGCTCAGACTACTCAGCAGAAACCATGCAGGCAAAAAGGCAACGAGATGACATATATAAAGACTTGAAGGAAAAAAAATTGCCAGCCAAGAATTATATATCCAGCAAAACTGTCTCTCAAATATGATGGAGAAATTAGGGCATTTCCAGATAAACACAAGCTTAGGGAATTTGCAAAAACCAACCAAAATTATAAGAAATACTAAAGGGAGTCCTCCAGTTAGAAAATCAATAACATCAGATAACAACCCAAGATTAGAATACAGGACACAGCAACCAGATAGCAACGAAGATAGGAAAGTCACAAAAATAAATCAAAGCTAAAACACTGAAAATAGGGAAACAGAGACATCAATATGTAAAAGATGACAACGTTAAAACAAAAAACAAGGACTAAAACATGTAGTCATAAATCTTTCATATGCAGAGGAAGTCAAGGTGATAGAAAGAAATAGAAGAGTGGTTTAAACTTAGAAAAATAGAGGTAAATATTAAGGCAACCATAAAAGAAACTAACAATCCTACACATTAAAAAAAAAAAGAAAAACATATAGACTCAGCAAATACAAAATCATCAACAATGAAAAAGATGAAAAGAAAATACATAAAGAAAAACAACTCAGCACAGAAAATTAAGTGGAACAAAAAAACTGTCAACAACACACAGAAAAAGACATCAAAATGACAGCACTAAACTCATACCTATCAATAATTATGCTGAATGTAAATGGACTAAATGCTCCAATAAAGAGACAGAGAGTGGCTGAATGGGTTAAAAAAAACAGGATCTGTCTATATGCTGCCTACAAGAGACACACCTTAGACTTAAAGACACAAACAAACTAAAACTCTAAGGATGGAAAAAAATATATCAAGCAAACAACACTCAAAACAGAGCAGAAGTGGCAATACTAATCTCTGGCAGAATAGACTTTAAAGTAAAAGTCACCACAGAGGATAAAGAAGGACACTATATAATGATTAAAGGGTCAATACACCCCAAGGACATAGCCATAATAAATATTTACGCACTCAACAACAGGGCTTCAAAATACATAAAACAAACTCTAACAGCATTGGAAAGAAACAGACAGCTCCACAATAATAGTAGGAGACTTCAACACACCACTTTCGGTGAAGGACTGAACCTCCAGAAAGAAGGTTAATAAAGACACAGAAGATCTAAATGCTACAATCAACCAACTTGATCTCACAGACATATACAGAACACTCCACCCAACAGCAGCCAAGTATACTTTCTTTTCCGATGCGCATAGAACATTCTCCAAAATAGACCATATATTAGGCCGTAAATTAAGTCTTAACAGAATCCAAAGCATCGAAATATTACAAACCATCTTTTATGACCATAAAGCCATAAAAGTAGAAATCAATAACAGAAAAAGCAAGGAAAAAAAAAAAATCAAACACATGGAAACTGAACAACACCTTGCTTAAAAACTACTGGATTATAGAAGAAAATAAGGATGGAATAAAGACATTCACAGAATCAAATGAGAATGAAAACACATCCTACCAGAACCTTTGGGACACAGCAAACGCAGTGCTCAGAGGTCAGTTTATAGCAATAAAGGCACACATCCAAAAAGAAAAAAGGGCCAAAATCAAAACATTAAACCTACAACTCGAACAAATAGAAAGAGAGCAACAAAAGAAGCCCTTGGGCACCAGAAGAAAGTAAATAATAAAAATTAGATGAGAATTAAATGAAATAGAAAAACAACTGAAAGAGTTAACAAGACCAAAAGCTGGCTCTTTGAAAAGATCAACAAAATCAATAAACCACTGGCCAAACTGACAAAAGAAAAATCAGGGGAGGAAGCAAATAACTCAAATAAGAAATGAGATGGGGGATATCACAACAGACCCAGCTGAAATTAAAAGAATCATAACAGAATACTATGAAAAATTGTACTCTAACAAATTTGAAAACCTAGAGGAAATGGACAAATTTCTAGAAACTCACTACCTACCTAAACTAACACAAACAGAGGTAGAACAACTAAATAAACCTATAACAAAAGAAGAGACTGAAAATGTAATTTAAAAACTCCCAACCAAAAAAAAAAAAAAAAAAAAGCCCTGGGCCTGACGGTTTCACTGGAGAATTCTACCAAACTTTCAGAGGAGAGTTAACACCACTACTACAAAAGGTATTTCAGAGCATAGAAAAGGACAGAATAGCCCTAAACTCATTCTATGGAGCCAGGATAACTCTGATACAAAAACTAAGTAAAGACACCACAAAAAAAGAAATTTGCAGAACAATATCCCTCATGAACATAGACACAAAAATCCTCAACAAAATCTAGCCAATAGAATTCAACAACATATCAATAAAATAATTCACCATGACCAAGTGGATTTCATACCAGGTATACAGGGATGGTTCAACATTAGAAACACAATCAGTGTAATCCATCACATAAATAAAACAAAACACAAAAACCACATGATCTTATCAATTGATGCAAAAAAGGCATTGTATAAAGTCCGACACCTATTCATGATAAAAATTCTCAGCAAAATAGGAATAGAAGGGAGATTCCTCAACATAATAAAGAGCATTTATACAAAGCCAACAGCCAATATCATCCTAAATGGAGAGAGTCTGAAAGCATTCCCCTTGAGAACGGGAACCAGACTAGGATGCCCTTTATCACCACTCTTATTCAACATTGTGCTGGAGGTCCTAGCCAGAGCAATTAGGCCAGATAAAGAAAGAAAGCGCATCCAAACTGGTAGGGAAGAAGTCAAAGTATCTCTATTTGCAGATGATACGATCTTATACACAGAAAACCCCAAAGAATCTACAAGAAACTACTGGATCTAATAGAAGATTTAAGCAAAGTGTCAGGATACAAGATAAACATACAAAAATCAGTTGGATTCCTCTACACCAACAAAGAGAACTTTGAAGAGGAAATCACCAAATCAATATCATTTACAATAGTCCTCAGGAAGATAAAATACTTAGGAATAAATCTAACCAGAGACATAAAAGACCTATACAAAGGAAACTACAAGACACTACTACAAGAAACCAAAAGAGACCTACATAAGTGGAAAAACATAAATTACTTACAGATAGAAGGCAGAACATTGTGAAAATGTCAATTCTACCCAAAGCAACCTACAGATACAATGTAATCCCCTGATCCAAATTCCAATGGCATTTTTTAATGAGATGCAGAAACAAATCACCAACTTCACATGGAAAGGGAAGAGGCCCCTGATAAGTAAAGCATTACTGAAGAAGAACAACAAAGTGGGAGGCCTCACACTACCGGATTTTAGGACCTATTATATCACCACGGTACTGGTGTGGTATACACAACACAGCCTGGTACTGGTACAACAACAGATACATAGACCAATGGAACAGAATTGAGAATCCAGAGCCAAATTCATACATCAAAAAGCAGCTGATATTTGACAAAGGCCCAAAGTCCCTTAAATGGGGAAAAGACAGTCTCTTTAACAAATGGTGCTGGCATGACTAGATATCCATCTGTAACAAAAATGAAACAAGACTCATACCTCACACTATACACAAAAACTAACTCAAAATTGATCAAAGACCTAAATATAAAATCAAAAACGATAAAGATCATGGAAGAAAAAATAGGATAATGCTAAGAGCCCTAGTACATGGAATAAACAGAATAGGAAACATTACTAACAATGCACAAACACCAGAAGAGAAACTAGGTTACTGGGAGCTCCTAAAAATCAAACGCTTATGCTCATCAGAAGACTTCATCAAAGGAGTAAAAAGACAAGCTACAGACTCAGAAAAAAAATTTAGCTACAACAAATCTGATCAGGGTCTAATCTCTAAAATCTACAAGATACTGCAAAACCTCAACAATAAAAAGACAAATAACCCAATTAAAAATGGGCAAAGGATATGAACAGACACTTCACCATAGAAGACATTTAGGCAGCTGATACATGAGGAAATGCTCATGATCATAAGCCATTAGAGAAATGCAAATCAAAACTACAATGAGATAGCATCTCACTCCAACAAGGCTAGCATTAATCCAAAAAACACAAAATAATAAATGTTGGAGAGGTTGTAGAGAGACTGGAACACTTATACACTGCTGGCAGGAATGTAAACTGGTACAACCACTTTTGGAAATCAATTTGGTGCTTCCTTAAAAAGCTAGAAATAGAAGTACCATATGATCCAGCAATCCCACTCCTTGGAATATATCCTAGAGAAATAAAAGCCATCACAGGAATAGATATATGCACACCCATGTTCATTGCAGTATTGTTCACAATAGCAAAAAGATGGAAACAACCTAGATGTCCATCAATGGACCAATGGATAAACAAATTATGGTATATTCACACAATGGACTACTATGCAACGATAAAGAACAACGATGAATCCACGAAACATCTCACAACTTGGATGAATCTGGAAAGGATTATGATGAGTGAAATTAGCAGTCGCAAAAGGACAAATATTGTATGAGACTACTATAAGAACTCACGAAAAGGTTTAAACACAGAAGAAAACATTCTTTGATGGTTATGAGGGTGGGGAGGGAGACAGAGGGGTATTCACTAACTGGATAGTAGATAAGAATTATCTTGGTTGAAGGAAAGGACAGCACGCACTACAGGGGAAGTCAGCACAACTGGACTAAACCAAAAGCTAAGAAGTTTCCTGAATAAAACCAAACACTTTGAGGGAGAGAGTAGCAGAGGTGGGGATTTGGGGACCATGGTTTCAGAGGACATCTAGGTCAACTGGTATAACAAAGTTTATTAAGAAAATGTTCTTCCTCCCATTTTGGTGAGTCGTGTCTGCAGTCTTAAAAGCTGGCAAGCGGCCATCTAAGATGCATCAATTGGTCCCAACCCACTTAGGCAAAGGAGAATGAAGAACAGCAAAGACACAAGGAAAATATTAGCCCAAGAGACAGAAAGGGCCACATAATGCAGAGACTCCATCAGCCTGAGACCAGAAGAACTAGATGGTGCCGGCTACCATCAATGACCACCCTGACAGGGAACACAACAGAGAGTCCCTGACAAAGCAGGAGAAAAGTGGGGTGCAGAACTTAAATTCCAGTAAAAAGATCAGACTTAATGGTCTAAGACTGGAGGGACCCCTGAAGACATAGCCCCTGGACTCTCTGTTAGCCCAGAATTGAAACCATTCCCGAAGCCAACTCTTCAAACAAAGATTAGACTGGACTATAAGCCATAAAATGATACAAGTGAAGAGAGTGCTTCTTAGCTCAAGTAGATACTTGAGACTACATGGGTTGCTCCTGTCCAGAGGCGAGATGAGAAGGCAGAGAGGGACAGGAGCTGGTTGAATGCACAGGGGAGATCTGGGGTGGAAAGGAGGAGTGTGGTGTCACATTACAGGGAGAGCAACAAGGGTCACATAAAAATGTGTGTATAAATTTTTGTATGAGAAACTAACTTGAACTGTAAGTTTTCACTTCATGCACAATAACAAATAAAAGAGAAAGGGGAAGTGGGAGGTGTTGTAGATGCAAAGCCTTGAGACTGGTCTTAGAAGGACCTCTGCCTAAAAAGTTAGGGAGTTTGGATTTGACTGAGATAGGATGAGAGGCTGCATCCTATCCTAGAGGTTTGGCTTAAATATGCATCCAGAAAATGCAGTGTCCCTCAGCAGAGGCTTTCACTGAGACTTCGGTGCACTGGTGAGCTGCATGTCGGCTCCCAGAAGTCTGTTCCCTCAGTCTGGGAACTTCCAGGAGAATGGGCCGACTTAGAATTACCTTCCGCCCAACTTTCCCTTGCCATCTCCCTCTTCTGGCCACTCTTAGCATTGGTGCAGCCCAGGGAGAGACCAATGGGTTGGGAGGATCCCAGGGTGGCTGTGGAGGATGCCTGGAAATCACACTCTAAGATCCTTGCCTGCCAATCCCATTCCATGCACAGAACAGGTATGCCCCAGTTATCTAGCACTGATTGGTATCCTGGCCTCTCTCTCCAAAATTACTGGAGAAAATGAGGTCTGACAGGCAAATCTGCCTAGGGATCATTTTGCAAGGCAGAGGCAGGGAGCCGGGGAGCCCTGACGTGCTGATTTATACCTCATTACCTTTGGATTCGTAGCATACTGCTCAATACCTTCCTAAACAAATTGATCTTCTGTATGCCAGGCCTCAGCTACGACACTGACTCCTAGAGCAGGCTTGCACCCAGCAGAGCCCAGGATTTGACAAAAGCAGGGTGATGGTTGAACCACCCCTTTAGCTCTCATCCTGTTTTCCCAGCTGCAGTTCCCCTCTTTTCAGGACAATGCCATGATTCCAATAGTGCTCATGGAGACACTTCTCCCTTATCATGAATTAGGTCTGTGAGGAAGCTAGGACACCTGCTGATCTTCTAATTACCCAGGAACCAACTCTTCTGCCCACCATCCTAACTCAGAAGCTCCACAAGGTACAGCAACAGGTGAATATTCTGGAGGAATCTTCCCTTATGTTAAGATCTCACGCCTGGTCTGGTTCAACCTTCATGAAATTCTCAGGTCTCACAAAGCCCTCAAGGTCCACCAGCCTCCCAGTAACCTGGTCTTCCTCAGCTCTGACCCAGCCAGCCCCCAGCCTAGACCAGAGTCACTTAAAAAATTACAATGAGATCATCATAATTCCCTGTGCAGAGAATTTTTCCCAACAACCATCTGAGTCCTCCTATAATTACTATGCCCAATTTAGAGATGAGGAGACTGAGGCTGATAGCTGGCCCCAGGGAGTGAGGACTTGGACCACTGACCCGTGGCACTCACACATCTGGCCTGTCACTGTATCTATGCCGGTGGAGGCTGCACCCTTTCCTCTTTCCGCTCATTTCTGTGGGCCAGACAAAGCTCAGAGACAAACATGACTACCCGCGGGGCCCGGGCCACGGGCCAGGAGCGTCTCGGCGAGCCTGTGGGACCATCATCTCTGGGGCTGCGTGAGTACCCCTCTGTCTCAGCTGGGAACTGCCTCGAACCCATGCTCTTTCGGGAACTTGTGCTTGGGTCCTTTTGAGCTGACACCTCAAGGATTCCAGCTCGGAATCCGCTCCCCTCGGGGCACACGAGCCGCTTGGTGGCTCGTGGGAAGCGGGAGCTGCAAAGCCCCGGCGGCGATTTGCGCCAGAAAGACCGGCGCATCCCGGGGCGCAGCTTTCTGGTGGGATTAGAGCACCTGCCGGCTTCCTTCTCCGCCCGCCCAGGGCGACCCCCAGGTCGGGACGACGCGGAGGGGGCGACAGGGTAGTTTGCAGCAACGTGAGTCATGCACACAACCCCGGCTCCTCGCGCAACCCCTTTCTTTTTGCCTGCTGTGAAGCTTTTCTTTTTTCAGTTCCCTTCCCATGAGTAACCAAAAGACCTTGGGAAACTTTGCGCAAAACTTACAAATGACGTGTAATCGGAGCCAACAACTCCTTCTGAGCCTGGGAACGCCGCGCCCAGCCCAGCTCCTGCTCCAGCCCCGAGCGTCTGGCGGTGGCTCGTCCTGACACCTGGCTGTCAGACGGCGGGCCAGCCCTAGCCCGGAGCGCCCTCTCGGCCGCGGGCTCCCGCTGGGGAACACGCCCCTGGCCGCCACCCAGAGCGCGCCGCACACCGGGCTGGGCGGTCCCAGACTCTGAGTGGGATTTAAGCATCTCCTCTGGGCATTGTTTTCCCGGGGAGACCCGGGGACCCGCCCCACCGACGGCAGCTCAGGCTTGCTCACCACCTCATTTGCGTTTCAAAGGCAAACTTCTGCCGGGCTTCCCGGGGGCAGCGGCGGCACCTACCGGCTTTGCACGGGTCGTGGTAATGCTCCAGCTGCTCCGCGCCCTCCTCACCCTCCAGCGTCCAGTAGTCCGAGGCAGGGTCCGACCGCTCCCCGAGCCCCCCAGCGCTGCGTGGCAACGGCAGCAGCAGCAGCAGCAGAGGCGGCAGCAGCAGGGGCCCCAGGGGCCCAAGCGCAGTCTCCCTGGGCATGGTCGCGAGGAGCCGACCGGGGCGAGGCAGTGGTGCGCACGGAGAGCTCGGCTTTGCGAGGGACGCGCACTGGGTCGGGCCGGGCCGGGCCGGGCCGGGCTCGGCAACTACGCGCGGGTGCCAGGCATGGCTCGGGCGCGGGCGAGCAGAGCGCGGCGCCCCCTGTCCGCGTCGGGCCGCCCAGGAAGCCTCCGCTTGGAGCTATTTGCCCGGCGGCCGAGGCTGCGGCTGCTGTGACTGTGGCAGTGGCGGCGATGGTTGGAGCAGTGGCCGCTCCGCCCCTCTCCGCCCGGGCTGGACCGCACAGCCCTCGCCAGGGGCCCCGGGCAGCCAATCACTCGGGCGCCCGAGGCGAGGCCCCTCCTCTTCCCGGCACCTCCGCAACTTTGGAGGAAGGAGAGCGAGGTGAAGATGCTGAAGGCAAGGGGCCGGGGCCCCCGGCGATCCCACCGAGCCGGGGGCACTCTTCTCCGGTCGCCACCCCGGCCTCCAGCCCCCGACAACGCTCCTCCTGAGGATCAAGGCTCGACTTGCCCACGTGTTTTTATTCTCATAACTCACTTTACAACTCCCCGAAGCACACGTGGACGAAGGCAGGCAGCGGCGGTTACAGCTCAGAGCGCAGGACCGGGAGCCCGAGGTGAGCGGTCCGCGTCGCAACCAACTCGCTATGGGCTTTCGGACAACTGCTGCTATTCTGGCAAGAGGTGAATCACCTCTCAGATCCTTTTCAGCGCAGAAAATTTCAGGATTACGACTCCTAGCTTTCTCAACAGGCGGTTTTTGTTAGCCTTGTGGCTCTCATCCGCTACTCCAGCCACGAAGGGCGCTTGCTGCGGCACCCACCTAACCTAACGTAGTGGCTGGTGATGTGTAAGGAAGAACAGCTTAAAATGATGGATTTCCCCCTCCAGGTGACCCTGTCCTTTAGTAGAACAACCTGAGATGCTTCATCCAGGCAGAAAGGGTGACAAATGAACAGCTGTACATTCGACTGGTGTTAAAGTGCAGACATGTCTTATAAATAAGCCACTCACGATTAACTTGATGGAATAAAAATCACCGATTTATGAAGTCTATTTTTTGCCATTAAAAACAAATACCCCCCAAAAAAAGAACAGATGCCCAAATAATTTAGGAAAACAATCAGGAGATATTTGAAATCCACTCCTATGTTGTACTTTAAATATAAAAATCGTCAAAACTGAACCATTTTGATTTACAGACATAAAAATACGGTTACCATGAGACTTTTCAAAGACCTTTTATGCAAGCAAAGTTGCCCTAATCAAGAAAAAATAAAACATACTAACGTGTAGAGATTTTCAGCATCACACCCAGTAGAATCTTCTATAATTTACACTGGGAAGAGAAATATAGTCTGAACTTCTCTTTGGGGTTTCTACATGGCTTCACAGCCACTAATGACAAAAGTCGTTAGGGACCCCAGAGCAGGGCTTTATAACTAGCTCTTGCATTACAATCATCTGCATTCTCATCTATTAACTAGGATAATACATCCTTAAAGCCCATGAAGGTTTAAAAGTTAACTGCTGGAATGTTACTGGATATTTTGTCTTGGTTCCTAGAAAGAAATGCAAGGGGTTGACCCTGCTTCAGTCTGAGCTTTCGTCAAATGGGCATATACAGGATGGAGCCAGATTGGGCAAGAAGATCTGGCTAGGAACTGGCACATAAGAAGGAAGGAATTTGCGGGGGAATGGATCCCACCAAATGGCAGGCAAAGGCCAAGTGGCCAGCAAATAGGTGATAGGTGTGGAAGGGGGTTGAACAGCATTTCTGTTGGAAGGAGTCAAACCCAACACTCTAGTTCTCTGCATTCACCCCAGTGAAGTTCACCACCTATCAGTAGGCAAGTCCACAGAGTCAACATCTAAAAGTCCTGACAAACTTCTGTGACACTTCCAGGTCTCCAGATGGCACTAGGCAAACAGACAACTGGCTTCCTCATTAGCAGGGAATTCCTCTGGAAAATAGGCATTAGAGGCGACTTCTTGTGTAAGCATGGAGGCTGTGAGCTCTTACTGCTTCTAACCCCCACTGGTGACTAGCTGCCAGGTCTTGTTACCAACACCCTTTGTCCAAATATTTTTAAGAGCAGTGCTCCTGGATAAGCAAGCTGCATAGTTTTATGTCAGAAGCCCTGTTTAGACGTTAGTTTGGCTACCAAACAACAAAACCAATTATTTGGCTCGTAAGAATATAAAGGTAAGGTAGGAACAATTGAAAAGGGACAATGAAGGTTTTCTCTCGTTATCCGTTCCATAGTTCCTGATTTCACTTACCAGGTGTATATGTTAAACTCTAATTTAGGTTCAAATAATTTTTTTTAAAGATTTTAAAATTTAAATCCCATGAAAAAAAACTGGTGGAAAATATAGAATGAAAGCCTTTATGACCTGGCTTACTACTTAGTATAATTATTATATTCATAATTATTTGCAGTTTCTTCCCTGATCTCATGGTCCTGTGGAAAACCTGCAAGTGGATATAAGCCTTCCCTCTTTCTTTGTTAGATGTCTATTCCTCACCCAACTCACTGCATAAATACCCCTACACCAAGAGTGACCAGGTTCTCCTGCAGCCGCTCTCAAACCCCTCCAAGTCTACCAAGGTTCATCTTAACTACTCCACCTAGGCAGTTTTCTTATTTTGCCTTTCCAGGCCACTACACATCATCATCTCCTCCCATGACAAGGCAGAACCTCCAGAATAAAGTGGACACTTATCCGCTGGCTCATCCCTTACTTCACATTGCTGACCACTAAGCAGGTATTTTAGAGAAGGAAGTTTAAAATATTTAATATCGTTAGAATTTTTAGCAACTGCTTAAAAACCTTTGTGGCCCTTCAAAATCTTTATCCAAGCTCCTCAGGATAACATACCAGGCCCTCCATCCACCAACAGGACCCCCTTCCACCAGCCTAGCCTTAAACACCTCCCAGCATTCTAATAGGGTCTTACTGCGGTACACCTCCACGTTTTTGCCTGGGACACCTTGATAAACCCACGTTCTCATGCCGACATCTATTATAGTAGCTACCACATGTATGACACTTAACTACTTATGTCTGCTCTACCCTACTGGTCTATAACCCAGAGTAGTCCTCTCTGACAAACGCCAACTTGGAAACACTTCCCATGTCTCATTCTCTAGGCCCTCTCCCCCCTTCACTGGTCTTCATGGTTAAGTCCCCTAATCTTAATGGCTTGATGAGCCCCCAGGAATAGCCTTGACATTGGCCAGTTAAAATGATTTCTCCCTACAACCATCTCCTACATTTTTAAAAACTGAAACTCCTGTCAACTTATGCATGTAAACTTTGAAAATAAAAATAATTTTAAATAAACAATTTTAAATACATTTGTAAACTACATTACCATTGGCTCAGTATGTCCCAATGTAGGTATATTTCTCCCCTTTTCTAAGGTTAAACTGTAGATTAACAGTTCATTAAAATAGTTCTCACTTTGAAGCCAAGAAGCTGACTGCATAATAGATTCCTGTATGCTTTTAATTTTCCAACCAGATAAAAAAGTGTGCATTAAAGATATCAGAAGTAATCCAAATTTGTACCAACTTAAACTATTTGACTAACAGGAATTATCAAGTATAGGTGTCAAATGAGGCAGCTAATAAAATTGAGGGGCGAAAAGAACCAAGGAGGGCTGGCAAGGATTTAAATAGCTAATTGAAAATGGAGATGAAAAAGTACAAACAGACCTGGAAAAATTAACCACTGATTCTGACATAACACAAAAAAAATAATTCCTCACACTTGTATAGAACACTAATTTTCCATGTAATCTCTACATATATTATCTGCTCCTGAGGCTGGGGATGTCACATCTCCATTTTACAATTAAAACAGTTAAGACCACAGGGTCCTAATCTTGACTACTTCTGGGCTAAAAATAAGAGAGCCTTCAGCCGCCCTAGTTTCATCTATGAAATATAGCTCTGCACCCTGCCAGCTTCACTGGATTGTTGTGAGAACATACGTGAAACTGCTTTGAAAAAGCATTAAGTACTAGGCAAAGGCAATGTATTATCAGGCATAAGAGGCAGTGGGGGTTGAATGAAGCGTTGGAGCTTGTATGTAAAAAAAATGGTAATACAAATTATTTTTAGAAAGATAAACCTTACTGTACATTCAACTTTTTTGTACATTTGGTATTTTTTTCACAATATAAAGCCAGAGGGAAATAAAGCCTTAAATTTTAAATTCTTCATTTCAGGGGTTGGCAAACTCCAGGCCGCTGGCTGTTTTTGTAAATAAAGTTATATTGGAACCCAGCCATGTACTGTTTACTATGGCTGCTTTTGTGCTGCTACGGTAGAGCTGAGTAGTTCCAACAGAGACCGTACGGACTACAAAGCCTATAATTGTTACTATCTGCTCTTTACAGAAGGTTTGCTGACCCCTGCTTTACTTGTGGGAAGTTATTAGTAATCTCTTCATATACATGCCAATAATAAATGGGTTAGCCCTTATACTTCGTTCATCTGTTTCAAAAAGGAAAGAAATAAAAGCATCCAAGGGAAGTACATTTAACTTTTTATTACTTTTTAAAAATCCAACTTCAGTTAAATCAACAGACTAGATTAGAACCTCAAATGATTCTGATACATCATATACTGAATTTCTATTACTAAAAGCCAGCTGGAAAATGGCCTACACAAACCAGGGGTGTGTACAAAATGGAAGTAATCATCGAGCAATAATTGTTTCCTTCCAACTCTGTCAATGATTGTCCGTGCTCTGTGGGGATTTTGAGATTCAAATCTGACACAGTTGAAAAGCCCAAGTGAGAATGCTTTTCCAAGTATACTCTGCTGCCCTTCAAATAAAACCCCATGTTATTTCTTCCTTGCCTTAATCTCTTGCTTATAACTTTCAAATGACCTAAATTGATAATTGGGGTAAACACGCAACGCTGCTGTATCAGTCATTTTTTAGCAAGCCTACTTCACCAATACTTCAATATAGGCAGCTTTCATGACAATGAAGAACTTAATTTTGTGTAACTTTTTGTCTTTGTGCTTTTCTGTCTACAGCGCCAATAAAGATGTCAAATCAAATGGCTTTTAGGAAATGCTCATGAGGTTCTAGAGCTATTCCTCATACTGATTTTAAATCTTACAAAAACTTTTGTAGCTACATGTTAACTTTCTGATCTACCTTATGTCTAAATCTATCTATGTACACATTTCCAAATTGAGCAATCATTATAAATTTTTATTTCTCTGGCCTTTTTAACATCTTGATTGCTAAAATATAGCTTAAGAACTATGGAATTTTGATGAAGATATAAAACATTAATGAATACTTGTATTTTCATAAGTCACTACTCCTATTTATTACATTCCAATAAATCAACAGGACGAAGTACTAAGCCATGCTGCAACCTAAACTTAAAACCCAGATGGAACCGTAGTGTATAGATTACAAACAGGCTTTGATCCTCCCAGAATTAATATACAAAAGCTGTTCGGTACTTGTTTTTCCTGAACAAAATTACATTAATACACTTCTTTTCTTACATTTGTAAGAATTTAGAAAGTTTTTTAATAACATTTGCAAGACATTTGGCTTAAGGTGGTTAGTAAACATTTAGGAAACAAAAGCTTTATCAAAATGAATACAACTTGTGGATAAACCCTAAATAAAGTGGCTTTTGGAAGAACTGGAATTTGCAGCAACCACCTTTTATAAAGAGGTCCATCTACTCGCAATGGAAAATACCCAAGCACACCATTCACCAGGTTCATATATTAGCACAATATAATGAATTCTAAAGACTATTGGGCTTGATTTATGGGCAAACCGAGTACAATCTAGGAGCCCAACATGATATACTCAAGAATGCTTTACCATCCCTCCAGCATCACATTCGCATCTTATCCTCCTCTTGTACTAGGATAATGTATAATGATGTCAACTACCAGTGTAGTTAAATTTCAGAAGAAACATGCTTATAGATACACAGGGAAAGTTTATCCTTTAGTTTCTGATAGTGTTCAAAGCATCAGTTGATAAGTTGAGTAAGTAATGTTAACAAATGAAAGATACACAGAATTAATGGGGTGGGAAAATCCCACCCTTTAATTAACTTAAATAATATTCTATTTTAGTCTTCAACAACTTAGCGCTATGGAGCTAAACCATTTGTGAATTACATTTTTTTTTCAAAACGCACACACATATTCATCCAGCACCTCTATGAAGCCATAAGCCAATATGTATTTGCTAAAGGACTTTTCAAGGTGATTTATATTCATTTTAATGGAGCTCTTAATGTATTTGTAAATCAGAAAATTATTTTTTCACTACAGATTTCAAAGAACTTCAAATAGCACTCCATTTAGTAGAAAGAACTGGTGCACCTGAAAGCAGCTAAGCCACACGTTCTTTCATCGCCCTACACCTTACCTGCAAGAGTCATATCATGACAAACAAACTTCATTCTATTAAGACAAAACCTTGCTGTTCAATTTACACTCTATCAGATAGACTATGTGTTGTTATGTTAAAAGTACCTTACATGTAGTAAAAAGTTATCTAATAAAAGCAATTAAATGTTGATTTTTAGTTTCTTTTCTTGTAAGATCTTAAAGGCAGGTAAGAAGGAAGAGAAAATGGAAGAAATATGGATTACATTTAATAGAACATTTGGCTTGAAAAAGAGGATTTACCTCTAGCTTCTGATCAAATTTATGTTTGTTCACATCCACCATACTTAGTGGTAGTAAGAAAGCAAGCTTTCCCCTCTTCATAAGCCTTACATGCCACATGATAGGATGCAGAGTCCATCAATTTAGATAAACATATTTTGTAATGAAAAAAATCTTACTATTAATGGCATGAATTGTACATTAAGGTATAAATACAGCTGTTTTGAGTCTTTCTAAAAATACCAATATACAGTATTGTTTTAGGTGGTCATTTGCATAGCAAACTATTAAACTAGAAACTCAATGGTTCTAGGAAAACTTCACATTATGGACAGTCCCCGAAAGATGTATTCAAAATCAGTATCACTTGTCGTAGAAAACTGTAACCTCTAGTTGTTCATCCAATAGTAAGCTGACCACTTTTACCCCATCCCCACTTTCACATGGTACACCAACCTGAACAGATTTTGTGCCACAATTTAATTCAAGAAGGGCTTGTCATTCACTTTGTGACTATACTCGATAATCTAGATGTAAGCAAGTTTGGAGATTTTAAAGTGTCGGTCCCCAGTATTAGAAAAGCGCATTTTATAATACAGTTTAAAAATGGCATTCGGTGGTATTGCCTATTGAACAGGTATTTTCAAATTGCAAACACATCTATTTTCACAAAACAATTTCGTCAGGAAATTTTATTTTAACATTCTAAAGCAGTAATGCTTTAGATGTTACTTAAGTGTCCCAGACAGGATTAACAAAATTAAGTGTTTCTAAATTACAAATTTAGCTCCTGTAGGAGTCTCAGAAAAGAAACAGAAGAAAATCTCCCATCCCAAAATAAGTATGACACACACATTTTGAAGAAACCCCAATGTTTCATGCAATGGTAGGCAAGATGTAAAAAGCCACCCAAATTCACACATTTCTACACCAATCATCATCAGAAAAAAGTACTCTGTAGTCAACCTGTACATCCAAACGCTTTTGGGAATCTACACCTACGTTACATTATTTAATGTTATATACATGGATTACCCACCCCCCATGTTTTTAATAATTTTTTACGTAAAGCCTTCATTCAAACCCAAAAAAGATGTAAGACTAACTCAGCGGGAAAAAAAGATAATCACTTTAGACATTCAGTTAAAATGTTGTTTATCTAAATCTCAAAATGTTTAATAAAAACAAATATCTTCTCCATTTAACACTTTGCTTTCTAACTGTACAGTAAATTGCATTGTAGAGAGTACACCTCTATCTTCAGACTGTATCTTCTTTGGATGGAATTAAGATGTAACTGGATAGCTTTAAGATAAATAAATGGGAAGTTGGTCCAACTAAGATGACAGGAGATATATTACATGCAGGAATTGTATTTTTTAATTCTCTCTTTAAAAAAAGGATGCAACTGAATTGAAAGAAAAAAGGTCAAAAAAGAACCCAGATTTCAATATATAAAAATGTCCCACAATAGGTTGACGATGGCAGTAAAAATAAGAGAAAAAGTAATCTTTCTGGAACATCATTTTTCAATAACGTGGAAACACTAAGTGCCAGGAAGATTTCTATTCATGTAATTTTAGCATCCAAGTTTCCTTCTATTTATTTTATTGGAACAAATGCTTTAAATAAACTATTTGTCCTCTTCACTGAAGAGAGCTGGTCTATTTCATCTTTAATGAGCTAGTTTTTGGGAAGATTAGCCATGTACTGTAGTAATGCCTACTGCATAAAATCCAAGCATTTGCTGTGAACAGTTGGAGAAAGCAGTCAGTAAGAACCTAGGATCAATGGAAATAGGTGTTACTGTAAGCCATCCGTGAAACAGAGACCCACAAAGAACCCAGGGTTAAAGCCCAAATCTCTTCTTGCGCTTTTTTTGCTGTGCAAGTTCCACCCCCGTGAAAGAAAAATTGATCCGAAGTTCCAGGATTTCTTGGGTCTCTAGTCGATTTTCACATTAGTATAGATTTTTCGGACAAAGGCACTTGTTCCCATGTAACCAATCGCTCCTGCAAAGATAAAATAAGATATTTTGAAACAAATACATACAGAGCAGTTTCAATCTTTTACAAACACTAAATGTTCTCTGTTCTGGGAAGTTATTCTTTTTTCAAGATATCTTTATGTTAATAGTCTCTCAGAAGTTATTAAAATTATGCCATTTGCTTTCCAAATCACCTATTATCTTCATATAACAAATTTGACCTGGTGTAATTTTTTAAGAATCAAATGTAAATTATTATTTGTATAATCAATAACTATGAAAATTAAAATACATCTCTTGCAAAGCAAGGCTAATTTGATAATGACAAAAATCTGAGGAATGAAAAAACACGTCTTCTTTGATTTGAGCATGTATTATTGAAAGTCATTAGAGAAACAGCAATAATCTGTTCCCCAAACCATATAATACCTTATAGATAAATAAGAAGTAACTGTGGATTCTCACAGGAAGGACAGAGAACCATGACCCAATGGCATCTGAAAATCTAGAGATGAGGCATTTTCTATGATTTCTTGTTTATGCTCAAGGTCCAGAAGTTGTATAGTTGGTAGAAAGGAAGACATATTTGAGAGTGTGAATAAGAGAGAGAGGTAAGGAGGTCAGGAATTTTGAAATTTTTTTAATAATTAGCCTCAAATGGTACTCAAAACACCAAAAAGCAAGGATAATTGTCTGTTTTACTGAATAAAGTAATTATCTTCAATGGCTAAAAGAGTGTCTGGCATATGATAAGGTACTCAATAAATATTTTGTTGAATGAATGAGTGAACGAGATAGTTGTTTACTGCAAACACTTTTTAGACTTTTCAGACCAAGGTAGGTGGTCATACAAGTCATAGAGCAGATTAACCACTAAACTTAGAAATTTATCATCTAGCCCAATATTACTGAAAGTTTAAAAGTAAACGTCCCGTGAGTTAATAATGATACACACACACACAAATACCTAACCTGTCACCGTTGAACCAACTTCTATTCACTCAACTAGTGTATGCAAGGAAAGGAACATGTTTATCCTGCCTTTCCTACACATGAAACTGTATCTCAAGGTAACTAAATGGTTGATGAAAGGAAATGTCTCCTGATAGAAGTGTTCCAGCTAATAAATATAAAAAGAAAAGCAGAATTAGAATACTATAATCACTAATGAATTATTTGAGCTAGGCAACAATTATCAATGGCTGCTAACCTCACAAAGAAGACAACCAGACATCCTGTACTGCCTGATAAAAGCTTACAAACCACCTGTTAAGTATTCTTCGCCAAGTATTCTTGAATACAATCAAGCCTAACTACCACTTTACAGAAAATATTGGAGGGGAGAGGGGACACATGGAGAAACATGTTAAATGACAACTCAGGAATATAATCAGCAAAATGCAGAGTGTGGAAAACTCTACAGGAATGAAAGAAAGAAGAAGAAAACAAAAAGTACTTAAATAAACTGCAAGGGAAAAAAGAGAGAACATCCATAGATCAAAAAAGCCAGGAGACATTTCCATCAAGCAATGTATGGACCTTATTTGGATCTTGATGTGAACAAACTGTATTAAAGGAGAAGTGGAGGTTGGGTTGGGGAAATTTGAATATCAACTAAATATTTGATCATATTAAGGAATTATACTTATCATACACACACACACACACACAGAAATATTTACAGATGAAATGACACGAGATCCGTGATTCATGTTTGAGTAAGAGAAGGGTCCCAAACCCACTGCCGTCTAGTCGATTCCACTCACAGCTACCCTATAGGACAGAGTATAGCTGATCCATAAGGTTTCCAATGCTGTAAATCTTTATAGAAGCACACTGCCACATCTTTCTCCTGCAGAGCAGCTTGTGCGTTCAAACTGCTGACCTTCTGGTTAGCAGCTGAGCACTTTAACCATTGCACACCCAGGGCTCCTTCAAGATAGGGGTAGGTGGAAGTACAAATAAAACACGACTGGCCATGACTTGATAATAATGATGTTGGGTATACTGCAACACACTACTGTCTCTCTTTTTGTATACATTTGAAAATTTCCCATAACTAAATACTAAAAAAAAAAAAAAAAAAACCCTCACCAAGACGACAAAGCAAACTTATTTCCAATTATTTTGGCAATGAATGGACATTTCTTTTATAATATGAAATAATGGTATTATACTTTAAAACAGTGGTAATGCATTTTAAAGTAGTTATAATACATTTCTTCATAAGGTAAGAAAAAAATCATTCAGTTTTGCAAAAATAAACTTGAATTCCTAGAACATAAAATATCTATAAAAATTAACTAGCATCAAAAACTTAACTGGCGTAATATAACATTAGTCCAATAACCAAATCCAATTTTCTAGACTTACAAAACATTTTCCCCTTTGAGCAGAGATGTGCTTAAAAGCAAAACAGTATCGACCTAGAGAATCACTTTTCCTAATCTTCTGAGTACCTCAAGAATAAACTTATAAATATTACTTCATAAAAAGAGGACACTGAATATGCTCTCAAGAAAAGTAAATGTCTTGGGAATAAGACAGGTATAATTTTAAACTTAATTTCCTTAAAACTAAGATGGTATTATGCTTAAAATATGAAGACTACAACAGTCTAAATATTATCTACCTTAACACAGTCATTACTTTTTTCTCTATTAAAAAAAATCAACAATTATTTTTCTTTCAAGTACCAACTTAAAAAAAACCTGGCAACATAAATTGATGAGTGTACACAATTTTTGTATTATAGTCACATTTTCATCAGTCCCAGTCTGAACAGCTTCCTCCCAGCCCAAAACAGATTAGCAATGAAGGTATATAAACTCATTAAAAAATAAATGCTGGGGCACAGTCAGAACAGCAGGAGAACCGTAAACCTGCCAGCAAAGATGAAGTTTGAACAGGAAAAGCACTCAAAACGTTTAGCTAGATTCATTCCACTTTCTTTGTAAACGTCAAGTATTACCTTTCTAGGTTTTCCTAAGATCAGATATAGAAAAAGTTGAGTCAAAAAAAAAAAAAATTAACCCTTTGTATATTCACATAATTCTATACTTCACTGAATGCTGGTGACAATCAAGAAAGGTCCACAGGAACTCAGACTAAATAAAGAGAAGCCCAGTGAGCAATATTCTAAAAGAAGGGTGGTCACCTTCTGATTGCCTAAGGATAACAAGGACATTCCCATATGACATAAATTTACTTTTAGCCTTTAGTTTCTGCTCGCCTTCCACTCAAAGTTGGTTATCACAGGTTCTCACCGCAGCTACAAATAAAACATGTGACTATAATAGAGAATGTCTTCCCTTACAGATTGTGGATTAGTTTTACTACTTTACAGTTAAACCTCATTTGTGTGTGTGTATATACATGATCACATCCATGGTGTATATGAGCTGATAAGGCTCTTTTGATGGAGGAAGAAAAGCAATCTTGGACCCCAAAGGTGTCCACAAATGTCATACTAAGAACTAGCTTTTCATAAGATTATTATATCCTCCTTATCCCACTGCCCACCCTATAGCTAACCGGGGAACTACTAAAAAAAAAAAAAAATTCAACAGCAAATAAGAGGAAAAGGAGCAGGTTCTGAATTATCCAGTATCTGGAAATGTTTCCACAGTGATTATCCTTTAGCTTTATATCATTCTTAGGAGGTAACTAGGAAATTAGCCTCATTTAGAGAGTATAATACTGAGCCAGAAAAAAAAATGAGATAGTGCATGAGTCTCCAGCCTTAAGGTACCCCTCTGCCTGGACATAGTGTCATGAAATTGCTCTGAGGTGAAAACATGAAGTGTAGAAACCCACAGACTGTGGAGAAACGGGCACAATCCCAGAGCAGAAGGATGCCCAAGGACTCCTAGCCCTCAACACTGTAACAGCAGCAGCCACCACTCACTGAGCTTCTACCACTAACCTGAGGCTTACCCACACACAATCACTGAATTCTCATCACAGCCCTAGGAGGTAGGTATTATTGCTTGAGCAAGGTACAGGGCATACAGGCGGCACAGCCACAACTTAAGCCAGTCTGCAGAAACCGAAGTGTATACTCATAAGCAATAAACTGTGCTGCCTCCTGGACAATGTTACCTCCGTGAATAGCTGGAGAAACTTCCAAACAGAAATCAGCCAACACCTTAAGCTGCCTATATCATGATCTTTTTGGATAAACATAAGCTAAAAAAAAAAGGAGCCAATTTTCAACATGAATGAGAATACTAACTGTGGCACTGAAAATAGTGCAATACAGATTAGGAACGGAAAATAAAAATAGCAATCAATAAGGGAATAAATTAGCTTTGGTGGAATAGCCAAAAGGACTGACATCAGACTCTTGAGTTTATTTTGGTGTTCCAGATCAAACAGCAGAATGTAATTTCTTAACTTCCAATTACTACAGTTTTCTGATTCTGAGACACTCAAAGATTTACTCAGGGTATTTCAAGAATTTCAGAACTTACCACACATTATCCCCAACGCTGTGCTAAATACCGCCATATATCCAAAGTAAAATGATGTCTGAAATAAGCCATACATCCTGAAATAAAGCGAAACAGCTATAAATAGTATATCCATTTTTACTTTCAACATAGGCCTTAAAATTTAGTATTAAAAGGATAAATTTAGTTTACTAAGTATACACTGAAAAAACGTCTCCACTTACTTTGTTTTGAAAAAATAGTAGTAAAAGGAATACATGTAAACATAGATTGCAGTTGATGCAGCAGAGAGAAAACTTGTCCATTGCCTGAGAAAAAAAAAGTAACTCTTTTGAATGAATGGTACTGAACCAAAGATTTTAAAGCAAAGTATTTTATGAAAACATCCTTTAAAAACAAATGCATGTACATGGCAGTTAAATATATCGACAAGGAGAGAGCCTAAGAACCGGAAGGAGAGATCTAAATTTTTTCTGATTCCCTATTATAGGTAATCTTAAGTAAACTATTTCCTTTTGCAGACCTAAATCTCTTTGTGTTTCCACATCATGCACTTCATAAAAATATTTCAAACATAGTACCCATCGTTAGTTTAAAAAAAAAAAAAAAGGCCTGATTTTATTTTTTGTCTAAAAATCGTCGTCATTTTTAAAACTGGGGTGGGGGGGACCCTACACCATCTTAAGTAGCAAGATTTGTATGCAGATCTTTTACTCTGCTCAAAACACTTAAAATGGAGTCTTATTTTAAAATATTTGGTCCCCAGTGGTTCTTCCCACTAATTCAACAAAGCCCTTGGCCTCATCTGTTATACTAAGTACTTACCACCTATAATCTTCTGCATTTAGTAGGAAGTATGTACACACAATGGTCACACAGACAGTCACAATGCACAGGATGACCAGCACCAGCATCATGAAGCCATAGACATAGTAGATCTTATATGCCCAGAAAGACGTGAAGATGAAATACCTAAATAAAATGCAATAAAGACAAAGTTTACTAGTCTTTATTCTTGACCTTTACTCTGCTCTTTCAAAGTCTCGCTTACATCTTAGTTCCCACTTTTCCCTCACTTAAATCTCAGCGTTTTCTTTTAAGTAACTTGCAACAGTTTCCTTTACCTTTTCTCATCTATTAAATCCTCTGAAATTCTCTCAAAAACATTTTCTTGGATAAACTTTCAAAGATAGAGCTATCAATAGGGTTTTCATCTCTAAGCAAACTGAATAGATCAGAAGCTTAAAGGAATAAAATGTGGCAAAGAATCAGTAAAAATAGCTAAAAGTTCTTATTTCTAAAATAAAGTCAATTCCTTCATTCATTTTCTCTAGATTCAACATTACTCAAGCAATGTATTTTGTATTTTATAAAGTACCCTATAATACAAGTAATAACAAATAGAAGTGGGAAAAGAAAGCCCGAGAAGATTCACACTGGCTTCAGAGGGCAGCAAGGGAAAGGGCATTAGGAAGGTTTCACATTAAGAAAAAACTCTTCACTCTAAATCCATTACTCGAGTCATCACTGAATTAGAATGGGGACTTTTAACCTTCTCTTATTTTTCTTGTTCTCTTCTGCTTGTTCATTTATTCATCACTCATTGTTTCAACAAATATGTACAGCACTCCTATCACACATCAGGGAAGCACTGAGGATAGAACTGTGAAGACAACAACATCTCTACCCTCAAGAATATTACTGTCTAGTGGAGAAATACCAGTAAAGGGCCAATCATAAATCAATTGGTGTAACACTTGATATGTGTTAAACCAATGCACACAGGAGAAGCATCTTACCAGCTTGGCTGGGCAGGGCTGGGAGTTAGTGGGAAGAATTAGAAGGCATATGGTAGCAGGAACTAGAAGTGTGTTTCAGGCACAGGAACAACAAAGGTAAAGACAGATAAGAGAGTTCACTGTAATTTGAAAAACTCAAAATAATTCAGTATGGCTAGAACTTCAAATAAAGGGGCAAGGGCTAAAAACTGAGGTTGGAGAAGGTGAACAGGGGCCAGAAGTGAAGGTCTTTATCTGACATGTTATGGAGTTTGGACCTTAACTTAATAAAAATGAGAAGTATTTAGCAAAGAAGTGACATCATCGGACTGGTACCCTAGAAAGATCGCTTCAGCTACCAGGAGGAGCATAGGTTTGAGGGTGGTCAAAAGATGTCAACAGAGGGGAAGTTAAAGATACCAGAGAGACACTATCTAATGGAACAGGGTACCTGAGAAAGCAGGAAGAGATGTGACACAAAAGATACGGGGACAAGAGAAAGAAAAAATAGAGGTCAAGTCAGAGTGAGGAAACAAAACAGGGTCAGCCTCAAATTACAGAAGAAGCTCCTGAACTGGCTTTATTAAACCACATGCTAAAGTGCCACACACTCCAATCCCTAACACACTAATGAATGCCCAGAGCCCACTCGCAACTGGCAGGTGACTACCAGGAGTTGTTCCCAAATCTATTTATGTCAGTTGTACTTGTTAGTGTAATTACATAATTTAATTAAATGCTACATAAGCCAATAAACATGAGAGCAAAAAGGAGCTGTGGTTTCAATGAAAATTATGTTGAATGCTTTGGAAAGATTCCATCGGGTGAGTTGCTTAAAAAAAAAAAAAGTTGTAAAATTAGGTTTGGGTGGGACAACTATAAAAGACTGGGGGCAAATGAACACATCCAGAAGGATTCTGCACTTAGAATGCCTCAGACAGGTGTTTAAGTTCTTGCTCCACTTAACAAGGGCTGGAAAACATAGAGGATGCATTACCACCCCCCCCCCAAAAAAAAAAAACAAAAAAAAACAAACCAAACCCGTTGCCGTCGAGTCCATTCAGACTCACAGCAACCCAAATGTCAAAGAAAAAATGATGGAAATTTTAGTCAGACTTTGCCTTTATGTTTTTAAAAAAGAAAGAAAATGTTGGTGAAGGATGTTCAGAAGTTAATAAGTTAAAATGTTATACATGAATTATTTTTTGTAATTCCCTGACATGAGCCAACTCTTTTCACTTAGCCAACTACCAGATCTAATCATGTTTGTTAAGGCGGCTTCCACTGTACAGGGGACAATCAGCAGAGGGGCATCTGCAAACATACATAGGTATTTTAAGTTGTCACAGTGACTGGCAATTAGAGGGCAGGAGCCAGGGGTGTATGACTGCAGTACCTGACAAAGTCCCACATGGTAACATGTCTTGCCTAAAATGCTCAGAGAGTTCCCTTCAAGGAATACTGGGACAGAGATACTGAGGGAAAAAAGGTTGATAATTTTGCAGTGGTGACCAATGATGCAGATATGAAGTATGGTGTGATAAATTGGGCACTAAGTGGCATATCTTCTACCCCTAAACATATACACACTACTCAGCACTCCTGCAGGCCTCTATGGAAGGAGGCTGGGAATAACTGAGTCAAAAGATGTCCCGGTCTAACCCTTTTAGCTCAGTGGTGAAGTCACTCCCGAGGTTCACTGTTCAACCAGGGATTGGACAGCCCCATAAAACAAAACGGGACTAATGAGGCACAGCAGTCTAGGGACAAGGACGAGAAGGCAGGAGAGGACAGGAAAGCTGGTGATACGGAACCCAAGGCTGACAAAGGGCACTGCTGACATGTCATAGGGTTGTTAACCATTGTCATAGGGCAATATGTGTACTAACTGTTTAATGAGAAACTATTTTGCTCTATATACATTCATCTAAAGTACAAAAAAAAAAATTACAAAAATAAATCAATCAATAAAATGAAACACTTCACCAAAAAAAAAAAAAGATGTCCCGGTCTAGACTAACCAGTAGGTAATAGTTTACCCTGGACTCTGAAAAATATTTAAAATAAAAAAACAATGAAAACCAGTACTTCCTTACATCCTGCATGTGGTCAAAGGCTGGTCTACCATTCTCTAGCATGCATGCTTTCATTTCTAAGATCTCCTGTTAGGTGAGAGAGGTCTAGAACACAACACAAAAAAAGTATAAACTTCACCAAAATATTTGAGAATAGGACAGACAACTACCTTTAGATAGCCTACGTAGAGCTCTTTCTGGAAGTTGTGGAATTAACAGACTAACTCCTTTAGATGCCCTCCCATCTGGTAATTCTATACCCACCCTCAACTTCTAAATTCTCTTATTATAATCAAATCCCTCAAAACATAAATACATTACCCAAACTTACATTTCAATAAAGATTGAGCCAAAAGGTAAAATTCCTCCCAGGCAAACAATAACTGCAGGCTCCATGAACCTGGAAAATATAAAAATTAGCAGTAAATTCCTAATACAATTTTCATATTATATAAATTCTGATAGTAGAAAGGAGATGCTTGGTACTTAAATAATCTCTGAAGGATAGAAACAAACCAGCCAAAAGAAAAACCAAAATCCAAAGAGGCACAAAACATGGATGGGGCTTAAAACTATTTAAATGAGCCAGACATTATATAGTCAGTCTTTCCAGCATCAAGAGCTAAGAATTTTGGGGAACACAAATTATACCAACGGCAGTAGTCCAGAAAGACTGAAGTGTTTGCTCCTGCTCTACCACCTCTCTGCAACTCATAAGAGCTTTACAGGTGTTTATTTACAGAAAGCCATAGGGAAAGAAAGTATAAGTCCTGGGATCCGTATCTGAAAATGTTTCCCAATTTGTGGACTTGTCATCTCTTTGCTCACTCTTTCCTAGGCTCTGTAACTCCTTTTCCTATGAATTACACAATTAAGGTATTATCCGTTCTGAGTTATAATGGAGTCAATGAATATAAAATTCAAACCTCATTCATTTGCTTAAAAAACATACCGACCACAACCAGTAATTCTCCACCTGGAATGCCTTTTCTCCTCTTCCTGAAAGCCTTGGCTTAAGTGTTCTCCTCTGTAAAGCCTTCCCTGGGTCTCCCAGCAAGAGGTGGGTCCTTCCTCCATGATTCCACCACCTCTTGAATATAACTCCATCTCAGCATTTACCACACTATACTGTAACTGTCTAGTTACATACACATCATACATCACTAGATTATAAACTCTGGCAGACAGAAGCTATTCCTCTAGGTATTCCCAATGCCCAGCACAGTACCTGGCATACAAGTGATACAAAACTAATGTCTCTGCAATGAACGAACTAAAAAACTGCTTGAGGAAAAAAAAAGAAAATTAAAGAATTTGAGAGCTGGGAAAAAAAAAAAAAACCTTAAAAATCATTTAATCTAGCCTTCTTTCCTCATTTTATAGAAAGCCAAGGGCCAAAGAGGCTAAAAGATTTGCCCAAGGTGACACAGTGAGAGCCAGGTCTAGTATTCAGATTGTGGTTCCCACGTGACTATATTTTAAAAAAATGAGGGTACACATGAGCCCTTGCTACACCTAAATGCGGCCCATCTCTGGCCAGGAATGTCATGTGCTGTCTCTTCTTGCCTTTGCTAGCCCTTGTGACCTAGAAGAACTTTTGTGATTTCGACTATGCTTTTCCTTTATCCTCCCAAGGGATGAGGTGAACATTAGGATAACAGTGGGTACTAAAAGCCTAATCTTGATTTGAAAAAAATAATTGACTTTAAAGAACAGACTACAAAAGTTCTAGCCAAAAATCTCTCCCAAGTACTGATCTAAGGAAAGAAAAAGGCCAATTCCTAAAACTAAAACAACAGATCATTCTCCTTTGAAACTGCAGAGGCTATTTTATTCAGCCTCCATTTCTCTCATTACAAAAGAGAAGAGGATAATTATCACCTGTTTGCATAAGAACCTGAACATTAAGTTATATTTATAATACGGCAAACTACCTACGAACAGAGCCTTTTCAATATATATCCCTTATTATGGATATGTGGAGTCTACTGTATAGCTATTCTTACATGATGGGGAATGTAACAGATATACAAAAAGACTGTTCTATTTTTGTCTGCTATTAAGAATTAGGAAGATAACAAATGCAGAATGAATAAATCAGCACTAAAATATTCAATTTACTAATTTGAAGAGGCAAAACAATAAAAGTTCACATTTTGTTCAAATTTTAATTACAGACATTACAAAAAAATAAAAATATTAATGACATCTCACTTTAGTTCAAAATCTGAAGAAATATAAATCACTCCAAATTAAAAATCTATCAAGAATCATAATTTCAAAGCTGGCTGGTGGAATGAACTCTAAACTATGCTTACATTACTGCCACAGAGGCACCTCTTCAGCTGTTAAACAGAAATACAGTCCACCTTTTGTCAGGATTAATCTTGAATTATGTGAGGTCCTCAAGAACACATTCTGTGCAAAAAATGTGACAGGCATACATTTGAGGGATTTTGCACTATCCCAAGGAATCCCTGGGTGGTACAAATGGTTAACATACTCTGCTGCTAATCAAAAGGTTGGAGGATTGCGTCCAACCAGAGGAGCCTTGGAAGAAAGGCCTGGAGATCTACTTCTGAAAAATCAGCCTCTGGAAACATTAAGGAGCACAGTTGAACTCTAACACACTTGAGGTCACCACGAGTAAGAGTCAACCTGATGGCAACTGGTTTACACTGTCCCAAAGTGAAGATAAAGAATATAAATCAGTAAATTATAATTGGTCTCCATCCTAATTCACCTCTCAATTTGCAGGATGTATATGGCTATAAATATTTGTCAGTATGGTTTAGAATAATAAACCATCTGGAAAGGAAACTGAAGTTGTAAGCCAGGGATTAGAAAACTTTCCCTGTGAAGATCCAGAGAGTAAACATCTCAGGCCTGCAGGTGACATGGTCTCTGTCATAACTACTCAACTCTGATGCTGTTGTGTGGAAGCAGCCATTGACAACAGGCAAATGAATGGGCATGACTGTGTTCCACTGTGTCTTTATTTACAAAAACAGGCAGCAGGTCAGATATGGCCTGGAGGCTGTAGTAATAAACTTGCAGCTTTAATTCCCATCCACCCTGACATACCAGTAAACTTATCAAAGCATTTGACTTATTTGTAAATGGCACCAAAATCCAGAAAGTGAAATAATGATATCATTTATTACTACGACTAGCAATGTAGGTTGAAGGAAAAAATAAAAACAACAAATTCTAAGAATGACCTAGGGTAGTCATTCTTATAAATACACACCAATTCTGAAGTTACATATATACACAATAAATAGCCTTAAGAACTTAAATATGATGAGAAAACAACTACATAAGATTTAGCATTCTCTTTACCATTTTTTCTCCGGAATAGGACGAGGCACAGCATTGACACGACAAGGAAAGTTGGGCTGACCTGACAGATTTCGGCCAAGTATTGTACCAACAAGATTCAGAGGAAGAATAACAAAAAAACAGATGCAACAAACAGCCACCTGTAAATTAAATAAAAATGTGTGTGATTACTCAGAGAATAATATTAATAAAAGCAAATAAAATGGCCAAAAAAATTTAAATACAATTAAATTACAAAAGAAAATGTTTAAGTTCAATATGGGCTAAAATTGTGCAAGTTATACACTAATGAAAACAGGAATAGAATGTGCTTTAAAATATTAGAACTAATTAAATACAAGTTGAACTATTTCCTATCCACTTTAGTTCCCCATTTGTCCTATTCTTCCATACTATTTCTGCTGTAGTCATTTTTCTCTTCTTTCGCTTTCAGCTGGCACGCTTTTAACAGATCTATCTTTATCTTTCATCATTGTAACTTACTTCTTTGGCTACACTTCATTAAGCTCCTAATATGCACAAGGAGCTTTACATGTTATCTCCCTCTTACAGATGAAGAAAATGAGACTTAGGTTAAGTAACTTCCCATGATCATACAGCTAGTAGGTAGCCAGACTAAAATTTCAATTCAGATCTGCTTGTCTCAACGACCGTATCTTTTTATTTTTCTGTTCTACACTGCATCAAATCCACTGCTGTCGAGTCGATTCCGACTCATAGCGACCCTACAGGACAGAGTAGAATTGCCCGATAGGATTTCCAAAGAACAGCTGGTGGATTCGAACTGCTGACCTTTAGTTTGGCAGCCGAGTACTGTAACCACTGTGCCACCAGGGCTCCTACACTGCAGTAGGATCTTAATAATTAAAGCTTATCTCTATCTAGTATACATGGGTCATTACTAAAATAATACAAATATTGTTTTGCCCATTAGTAGTTCAAAGTCTAGAATCAAAGTTGTTAGGAAAATATTTTTGGAATTTTTTTTCCTTTATGTAAATCTGGATACATAAAGACACACATTCAAGCTCTTTTTCAGTCAGCACCTGATTGAGATCATTTCACTCTGAACCTCTGTAAGATAGAGTAGGACTGTATCAACATTAGGGTCTCTTTCAAATCATACATTTTGTGGTTCTAACAAATGCAAAGCAAGGGAAAAGCGGAATGAAAGTTGTGAAGAAACTGAGAGAAATGAAAAGGTATGGAGCAGAAAATCCACAGTGATTGCATGAAAAGAACGTATTTGGAAGCAATATCAGTGAAAACCTCTACATCTTCATTAGATCCTTGTCTTTTTTTTTTTACACAACCCACAGAGTATCGTCATCTTCCTTTCGGATAAATCTTGTGTGAGAGTTAAGACAGCTCTGTAATCCCACTGTAAAGATTAGATTTAGGACTTGATTTACTGCTGTCTCAATTTAGATGTATAAATAATATGAATTTATTTTCATACAATATAGCAAGGATATTATACATGTAAAAAATAAGCAGAAGTTTTAAGACATTTTAAATATTAGATTGTGAATTATACAAATGTCTCATACATATTTTTGAGGGTGAATTCTGTCTCAATTTATGCTACTAATTGCTTTCTTAATTACTGATCTGCTGTCATTAAGTATACAAGACTCATAAGCCTTAACACATTGTAACAGAACTACACATTTTCTCCTTAATTTATCAGAACTCTAGTTTCAAATATGAATTTAAGAGAAATTAGAGAAAATATTCCTATGTGGAATCACATGGTCTACTACAGTGGTTTTCAAACTGTTTCACAAACACTTAGGTCCTGCGAAGAGCTTCAAAAGTTCCACAAGCATCGGATTTGAATATTCTTTTTGAAAATAGTCTTTAAAAATATTTTTAACTGTCAGGTTGGCAACCAATGTCACGAAACAATTTGTGTATTAATTGTTTAATAAGAAACTAATTTGCTCTGTAAACTTTCAACTAAAGCACAATAAAAAATAAAATAAAATGTGCACAGATATCTAATTCCACATTTACATACCTGTACAAAAATATTTTTAACAGTAATAAAAATATATACAGACTCAAATGAGTTCTATCCCAAATATTAATACAATGGAGATACCAAAGTCAGGTCAACTCATTTTCATGCAAACCTCAGAAAAAGTTTTTCCTAATATTTACTGTGTATACATTTGAACTTCCTGTAAATGTCTCATTGATTAGGAAGACTTGCAATGCAACATTGGTCTTCTACTCCCACCTTCCCCCTTCTCCACTTCAATTCAGACCTATGTACATATTTGCTCACTAACAGTTGTACAAGCAAATGCACCACCACAGCACATGTGTGTCACAGGCAATTAAGAGACAGGTGGAGTGAGGGCACATCTGGCCTTGTGTGCCCATTTAAAGCATAACAACAGTCAATAAAGAAACCTATAACCAGTCTCATCAAGTATTACCAAATGTTCTACCATTCTTTTTTTCTCCTTTTCTCATCTGACTTTTTACATATACGATAAAAAATGTGCACAGTTTGTTAAAAACTGTTAGTGATTAAACTGTGAAACCAATTTCCTACTCCTCTATGTTCAAGTCCCAGACGAGTTTAAAGACTACTCTGATATTGCAAGGCTAGCTGTTTGGGGGAAAAAAAAACCCACATGGCACTAACTCATCTGTGAAGCTGGGAATTTTCTCACTACTGATACTCAATCAAATAAATTGGTTGCTGAGAAAGATATGACTGAACTGTTATTCATATCCCTTCATATTAGATTTATATTTATCACAGCTTTTAGTACTCACTAAATTTAGAGTGTTAAAAATTTGAATTTGCAAAATATATTTTTACTAATAAAATCATGCTGTTTTCTATATTGGGCTTCTACATTAAAGTTTCATTTTAAAATGAAATACAGTAGCTAAGAGTTAGAAACTACTAGTCTAATACACTGGTGAAAACCCTGGAACTCAAATCAATACAAGGCCCTCTCCTAGCCTCCTAGCCACTGTCCATGGACCAGAAGAAAGTAAAATCAGACAGTGGGGAGAAGAAAGACCTGCACCAGGCTGAGGGCTTCCCCCACAACAAGAGCAAGTTAGAAACAACTCTGCCTATCAGTATTTAACACCCCAAAGATGTACCAAGTGGTCAACTCTTCTCAATCTGTCACAAGTCAAGAAGGTGGCTAATGCTTATTCTATTTTTGCTTCCAGACTGGCCTTCTAGGAAATCTGTGCAGCCTAAGACAGGCTATTTTGGAATGTTAGGGAGAAATTTTTTTAGGGTGATAGTAATTGCTTATAGGTAAGATGACTCATGTTTAAGCACTTCTTCGCCATCTCCTCAGAGTAGGTACTGTCCACCATCCCTTTTCTAACTCATATAATTTTATAACTCTATGTCTATATAAAAATGATTTAGCCTCAATTCAAGCATTCCAACAATTGAACCTACTAATTAGGGCATCTCCAGTTTAAACACAAATGCCTGTAAGAAGCCTACTTATTTTTATCTAGATATTTTCAACATGCTAATACACAACTTCCCATTCTATTTCTTGGGCCACTTCACTACTATGGTGGAAAAAACACTGGATTTGAAGTTGAAAACTTAGTCTGTAAAGCTAGTATTACACTGCTACCAAAATTAGACCAAGAAAGAAAAATCATAGCTCATCTCGAAAGATGCAGGGAAAGAAAAAAAAAAGTTGCAAGATCCAACATCCATTCACTATAGAAAACTCTCAGCAAACTAGGAATAGAAGGGAATTTCATCAACCTGATAAAGGAGCATCTACAAAAACCTTGCAGCTAACATTTTACTTAATGAATGCTTTCCTCCATGATTGAGAACAAGGCAAGGATGTCTACTCTCGCCACTTCTATTCGACATTGTACCAGAGGTTCTAGCCAGTGCTATAGACAAGAAAAGAAACAAAAGGCAGACAGACTAGAAAGAAGAGGGAAAACTGTCTTTATTCTCAGACAGTCTGATAATCTATGTGAAAAATCCGCAGGAATCTACAACAAAGCAACTAGAACTAATAAATGAATTTAGCAACGTTGCAGGATGCAAAGTCAATACACAAAAATGAATTATTTTTCTATATCCCAGCAACAAACAATCAGAATTTGACATTTCAAAAATACCATTTACAAACAGCATAAAAATATAAAATATAGTACTTGGGGATAAGTTCAACAGAAGATCTATAATACCTAAACACTGAAAACTACAAAACATTGCTGAGAAAAATTAGGGAGTCCTAAATACTAAGTCAAGAGAGTCTGTGCTCATGAATCAAGACTCAATTATCCAGGAGCAGACAGGCAGGAGGGGATGAGAGGGATTCACTACTTAGGGTATACTGAACTTCTGTTAAGGATGATGGAAAAATCTGGAAACGGATAGCAGTAATGGTTGCACAACACGATAAACACAATTACTGTAAAAAAACTGGCATAGTGGCGCTTACAAAAATATCTCGCAGGGGGAGGCAAAAAAACATAGAAGGTGCACGTTATTGGCATGAAACTGGTAATGTCACTGAATTGCACATATAAAGAATGTTGAAATGGCAACTGTTTTGTTACATATACATTTACAAATAAAAAAAAGACTCAATTTTGTTTAGACATCAAACCTTCTCAAATTGATCTACAGATTCAATGAAATTTGAATCAAAATTCCAGCAGGCTTTTTGTGGAAACTGAAAAGCTGATTCTAAACTTGTATATGGAAATGTAAAGGACCTAGAACAGACAAAATAGCTGTATACCACCAAGTCAGCCCATCTCCTTGGGTTCTTACGAAAACCAGTTGAGACAATGGATGTGAAAGTGCTATGTAAACTACAAAGTGCTATGCAAAGGCATTATTACGTATTCTTGTAACTCATCTTGTTAGATTTGGTACATCATTTCAGTCAGTTGAAATCTTTTTAGATTTTGTCTTCAGCATTCCACATCACTAGTTTCCTCCCAGTCTCACCTCCTCTTTCAGTTTAATCAGCAGATCATCATGATTTCATCCAAGTCACTAATAATAACTTTAATAGGTAAGAGTCAAGAATATGTGTCACATTCAACTATATAAAGTATATAACTAATGTATTTTTTCCCAATACTCTAACTCTACGATTGCTTAGTTGCACATCTACCTGACTGTACTGTCATTTCTTCCACACTGCTCCATCTTGTCCAACAAGATATAAACTGTATCTACACTCCTTTGTTCTTCTAGTCTGATAAAACTAGACTCCCAAAAGGGAAAATGAAGTTGTTCTAACATTTTTGCTTTAATGAGTTAATCCTAGCTGCTAATGTTCATTATTTCCTGTCATTAAAAAAATAAATTAATAACCCATTCTATAATCTTGTGCCTCATCAACATCAAGTTCACCACATTTTATAATGTAGACCTATTTTTTTCTTTCTCCTTCTGGAAAATTAGAAGAAAATTTTCCCATGTCCAGTTTTCTAACACTTCTGCTCCCTTAGTTACTCAAACGTTACTTATCAGCATGACCTCTCAGTTTCTCTAAAAGATCATTTATGTGAGCAACAGGACTTGCAGTGAAGGTAGCTGGGTACTCCTGTACAATTGATCGTCTTACCTATCTTAGGCTTTGCTTTCCTCTTATAAGGCTCCCCCACCACACCACAACCTTTTCCTATTTAAAGGTCATTTTATTTGATGACAATTTTTAAAAAAGAAAGAATGGGACAGAACCATTCTTCTTTTACTGTTTGTTACAACACTGATCCAATTTAATGAGTCTTAGGTCTTGCTGTGAAAATATCTTTACAAAATCTTGCCTTAGGAATTATCAACTGCTTCAGCTTTGGTAGTTAAGTTTTTCTAACACTATTCTTACAGATCTTTATTATTCTTTCACACTTGGGTATTGCCCTCTTCTCATTATCTTTGAGAGACGTCACTTTTTATCTTTGCCTATCACAAAATAGTACCTATCCATTAATCTTGGTCTCCACTGTTTCCTCACTGTGGTAATTTCTGACTACATATCATGAATTTCATTTTTGAGAGCACTCCAACTCTCAAGCCATTTTCCTAGTTCTGGTCCAAGACTTGTATCATGGAAGGGTATTTCCCTAAATATTTGTGAAATCTGATTTCCTAAAATCTGACGATGTTCAAGATTTCCCTCCAAAGCTAAAACAGACCTTAATGTGACAAATACAACACGGCTCACCCAAGACCCCTGTTACTTCTCCTTCAACAGCTAGTCTGCCCACTGAGAGACAAAACTATAAAGTAAGACATGGGCTGAACTGGATTATGTTTAGAGTAGAAAGGTGGTTAGTTTCCATGCTACCTTGCTTCCATGAGATTTAAAACTCTGCAACTGGAAAGCCTACAATGACACCAAATTCAGGACCTGAGAATTATAGCTCACAAAAGATTTCACGTCCAAAATCCTTTTTCAGGACATACTGGCAAACCCTCCTCACTTCCAAGAAACTCTCACAGGACCAAAAAATCTGGGTACAACATCCAAGTCACTCTTGAACAAATTCCCAAAAGCCAAAGTTTTTTCTTTCACAAAATCAATCTGATTTCAAGTATATTCTCTCCTATTCTCTGTGGCACCTCTGCCAGAACACTCCAACTTCAGAAACAGGTCATCTCTGGACAGTCTTTGCCCCAAATTTCATTTAATGATCTCTTACATCTTCTTATAATACTCTCTTGACTCTAGGCACCGGGACTTAAACCTGGGACACTAGACATTAGCTCAGAATATCACCTACAACCCTCTAACCAATGTTCCCTCTAACTTTATCAAGTTGCTAAAATTGGCTATTGTGCAACAAATTTACTGACATGGATGCAATGGTTTTATGTGCAATTAGGCACACACGAGGAGGGAGGTTTTGTCCAAAGACAAACTTTATCCATTTTCAATCTTATCTTAGGCTAGGTATTCTGACCAAACTCCAGATTCCAAGTGGGCAAAATTTCTATTGTTCCGGTGCCTCTGTAACTACTGTTCTAGTGTAAAGCAGAAGCCTGAAGTCATTTTTACTAAGGCTGGATTAAGACCTCAGTTGCAGAAACTTTTGAGAAAGCAGAAGACTAGACCAACATCACCCAGAGAAAGGGCTCAATGTCCAACAGATCAAAGGAATGGGGGAAAGGTAGAGATCAGGCCTGGGGAAGAACACAGAGAAGACTCTGAAGACTCCTGAATTTCAAACTAGGGGGCTACTCAGTAGGAGCACCTGGCTTCATAGACACATAATGCCTATAGTCTAGAAGCTTCTCAGCTGACAGATCCATCCCCAGATGCTGAGACTTGGAATAAAGTAAACACTAGAGATTGGGTTTAAACCAGGACAGATTAATTGGTCTGGGATAAGGTGCTGAGTATTAAATTTTTTTAAATCACCAAGTGATTCCAATGTGTAGCCAGGGCTGAGAACCACTGATTTTAAGAGACTATATAACCATTTCCTTCATAACATCAAAAGATCCAACAATTAAAAACACAAATTTAAGTAGTTTAAACATTTAATGAACAGCTAGGTCAGACATTTACCTCAAGTTCTTAAATTTCATGTTCTAAACAAATTGTGACACTCTTAAATGAGAGGAAAATGTTAGATCGTATACCTGATTAGAACGTGAGGTCAGTGGAATGCCTTTCCTCAGCATTTCTTCATTCCAAGTTAGAATGCAAATTAAGAACATAATTTTGTGGGAGCCAACTAAGCACCAACAGCCAATCATATAAACTTTCTCTGGCAGCTAAGCATAGAGCTTGACAATATACTTTAATAATTAATAGTATTAGATTATCTAAAAGGCACAATACATTGAATATTAACATTTAAAACCACCCTTTACCAAGTGGTAAAATTTACAATTTTAGTGAGACCAAGCAACTCTGAAACACAATTTTCACCAATATCAAATTCAACACTTCTGAGAAAAAATTGTAGCAGAATCAGAATTTTCATTGTAGCAATCTTCACAATAGTCAGAAGGCAGAAACAACCTAAAATCCATCAACAGGTGAAGGGATAAACAAAATGTGGCATACACATACAATGGAATATTACTCAGCCATAAAGAGAAATAAAGCCCTGATAACATGCTACAACATGAATGAACCTTGAAAATATGCTGAGTGAAGTAAGTTAATCACAAAAGGATAAATGCTGTATGATCTCACTTATATGAAATATCTAGGATAGGCAAACGTATAAAGACCAACATTTACTAGTAGCTATCAAGGGCAAGAGGGAAGGGGTAAAAGGAGCCATTGCTAAGGAAGCACTGAGTTTCTGTTTACGGGGATGGAAAATTTAGCAACAGACACTGGTGATGGTTGTACAACATAACTAAGGTAATTGGGTCACTAAATTGTACATGCGAAAAAAGCTGAATTAGCAAGTATTGTTTCATATATTTTTACAACAATTTAAAAAATCAGGACTAACGGATCACAACTACCACAGCCTCCACCAGACTGAGTCCAGTGCAACGAGATGGTGCCCAGCTACCACCACCGACTGCTTTGACAGGGATCACAATACAGCATACCGGACAGAGCTGAAGAAAAATGTAGAACAAAATTCTAACTCATAAAAAAAAAGACCAGACTTACTGGTCTGAAACAGACTGACGAAACCTCAAGAGTATGGCCCCAGACACCCTTTTAACTCAGTACTGAAGTGACTCCTGAGGGTCACGGTTCAGACAAAGATAAGACAGACCCATAAAACAAAACGAGACTAAATGGTCACATCAGCCCAGAGGCAAGGACAACAAGGCAGGAGGGGACAGGAAAGCTGGTAATGGGGAACCTAATGTCAAGAAGGGGAGAGTGTTGACACGTCGTGGGGGTGGCAACCAATGTCACAAAACAGTATGTGTTTTTAATTGTTTAATGAGAAACTAATTTGCTCTGCAAACCTTCATCTAAAGCACAATTAAAAAGCAGAATTTTAATTTTTAAGCACTATGAAAATATTTTATTTACAAGATCATCTTTAAGAAGTAACTTGACTTCCTATATGTACTTTGTGATGTCCTGGACTTACTATGAAGCAAGTTCATTTCCAGTTCTTAATGTAATTAATTACTCTTTCCTAACCATGACCACTTGCAAAACAAACAAGCAAACCTTTCAATTTTGAAGCAATTTTCAAAATATTCCTAACTAAAAAGTATTAAAGGCTTACTAAAAATGTATCTGCAATGTGACTTTGAAAAACCTGGACTGTAGAACAACCGAAGTCATTTGGAATTTCTGTGAAATACTTTGATTACTTCCATATAATAGAAAACCAAAACAAAATTAAAACTTAGGAAGAGATGTGGGTTCTAGTTGCAGCTCTGCCATTACCTATCTGTATAATCTGACCAAGTTATTTCACCTCTCTGGAAAGCAGTAACCACTCTGCAGTTTGCATATGTGTGTACATATGTGAGTGTACCTATGCACAAGTGTACACTAAGATACAATCTACCTTGGGCCTAAAATTCTGTTTCTAGTTAAAAAAAAAAAAAAAAAGAATTTGGAGACTGTGGGTTAACTCAGCAAAGCACCATTATATCTGTGTTTTAGTCTTAATATATTTAAAAATTTGTAACATTTTAAAATCTGTCATTACAGGTAAGATATATGAAAGAATTTTAGTAACTATAACAACGTATATTATCAACATTAATACAAATGCTTAATGAAGTTCTAAAAATAGTAATTACTGAAAAAAAGGTGTTATGGAGAAGCTTCACTATCTACTATCATGCTCACTACTACCCGAAAACACCTACATTTCTTGATGTATCATTATTCTTTCTCTAAAATATATTCACTGGTTTTTCTCATCTCTGGAAAAACCTTTAATAGTCTCTTTTGCCATACTTAAAAGTCAGCCTTTCGCTTTACCGGCTCACAGAATCAAGGAAAGAAAAAGGACTACTGTAGGTTTAAACTCAACCAAGATTATATGGAGGAGAACAACAACAATTTTTTCCTCCCCTAACTTTCCAGACTAGATAGGGACTGGCTGAAACTACCAGAATTCTTAACAAGAAGTACTTAGCAGAGATGGCTGGACTGATATTAGAATGTTTATACTTTTTCAGCTTAAAAGTAAAATTCAAGCAACTTACCATTGTTCCAAAAGGAATGGCTCTTGAAGCATGGTAATAAATGGCTATAAAATTGATGAAAAAGGCAGTGCCACACACCATAGCTGGGATAAGGAACGCCCCAATAAACATCTGCTTTATCCATCTCCTTCCTGAAAGAGAAGGGAAACTATGAAAACTAGCCAGACAGACATATGTTAATGTTCAAAATACCAAATTACTTATTTAAAATTTAATGTAAAGATCTTGAAATCTGACATCCTAATAATTGTTTCAAAACAACAGCTAATAAAGACCAGGGCAGCTATTCAAGTATGTGTAACATAGCTCTTGAAGTGGGTGTACTGGAAAAGAGCAACCAACTACAGTAAAATATTCTGATGTTTTGTCTCGATTCTGCCACTGAGCTGCTGTGAACTTCCGGTAAACCACTCAATCTTTCTGGGCTATAAGGTGGCCTAGATTAGGGGTTTTCAAACTATGACTTAGAACTCTGGGGCTTCCTGGAAGTGTCCATGAAGTGACTGGTAAGAAAAGAGCCTAGGTCCCCTAGCCTTGCTTCAACCAGAACAATCCCACTTTCAACTGTTTTACACGTTACAGTTTCACCTAAGCTTTCAGTTAAAAAAGGAATTATTACACTGCTTTAAAAAAAAAAAAAAAAAAAAGCTCAAAAACCTGTGAGTTAGATGGTCTCAAAATTTACTCTTCATTTCCTAATTATGATTATAAATACGTATTTAAATGTATTTCTATGTTTGAAAAGGAAAAAAACATGTTTCACAAGCTCTCTCTCAACAATCAGAACTACAGATTAGTAAGTTTTACTATTTCTTTGTATCTCTTTGTATTGCCAAAACTCTATACAGTGAGTATCTATTACTTAATCAAGAGAAAAATATTTTAACTATGTAGCCAAAGTTTTAAACATTGTTCATATCAATAAGCAGAGTAACAGAGAGCTATATTTTTAACCTAGCAGAGTGCATAACCAAGTGCACCGATGGGGAAAGAATCATACTGCTTAGGAACAGAACGTTAAGGATTTAACACTGGATCAACCATAAGCAATAATAGGAACCCAAACAGAAGGTCTTACACGAAAAACACACAGTACTCTAATTTTAGTTTTCTTCCATATAAAGTTGTTTTTAAACATCTGTCTCATAGAATTACTACCCCAAACCATGACATTCCTCCAGAAAAACTCATTGATCCTGAACTCTCTCTTCTATTTCCTTTTCGGGTCAAGACTTAAGAACCTCTCCTTTCCAACTAATATCTAGCATTTGAATAATGCAAAAAGGGTGGCAACTAATTTAAGTATTATTTCTCCTGTTTAATTCTAATTCCTCCCAAGTATTCTCTTTTCTTGAACTTTCCATTATCTTCTCAGATTCAGGCATCTATTCATAAAACTCCACATCTAACTCTCTTTATTTCTCCCTTTTCCTCCGACAGTCAAAAAGAATCCCACGCACATTCCACAGGGTACAATCAGTAGCCCAGGCATCTGGATTATTGCGCTGCCTACTGCTCCCCACACCCTTGGGGGCTCTGGTTAAATTCCAGGCTACCCCTGGGTTCCAGATGGGGCTGTAGTGCACTAAGGACCTTGAGTTTTAGTAAAGTTCAATTCCTGATGAGTAAACTTTGAAAAATTCTAAATTCTCTGTGTTGGCCTCTATGTTAACCGGGCTTTTAAGGATCTTTCAGGCGAAATATCAGGACATGATCAGATCTCATTAGTGCTCTATCAGTCAGAAAATAATCTTTAGATTAATACTTGGTAGATTTGCTTGATACTTCTAGGTCTGGGCCTGAACTCTACCATCTTTCAGGAGTGAGTATAGTACAAAAGCGTTTGGCTGGGTGTTCTTAACTTGCAATCAGACTAAAAGCAAATTTTTGTCCAAGTACAGGAAGACTCAACACTGTGAAAATGTCAATTCTACCCAAAGCGATCTACAGATATAATGCAATCCCAATTCAAATTCCAACGGCATTTTTTTAATGAGATGCAGAAACAAATCACCAACTTCATATGGAAAGGGAAGAGGTCCCACATAAGTAAAGAATTACTGAAGAACAACAACAAAGTGAGAAGCCTCACACTACCAGATTTTAGAACGTATTATACTGCCACGATAGTCAAAACAGCCTGTTACTGGTACAAAAGATACGTAGACCAATGGAACAGAATTGAGAATCCAGACACGAATTTGTCCACCTATGAGCAGCTGAAATTTGACAAAGGCCCAAAGCCTGTCAAATGGGGTAAAGACAGTCTCTTTAACAAATGGTGCTGGCATAACTGGATATCTATCTGCAAAAAACTGAAACAAGACCCATACCTCACACCATGAACAAAAATTAACTCAAAATGGATCAAAGACCTAAACATAAAATCCAAAACGATAAAGACCATGGAAGGAAAAAATAGGGACAATGCTAGGAGCCCTAATACACGGCATAAACACAATACGAGTCATAAGTAGCAACGCACAAACACCGGAAGAGAATCTAGATAACTGGGAGCTCCTAAAAATCAAACACTTACACTCATCAAAAGACTTCACTAAGCTACCTCCGAGGTTCACTGTTCAGCCTGGGAGTGGACACCCCCGTAAAACCAAATGAGATTAACGAGGTACAGGAGTCCAGTGACAAGGGCCAGAAGGCAGAA
>NW_004443943.1:23377874-23407219 GCF_000243295.1 Trichechus manatus latirostris
ACAAATCCGATCAGTGTCTCACCTCTAAAATCTACAAGATACTGCAAAACCTCAACAACAAAAAGACAAAATAACCCAATTAAAAAATGGGCAAAGGATATGAACAGGCACTTCGCCAAAGAAGATATTCAGGCAGCTGAACAGACACATGAAGAAACGCTCACGATCATCAGCCATTAGAGAAATGCAGATCAAAACTACAATGAGATACCATCTTACCCCAACAAGGGTAGCATTAATCCAAAACACACAAAATAATAATGCTAGAGAGGTTGTGGAGAGGCTGGAACACTTATACACTGCTGGCAGGAATGTAAAATGGTACAACCACTTTGGAAATCGATTTGGCACTTCCTTAAAAAGCTAGAAATAGAAGTACCATACGATCCAGCAATCCCACTCCTTAGAACACATCCTAGAGAAGGGCCATCACACGAATAGATATATGCACACCCATGTTCACTGCAGCACTGTTCACGATAGTAAAAAGATGGAAACAACCTAGGTGCCCCTCAATGGATGAATGGATTAACAAATTATGGTATACTCACACAATGGAATACTAAGCAATGATAAAGAACAATGATAAATCCGTGAAACATCATATGGAGGAATCTGGAAAGCATTATGCTGAGTGAATTTAGTCAGTCGCAAAAGGACAAATATTTTATAAGACCACTATTATAAGAACCCAAGAAAAGGTGTAAACACAGAAGAAAACATTCTTTGATGGTTACGAGCGTGAGGATGGAGGGAGTGGGGTATTCGCTAACAAGATAGTAGACAACAGTTATCTTAGGTGAAGGGAAGGAAACATTCTTTGACGGTTACCAGGGTGAGGAGGGAGGGAGAGGGGTATTCACTAACAAGATAGTAGACAACAATTATCTTAGGTGAAGGGAAAGACAACACACAATACAGGGGAAGTCAGCACAATTGGACTAAACCGAAGCTAAGAAGTTTCCTGAATACAACCAAACACTTCGAGGGACAGAGTAGCAGGGGCGGGGGTTTAGGAACCATGGTTTCAGGGGACATCTAGGTCAACTGGCATAACAAAGTTTGTTGAGAAAATGTTCTGCATCCCACTTTGGTGAGTGCCTTCTGGGGTCATAAAAGCTAGCGAGCGGCCATCTAAGATGCATTAATTGGTCCCCACCCACTTGGAGCAAAGGAGAGTGAAGAACACCAGAGACACAAGGAAAGTATTAGCCCAAGAGAACAGAAAGGGCCACATAAACCAGAGACTTCATCAGCCTGAGACCAGAAAAACTAGATGGTGCCCGGCTACCACCAATGCCTGCCCTGAAAGGGAACACAACAGAGAGTCCTTGATGGAGTGGGAGAAAAGTGGGGTGCAGAACTCAAATTCTAGTAAAAAGACCAGACTTAATGGTCTGACTGAGACTGGAGGGACCCCAGAAGACATGGCCCCCATACTCTGTTAGCCCAAAACTAAAACCATTCCCAAGGCCAACTCTTCAGACAAAGATTAGACTGGGCTATGGGACATAAAATGATACTTGTGAAGAGTGTGCTTCTTAGCTCAAGTAGATACATGAGACTAAATGGGCAGCTCCTGTCCAGAGGTGAGATGAGAAGGCAGAGAGGGTCAGGAGCTGGTTGAATGGACACAGGAAATCTGGGGTGAAGAGGAGGAGTGTGCTGTCACAGTATAGGGAGAGCAACTAGGGTCACTTAACAATGTATGTATAAATTTTTGTATGACAGGTTAACTTGAATTGTAAACTTTCACTTAAAACACAATTAAAATTAAAAAAAAAAAAAAAAAGACGACGACGACAACCCAATTAAGAAAGTGAAGATTAGCAGATAAAAATTTAATTACATACAGAGTAAAAATATACATATATATATTTTTTAGGACGCCATGATGACTGGAGTCCATCCATTAAGGCCTACCTAAAATAATAAATTGATTAAAGAACAATACTTTTAATATATTGAAGCCTTATGAGTTATACTAACAGAAGGTAGCAGTAGGCAAAAATGATTAATTTTAGACTCAGAGAAAATAAAAAGTAGACCTTTCATTAACAACATAAAAAATACTTTGTTGCTTAGGCCAACAGTAATATCTGTTTGCTACTGCTATATACACAATAATTTTACAGGAATAGGGTGGAAGCCCAGAAGGAGCCTAGATAACAGTAAAGACACTAATCTGGATTAAAAGTTTGCCCTGGAGAGAAAATGCAGAACAGAATTTCAAATTCTTGATGAATCCAGACTTTATGTAGCCATGGAGGCTAGATGAACCTCCAAAACTACTGCCCTGAGATAATCTTTAAACCTTAAACCAAAAATATCCCCTGAAGTCTTCTTAAAACCAAACAATAGCTTAACCAGTAAAGAATGTCTGCTTTGGGCATTGTGTACTTTTTAAGAACTATCTAATGGGATCAAATTGACAACAGCAACTTGAAAGATTAGATAGGAATTTAGGGGGCAGAGAGTTAATGTAAATGGGGGAGGAACAATTTGGAAAAGTGAGAATGGCTGCACAACTTGAAGAACGTAATCAATGTCACTGAATTGTACATGCAGAAATTGTTGAACTGGTCTATGTTCTGTTGTGTGTATCCTCAACAACAAAAATAAATCATTAAAAAAAAGAAAGAAAAAATGTTTGTCCAAGTATAAATAAATTTCCTGTTTTAAATAAATCTGTTTCTGCTGTGGAGCCTCTTTTGTGTGGGGGGCGGGAGGCATAAACTAGCAGATTTAGGTCAAATTCAAAGTAGAAGTTACCTTGAACCAAAGAAAAAAAAACCAAATCTGTTGCCATCTAGTCGATTCCGACTCATAGTGACCCTACAGCACAATAGAACTGTCCCACAGGGTTTCCAAGCAGTGGCTGGTGGATTCAAACTGCAGATCTTTTGGTTAGCAGCCGAGCTCTTAACTACTGAGCCGCCAGAGCTCCGAAGTTACCTTAGACATCCTTATTTCCTTAAGATGGCAGTCCTATATGACAGACCTCATTTGCCATATCAGGTAGAATTTAGAGACTAAAACACCTAATTAAAATAGTCAGGAATACATAATGACACTCCCTCAGGTAACCCAAAGAATAATCTACACCATATTAATGAAAAAAGCAACAGTAAACCAGGATATCCTGAGGGAACTTTAAATGATCCTACGCTGTCAGCTCCTATAACCTGCAAGTCTCTCTAGTCCACTAAAAGAAGGCAGGATGCCCTACTGCTGACACTGCCTACAGTGGGCTATGAAAATCACATGAGGAAGTCTCTCATCTGGAAAAACAGTCTTAAGGTCTTTCAACAACCCTTCATACATAAAGTAAAATATGTAACATACTGCTTTTAGCACTATTCTGACCCCAGACTTGTGAGAAAAGGAAGACACTTAAACACCCCTGAATGTCATCACAGAAAGAAACAACATGGAGTAGTTTCTTCAATCATCCATGTATCTCCCATCATTTCTAGGTCACAGTAGTAAACGAGCAACGGAATATTTAAGATGAAGCGTTCATCGCGAGAGACTGTGACACAGAGTGACAGAAATCTTTGCACAGGGTCCTTTGATAAATATTTAACAGCTGACAGAAATGAACAGCTCTCCTTCCTATTCTCCTTCAATTGTTCAGAAACTACCGGTAAGCCATTAAACACGCCTTTATATTCATATCAGGCTATACATTATCAGAGCATCATCTCAAGAGCTAGGTACCTCAAAGCAAAATAATATCAATAACTTAAAATATACTCTCCTACATGTTCCTCAGGGCTAACTTCACAGTAGACAATGGAGAGAATCTAATAAACATACGTATCAGAAAGGAAATTCAAGGATTCCATAAGAAAAAGACAGAACACATAACAGGTTTGGTAGAGATATATGAAATGGGATAATGAAGGATTTTATAATGGCTCTACTGCCCACTCTAAATCTCAAATACCTCAGAGCAAAATATTAGCAACTATAATTTAAAAAAAAAAAAAAAAAGTAATAACCCCAAGTTACCTCCTTGTCTCGCATAAAGACTTCCTCCAAAATAACCATTCACTGGAGATGTAGCAGCATAAACAAATATGGCTGTACTGAGCATTGATCCTCTCCTTAAAGGTAAAACAACATATATGATCAATTAAAACCAACAAATTAAAGAACACATCATATATTCAATTGCATTAGCATTAGTTTAATTTCCAATATAAATTTAACAGAAATACAAAAATACTATATCCTAGACTGCAACGGACTTCAAAAGGTTGCCTAGTGAGTGAATTTCTAGTTAAAACTACACTTAAATGATACTATGCTGATTCTAATTTTTTTCATTTGAAGTTAAATTTCCTGACTTATTCTAAACAAATATTTCATATTTCTTTGGCAAAAACATCAAAAGCTGGTACTAAAACTGTTTTGCCATCCTGCAAACCAACCACATCATATGGAACAGGATATTCATCTGTTAAGAAAAATGACTATTCTTCATAACTTGATTCAACTGCTTAAGATTCTTATCTGCTGAGAGGAATAAAAATGGAAGTAGTATAATTTATATTAATTACTATAACACTGAGATTTCCTCTATTTAGTTTCCCTTAAACTGTTAAAAATGATTTTTTAAAGTTCCATAGGTTCACAAGCCAACACTGACTCAGATCAGCAATTCCTAACATCCTCTTCCAACAATTTCGATGAACCCTCCTGTAGAATAAAACTGCAGCCCCCCTCAAAAAAAAAAAAAGCCTAATTGCAAAGAGTAATATTAAAAAGATAAATGACAGTATCATTTACTGTGATATAGAAACATACATAACTCACTAACAATAGACTGTTTCTGGAACTCACCATAACTAGGAAGGTAACATCTGTAGATAGAATATATAACCCTTATCAGTTTGAGCTAAAGAATACTTTTTTAAAGAGAATTTATAAATAACATTAGCACTAATGTGTGCTAGTAGGATATACCATGTTCATAAGTTAATCATCTTCTGGCTAATGATTATTATATTCCACTGTCCACCTTTGTAGAATACAAACACATAACACTCGTCTGCCCAAACACCTACGCTCACTTTCTTAAAAGTAGATGCGTAATTGTTAAAAACATCGCAATATTTAATTGGTAGTAACAGAAGAATTTGTCACTCTCACGTTTAAAAGACTGCTGGTATTAAAGTTAATCAGTTTTAAAAAATCAACTTTTTTTTTTTTAAGAACCCGATTAAACACTGCAAGTACTAATTTATTCTTCCAGACTATCATTAACAAACTGGGCTCATATTCTGTTTATAAATGTGGGGGTAAAGGCTGACATAGGCCTAACCATGCTGAAAACTGAAAGGCTTTCAGTCTAAGACCAGTCTAATACCAATGAGAAGTTCCTAACACTGCCAGAAAGCGTTCGAAAGATTGCTCACATGACTAAGAGTCCAAATGACAACCAGGTATTTAAGTCTGCCATCCCTTAAATGAAGTGGGAGTGACTGTCAAAGCTTTACATAGCAGATATATTCTTCACTTCTTTGTTTATAGATAATGTATGAGCGCTTTTTTCCCCCAAAACAGACCATTTTCATCTACACTGAAAAATCTGCTGAGGCAGAGAACTGTTCTTACTCATCTCTGCAAGACTGGAGAGAGGAAAGCCTAATGAGCTGCTTCAACTGCACTTGCCACCTCACCATTCACTACCGAGTTTCAGAGCAGCAGCAGCATTTTCACCAGGCTTACCCTTTCCTTCTCAAACCTGGTGCCTTCTCAAGCTAATATCACATTATACTAGGCCTCCCTCCACATTAATGCCAATCCTCTACCTATACCCTCAAAATATTTTTTTCTTCTCTGATTGCTATGGTAACCACAAAGGCAAAGTAATTTTCGCATGCTATATTATCTGCTCTTTATGCTTCAGCATCATTCCTACTCTGGAGTGACTCATCCCAATTTTATGTGCAAATTTCTCATTTTCTCATCACTTTGTATTTTTATTATCTCTATTTTCATTTCCATAGCATAGCAAATTAAGAGAAGAGTTCTGGAATAAGAGTGCCAAGGTTCAAATCAACCTAAAAGGTTCAAATCTCAGCTCTATCCCTTACTAATAGCTGTGTGGTCTCAGGCAAGTCCCCTAATCTCTCTGACCTCTACTTTCCTCATCTGTAAAATGGAGATAAGAAGTCCCTTCACAGGGTTGATATGAGGATTAAATGAGCAAAATGTGCAAAAAGCACCGAACATGGGGCCTCAATAATGTTCGCCACTTTTATATAACGATCATACTCACTGCAATGTTCTTGTTAGGTGCCACCGAGTCAGTTCTGACTCAATGCATTAGTACTTATCATATAGGTAATTAGTTATGTTTACTTCAAGGACACACAACACAGAACAACAACCTACAGTAATGACAGACTAAAATAACAACACATGACTTGCCTGCTAATTCCATCTATTAGAAAGCGGGTTCATATTTACAAAACTTAAAGGTTTGTTAAGTAGAAGCGTTAAAAATATGAATTGCCTAAATTGTAACACTAACATTTTGGGAAGGAATAAAGCAAAAACTTGGATTCTAGGAGAGGTTACCGTCTAGTGGCTCATAAGACTACGACAGTAGAGTCAGCATCAGTTTGGCAGGGATTAATTTAATCCACTATTCAATGTGAAACACTATTTCTTGGCAGATATAAAGGTTTTTCTTGTATTTGGGATTTAGTTAATCTGAAATATACCCTAAAATACGAATTATTCACCAGAACTTTGAAGTTTACATTTTCGTCCATTATTTTAACACTTGTGTGGTAAAGAAATTACAAAGGTTTTACTAAAGAAACATAATAGGAACTACACAGAAATAGCTTTGTCTGCTGATACACACTCAGTTCAGTCCAACAAGCATTGACTGAGTACCTTCTACGTGCAAAGCTCTTAAAGTAGGTACTTTGAGAACTCCAACTAAATTAAGACACAGTGTTTGCTCTCAAGGAACTTGTTGTCTAGTGGTAGAAAGAAATTTAGTGTACAACTAAATAATATACAACTAAAGAGCCATTTTATTAACAACAGTTCATTGTTTATCCACCAAATGCCAGGCATATATAAGAAAGAATGTATTATGAACTAAAAAAACTGAAGGAAAAAAGTGTCATTTTGACTGAGGATTTCATGGGGTTGTAGAGATCTAAAGTGCCTGAATTATAACTGCTGCCACCCAGGCTCAGAGCATGTTTGCTCTCATGGGAGGTCATGGCTCTCTGACTACAAGGTTATGGGACCACTAATTGGATCTTGGGATCTTTATGAATGTACAACTTTTTCTTATAATCCAGAAGACCTCAAATCAAGAATTTCTTGCAAATGGGTTTGTCTGCAAAGAAAAAAATGTACCAGAAATCATGGAGAGATAGTGTATTAGCTTAGGATTTTTTTTTTTTCATTAAGTCATCCAGTTAACTTCCTAACCTTGTATGACTCTTCTACCACTCTCTTTTTACTATTATTTACAATGGTTTTTCTATTCTGTAGAGAGTCTCCTGGTTTTGGAGGTTAATGTGAAGTTCTAGCTCAGTTAACTGCAAAATCCTCGTGCTTCTTATGATGATCTGATTGGATCTTACGCTTTCAAAGAAAAGTGCCCATTCACTTTGTCAAACAGCTCTGGAATGAAAGTAACCTCTGCTCATACCTCTAACGGAACATAACCTTTTTAACCAACCAGAACACTCAGCAATGCCTGTAACTTTTAGCATGTAACAGAAAAATATCATTATAACTAAAGATTACTGTTCACTATTTAATTTGTCAGAAGTAATGATTTTTATGCCATTTACATTCTAAGGTAATTAAAATAAGCAAATATTTAATATGACTGAAGAGGCTCCAATGATTAAAGGTACTCAAAAACAAAACAAAACAAAAAAGTAATATATTTAAGCACAAGCACTTACTCTGTATATAAATCTTCTATCATTGCAACAATAATAACAATGAGAGACACAGCAAATATCTGACATCCAGAACCAATGAGAGAGGAAAATATCAGTGGGTGACTTGACGGTCTAAATACATCTCCATGCACCTGCTTCCATCCATATTCATCTCCTAGGTCTCTATCCTATATATTTATGTACAAAGAAGAAAATCATTCAGAATCAAATTAAAATATAGATGACAGGTGAAAAATTACAATTACTGTTATAAGCTTCCTCTCACCGAATTTATAGCTATTTCAAGGGGTTCAAAATACCAAGAAAGGACATTTCAAATTTGAAACAATCATAGCCTGAAGTGTTGTGGTATTTACTAAAGCTCAGAAAGGTGGCTCCTGGTTATGCCCAAACAATTTCAAAGAATGGAAACAGAAAAGATCTGGGAGCAAGAAGAAATGGTCAAAGTAGGAGAACTGTACACAGACTCTCTTCACCTCACTTTCAGACACTATTGATTCTCACCATTTACATCATGATTGTAAACTCCCAGACAACCAGGGCCAGGTGGAGAGCAGAAAAGCGGTATTGATACCAGTACTAGATACCTTAACAGTGCACAAACGTCCTTTATATCCCAGAATCAAAGAAAATATCTCGTAAAAATATCCAAAATTGATGTTTAAATTTAACTGTCTATAGAATTTTTTAAAAAGGATACAATATTTACTTCTCAGCCAGAGTAAGTAAGTATCTAAAACAGTGTTTCTTAAGAAACCACAGTCCCTCAAGATAATCTTTTGGGGAAAATTCTAGTCAGATATATTTGAGAAACACCAAATATTTTATCTACTCTTCTGATGCTTCACAATACACATTAGCATATTAAATTTTAAATTTGTTTAATTCTGTTTCCCAAACTGACAAATTTTTTTTTTAATAGGTATAATGTAAAATGTTTGCTCACCATATCATCCATTTCTTCTTCTTTACTGTACCGGGCATAATCTTTTCTTAAAGTTCTCATTAAAATCATTGAAACTAAGCCCACCAAGAAGATAACCATCATGAAAGAGTTGAAAATTGAAAACCAATGAATCTAAAATAACAAATAATAAAATGTTACCAAACATAAAACATCAGTCACAAAATTCATAGGTTTCAGGATGATAATTGCAATGTTAATGTAAAAAAGTCTTTTATGATCTTTTACATAAAAATCCAAAAGTAACAAACTGGGGATGAATATTCACTATTAGAGGGGTTGGCTTTCTTTACAGTAAGCTTCAGATTCACTGAAAACATGGTATCATTTACACACACCCTAAGAATCTAGTTTATTATACAAATAAAGTACAATTTGGCCATACGGCATATGCTATTTTGCTTTACAAGAGGAAGAACATGGGCTTTGGCGTCAAAGAGGCCTGGGTTTAACCTAGGCTCTGCCAATTTCTAGCTATATGACCTCAGTTTTCTCATCTGAAAAATGGAGGAAATATTTAATTCAAAAGTGATTTGTGAAGCTTAATAATGTGTACACAAAGTAAGGCCCAAAGCAGTAGATTATAAATGTTAGCTCCCTTCCCGTTAACTGAGCAACAACCTCAAAACCTCTTTAAAATACCAGGACTACATCACTACAGTTGTCTGCCATGGACTTAAGCCATCTTCCCAAATGACTCGCTTCGCTTGCTTTCAAGCTCATCCTCTCCATCCTGTCGCCATCATTATTCACTCCTTTCCACATGAGCTACCCATGGCACATGGTACATGTTACACTGAGGTGCCCCATAGTTCTTCAGTGTTCCCAAGGCTCTTCATTTCTATTTTTCCCACACATTAGTCGCAAAATTATGCCCAGATTCTGGCTCATAATCACTACATACTAGTGTATCTCTGAAGTCTTAAACTCAGTGCATATGTCTTACTTGAACTAGGTCTGTGATGTGATACTGTCCAGTAATTCCTTTATTTATATTTTAACTCCCAAAAGTTCCTTAGAGATAATCCCAAAATGTCTCTTCTCTCTTCAAGATCTGGATTCTATTCTTTCACCTGCCCTCACTTGCAGATGATCCTGTCTTCTGCTATCCAGCATGACCTTCTGTATTTATCCTACTAGCCTTTCATTCTTCCTGTCAATCTCCTAAAAGCTGTTACCCCTCTGAAATGAATCTTTCTACTAAGCACTAGATCTCATCCAATCCTTGAGTTGTTTCTTTTCCTCTCTTTCTGCACCTACCCCTAAACCTCTATCCTTTACCAGTATCAGTAATCTCCAAGGGTCTTAAATCTTTAATGGTACCTGATGGTACCTACTTCCTGGGGTTGTTCTAAAGTTTAAACCACGAAATAAACGAAAGGCATATAGCACAGTGCTGGCACATCATAAACCTAAATAAAATTTAAAAATTATTGTTATTACTATTATCTTTTAAAGTTTTTGTTTATCTACTGTCCCTTTATTCTTCCAATCTTCTCATCTCCCCTCTTTCAATTCCAGTACTTTTCACAAATGAGGGGACTATATGTTCTATTTCTCCCCTCACTTACTCCTATGTTCAATACACTATCACTTCTGCCTCATGAACTTTCTCTCAAAGGTCTGCAATGAACTCCTAAACTGATTCAGTGGCCAATGATGTGCCCTACTCTCCTTGATCGCTCTGCCACATTTGACGATCCTGACACTACACCATCCTACCTCACTGACTGCTGCCTCTCCTTTCATCTTCGATGTCTGCTCCTCCCACCTTCCCACCCTTTGTGAACTTTTCCAAAAGCTCCAGTCTTGGTACTCCGCTGTGACTTCTATAGGCTCTCAGAACCTTTAACTAGCATTCCAATGATTATATGACACCCCTCAACCCCACCCTAAATCTCCAGTCCTTTTTCTCTCTCACGTTTCAGACTTTTCCTAACTATGATAATTTCCAGTTGAATGTCTTTCTGGAATTTCAGACTTAGCCTGCCCTAAAGTAAACTCATAATCTTCGCTCTCATGTATAATGCTCACTTCTGATTCTCTAATTTCTCCTAATGGCACTTACATTCGGCTTTAAAAATTCAGAATTATCTCTGGCTCTTCCTTCTCCTTAATCTTTTATAGGTAATAATTATTAAGCCTTTATTTTCCTTCAAAACATCTCTTGTATCTATCCTTCCTTCACTGTTCTCATGCTACCATCTCACACCTTGATAGCTCTAATGGTCTCTGAGTTGGCCTTTCTTCACTTTTGGTCTCTCTCCTCCCTCTCAATCTACCTGTAAAAGTTATAAAACAAATGTTTCTGAAACATCATGTTCAACGTATCATTCCTCGATCTAGTATTTGCAGTGACATTCCATTCTTTCTCTCATGTCAAATCTAAACTAATATTCTATATCCCCTGTAACCTGCCACCTCGCCTTATCTAACCAACCTTTCTTTCATTATACCCTATTTCTAATCAGGCCTGTCCCTCCTCAGTGACCCCCAAGTACAGCATACTCACTCCACCTCTGCATCTTTCTCATTTCTTCTCACATGGGATCTATTTCTACCCACTTTTATAAATTCTACCCACTTTTTAAAGCACCCTTTTCTCTATAAAACCTCTAATATACATATTTCAAGTCTTCATAGATGTCCTTCCACTCTAAACTCCTATAGGTACATAGATAAAAAATTTAACATAAGGATGTATTGTCCCATACAATTTGGACAGATTTTAACTTGAGCTAACATGCTGTATCTGTGCACCAGGGTTAAGAGCAGTCCTGGATCTGTCACCCGCCCTGAAGCTTCAGGCAAGAGACAAACTCCGTGGCTCTTTCTGAAAAACCAGAGACAGCCAACTGAGTCTCTCTCTTTGTAAGGTCATTCCTTCCTTCACCCAACTATTTGCTTATTGAGCATCTACTGAAACTATGAACAGTGAATGCATTATATTTGAAATCTTTGCAGATAAAAGTTATATAAATTTAAGTTTATCATAAAAGTATGATTCAAAATTTATAAAACCAGTTTATATAGATAAGCTTTTCCAAAGACTGCATATTGTTCCTGCCCTTGGAAATTAATAACTCAGAAAAGGTCAATAGAGAAAAAAAATTATGACTCATATCTTCTTTTAGTCAATTTATCAAATTTTTAGAGAAAGAAAGGAGTTTTTATTTAGTTACTAATTAGTAAGAAGAAAGACTTAAAATGCTAAAAGTTCTAACATGGCTCTCTGCTCTTTTCTAATCTAAGACAAACACAATCTGAGATATAAACTTTAAACCAATATTATTATAATGCACTACTAATAACCTGACATTTTACAATGCTAACATTACCTTATTCAAGAAATTATAAAATGCTATGTGATTTTGAGGTACCAGGGGAAATAGCTCTTAAAAATAATAAAGCAGCAGATGTCAGAAAGGGGTTACTAACCCTACTAACTGCGGCACTGCAGCACCCCCTAGTGCTGATAATCCTAAAGCTGCACCTTTAACAGGACTACCACGTTCAGGACTGCCTGAGCCCACTACCCCACTGAAGGCGGGAAAGGTGGTTCTAGCTCCAGGAGTAGCTTAATAAATTCTTCAGTAGGGACTAAAACACAAATAGCTTAATTTTTTTTTTTTTTATCTAGGACCCAAGGGAAGATCGGAACTAGTTATAGATTTTGGTAGAATCTAAGGGTAGAACCTGGCAGCCAAGATAAAAATCTGAAACCACAAAAACTTACGGGCCATCTCAAAAACACACGATTAACAATCTTCAGAAATCCAGTCCAAAAAGATCAGATCAAAGAATAGAAGAGGCAAGCCAGAAAGAAAGTTAGAAGAATGGGTATATCCCTTCATGTCCTACTGTCTTATCACCTCCATTCTTGAAGGAGGGAACCACCAAAATAAACTTTTTTGTTACAAAGAACCAAAGTTACCTGTACAAAACCAGTACCAAATGTCACTAGACTTATGATCTGTGATCTAGCTTGTATCCACTGGTTGTGGGTTGGAGGCATTTTTTCCCACTCTTGATGTTTCTTTCTATGTGGAGGGATCTCTACCAGCAAAATCTCCTGGCTTCTCTCCATTCTCTCATTGCTTCCCAGAGGATGCGTACATTTTGCTCTGTTTCACCACAACGTAAATTTTACAAGGGCAGGTGTCCATGTAGGGAAGCCTGCAATAGTCCAGCCCTGTCTGAGTGGGTTAAGGCTGTTTAAGTCTGAGTTTCAGTACTGAGAAGCCTGCTTGACCACAGATATAGGCCACATTCTCTAATATGAGCCTCATTAGTAATAAAAGTGATATTCTAGTTTCCAATATGCTGTATTTCCCCTTGTGTATCTCTTAATTGGTTTAAACCACAAGTGTGAAGAAGAGACCTTCTGACTGCTCATCTAAAACTCCCTAGTACATTTATGATCCTGAGCTCACGCCTGAAATCACCATTAGCTAAATATTCGAAATCCACAGCCATCAGTACGGTGTTCTGCGTATGGTCAATAATGTTTGTAAAATTGATTTGTGCACATACTGAATGTCTTAAAATACACAAACTATTTACCTACCCTGTGTTGAAAAAAAGATGGATCAAGATATTTGTCAAATCGATCTTCAAATTTTACATCTGACTTTTTCCATTTTACCTGAAAAAAAAAAAAAAAATTCAAATTAATAATCTGATGGCCAAACTCTGAACAAAGATTTAGTTTACACACTTAGAAGTAATAAAATTTAAAGAAATGGTATGGAAAGTTACTGACAATAATTTGAGAAATTGAAACAGGTATGATAAAAAACTAACCAACTTTCTACTCTACGTATTATTAACAAAATACAACTCTACCTAGAGAGATTATTTCAGTTTTCAAGGACTATTTACTACTGCTGACTTACACACTCTGACCTGATAAACGTGATAATAACCAAATTAATACAAGCTTATGTCACAAGTATTTAGATCAATTAAAATAAGAATCTGTACATCTCTGTATTTTGGTTGCATTATTTTTATTATACTTACAAATTTCTTTGTAAGTTCAGTTATGCAAATTTATTTGTACTAGGTACGTATGCATAAAGCTTGAAAAACTTGTCAAAACTGGCTACTAGCAATGGATTCCAGTTATCAGGAAAAAGACTGACAAAGAGAGAGGCTACCTATGGAGGATTTCTTTCTCTTCTTTCCACTATTTTTAATCCTAATGGAGCAAAATTAACTTGACAGTTGCCAAAGGCCTCTGACAAGCTCTTACTCTGCAGGAATATCTTATTCCAAATGATAGAGCAAAACATGGTAAACTATACCCATCTGGTAATGTTCAACACAGCATCATCTGTATCTGCAACAGCACAGAGACGCAGAACACGAAACACTGCAATCTAAAAATGTGACCATTAAAATACACAGCTGGGTTAGCCCAACTGCCCAGTTACAATGGTAAGCTTTGCTGTAGCAAACAGTAGGTTCTGCAAATGTATAACTGGTGTCTAGTACTACAGACTTGAAGCAAATCTCCCTGATTTTAGGAGGCTCACTTAGATACAATGAGGAAATACAGTTTTAATAATATTCTGTTGCATCCCATTTCAAACTACATTTTCATCTACTAAATTCCAGAGTACACATTTAACGATTGATATTAGAGCCCAGAAACTTCTTTCTGCATACAAATTATTTTAATACTTACTGAATATGACATCTGGATTTTTGTATTTGGAACCAGTTTCACCTTTCCCTCACTAGTTAGATTAACATCAACAATTCGATTTCCATTAAAGCCGATTTCAAGTTTTTTGTAGGTCCAAAGATAGTAATCTTCTCCATTTTCATCTGCTTCACCAACAATACCTACAAAAGAAATGATACTTTATGCAGAGTCCAACCCAAAAACCTACTGCCATCAATTCCAACTCAAAGCGACCCCACAGAGTTTCTAAAGCTATAAATCTTTACAGAAGGAGACTGCCACATCCTTCTCCCACGGAGTGGCTGGTGGGTTTGAAACACTGATCTTTTGGTTAGCAGCTGAGCGCTTTAACCACTTAATTCTTAAAATAACCCAGAAGCTAAAAGATCATTATTTTTTTAAATAAAAGATCAATATTACCATTATTCTCCAAGGTTAGATAGAACAAGGCAAAAGCCTTGACCTCTACTGTTCATTAACTACTTGGCAAGCACACACACACCATGGTCATACCATGGTGAAAAAGTGATAAACGGCTCAGGATAATCGCAGAGCAGCTGGTGGATTCGAACTGCTGACCTTTTGCTCACCTAAAATACCTTCTCTTTACACCTCAAGTCTTGGACCTGTCCCTGGAAAGTCATCAAAATGAAAAGGAGAGATGAAGAGAAATAGTAACAAGAAAAAATTAAAAATTATCATTTTGATCATAATTTGGGATATTGGAAGGGGACTATCCAAAGTAAAACTGTGTGAGGGCAAAAGGTGATAGGTGAGGATCCATTTCTTGCTCTCATACAGTCAGCTATTTGTCCAACGTTCCCCACCCAAGCCTATATACTTCCCAAGAGCCTTACGCTCCAAAGTTACTCCTTAAGGCATTCCCTCTATGGTCAGTGCATCTCACTAAAGTATTAGCAAAAAATACTTCTTATTAAGGATACTTGCTTTTTAACAAAAGTGATTCTCTAATTGGTAGAAATTCAAGGACTATAATTTTGTTTTGTTTGGGGTTGTAGAGGGATAATGAAATCCTTCTAATAATTAATTTCATTAAGATTTATTTGCCTATCTACTCTGGAAACCAGACTTTGGGAGTGGAGACACAATTATACCAAACAGGAAGCTTTCTCTAAGGGTTCTTTAAGGCTCTGAAATCTTTACCCCAAGAAAAGCCAGAAAAAAATTTTTTTCTGAGAAGAATTCCCCATGGTTCAGACATTCCAGGATACCCAACAGGACTTCTCAAACTATGGCATGCCCTGGAATTCCAGGGCTATAAAAGATTTATTTTAAGACAGGAAAGCACAGTTGCCATTGTTGCTAAAGCGGTCCACAGTAATGATTGAAAAAACCTAAGGTTCCAGACAAAAAACCTCATAAGCAATGGAAAAGAACAGGAAGAAACTTTCTCTGTCCTCAAAGGACTCAACCTGTTCTCTCACCAAAAAAGGAAGAAGCCCAAACTAATGAGTTCTCCTGAAAATATGGGCTCAGAAGTCTTCAGTGAGTATTCAGCACATTTTCCTGCTATTCTCATAGCTGATCACAGACATGTCTGTGTTAACATAATACTAATTAAGGTTATTTACATGAAATGCTTACTATTTATACCTAATTAACATACAACACAAAAGCGATGATGCATACAATTATGCCTTGAGATTAACTTTCTTATAAATTTCATCTTAGTACAATATAAAGCTTTTACACGTTCAGCCTTTCATAATTTGCTGCTCATGAACACAGCAGTCTACTAACAATTTTAAAAACTAGAATATAAATTTCATACAAGAGGAAATGTCCAGAAACCTCCCCACGCCCCAAAAAACAACCTAAGGGGAAAATGTGATCAAATGTGCTGGCTATGACAGTTGGTTGTGCTTTGCATTTAAAATAATTTAATCAAGTCCAACACAAATGATTTTTGGATTATGCATAAATTAGTATTAACTATACACTAGATCTTCTCTATTAATACAGATAAACAGCTAAAACAAAAATGTTTTAAATACAAAGAATTTTGGAAAATAACAGGAACTAGCAAAACAAGTCATTGAAAAGACTGTCATATCTAAAAAGGATACCACCACAGTACCATGTGAGAAAAGTGGTACTTCAAGATGGGGTAGGGAGGATATTTCAAATTGTTCCAAGCACCTTTTAATCTTAAAAGCTACACTGTATATAACAGTAATATTCTGGGGGGCTTTCATGTAAAGATTTGGTGATATCAAAGACTGTTCAAGTAACAGAGGCCCATACAATTGGTATTAAAATCATTCCGTGGAAAATAGTGAAAACAAATTTACTGATCCAGTGCATATTTACCTTAACAGAGTCATTACATAAAAGTTGCTTATTATACAAATATTCCTGAACTTTAAGTATGACACACAATACTTACCCCATATTGGTAAGTCATCTATATACATCTGGTACCAGTAGTGATTTTTTATAGCATACACAAATGCATCTCTCTTTTCTTTATCTAAGTCAATTTCACAGTAAGTGGCTGGCATCACATCATCTGCATGAAATAAAAATTGCCAATTAGCCCACTCGCTTGCAAGATAGTTATAGGAAAAGTAACACAAGAAGAAACCCAACATTTCCTGAAGTTAAAATTTCTATTCATAATAGCAGAAGCTGGGTGATAGATACATGGGGATTCAGTATACTCTTCTTTCTTTTTTGGTTTTTGAAGATTTTTCACAATAAAATCATTTTAATCATTTTTATTTTCAAAGATTATTTTACTAAGTGAAGAAATTTTCTCTTATATCCAGAAAACTATACAAGAAAGTTTACAAAGTAGCTTTAAAATGTGTAAAATTGATTTTAATTAAAAAAAAAATATAAAAAAGTTTTCATTTAATATATACAGAAGTTCAAGAATATGTATGACTCTAATAGAGATTAACAATTTCTAGCTATAAGATCTCTGAGACCAATATCCATTTTAACATTCTTGGTAAGGCCAGTTGCTATAGGCCAGATTCTATAAACAATGCCCATGACTCTTCAAAATTTGTACAATTACAGGTAAATCTCTATCTAGCAGGTGTCACTGCTTAAAAATTACCCAGAAGTTCCCTAGAGATGACTCATTCCCATTCCTGACTGCTTTCAAAACTACTGCTACCATAACATAGTTCAGATGGTCTCCAACTTGTAAACCTAGTGTTTAAAAAATGTACTATGGTCATTAGTTTCTAACCAAACCAAACAAAAACAAAAATCAAAAAATCTGCAAACAACTCTAAATGCCCATCAAAAGGATTAACAACAAAACAAGAAAGCACAGTTGTTTGCATTTAAGTTCTCCTATACTATAATATTGGTTATTTAGAATCTGAAGTGTAATTTCCCAAAGAAACAATGTTCAACCCGTTAAAGATTAAAATTATGAATTCATAAACTACAGATTTAATAGCTGCCTATAATATTATTTCTACCAGAAATGGCAATCTGAGTTCTAACTCAAGAGACCAGCAGCATATCTCCCCAACCCTCAATAGGCAGAACTGATTTCCCCTAGTATAGCTCAGCCCAGAGTGGGTTATCCCAAAACTACAACATCGAAGATGGCAGGAAACTTTGAAATCCCATGGAATAGGGATAAGGAAACACTCCCACTCCCAAAGTGGGAGAAGAAAACTGCTAGGTCTCCAACAATAAAGGCTTCCACACACATTTTCTTTCTAACCAGGCCCTTCCAGGCAGCAAGGAATTAGGATTTTCATAATGGTAAAAACTGAGGCTGAGCAGAGAAGTGAGGAAGGGTGAGGAAATGAGATTGCAATAATGGGCTGCAATTGCAGCAGAGGCTAGGAGAACTGGAAGCAAGAGATCCCCAAATGGGATCTCCATGGAGTCTCATAATGAAGAAAGGGCAAGAGACAATTGCAACTACAGAGGAAACAGCCAGACCAAAGAAAGTCTAGGTTTGAGCAGAAACACTCGGCTGCGGTGGCTGTGGGAGATCTCACAGCTACCTCTGCAAAGCCACTGGATTTCTCACTATTATGGGGAGTTATAGACTGACATTCATTGATAACGGTCATAAACGATTTGGTAGTTTTAAGTATGGAGTTCTGAGATAGACAATATGACATTTACCTATATTAAAGCTTTTAAAAGGTCAATGATTCCTCAAAGCCTGACCTTTAGTTCAACTCTCTTTCCCAACTGATTTTCTATCATCCTCTCTCCGATCACCCTATGCTTTAGCCAAACTCGACTATCTGCTGTTCCCACACATCTTGCCTTCTCTTGACCTCTAGACTTTTTTGCTCCTGCTGTTATATCTGCCTGAAATGTCCATCCTAAAATCTTCCCTATCCCTCCACCTAGGACTCTCTCGTTCACAGAGCCATCCCTCATTTCTCGCTCTCTACACCTCTCATACCCTCAAGGCCTGCCCCTTTCTCTGAAGTCCTCTGGCTTTCTGTCCTTACCTTCCTTATGGCACATAGACCCGTACCATTTTTTTTTTTACCACTTAGCTTCTCAAAAAATACTATCAGGTCTTGAAAGGTATGTTCTTAACTAATTATATCCTTTTTACCCTCAGCCATGCCTGCTTCAGTGCCTTGCACAGAGCAAGCAATAAACAAACAAAACATTTTATCAAATTTTAATAGCATGATTTTTCATCTGGCAATAGAAATCAACAGTAATACTGGAAATCAATAGTAATATTAGAATACGCACACATATACCTGTGTGTGAACAGTGTGTGTGTGTGTTTGTGTGTGTGTGTGCAAAGGGAGAAAATGTCAATATAAACAATGAAATTTTAAAGCAAAGTATCTCAGGCAATTGACAAAGAGGTTTTGAAGAGTCTCTTTCACTGATATGAAGTTTAGAAACGTTGTGGTAAAAGAAAAAAACCTATAATCATGGCATGCTGTAAAAAACGAAATTCCTCTGCTAGGAATACAGGCAAAATGCATACATCACAAATAACTGAAGAGCCTGGTTGTCCAACTAAAACAGCACTGCTCTCAGGAGGGAGCCGCTTTGAAGATAACGAACGCAATGTGTCTGAATATGCCAAATCATATTCGGCAATCTAGTCTACCTCAAATTCAGCAACACTTTGGCAAAGTCTCTATGAAATCACTATAGACAAATGTATACAGAAATGGACAGGAAATGTGAGTTTTAGTCCCAGCTCTACTCTATCACTTACTAGCTATGTGAATAAAAGCCAGTCATTTAACCTCTGTGAACCTCAGTTCCCTCAGCCATAAAAGAGATAACATCTACGCCATCACCATGCTTTCTCCTCCCCAGGGTTGTTTTAAGGATTGAAAGTACTAATATATTCACGGACAGTGTTCTTAAGTTTCCTTGAGCCACATATCCTTTGAGAATCTGATGAGTGATGTCTCTGTTCCCCCAACAATGCACATTCACACAATATTAGGCATACAATTTAAGAGGGCTCATGGACCCCTAAAACCAGAGCTCCTGGTTCCTTTTTGTATAACCAGAGCCTATCACAGTGCTGGCATGCAGTAAGGAACTTGGTAACTGCCAAATGAATGAAAAGAAAAATACATATATTCAGTTAATTAAACTATCAGATACATAAAGAGTATTGATTAACTGGCCAACCTGACTGGCAATATAAACTATACAATTCTTTCTAGATGCTCTTTGGCAGCATGTATCAAGAACTGTCTTAAAAATGTTTATAACCTTTGATTCAATAATTCCACTTCTAGGAATTTATCCTAATGAAAGATTAAGAGATGCATTAAAATGCTTACATGCAAGGATGGTCAAATATATTATTTCTAATATCAAAAAAAGAAAACAGAATCAGAATATCTCATAACGAGGAAATGGGGGAAATTATAGAATATCAAAGTTACAGAATACTATATCCAAAAAACCAAACCACATCCATTGCCATCAAGTCGATTTTGACTCATAGTGACCTACAGACACAGTTTTAAAGAGTAATTGACAATATGAAAACAACTTCATAATATGTTAAGAAAAAAGGAAAATGAAAACTAATTTTTCATAACTTATGGGTTTGTTAAATAAATATTGAAAAAGTCATACACATACCACAACCTCAATTCTTAAAAAAATCTGGAACAATGTGGTTGAACAGAAAGAAGAACAGAAGGAAAGATGGAAAAAAATATACCAAATGTTAATGGTAATGATCTCCAAGTGATTTTTATTTTCTTCTTTATATTTTTCTGAAGCTTCTAAATTTTATACAGTGCACCTATATTATTATTAAAATCAGAAAAGCACATGCATATACATTTATTTGAAAACAGAAAACAAAAAAGGTATCAGTTTAGAGGAGAACAGTATTATCAGTGGTTTGAATGGGACTCATGAAAAGCCCATGCTTACCAAATTTGATTTGCAATTAGCACAAGGTTTAATGAATTGCTAATACCAAGAACTAACAAATTTAGGATTCAAATTATTTGGTCAGCTTAAAACAATTTGGTTGAAAATAGGACAAAATATTGCATCAAGTTCCCAAATTTCCAATTAAACAAGGCAGATTAACCACAACTATGTTTCTTCTTTCTCCTGAAACCCCATTAAAATGTCAGTAAAGGAATAAAAAGAATATAAGCTCACAAGGACAAAAGAAGACAGTGGACAAAAGATTTCAACAAATTTTTGGAAAATGGAAAACAGGTGGAAGATGGCAAATGATTAACAGAGCAAAGGAAACTATAACAGAGGAAGAATACCTATAAGAAAGGAGAGGATTAGTGTCACAGAACCCAAGAGACAGTGAGGACTTGGAGGCATCAAGGACCTTGAAGCATAGAGGACAGATGTAAGGCTAAACACATAGGCAACATATGAAAATGTGTATACGGAGAGGCTGGACTTCCGGGTCCCTCGCCATTCCATCACACAGCCAGATGAATACCCTCAACTCCTCCCCTGCAGCACACCAGAGGTATCTTCCTCTAGAGAACTTAAACCAGAGAGGCTCCAGATTCAGGGAGAGCAGAACAGTAGAAGCTAGGGGCTGAAAACAGAGTGAAGACTACCTTAAGACAAAATCTTCAGTCTGAATGACAGGACCCATCTCCCTCCATCCACCCCCCACCCTTTGGCATTCAGGCCTATACCACCACGGCAGATATCTGGAGGGAAATACTGCATAGTGATTAAAAGCTTGAACCCTAGAGCTCAACTGCCTGAGTTAGTATTCTCACTCTGTCACCTTCCAGCTGGGCGTCCTTGAATAAGTTATACAACCTCTCTGTGCCCCAATTTCCTCCTCTGAAAAACAGGACTAATAAACCTCATAAGCTTATTTTAAGGATGAAAATAGCCAAGGTTCAGAATCATTGAGAACTAAAACTAAAAGCAGCCCTTGGCATTTCTCTACATCTGCAGTACTCGCAACTTACATTTCACTCTAGAAAGTAGAGAAAATACTGGTGAAACAATTTCAACCCTCAGTTAAGTTGGGATATTCAAGGAAGAGAAAATTTAAGGGGAGATTTAAAAAAAAAAAAAAATAGGCGGAAAGAATCCTCTAGAAGTCAGTGATTTTTCAATGATTAACATGCTTCATAATACTGCAAGAGTTCTCAAATGGGAAGAAATGGAGGATGAGCAGTGCCCTCCCCTGGTTGAGAATTACTATTCCAGATCATCTAATGATCATAATGAACTACAAATTATCATAAGAACGAGGCACAAACAACCCGGGTGCTAGACAATTTATTAGGAGCTCACTATGTCTTAACCGGGATATTGGTAGTTCAGTGGTAGAATTCTCACCTTCCATCCAGGAGACCTGGGTTTGATTCCCAGCCAATACACCTCATGCACAGCCACCATCTATTTGTCAGTGGAGGCTTGCGTGTTGCCATAATGCTGAACAGGTTTCAGCAGAGCTTCTAGACTAAGACTAGGAAGAAAGGCCTGGTGACCTACTTCCAAAAAATGAGCCAATGAAAACCCTAAAGATCACAACAGTCTGATTCGCAAGCAATCAAGAGGACTGCAGCATTCTGTTCCATTGTGCAAGGGGTTGCCATGAGTCAGGGGCCAACTCGGAAGCAGCTAACAACAACGATCTCTTAACAGCTAAGGATGCAGTGGTAAACAACATAGCTACCATCCCTGCCCTAGCAGAATTAACAGGCTAGCACAGCAACTTCAGGATAAATCAAATCCTGTAAGCAATAAACTAATTTAACATTTCATAACTACTAATGCAAAATCAAGCTGGAACTACAGACCCACACTATATGCTATTAGTATTCATAACAACTACCGTTTCTTGAATGCAAACCATGTATTAGTAACTCTGACACATTTTCTACATGCATTATCTCATTTAAACCTGACAATTTTACCAAGTGGACACTATTTGCCACATTTCACAGATGAGGGAAATGAAACTCAGAGAGGTTAAATAATTTGCTCACGATCACACAGATAGGCAGAGGCAGAGGTGGGATGCAGCAAGTCTCTCTGACCCCAAAGCATGTATGTTCTTTCTACTCCATGTGGGCAAGGTTCCAAGAGATATCCTCTAATATTAGAGGACAATGAATTCAGGCCCAGTTAAGAGGTGCCTAATTTAAATTTTCTCTTTTCTGTTCCCCCTTCCACTTTTCTTTTCAAACTTATTGTGATAAACTATACATAACAAAAAATTGCCATTGTAACCATTTTTAAGTGTACAATTCAGTGACATTAGTTATATTCTCCATGTTGTACAACCATCATCCCTATCTATTTCCAAAAGGTTTTTTTCATCACCCCAAACAGAAACTTGGTACCCCTTTAGCAGTAACTACTCACTCCTCCTTCCCCCAGCCCCTGCTAACCACTAATAAACTTTGTTCTCTATGCATTTGCCCATTCTAGACACTGCATACAAGTGGGATCATATAACATTTGTCCTTTTGTATCTGACTTACTTGACTCAGTATAATGCTTTCGAGGTTCATCCACATTATACGAAACATGTATCAGAGCTTCATTTCTCTTTATGGCTGAATAATATTCCATTATATATCTATACATATATATCACATTTTATTTATCTATTCATCTGCTGATGGGCACTTGGGTTGTTCTGCCCCATTTAATGTATTGTCTCTAAATGGTCTCAATTTAGCATTCTGTCTAGTGCTAGTATGTAAGACTATTTGGAAGAAAAAGTTGTACATAAACTCTTAAGTGAGAGGCATCCTACATTAGACTAAGACTATCATTAGTTCCTTACAATAGCCTATTTAGTGACCCTCATTTTACAAGACAATACTAATCCCTTTAGCCTGATGGAACGTAAAACCAAAAAAATCATCGCGTTGATTCCGGCTCATAGCAACCGTACAGGACAGAGCAGAACTGCCCCATAGGGTTTCCAAGCAGTGCCTGGTGGATTTGAACCGCTGACCTTTTGGTTAGTAGCTGAACTCGTATCCACTAAGATACCACAGTTTCCTGATGGAAACTATTAGGTTAAAAAAAAAGTATGTCTGTGAGTACATATAGTTTTTTGATTTCACAATCTAAAATTTTATTTTCTTATCTGAATATACCTTCAGAAGAACCTTTAAAAATAAAAATTTAAGTGATGGAAGATTAACAATATTCGTATTTCTACAGTTCAAACAGACACAGAATGTTCTCATTTCCATTATTTTATGAGTATGCTGCGATAAAGCTTAGGCAACTCACTTCATCTCTGGGCCTCCCTGAGAGGGAACCAGGTGACACAATCTCTAAGGTACACTCCACTGTTAAAAGTCTATGATACTGTAAGTAACAACCAGGAAGCCTCCTAAAACACTTTTTTCAAAGCATGTCAACTTTATCGTTGAACAGGGTAAGCAAAGGACTACAGTAGAGGGGAAAGAGAAATCTAATAGCAATTACAATTTCATCTGGACTATTTAGCAGCATCTCTGCTGGAGGTGATATGGTCACAAGATCCCAAGGAATCGCCAACTCCCAGACAGCTGGCCAGCTCTTCTCCCTTTGATCTAAAAGTGCCTAGTCTAAAAGGAAAATAAATCCCACCTTTATTTCCGATGAAAACCATCTCCCTCTATTCAAATAATCTTGCCATCTCAGCCTCAGAAGTGATGAAAGAAGAAAGGTTAAGAGAGCAGAATGAGTCATTCATCAAGTAAATGAGGATGAAGATTTTAAAAATTGATGGCAGCTGTCCATAGCTGCAAAGTAGGACTCTGGGTTTTTGTCTATTCTCTCTCTAGCTCCTCTTTAAAAAAAAAAAAAAGGAAATGTGCACCAAATATGGAAAAGAGGAAATTAAGTGAATAAAGTTAAGTATTGAGGCTCTCAAAGATCACATATTCTAGTCTAAGTTTTCACTTTATTTGTGATTAAATATTTAAATTATCTGATTAAATTAAAACACAAGCCTCAGAACACACTTACAATGATTCATAAAATTATAGGCCATGCTTCTGTGGTTTAAATTTACAATTTAATTTTATAATTAAACCCCAAGGAATACCGGGAAGAGCGGAGGGGTCACAAATACTAAGACCTATTTTCACCAACAACGAAAATTCTAAAAACAAGGATAACATTAAACTAAATCAAAGTTAAAGTGACATTATCTTTCAAATATCTTGTTTCACACACCCCCCCACCCAACTTGCTAAAAATACCAGAAGTCAGTTGCTATTCATTTTACACATGGAGACAATGAAGTTAAAATTGTAGTAAATGACTTTACTAAAAGCAATACAGTAAAAGAAAGGGGATTAAAATTCAAAACTCCTGATTACAAGATCTAGGCTCTATTCAAAATCAAGACACCTAATCAAAGATCCTGCAGAAATTCAATAACTCAAGCTTCTGCTCACCAGGTTAAAAATGCCTGTGCAGGAAATACACTCACTGACAAACTTCAAAGAAGAAGATTAAAGTATAAACACACTTAAAGGACCTGATAAAATAGATACCTGCATAATAAATAAATAGAATTTTTTCCCAAGTTTAACAAGTCTTTAACTTAAAATTTAAAACCACACTATGCTGCAAGTGTTAAGAGGGTAAATTAACACACTGATAAATACACGCTGAGCCAATAGTACAAGTGTGAATCTGAGGGCTCTATACAAAATTTTTAAGTACCCATACACCCATTACAGCCTTGCACCTCCAGAAATTACTTCACTATCAATCTGTGTGGGCCTTACCTAGACATATATGCCCAAATACTAGAGGGTTTACTAGAAAACACTTTTCAGAAAGAAATAGCTTAGGGAGATATCATTTTATTAACAGTTATTTTGTTATCTTACAAATACTCAAATCTTTGTTAGTTACTAATGTATTTTCCTGAATGCAATACACTTAACTCACAGATTGATACTTTTTTTAGAATCTAGAGCAGTAGTTCTTAACTGAGGACAATTAGCAATGTCTGGAGACATTTCTGGTTGTCACAACTGTCAGGCTGGTACAATTGGTATCTAGTAGGTAGAGTCTAAGGATGTTGCTGCACACCCTAGAATGTACAGACAGCCCCCTACAACAAAGAATTATCTAGCCCCAGATGCCAACAGGTTGAGGATGAGAAACCTTGGTCTCAAATCTATTTAATTTTAAGGACTACTAAGGTTTACTTACCTTTGAATTTAATATCCAGACCACTAAACTCCAATTCAACTCCTTGAAGTGCTTCTCCTAGAGTTTCATGGTAATGACTAATACTTTTTTTTGACCCCACACAAAATGGAAGTGAAAAGTATTTATATGTCTCTTGTCGATTATGGTAAGGCCCAACAGTATTCATCCATAAGACAACTTCTTCTTTATCTTGATACTGAAACAAAAAAAGTAAGTAAGAATAGGTTAAAAAAAAAAAAAAAAGGGAATAGTTATTTGCTCTAAACAAAAGTGTTTGTACCATTTCTCTTCCGGAAACTATAAAATAAAATATAGGAAGCTTACTTTAATCTGGTGATCAATGTCCACATTAAAAATTAAACTGTGAATTTTAAAATAATACCTTCTGATTGTGGCCTCAGGTAGATTCATCCTTCCCAAACTGATAAAGGTTTTATAGAAGACAACACTTAAACAAAATCCAGTATGCTCACAAGATGTTTAGAATTAATATTTATACCATAGTAAACCTAGAACCAACATGATTCACCATGCTAATATGAACAAGGAAGGAGGAAGCAAAATCAACAGATTATCCAGAGCTCTTTTTAATCATTAGAAACTCCAATAAGCCAATGCTGCCAACCAAAAACAAAAATGATAAAACTTCATCTCCTTTCTAGTCTTTTGAACCGCCCTGGTCAAAGTACTAGACAGGAGAGAAACAAGAAAAAAAGAAAAGCATACTATATCTCCAGTTCATTCAAGCCAACCCTCTATCTTCTCGTTCATCAGCCTGAGAGATGTGTACCATATGCATATTTTTTAAACAAATAATTATGGCTCTACCCATATCTGAATACTACATAGCTAAATCTGGAGTCTGATCCAATGACTTTAGGTAGGTGACTTCACCTCTCCAAGGTCCAACTGGTGGATCTGCCACAGATTTCTAAAATCCTCTGAAATTTAGAATTTCAGTGATTCTATGAAAAGTAATTACCTGGGTAAACCAGTTATCCTAATTAGCAATATAAACTAAAGATAACATAGTATGCATTTAATCTGGTGATTAAACATGCATTTAAGTCAACTAAGCATAGAAGTCAGTAAATTTATTGAACAACTATTTACTAAGTACCCACCATGAGCCAACAACTGTGTTTATAACTGAGGATACGGCCTTGAACAAGACAGACGTGTTCCCTGCCCTACTGGAGCATAGAGTCTAAAGGAGAAGATGGACATTGAACAAGCAATAATACGAAGGCAGGGTTCCATGGAGCATATAACAGAGAAAGCTATCCTACCAAATCCTTCTTTCAAGTTCTCCATCTTAATAATTAATTAATAAATAATTAATAAACATTTTCAATCGAGATCCAACATCTCCAAAGCCAAATTAATCCCACTCAAATCTATTCCTCCTCCACCCTCACTTTGTTTTTCTAATGTTATTACCATTCTCTCAGACATGGAGACTCAAATCCCAAGACAACCCTGCATTCCAGAGAACTAAATGCCAACTCGTCTGCCCTTACCCAAAGCATCTGCTTCTCCTTTTAATTTACACAGTCATCACCCTAAGACTTAGATCCAGTCACCTCACCTTCAAACGCAATAAATGTCCCAATGTTCATATAAGACATCATCCAGGTCATCAAGGAAATAAATTATCTCATTTTTAATACATAAGAGACATGTATCAAGCATTGTATTAGGTATTAAAAAAAAGCCATCGCCATCGAGTCACTTCTGACTCATAGCGACCCTACAGGACAGAGTAGAACTGCCCCATAGGTTTCCAAGGAGCAGCTGGTGGATTTGAGCTGCCGACCTGTTGGTTAGCAGACAAATGCTTAACCACTATGCCACTAGGGCTCCACTAGGTATTAAGGATATAGATAAATAAAATACTGTCCTTCTCTTTAAGAGGTGGAGTCAGACAGGTAAATGATTAACAATAAAGAAATAAGCGTTACAAGAAAATCCAACACCTCTACAACAAAAAGAGAAATAATCCAATTAAAAAATGGGCAAAAGAAATGAACAGATACTTCACCAAAGAAGACATTCAAGCAGCCAACAGACACATGAGGAAATGCTCCTGATCACTAGCCATTAGAGAAATGCAAATCAAAACCACAACGAGATACCATCTGGCCCCTGACATTACTGGCTGCAACTCAAAAAAACTGGAAATAACAAATGTTGGAGAGGCTGCAGGGAGATCGGAACTCTTATGCACTGCTGGTGGGAATGCAAAATGATACGACCATTTTGGAAAATGATATGGCGCTTCCTTAGAAAGCTAGAAATAGAAATACCATACGATCCAGCAATCCCACTCCTACGAATATATCCTAGAGAAATAAGAGTCATCACACAAACAGACATATGCACACCCATGTGTATCACAGCATCGTTCACAATAGCAAAAAGATAGAAACAACCTAGATGCCCATCAACAGATGAATGATAAACAAACTATGGTACATACACACTATGGAGTATCACACAACGATAAAGAACAATGATGAATCTGAGAAGCATCTCATAACATGGATGAAACTGGAGGACATTATGCTGAGTGAAATAAGTCAATAGCAAAAGGACAAATACTGTATGAGACCACTACTGTAAAAACTCATGAAAAGGTTTACACGCAAAAGGAAACAATCTTTGATGATCACGAGGGATGGGAGGGGTGGGTGGGGGAATACTAAATAGACAATAGGTAAGTGATAACTTTGGTGAAGAGTAAGGCAGTACATAATCCCGAGGAAGCCAGCACAACTTGTACAAGGAAAGATCATGAACGCGTCATAGACAAATCTGAACTCCCTGAGGGACCAAACTGCTGAGCTGAGGGCTGTGGGGACCGTAGTCTCGGGGAACATCTAGCTCAACTGGCATAACATAGTTTATAAAGAAAATGTTCTACATTCTACCTTGGTGAGTAGTGTCTGGGGTCTTAAAAGCCTGTCAGGAGCCATCTAAGATACTCCACTGGCCTCACCCCTTCGGAAGCAAGGGAGAATGAAGAAAACAAGATACAAGGAAAAGATTAGACCAAAGGACTAATGGACCGCAACTACCACGGCCTCCACCAGACTGAGTCCAGTAC